>NC_133931.1:16356222-17556222 GCF_031877795.1 Strix aluco | reverse complement strand
CTGAAAAATTTCAGAAGACTTTTCTTTTACAAAACAGCACAAGCATTTTTATCTGGGCATCATACTGTACAGGAAACCATAGATATTTCACTGTTATGAAATTATATACAAATAGCCCACATTTCTTTTGCCTCTGGATCACTATTCAGAACTTTGGCACATTATATATATTTATTTCTAACGATAATCTTAATTATTTTCTCCTGAACGGATTGACTCCACAGAACAAGATCCTGATAAGAATGAGCATACAAAAACCATGCACAAGATCAAGAAAAATATGTGGAACTCACTGATATCAGAGGTGTTTGTGCATGTTCATGAATGAGTTTTATTATAAACTCACATTCACATGACCTTTCACAAATGATTTTTATTTAATCTCTCTACTTTTTAATAGTAATAGTAATAGTAATAAACTGTCTTCTCTATCCATGTTTGAAGTATTTAGTCAAGCTTCACTGCCAACAAGGCTTGGAGATGAACAGAATATCTGTTTAACTGTGTGAGGCAAGAGACCAACTGTAATGCAGTACAAAGCTAAGGAAGCACATGATTACCTGGAACAATATTTCTTTCATCTATATTGTATTGATATCAATATTATTTCTGAAACCAGTCAGGGAAGACAATTAGTGAGATTCAGTTGTGGAATAGGCCTGTAAACATGGGCAGAATGTCCATTTACACCAGAGTTATAGTTCCTTTCAGTGTCTTTCATCTAGTGCTTTCTCCCTTGTTCTATTTTGTTACAAATGATGCAACAGAAGAAGGTCTGAAATACCAGATCATTAAGTCCTGAAATACCAGGATCAATAAGTCCTCATGGTTCTCATGGCTGCAGTATAAAATATTGTAAATATTGCCATGTTATAATGAATACCATGACATTATTTGTTCCAGTCTTTATAAATAACTTCTAATGGTTAATCTTCATCATACATCAATGACATTTTTGACTTCAAGACAAACATTGGAAGTTATGCCTTTTAGCAGTCATGCAAGGCAAGCACTATTGTGTTCAGAACAATAAGGCAATGTTAGCATGAATCAAAACTGAACACATTAAACCACTGATTATATAAACAAAAACTTTATACATGCAGATTCCTCAATATATGCTAAAAAGAAATTTAACTAACTCGTAAAACAATCTCATTTTCTTTTAAACTCAGCAAGTCTAGGTTCTTCTAATAAATGCTAGACACCTTTTCTATTTATACTGAAAACTATAAACATATTTGAATGTTGCTTCAGATAACATTGTGAACCTTTTATCTACCCGCTATTTTAGAAACCACATAATTATCTGTGAGTCCTTATTTCATTGCGATATCAGAGGTATAATTATGTTCAACCACTAACATGCAAAGAACAGTATTTTCTGGGTAATGCTGAAGCTATTATGAACATATTTATAATAAACAGGATAACTCCTTGCACTAAGATATGCCCGTCATGAATCTAAGTCATTGCAGAATCTAGTCATTTCAGTGGTACATCCAAGAAGTGCAGGAATAGTGCCCAACATTCATGTTTTAGATTAAAATATCTTTCGTAATCTAACATTACTTCCTTGGATTCTTATTACAGACTTAACTCTCTGATGTATCATCCACTAACAGCTATTCTTGATCATTGTCTTATTTAAAGGATCATAATTAATTTTAATAAGTGACCTGTTCTGAACTATCCTTTTCACTCTTTTACTATATACTCAGCACTTTCACAGTATTTAAATACATGAAGAGACAGATAAAGATGTAATTTGTGATCATATAACCTTAGCTGGCTGTCAGGTGTCCACCAAGCCACTCTATCAGTCCCCCTTGCAGGACACGATGAGAAAATGGAATGAAAAATCTTGTGGGTCAAGATAAGGACAGGGAGATCACTCACTAGTTGCTATCATGGGCAAAACAGACTTGGCCTGGGGAAGATTAATTTAATTTATTGCCTATTAATAATAGAGTAGGAAAGTGAGAAATAAGAATAAAACTAAACCCACCTTCTTCCCACCCACCTTCTTCCCAGGCTCAACTTCACTTCTTTGTTCCTGACTCTTCTGCCTCCTCCTCTCCCCCAAGCAGCACAGGGGGACAGGGAATGGGGGTTGCAGTCAGTTTGTAACACTTCCCCCCTGCTGCTCTTTCCTCCTCATGCTCTTTCCCTGCTCCAGGGTCCCTCCCATGGGAGACAGTCCTCCATGAACTTCTCCAGCATGGGTCCATCCCACAGGCTGTAGTACTTCAAGAACTCTTCCAGCATGAGTCCTTCCCATTGGGTAAAGTCCTTCAGGAGTAGAATTCTCCAGCATGGGCCCCCATGGGGTCACAGGTCCTGCCAGCACACCTGCTTCAGTGTGGGCTCCTCTCCATGGGCCACAGCTCCTGCCAGAAATCTACCCCTGCATGGGTTCTCCATGGGGTCACAGTTTTTTTCAGGGCACATCCACTTGCTCCAGAGTGAGGTCTTCCAAGGGCTGCAGATGGATATCTGCTTCAGCATGGACCTCCATGGGCTGCAGGTGAACAACCTGCATCACCATGGTCTTCTCCACAGGCTGCAGGGGAAACCCTGCTCCTGCACCTGGAGCACCTCCTCCCCCTCCTTCTTCTCTGACGTTGGTGTCCGCGGGGTCATTTCTCTCACATATTCTCACTCTTCTCCTTCAGCTACTGTTATGCAGCGGTTTTTACCCTTTCTTAAATGTTTTATCACAGAGGTGCCACCAGCTTGCCTGATTTGCTCAGCTGTGTCCTGTAGTGGGTCTGTTTTGGAGCCAGCATGAACTGGTTCTGTCTGACATGAGGGCATCTCCTGATCTCTTCTCACAGAAGTCACCTCTGCAGCCCCCCACTACCAAAACCTTACCATATAAACACAATACATAACTACTAATCAAATCAAACTGAATCATGCATGCGCTGAAGCATTTTATGAACCAGCAGGAGTTTAACCTATGAATTCTGGTCCATCCCTGAATATTAAAACTGGGTATATGCTTATCTATTTTTATCAATCAGGACCTGGAACAGTTTTTATGCTGTGTTAATATGTTATTTTGTAGTATTTACAGTTTCAGAAAAAAATTCCTACATAAAATAACTTTTAAAAAACTTTTGAACTATTGCAGTCATGGCCTCTGACTAAAGAGGGTGCTTATTTTGTTTTCATTATAACTGGATTTTATACAATGGAGTAATTTGATCTCTTAAGTGCTTTGAGAGAAAGGAAAACAAGCATAACAACTGCACCTCTCCAGTACAAGAGATATATGCAGCTACTGGAAAGAGTCCAGAGAAGGGACACTAAGATGATTAAGGGACTGGAGCACCTTTCACATAAGGAAAGTCTGAGAGAGCTAGGCTTGCTTAGCCTAGAGAAGAGAAGGATCAGTGGGACCTTAGTGTGTATAAACACCTGAAGGGAGGATGTAAAGAAGGTGGAACCAAACTCTTTACAGTTGTGCCCAGTGACAGGAGCAGAGGCAATGGGCACAAACACAGGAAGTTCTGTATGAACATCAGGAAAGAGTTTTTCACTGTGAGGGTTACTGAACACTAGCACTGGTTGCCCAGAGAGGTTGTGGAGTCACCATCTTTCAAGATAGTCAAAGCCCGCCTTGGCAGCTGCCTCTAGGTAGCCTTGCTTGATTGGGGAAGTTCAACTAGATGATCTCCAGAGGTCCATTCCAACCTCATTCCATAACTCTGTGAAACACACTGACAACCAGAGACAAAGCATTTGTTCACTTCTTAATTTCCTGCACTCAGATTTAGATTCAAAGTTCCTTAAAAGCAGAAACTGGAGATTTCTAAGGAAAATAATACTGAGGAATAATGGTTTTGAATACTCCAGTGAAAAATAATTTTGGTCCAAGTTATGAGGTTTTGAAGATAACACTGCTTGACCATGTTGTGAATTGATGGGGAGGGAGGGAGGAGGAAAGCAGCATTAAGACACTAATACCTTTGCCACTCTTCAAGTCATTAATATCTTAAACCTGCAATCACCTGATATTTGCCAGTAGATACATACCAGTTTGTGAGTTTAAGGTTTTGCTTGTACCATTGGTAGAATGTATAAAATCTTATTTGACTTTTTTTGTTATGTAGACATGCCCTTGCTGTGTTTTAAGAAAGGAAACCATTTTATGCAGAATATGACCAAAATGGTCTTAAATTCATTCTATACAACAGCTCAGTGGTGATTTTCAAGCCATTTAGATCACTTGTTCAAAATGTAAGAGCTGCATTTAGTTTCCTCAAACACTGTTATTAAATTCCATCTACTGCCACATTTGACAGAACTTTCAGAAATTCTAGATATGCACAGATTTGATTAAAGAAATAAAAATATAAAGCTTCTTTGGGCCAGATAAATGGATCTTAACTATTACTTTTGAACTTCTTGCCCACCTGTAGGTCTGAGACTGCATCATCTTTCAAGGACTCGACAGATTTTTGATGATCTATGAATTGGATAAGCTGGGTTAGCAGTCCTCTGAACAAGGAAAAAATAAAAACTCTTCCTCCTACCCAAAACACATCTACCATCTTCATTATGAATATTCCAAACACTTAACTACATATCTTCTTTCTTCTTCTGAAGTGGAATATAAGCATGGTTTCCACACAGGAGTTTGTAGCTAAATGGCTTCTGAAATGTAATCAGGTTTTCACTGAGTCCTCTGGTGTAAAGGGGTAGGCCTTCTAGGCCTCTCTGATCAATTAATGGAGTGTGATGGAGATGGCAATGTAAGACAGAAATTAGAAGGTAGAATATACACCTGTACCAGCAAACACAGATGTTGATAGTCCGTTATAAAATATTCCTGAGCTGTACAGTTAATTTTTGTTTTATTACATCTAAACAAGTCCATTACACTCAGTTCAGATAAAATGATACACCTGGAGATAGAATATAGCCATTCCTGCCAGGTGCCTAGCTCTTGAATTTAAAGACAACTGGTGTCATAACTTAGCTTTATTACTCTACTTTGACTCATCTGGCATTATCAGAACTCCCAGCACTTTTGGTTTAAACTGTAGGTATAAAGTATATGGGATTTTAATGTGGTGGTTCAGAAAATGAAATAAATTACACAAGTTTAGAACAGTCCTTCATGAAGCGAAAGTGATTTCATGAACTTTAGTGATTTCTCACATAGTCTAAGGCCAAACATGATATAAACATTCTCATACATAAAACGGCTCTACTGATTATAACACAGTGAACCTATGACATTGCTTCATATCATTGGGTAGTTGCTTCTGGGAATTCATTTAGAGAATCATATAAAAACTTGATGGCATGTATTTGGCATACAAAAACCAAAACACTCTTAGGGGAAACAACAGTTTTTAACATCGGTCCATACCCATCTAATATCAGCCATTTCTTAGAAATGTCTGCAATGCACCAAGTACAGCAGCTGGACTGTAGAAAAAAATCATATTAGTGAAAAATGTCATGGTCTACATGTGCTGTTGTTTTTTTTTGTTTTTTTTTTTTTAAAGCAAAGCCAGAATTTTAAACTTACCTTATTAGTATTGATAGCTGTGATGACCCACACACATTGAGCATTGCTGTCATACTGGAATGGAAAATTGGGTGATGTGAAAGTGCCTCCAGGTCCCTGAAGACTGGATCCACAAGTCTTGACTGCAGAAAGAAAGTTCACCTTTTAATTCACATACAAAATAAATGTAGCAGCTTCATAAATCAAGCTCTAACTTACATTAATCAAGATGTGAAGAATTAAAATACCATTGACCAAAAATAGAAGCAATGCAAGATAATAGAATATTCATGTTTAGTTATTCTGACAAAGTAAAACAGACTTTCTCTTATGGCTAAGCTTATAATCTTAAAAAAAAACAAAAAAAAAAGTATTTGGAGTTAAAAGAGTAACTACAGTAAGAGAAACTGTTCTATTTATTTTTAAAACACTTCAAGAAGTAACATGTCATTACCCTCACTAACGTCTTGAAAGACAAGAGTTTATATAGTAGAACACAAAGATCACTTTTATCACTGTGCATCTTTTGTGCATATTTATTGATGTATGGCATGTCAGTATTTTTTCAGCTGTAACCAATGTCCAACCCATTGAACAAATGGTTGAAGCATTGAAAACTTTAAAGGAAACTGGTAAAAGTTAAACTTACACAAAATAATATTATCTATTTTTAAAGACTACAAAGGGCATTTATCTAAAAATCAAAGTCTGTGTGGATATTTACAGTAGTATATCTTAAATAAAAACAAACTAATATCCTTATTTACTGTAGGCTGCATCTCATATCACAAATAACATAAAGGACATAAACCATGTCCTTTCTGCTTGTGAATGACATTTTTAAGGCACTAAATTCACAGCCTGCTGAAGTCAATAAAAGTTTTATTGTTAGTTCCTTGATATTTAGATCTTTGCTGAATGTACTGTTGGTTAACTTTTCCTGTATGAAGTTGTAGAACTGACAAGCAACCTCAGCTAAACCTTTTTCTCCAGTGATTATTATGACATCACTAATTGCAGAAGTTAAAGAATTAATGTTTCCTCTGTATTCTAACAGACCATCTTGCTTAATTGAATAAAAAAATTCACACTAAAATATGTGAAATTACCATACAGTTATATTGCACTTTCACAAAGTGTGCTTATTTGATCAATATTGAACACAGCAAATTCAGCTGCTGCTGGATGAAGACTTGTTCCTTCCCTCCCATTAGCCTTTAGAAAGAATGTCACTATTTTCACCCAACTGGCACCACTTTTACCCCTCAGAGAAGCAATACTCTGTTGAAGAGTCTGTTCAAAGCCACACCAGAATCCTGAAAATAAGGAGAGAGGAGGGAGATGAGGGGAAGGCTGAAGCCATTGAGGTCATGAGTGAGACTAATGCTGAGAACAGCTTTTTGTCTTAGTTTTTAGTACAAAACTGTATAACTCCTGCAGCTCATATCTGTGTGTGGGAAGAAAGCCAGGATGACGAAACCAATGAGTGCTCTAGACACAATCTACAACTCACAGCTGAACATGTAAGTCCATCCTATTAGCAGAGTTGGGACATAAAGCACATCTCCTTTGAGTGTGTGGTGTGGTAGAGTTATGAGTTGGGTTTGCTGCCTTTACTCAGGGTAGTCGCATAGTGGAGGTCTTAAAGGAAAGCCATGTCATTCCATAGTGGAATGGTCCTCATGAAAGGTAAGTCTTTGACTCCTAATTTCTATTATTCATACTCATTTGAAATATTCATAACAGGTATTTGCTTTCAGTACCATAATCTGAAATCCAGAAGAAAAAACCCCAACAATTTCACAAATTAAACCAATCACTTGATTCTATAAAGTCTGGTTAAGAAGGAAAAAAGGAGTGATTAAAATATTAATTTTCATTCATTTGTAAATACAAATATAAGAGATTGCAAAGATGAAGCTATTAGCTACACTTATTTAAAGTTTAGGAAGGCTTCTGATACAGCAACATAACATACTAAAATGCTATGGGTTAATACTGAATTTCTTTGCAGTTAAAGGGAGAAAAATGTACACCTTTAAGGTTGAATGGCTATATATGATTGATCTCACTGCATCTGTTAAGTGACTGATGAACAAAACACATCTGTGTTATTTGGTGAATATCAGAATACTTTCTGTTCAGCAATAACTGTAGTGAAAGCAATGTTCTACTATAAAATGACAATATAGTAATCAAATATACTAATATTTTATGTTCAGGTGTATAATCCACAGTTTTTCAGTAAAACACAATCAAAAGAATTCTTATGCGATTTATTTGTCCTTCTTTTGCTTTTATAAAAGTAATTTCTATTTGCCTCTGAACTTAAGTAAAGTATTTTCTCCTTCAACATCCCCATTTTTGCTTTTGTCCCATTACCTGTGGTCTTTATCTCAATAAGTATCACAAGTTCCCTGTCTCTGCCTTGGATTTTGTGTGAATCACATGAAGATTTGTTCTCAATTGCTGAAAATTTTAAAGTGCTGCAGAATAGGCGGTGCAGTATACACTTGTAAAACTAAGATTATTTTTTTTTAGCTTTTAATGATTATTAGAAAAACCTCTCAGAGATGTAACAAGTGGTCTACATAAACTTTTTATTTTATTTATTGAAAATTATAAATACTTCCCATTTTTAAGACATTCTTTGACAAACCTTCTGAATTCAAGTAGTTTTTCACAAGACAGTGCACCTAAGTGTGCACTGCCTCTCATGGCTCTGTGCTGATTCTTACAATGCTTCAAAGAGTAAGTAAAGAAGATGAAAAAAAATGAACTGTTTCCACTAGATTTTGGAAGTACTGCCTCAGACACAGTTTACACAGATCTTCACATGAGTAATTCTATTTAACATGAGTAGAGTTTACAGATAAGCTGAAAGTTGCAAAATTGTAAAAAATATATATAATGGTAAATTAACATCGCATAACACCTTTTCGTGCACTTCTTGTATCTGTCCCTACTTATTTTAAGGATTTGAGAATCCTGCTGTGCAATCTTGATATTGGTTAGTTGTCACCTGCATGGGTGACTGGCTACCTGTTTCCAAAATACAGCAAAGAACAGAAGTTCCACAGGCATTCAGATCATTCAGATTCATTCACCATGAATAGATAGATCCTTCTGACATAAGAAGCCTCTCTGAATATAGACATATTTGATGCCTTAGTCTGTCAAAATTCATTGGCTACTACTTCAAATCAAGATTGTGGCAATACAAGCTAGCTTCAAATCATTAGTTGAAATCTGAGATGCTGTGTTTTGAAGAAATTTAAATATTAAAGGTGTGAATATCAGGAAATTAATCATTATTATCATTAAGAAACAGATCAGTTCCTTTCCAGAGTACTCTTGTGTCTTCAGGGGTTTCTGTCCTGACTTTGGTTCATTATTATTCAGCAAGAATTTGCTTTCTTTTTTGGAATGGATCTGAGAGCATAAATTAGATTACTATTCCTATGCAGATAATTCATATGTTTGAATATTAGTTCTGGTTGTGCTTCTGAATATTTTATACAGTATTGGGAAATACTTAAGCATAAAGACACTGATATCTACTATCTTCAAAAACAAACATTATATTTACACTAAAGATTTATGGTCACAGATGCATATTGAACACACTCAATTATTTTACTTATTCAGCAACAGCAGTAACAGTTTGGTAAAATACAAGCATGAGACCTACAAAATCCGACCCTTAATATTTTTCATATAATAGGGATTTTACTACACACAAATTGCAACACACCAATATGTATGATCTATCATTTAGAGTTAATAAGGTTTTATATATCTAAGTCACTACATTTTTTGAAGAGAATTAAATGTTCTTACAGTACCACATCTGATTTCAGACACATTGTCAACACAGGAAAAAGATTATTAATTAATTTTGCATGTAACAGACAAAAACAATTCATAAGATCTCACTGTCCTCTAAGCATGGAATCAGCTCTTGGTAGGAGGCAGAAATCAGTAAATTTGTGCAAATCTTTTGCCATTCCAGTACTCCAATCTGCTCTTCAGAAATTATTATGAGTTTTGCGACTAACTTCAGAGATTGGCATGAATTTTATATTTGAGATTAGTATGAAGAAAGAAAAAAACATGATCAGTATGGCAAATAATTTAACTAAGGAAAGATTATACATACGGAGATGCAATTGTGTAGGATAGCAACTATGTAGTAACAGGTGGAGCTGGGGAGGACCGGGAATGACTGTTGGTGCCCTCAAGGTCCTGACAAAATCTCTTAGCTAACAGTTGTATCCCACTAAGTTTCAGCAAAAGTCATCTATGTGTCACTCCCTGCCCAGAACACCTTTCAAAGTGATAATTAAAGAGGAGAGGATTTATTTTAATAATCCAATTCCGAATAATGAACAAAGTTGGTTGTTGTTTTTTTTTTTTATTTTTCATTTTTTCCCACTATGCTCAATTGTACAAAAATCTGAAGCTAAATAGGCTGATGATCTAGCTCAGAATAGCATAACTTTTGATGAAGGACACTTTCTAAAGATCCAGAACATACATTTCAAGACAGTTCTCTTAGAGAGACATTTTTGTGGCTTTGAAGGAAAGTTTCAAAATGTGAACTAAACTAGTGGTATCCAAAGTGGGGTGTGTGTACCTCAGGGGCTGTGCAAAATAAACCACTACGGTGCAGGAAAAAAAAATATTAGAACTTCCATAGTACATGTATATAACTTATAGATAAATGAACATATATTGTTGAGATGTGCCCAGAAATTTTACTGATATGGGTGCTCAATCAAAAAAGTTTGGAGACCATGTATAAAATGTCATGAACATAGACATTTTTAATGTAGTATTTAACAAAGCATGGAAATTTTAAATAAAATGTTACACCTGAAGTCTAATGTAAAAATGTAACTGTTAATATTTTAAAAATATTGTTAAATATTTTACTAGCAATTCTATACTGCCAATGTTTTATGTAAGAATCAGAGATAACAGCACCTCCTGTAATTACTATACAATTGATCAAAGCTACTATAAACTTGGTTCAGTGTCTGACTAATCACTATCAAGAAGATGGTAACTTATAATCAGACCAATAAAGTGTTCAGATACGAAAAGGGCACGTTTTTGAGAGAAAATCACTGCTAAGGTACCCGTGAGTTCACTGGTAGCCATATATGTCCCAGAAACACTGAAACATATATTTTCCAATGATATCATGACTGAGATGAACATCTCTGTAAAAATCTCATATAAAAAATTTTATGGAATTTGGAAACTACAAAGTCCCTTACAAACCAGTTCAGCAGTTTGGTTCAGAACACATTTAACACAATAAAAGCACTTTCATTCAAAGACTAGGGAAAGAAAGAGCTGACTTTGCTAGCACTCTATCTTAAAAGTTTATCACATAAGAAAAAAATTATAAAATTTTAAACCCTAAAAACTTTGCTGTTCATAGAAGAAGAACACTGAAAAATACCAACTTCATATTAGTAGAATATAATAGAAAAGAAAGATTCTTCTGGTGGAATATTATTTTTCTAGGGTAGCTTCTTTTAGGAACAAATTTTAATTAATTCCATCGCTAATTCCCACATTTCTCTTGAGATTTCTGGCCATTTGTTTTGGTCTATAAGACACACAAGAATACTGCAGCAAGACCTATTCATTTAGTGCCTTCAAACTGTAACTCTTCCTGCAGTGTGCCCTCCATGCTACAGGAAAATCTCTGAAGATCTGAAAAGGAAAGGAATGATTAGCTACTAAGGCACAACTGACTATGACTCTTCAGAAGAAAAACTTACAACTTATATGTAAAGAGATACTAAGTGAGTTACCTGAAATAAAATATTGAGATGTACGCCAAAACAGATTAAATGATATTCAATTGGTGGAATTTATTCAATACTGTGCAAGTTATCCACAAATTTGGTGGTCTCCTACAACAGGGTTACTTTAGTGGATAAGGGAAGAACAACTGATGCCATCTACCTGGACTCAGGTAAAGCATTTGACACTGTCCCGCATGACATCCTTGTCTCTAAATTGGAGAGACACAGATTTGACAGATGGATCACTTGGTGGATAAGGCATTGGCTGGATGGTCACACTCAAAGAGTTGCAGTAAACGGCTCCATGTCCAAGTGAAGACCAGTGACGAGCCATGTTCCTCAGGGGTTGGTATTGGGACCAGTGTTTTTTAACATCTTTGTCAGCAACATGGACAGTGGGATTGAGTGCTCCCTCAGTAAGTTTGTTGATGACACCAAGCTGTGTGGTGCAGTCAACACGGTGAAGGGAAGGGATGCCAACCAGCGGAACCTTGACAGGTTTGAGAGGTGGGCCCGTGCAAACCTCACGAAGTTCAATAAGGTCAAGTTCAAGGTCCTGCACATGAGTCAAGGCGATCCCAAGCACAAATACAGGCTGGGCGATGAGTGGATTGAGAGCAGCCCTGTGGAGAACTTGTCAATAGCCATGGATAGTAAACTGACTATGAGCCAGCAATGTGCATTTGCAGCCCAGAAAGCCAACCATATCCTGTGACCAGTAGGTCAAGGGAGGTGATTGTTCCTCTCTACTCTGCTCTCATGAGACCCTACCTGGAGTACTGTGTCCAGGGCTGGGGCCCCCAACATAAGAAGGGCATAGACCTTCTTGAGTGGGTCCAGAGGAGGGTCATGAAGATGGTCATGGGGCTGGAGCACCTTCCTTATGAGGACAGGCTGAGAGAGTTGGAGTTGTTCAGCCTGGAGAAGAGAAGGCTCTAGGGAGACCTTATAGCAGCCTTCCAGTACTTAAAGGGGGCCTACAGGAAAGATGTGGAGGGACTTTTTATCAGGGAGTACAGTAATAGGACAAGGGGTAAAGCTTTTAAACTGAAAGAGGGTAGATTTAGATTAGGTCTTTGGAAGAAATTCTTTACTGTGAAGATGGTGAGACACTGGAACATGTTGCCCTGAGAAGTTGTGGCTGCTCCTGTCCTGGAAGTTTTCAAGGCCAGGTTGGATGGAGCTCTGAGCAACCTGATCTAGTGGAACGTGTCCCTGCCCATGGCAGGGGGGTTGGAACTAAGATGATATTTAAGGGTCTTTCTAGCCAAATCATTCTATGAATCTATGAAGTTATGAACAGAGTAAACAAACTGAACATAAATACTCATTGTATGCAGTTAATTCTCTTGCTTTATAAATATATTGAACTCAAGAGCTTAATGCCAACATAATGCTTTTTCTTCTCACAAGTATCAAGTAATTATGAATTTCAGCTGAGTCACTGAACAGTGAACAGAATGTAATTCATTTTTATAAGACTGGAAAATATCAGAGTACTAATATATATTACTCATCTGAAAATAAATTACTAACATATACATTTCAGTAAACTTTGGAAATTTTTACAATCTCTACTTTCTTAAGCGCTCAACAGAATTTGGTTTTGGGTAAGTTTTTTGGAGATTTTTTGTTTGTTTGTTTGTTTTGAAGTTATATCATTTATATTTCCTGTGGCTTTTTGAGATGGGAATTTGAAGACAAAGAAATGTAGAAAAGCAGACAGAAACCCTCTTGACTAAAAGGGACAAGCCATTTTGTCTATCTACCTATCTACCTATTTGAACAACTCTTCACTGTTTGTCTCAGTATTCTATATTAGAAGGATGGAATTTTTATTGAAATGAAATCGGATACAAAATGTTGCATGTGTGATATTATCACCTAACAATGTCACATACTGTCAGTCAAAGATAAGGGGAAATAGAAAAAGAAGGAAAAAACAGGACATCAAAGGACTTAATAAGGTTGAATAATTAAAGCAGATTTTAAATAAGCTTCCCACAGTTTTCGGAAAAAACCCTAAACATTTTTATTAACATAAATTGGGTTACAAATCTGAGTTATCACCTCACGGTTAGTACTTAGCATCAACGTTTTAGAAAAATAATTACGGCAATCAAGTATCATTTTGCAAAGCAGGAGGAAAAGCTTTTTGGAGAAGAAAAGATTTTTGGAGAAGAAAAGATTTTTGGAGAAGAAAAGATCTAGTTAAAGATTTATATTCTGACCAAGAAATTCTGAGTAAATTTAGACAAATTTTCTAGTTCTGTGAAAAGATAAATACAGCAGAATATTTCAGTTTTACTGAGGAGAAACATCTATTTCTGCTAAGGTCGATACAGACAGAAGACAACTTGTAACTTTCTCATGGAATTGCACCTGTAAGTACCGAAATTCCTTAAACTACAGTACCCCCTTTAAAGATGTTTTACATTTCAACTTAGAAAAATTCTACGCAGTTTGCTGGAGTGTATATCGTTTTCTCTACACAAGGATAGGATTCCTTAGATTTCCTCTTTTATGTGTAAAAACAAAGTAATGTTTGTTACCTTAACTAGGAAGGTGAGCAGTCAAACAACTGTACACTTCATATATTTTTCCAAGGCAAAGGATACTCCTGTCATCTTGGTATCATGTCTGTGCAGATTTTTGGAGTAACATTTTTCTCTCAGATCTCTTGTTTCCTCTACATTGTCAGCAATCCAGCTTTCAGATGCTGCAAGTTCCTTGTTCTCCTTTTTCTTATTTTCTCTAGACAATACCTTAATTTACGAGAATTTTTTTCTTAAGATAATAGTTTTGATTATTGGTTTTCAAAATTTCTTTTGGTACTCATAAGTGTTCAGGTCTTTTGGACATGAGATGATATATTTATATACAGAATAGTTTGCTATGTTTATCTAAAAAACCAATAAAATACCAATATTTATATATTTTAACTAATACAGAAGCTGTCACAGTATGCTGGGGTTTAATCTTATTTACAAAGAGTGGAATACATTTAATTATAAGCTTGTAATTTGTTCCATAATTTTTTTAGTGTCTCTTTAGGTGATGCTCTGAAAGCTAGAATAATTAATAACCAGGTCTGAAATAAGTAATGATAAGATCTGGATCTTCACAGGAGAATGTACATACAGGTAAACTTAACATATATTACTAGGCATATAAAGGTAGACAACCACTAGAAAAAGGTAGACAACTACTACAAAACAGGATTTTATTACATTTACAAGCCCAACTGAGCAATGAGGAGTGTATTATATTGCCTTTATGAAGAGCTACTGTTAATGCATATTCTAGATATTATTAATTTACATTGTCACTATACTGTAGCACATTTGAGTAAAAATGTTTTTACATCTACCAAGACTTCTACTTAAAGATTTAAAAATAATTTATAAAGGCTAATTATTTCAGTTTCATAATATCTCTGTAAGGTGGAAAGGCATGTAAATTCTGTAGGAAGAACATCCCCACTTAAAAAAATTATTGACTGTTTTCAGATAATCTAAAATTTGCTTGAGTTCCTTAATCCTTATTTACTCTTTACTGAGCTCCTAATAAGCCTAGCAGTAGACAATAGAAAACAGCAGGACAGGTGCACTTTAAGACATCTGATAATGGCCCCAGGTCATACAATAATTTAATGACAAACCTAGAATACCTCATTCCAGGCTTTTGCTTTAATTATTAAGACAGTCATCTTTTGGCACTGCTTGGGGATACCATATTCTCAGGAGGATCTCTGTGTCTCTATTTAAATAATCTCTAGAGTTATGGAAATTATACATTAAATATCAAGTACCTATCATACCCCTTATCCAAATCCAGATTATTTCCTACAGTTTATAACTTGTATTTCACCTAGACTACTTTAAGTCTTTAAAGTTAATTGTTTTAGCTTTCCTTCAAAAAGAAAATATCCTCCTCCCCGCACACAGAGACATAACTTTGCCATACTCAGACATATCATACAATGGGATGTAGTTCCTGGAAAAACTTGTTAAAATATTTTGAAGAACATCAACAAACTATCAATGACCAGCAAGGAAAACAAATTACAGAATCACAGAATCATCTAGGTTGCAAAAGACCTTGAAGATCATCTAGTCCAACTATTAACCTAACATTGACTGTTGTCAATTACACCATATCCCTAAGCACTATGTCTACCTGACTCTTACTAGCATTTACCCATCACATATTAAATTTTCATTTTAAATTTTTTCACTAGATTTTACGAAGGCAAGAGCATTTCATGTGAACCAAATCTCTCAGCAGAGTGGAAAAATTAATCTCTCTTTATGAGAAATCCAGACTCCTAATTCTGAATTTTTAAACCCTATCCTGTTAGTTATTTCCTGTGGCCTTTTTTTTTTTTTTTTTTTCAATTATAATCTTTTTCCTAAAAAAGTTTTCAGTTACAAACTTATTACATCACTTGCATGTGTCACTCTATGCATACATATGGAATGACAAATCTGTTTAAAACAGTCATATGTCCACCTCAGAACTAGAAATACTTTCTAACTTAGTAAAACCTTGTTCCAGTCTGGCTGCAGAAGTCATTAAAGTTAATTGGATGTATTTCTAAAGTTTTTCAACCACATATGTATAGAAGATGTATTCTCACAGACTCATGGGTTTTTACTTTGACACCTATGTCTTTACAGAAGTACTATAAAACCATTTAAACTACATTTTGTACATTCCCATTTAAAATATATTCTTCAAGTGATGGTACAATACCAGAATGATTCAGTCTTTGAATTTAGGACATCATTTATATGTTTCATCTCTCTGAGGTGTTACTTAAATCTATGTTGGCCTAACATTACACTGAGATATGGCATTTATGTCAATATGCAGGAAGCAGCCAATACAGATTTTTTACAGATAGTTTTCTCCAGTCTTGTTTAACTTAGTCACTCACAATGTATAAACCACAAACTATGAGTAATGAGGTTTTGGTGACCATTTCTTTAAAGTGAATTCAAAATACAGAGGTTTTGAGGAGTCTTCCCAAATTTTCTTTGTAAGTATCTATTATATCTATTCACAATTACTTATTTCAATTAAAAAAGGGAATATTTTTCATCTTGCACCCCATTAGTTAAGATACTGGATGATATTTAAGCTATATGAATGTAGTGCTTTCTTCAAAGTTCTTTTGCAGCATAATGTAGTAGATTTCTTTACCATCAGAAATCTGCAATGCGTAACAGTAGGAATATTCAAAGACAACAGTCACATCCGTGTTTAAAATCTTGAAGACAGCAATTTTTGGTGAGTTAATTTTAAATAAAACTATCTTCTTATGCTCGAAGAGTTCAATTTCTCTGCCAGTATAAGCAGTAGTATGTTTAGCTTGCTAATGGTGTTTCAGTTGTTAGTTCTGCATTAATAGCACTTTCACATAGTATGCACTACAGTTTCAATTATCGACATGACTCTAAACAAACTTAAAATCATAAGTAATCAGGAAGTACAGGCTTTTATCACTTAAGATTTAAACATACACTTTATTCTTCACTCTTTGTTTAGGAAAAGTACGACTTCTGTACATCTGTATTGCAGTACATCTTATTTAATTTTGATTTTGTTTCTGAAAGAGAATGTAGGACTGCATGTCCTAATGTTTCTTTCATGTGAACTATATCTATGACTTTAATGTGAAAGCAGAAGAAACGATAAAGAAAAAAGAAAAAATGCTTAAAGGGGGATGACATTTTATTTGTGAAGAGGCCAAAATTGTCTAAGCAACTTGTCATGGCCAATAATATGAAAATCAATCATGTTGAAAACTTAGTTTAGAATTATTTAATTTGTAGCCCTTGCCAACAGACAGAAAATACAATCAATACTGTCTTGGCACTTGATCAGGCTTGGAGGGAGATGGTAAAGCCTTGGTGGGAAATGATAAAGTCTTGGTGTTCTAACTGGGGGGAAAAAAATAATCTCTTATTTTGTCTGTGGATCTTTACTAAGGATGGAGGATGCTATAACAGAGTTTTCCCTATGTTAACCACCTCTTGGGAATGGTAAGAGGATCAGCTAATATCAGAGAACTTATCAATCTTTCAGTTCCTTTGTAATTCTTCTGCCAAATAACCAGTCTTACAGGACTGTAATCAAAACAATACATGGGCCCAGAATGGAATTTTTTCCCCTTTAGCAAATGGCAAAATGTTGTCTTTCAGCCTCTCTTCATCCTTTGTCATAAGTTTTTCTCACATTACTTTGGAGAATTAATAAATGCAAATGAGTAGGGTAAAATAAAAATGCCAGTAAGTGGTGTCTGTGAACTGAGGACTGAATCATGAGATGAAGGGATGGGATGGAGCATCTCTGAAGTCAAATGTCTGTCACTTCTAGAATATAAGGCAATACGTCTCTTCACTAGATCTAATGAGTCTGTGTTTAAAGAGATTTATTTTCTTCTCTCTGGATGTCAAATTTTAAAAAGTTAAAAAAAATTTCTTCACAAATAATCTAACACACAAAAAATGATATTATTCTACATCTATAAGTCTTCAGAAGAATTTTCTTAAACATCTTAATGTGATTCATTGATAATTACTTGGGAAGATGGAGTCATTCTACATGTGCAAAAGTGAATTAATACCGAATAAATGCTGAATTAATGCTAAAAGTATATTGAATTCATTAAAATTACAATATCAACTGCATATCTTCTATCAATAAAGACCATTGAATTGCCTAAGAATAACAACATAATTGATGACCGTATGATAAAGTGATGAATATCTAATACCAAGCTATACAAGGAATAGTCTCCCTAAGAAAGTGGACAGATTTCACACCACAATCAAAGTTTTACAATAATAGATTTTCTCTCTATTTTACACAACTAACAGAAAACATCACTACATTTTTCTTCCAGCTTTGAAAGAACTTACAATAGCCTGTAACATTAATATAATCTAAAATTTGCTGTCCACTATTGGGACCTTGCATATGCCTTCTTTTTGCACTCCTAGGCACTCAGCTAACTTTGCTTTAAAGGCAGCTCTGATGTGGTGCAGCTGTAAACTGGGTGCTGGAAACTGTGTGTGTGACAAAGAGCTGTGGTAAGCGTGTTAGTCCTCAACTCCACTCAGGAGCTGCATTTGACAGCTCAGGCACATGGTCCTTCCCTGAGCTACTTTGTAGTCTGCCAATGCATGTAGCCTGAGAAACAAGCAAGACCAGGACACCATGCTTAGTTAAAGAATGATGATTTCATTGGAATTACAGAAATGTCAGCTCTCATGTCTGGAGTACTGTAATGGATGCTTACAAGCTATCCAGGAAAAGCAGAAAGGGTAGAAGAGGAGTGGTTGGCTTCTATGTAAAAGAGAAGGTTGAGTGCATGGAGCTTATCAATGACAAGAGATCAGTTCTCTAGAGAGCCTATGTTTCAAAATTGTTGAGATCTCCATCAGAGGAGATCTCATGGTAAGGGTTTGCTACAGACCTGTAAGGAACTGAAGGAGGTAATGTCGCAAACATTCATCAACACAGAAAACCTCAAGGACAATCTGTGGCCTTTGTGATTAGTCTAAGGAATGTCACCCAAGGAAGCAGGAGTGTATTGAAGGATGCACCCCCCCACTCCCTTGCAGTGTGTTGACAAACTCCTTAGATAAATCACAGAGGGGGGAAATGTGGAATGAGTGAAACCAAATGTTTCTCATCAAGTACAAGGGCTGCTAATCATTGGCTCCATTGTGTAAGCCCAAAAAGGTGACAAGGCCTGAGAAGAGGTAAGCATTTCTGACCCAGAAGCTGGACGATTGCTCAAGAAGCAGGAAGTCAGCAAAAATCTGTGAGAACAGAGGAAAAAACAAGGGTGGGCAGGGTGAGTACAACCACCGACACAATTGGACAAGGGGTGGTGCACCCCGTTCCTCCTAAATGTATATGCAGAACCCATGCTCCACCTTTTTCCTTGTCTTTCATGGAAATGAGTTTGTGGAATACCCAACCCTCCTCGTCTACTATGTTAATCAGCCAATAAGATGAACTTAAAAGGCGACAGAAAACTTTGCTGTGTGTGCACCCACCACCCAAGATTAGCGGACCTGAGACAACGCTGGATCCAGGGGTGGTGAACAGATTTCTTTGACTCTCTTTATTTTCTTTCTTTTCTTTTATTTCTTATAGATTTATAAGACAACACATTGCTTATTATCCTTTTCCAGGTTTAAATTGTTTTCTACCACAAGTAAAACATTTCAACTGGTTGTTTGGTGTCATTTCACCTTAATTTAACCCAAAGGGATCACAGAGCCATTGTGACTCTCTGGGATCCCAGTCTAGGTTGTAACAAGTCCACGTGATCAGTACCAAGCCTTCCCCAAATAACCCACAGAAGCCTTGGGCCTGCAGGCCCTAGTTCTCCTAGGAGACTTCAACTACCCTGATATTTGCTCGGAAAGCAACACTGTGGTGCAAAAGCAGTCTGGGAGATTTCTGTAGTGAAATTTAGACAGCTTCCTAACACAATTGCAGAATGCACCAAACAAGAGTGCTGCCTTTTTAGACCTACTGTTCAAAAATAAGAAAGATTTGTTTGGAGTCATGGCCCTCAATGTTGGCCTTTGCTGCAATGACCATAGCATTATAGAGTTTAAGACCCTAAAGGGCATGAGAAAGACAAGTAACAGAATAAAGCCTGGACTTCAGAAGTCCAATCCAACTGGTCCAAACTGGTTACTTCCTATGATGAAAAGACACACCCACTGAGTAAGAGGAGAGCTATAGACATAATTTACTTTGAATTTAAGAAGATGTCTGACAGTGTCCTTCATCACCTTCTTCATAAACTCATAAAGCATGTTTGGGACAGACTGACCACAAGACATTTGGAAAACTAGTTGAAAGGATGAATTTCACAGAATTTCACGGAATCGTCTAGGTTGGAAATGACCTTGAAGATCATCTAGTCCAACCGTTAACCTAACATTGACAGTTCCCAACTACACCATATCCCTAAGCGCCATGTCAACCCACCTCTTGAACACCTCCAGGGATGGCAACTCCACCACTGCCCTGGGCAGCCCATTCCAATGCCTAACAACCTGTTCTGGAAAGAAATACTCCCTAACATCTAGTCTAAACTTTCCCTGGCGCAACTTGAGGCCATTACCTCTTGTCCTATCACTTGTTACTTGGTTAAAGAGGTTCATCCCCAGCTCTCTGCAACCTCCTTTCAGGTAGTTGTAGAGGGCAATGAGGTCTCCCCTCAGCCTCCTCTTCTCCAGACTAAACAACCCCAGTTCCCTCAGCCGCTCCTTGTACGACATGGTGGTTAAAGGCTCAAAGTCCAACTGGCAGACAGTTATGAGTGGAGTTCCTCATGGGTCAGTAATGGGTCTGATAGTATTCAATACTTTCAAAACTAATTTGAATGATGGGATTGAGTGTACATTCACCAAGTTTACAGAGGGAGGAGAGGTATTTGCACCAGAAGAAAGAGACACTAGACAAAGAGACCTCAGAGGGCTGGAAGACTGAGCCAACAAGAATTACATGTGTTTTAGCAAGGATAAATGTAAAGTCCTAGATGGGATAAAATAAACCCCAGAAACAGTGCAGATGATGACTGACTGTCTGGGGAACAGTTCTGCTGAAAGGTATCTGGGAGCCTTGGTGGACAGGAAGCTGAACAAAAACCAGCAATGTGCCTTGGTAGCAAAGCACACTGGGCTGTATCAGTAAGAATAGAGCCAGCAGATGAAGTGTGTGATTATTCAGCCCTACTCAGTATTTGTTAGGCCACATATGGTATACTGTCCATTTGTGGTTCCTCCAGGTTAAAAGAGACATTGTGAAATTGGAAAGGGTCTAGTGGAAGACCACCACAAAGACTGGAGAACTTGGCAGATGAAGAAAGATTGAAGGAACTGGGTTTGTTCGACCTAGAGATCAGAATCCTCAAGGAGGAACCTATTCACAGTCCTTTCCTATCTAGAAGGTAGTTACAGAAAACATAAAGATACTTTCTTCACAGGAATGCATAGAGACAGAATAAAAGGTAACAGGAACCTTCAGAAATCTTCAGGAGTTAAGAAAAAAATTCTCCCTCGTTAAGAACTATTAAACATTTGAATAGGTTGCTGAAAGAAGTGGTAGAATCTCCCTCACTGCGAGTAGTGAAGACTTGACTTGAGACAGCCATGGATTACCTCATCTAAGGCCCTGCTTGCAGCAGGAGATCAGATCATTTCCTGATGTCCTTTCCAGCCTAGACTTCTCCGATTCTTGATCAGTGTCTCAGTGTCAAAAGTAACGAATAAATGAATGGGATTTCACAGAGGTTTGTTCTGGGTCAGGTTCATTCATTATTTTCATTAACACCTTGGACAGCAGAATGAAGTGCATTTAACAAAGAGCTGGGAAGGACTATGAATATATTAGCAAATATAATTAGAATTAAAAATGAGAAAATGAAGAAATTACATTAAAATAGGATGCAATTCAGAAGAGACAAGTATAGGACAAAACACAAGAACAGGAATAATGAATTCACAAATACAATGTAAGAAGCAAGTCATTTGCAGCAAGTCTTCAGATGTTACAGTAGCTCAGAAACATGAGCTGAGTAAAAAATATCCTGTTATGAAAAGATTATCAAACTGGAAGACATGCACATAGTTATAGGTAGAAAAATGTGTGAAAATGCAAGAAATAATTCCTCATCTCCGGTGAGCACTAGGAAAGTCCCTTCTGAAATGCTAAGCCTGTTTTTAGAAACTTTATTTTAAGAAAGACACAGACCCAGTGGGAAAATGATGGAAAAGGTGGGAGGTCTATAAATATGACCTTCAAGGAGAGACTGACTGATCTGCTGTTTGTTAGTTTAAAGAGGAGCAGGTATTCTTGAAGTATACAATAAACCATTGAAAAGACTTAAATAACCTGCTCTTTATATAGAAGCACCTACTGAAATAAGCACAGCAACAAGGATTCACATTTGAATGAGAAAAATTCCTCTACTTGCAAGGCTACTGAAGGACTGGAGTGCTTGAGTAGCATCTAAGAGCTCTTTCTTTGGAAATAAATAACATTAGTCAAACACCTTCTGGGAATAAATACAGCTGGAGTAAGAAAGTAGTGCTGACCTGTTAGGACCACTTTCAGACCTATTTATCTATGACGCAATAGCTGTATATATGGGTGTGTGTATACATATACACATACACTGTTAGTGAGCAACACATTTAAGAGGTCCAGATACATGTCTGCATTTTGGAGAGAAGTGAGGAAAAGGTGGATTTTTCAAAAATGTACTATAGGTAAGTAAAGGTATTTGTAAAGGCAAGATCTAAAATTCATAACGTACATTCTGCTTGCATATCCATGTTAATCAAACTGATGTTTACAATCTATCAAATGAAAGATACTCAGTCCATGAATTCATTGTTGTTTTAAAAATCACTAGTCAGTGAAATAAACTGAAACAAAATAGCAACACAAAGCAAAAAAACTGTGTTCTAAATCTGTCAGAACCCAATTCAGATACATAGTATCATTTGTTCCTTTTTCTACTAATAATCTAACTTTTTAGGTTGCCTATTAATTGGATGATCGCAATTTATATCATGTCTCTCCTTTAGTTTCCTCGGATACAAAGAATTATTTCAAAACCACTTTTTCTTTCTACAGATTAGATGAGCTTTTCCAAAATACTGTACTTGTTGCAGAACTTGTTGCTGACTTGCCAGCAGACTTACAAAAGGCAGCATTCATAAATGTTTCACAGAGTCTGAGAAACAAGCAAGCAGAAAACAGGAGCGGTAGGCATGAAAATAAAAAGGCTAATCGACCAACTGTGAATAGATCTATCTGTTTCATTTCCTGAAACGTAAATGAGAGGAAGAGATTTATCAACTGGCAAATAGTTTCATAAAGTAGATAATTGTCTCTGCTTAAGCAAGTTGGCTTTGTAATAATGGCATTGCCCTGCAGGGGAATACTGAATCCCATGGCAGATAAATAAGTAGGGTCTCAATCCTGAAGTGTTTAAACTTTCTCTCTTGAATTAAGTCACAGAGAAGTCGACGTAAGAAGTCATGTTATTACAGCCACATGTATTAAGCATTTCTTGGGATACGGAAATACTAGCAACTGCAGAAATTTTCATCTGTCAAATAACAGACTTTAACTGTAAATCAATGTGCAATAAATGACTGGGCTAAGATTCTCATCTCATTTTTTGAATTTTTTTTCTTTTTCTTTCTCAAGAAGTACAGGAAGGCATTGTTTGTTCTGCTGTCCTGTAACAATGGTATGCTACAAGATTTACATGAGGTCAATTAAATTAGAACAAATTTAAAAATCCCCAGCAGAATGATAGGCTTGCATGATGTATTGATCTTGAAAAACTGCCGCTAAAAAAACAGGTGTTTGAGACAATGAATCCACTTTAAAATTTCAATAAAATGCAGACAGTGATCAGTTAATTTTCAGCTGCTGCTTATGTTAATTTATCTGCTTGCCTACAACATAAAGTCATACTTTTCTCATAGCTCTAAATTCTAATATCCTTTCAATATAACTTGTCCATAAATCACAATCAAATGCCTTGATTTTCTGCTATATTTCTTCACCATGTCCATCTACCCAAGCAACTACTATTTTGCTAGGGTGATGGGAGACATGTATTATAAAATATATTTTAAAAGATGAAAAAGAAAGGGTAACTGTTGGTAAACTACAAGATAATCCAACTGCAATTAAATCTAGTCCGGACATCTGATATAAATACAGTCTCTTCCAGAATTTTGAAGGTTCAGAAATCAGCCAGACCTCCAGAGTAGCATTTTCCTGGAGTCTAGTCTTAAGGTCTAAAAGATGTTGACAATTACAATATTTGCTAACACTCTGGAAGTATTGTATCAGTTTTCCTTCTCAAAGTCCTTCTGTATTTCTCCTGTAGAAATGCTTCAGACTTATTCCAGATTCACTTTCCTGAATGTGATCTTATGCCAGTTCCAGCTGGTATTACATGGTAACTCCTAGAGTTAATATTTCATTTTTGTCAGGAAGTTATACTCAGCCACTCATATGCCTTATGAGAACAAGTCCTGAGAATTTATGATGTCAAATGAAATACATCTAACAAAATTGGGAACTTCCTGATTAGGTCTTTGACCAATTGCAGTATATTAATGTAACTGATTATTGATATTTGCATGCTATTTTTGAAAAACGTATCATTACTGTGGGATTTTTGGTATGTGCAAAATATAATTTATATAAGTAAATGAAAACAATTGCAAGCTGTACTGTTCAAATAGAAAACACCACATGATACAAAGCAGTACTTTAAATTAATAAAGAATAACAGGTGAAGTATCTAATATACCACTTGTGCTCTCGTTATCTGCAAAGCTGCATCAGTTCAGAAGAAAATATTAATTTCTTACATAAAGTAACATTTATGCATGATTGCCTAATTTGTTTGCCCAAATGGTTTGTACACAAACATGCAAGTTCAACAAGCAGATGCACACATATTTTTGCAGATACTTTCTTTATGTTACTGTGTGATATTGCTGCTACTTATGCAAAATTCTTTCAAAATGTTTGTGTGTTCTGTGCATGAAACTTAACGAAGACATAATTATTAGTCTAGATGAAATATTTATATTCCAGATTTAGTGTATCTAAGAGTCTAATTGAAACAACTTGTTAATCAAAAGAACCAAAATTATACCACACCGATGGTACTTAAATCAGTAATTTTAATGCAGCTAATGACACTAAAGCATTTCTTGTTTGACAAACTATAGATATTATTATCTATACCATCTGTCTGGCTTTTCACTGCATGTATGGCATTGTACCAATTCCTAATAACTTTCTTAATATTGATCCTCTGCTTTTTAAGGTGGAATTAACTAGTTCTATGAAGTTGGTGAGTGTAAAGAAGTGAAACACTGCCCGTTTGGGATATTCAGTTAATACACATTCTGCAGTTTCACATTTAGATAGAAGTTTATCAGGACTGCTAGCTTCCAATTGATTTATTGCTTTCTTTTTCTTTCTACTTCAGTTTTAATGCTTACTTTATCATTAGACACATGTTTACAAACATGATTTGTAAATCATTATACAATGTTAGTTCTAAATAGTCATACTGGGAAAAAAATAAAAAATGGACTGAAGAATGTGGTTATCCTTTTATACCAAAGTACTTTGATACCTGATGTTATTCAGAATTCAAAATGTACAAAAGTGAAAAGCAATATATTTAACAACCATCTATACATTCTGTCTCAGCCAGACCCGGTACAGCCATAGTCCCCAAAAGCTATTGAGCTGCCCTTCTATACTTACAAGCAGCTGTGCATACATCTCAGTCTTATCACAGTACTGCTGATAACACTATTGTCTGTTAGGAGAGATTTTTAAAAAAATGACAGTGTGTGTGGTATTGATAAATGAAATGCTAATTGCAGTATGCTCTCCTTGTAAAGTGTCTTTTCAATGACAGATTAATAAATTGTATTATTAAATATATAATATGCAGAGGATAGCAAGATTTGCAGTATAGTTACCTTTTATGTTACCATTTATGTGGGATATGAAAGTCAAGAACCTTTGAATGTCATTTTATCATAGTTATCATACAAGGAATATATAAATCCTGTCATTCAGCCACACTTATATGTGATCTTAATGATGATTATTTTTTTTTCATGAATCAGTTTTGAAATCTGGATGTTCTTTCGTTTATAAAACACAGAAAATAGGGATTGGAAGAATGAAAAGATATTTAGTCCATTACCCCAGCTCAAGATGAGATAACATGTCTTTAAACTCTCCTGGGTATATGTATATCTCACCTGATCTTGAAAACTTTTACTCACATAGAGTGACATTCTTTCCTTCAGAAAGCTTTGTTAGTGTCCAATCGTAAACCTTCCTTTGCACAATTGTAGCCCATTATATTTTTATGCTTTCCCTCTTCTTTCACTGGATTCTTCTTTCTCTAGATCAAAGCAGCCCAATTCTTTCCCACTTGTTTGTATTAAGCTATATTTTAGAGAATTTTGAACCTTTTTAATATTTTCTTCTGTCCTACTTTCACTGGTCCACACTTTTCTTAGACTTAATTTCCATAGCAGAGAAAATCAGGGGTACTCACATTGCATAGCTTTAGGCACTTAAGGTGGGAGACAGGATCCTTGATTTAATCAGCTATGTCTGACAACCTCCTCCAGCAAGTGATCCACAGACAAGAATAATAGATGCTGTCACACTGTTTAACGGTGCGTGTCAACATCCTTATACAAGTGTACAACTCCCAGCTGGTTCCTTTGGAAGATTAGGAGACTACCATCCTAAAATAGGTATCTAATTTAGGATATGCGAATATGCTGAAAAACTCTAGTAGATAAAGCCTTACTAGTTTTACTATAAACTACATTACATGATTAATTCTGCCATGCATGTGTTCCTCTGTATCTCTTTTGTAATTTCTGTTAATTACAAACACATATAGTACACAGTAGTAGGATAGAAAATGTTAATAGTATGTATACGTATATGTATACAACTAAACTTTTTACTTGTTTATGTGCTATGGTATTATTGAAGCATATACTGCTGTGATCTATTGTAAAGCTATTTCTGTAGCTGCAACATCTATTATGTTTTTCTTCACCTCAGATTTGGGTAGCTGATTATTCCAACCTACACCTAGCACTTCATTCTTATCCATAGCGAGTCTCATTTAGACTGTCCTGGTATTTTATTAGCCAAAAGAAAAATTACCCATGTAATTTTCCAGTGTTTGTGGATTTCTACTATACACCATCTGGATACAACCCTCAGATATTTTTACCTTCTTCAAACTGTTCAGAAATATCTCACAGTTTTCTCTGGACATTAGTATAAGTATCCATAACCTTGAATTACAAGATAAATGTCCCTCCTGTTTCCCACACCCAAGCATTCCTTGTGAACAAACTACTCTTCCATATTAGGTTTTGCTGTTATGCCAAATTACTTGTATACGTACATGCATATTTTCATTATATATATACTTATACACTAATACTTTCATTCCTTGATTCAGGTATTCATCATAATACTTGTCATGGTATTTGGACATCAGATATATTCAGCTGAATGACTTTGTGCTTTTCTTCTCTTTCATTTTTCTGTATTTTTTGCCCTTTATCCATTTGGTCAGGGTCAAAACCAGGTACAAACTTACTTCACCAGTCCTTATTATTCCCAAATTCATGTCTTTCTTATCTGCTTAGCAAATATGCAATGAAGATCCTTCATGAACTACTGATTGTATATTGAATCACTGCAACTTTGAAATCTGTCTTATTGAGTCCTAATATTTAAGATGTGATAGATTTTCATCAGCTCATTATGAAGCGAACTTCATAATGTAAGTTCCCAAGTAAATTAATCATATGGAAATACAAAATTCGTATTAAAAAAACCTTTATAGGTGGGACATTTTTTACTAAGAAAGTGGGGACACTAGGATTAAAACTTCAGATAGTTAGAAAATACTAATTTAATAGGATTGGCTATCAAAAAAATAGCTAGATGTGAAATGAACAAATCACTATAAGGGTAAGAATTCCTCTTTACCTTTACACACAGGTCTATGATCACTCCATGCAGCAAAAACTTCAGCTATCCTCTGACAGGTGATACTTTTTGAACCTTGTAGCACATAATCTTCATCGCAGGAGAACTGTACTGTTGCTCCCAAGCTAAAATCAAACAATGACATAAAAAGAAGAAGCATTTTTTTACAAACAGATATCAGTCAATTTTTCCATTCTTTTAGGTTTGATGGTCCTGACAAACAATACAAACATGTAATCCAGCATTTTTTTCCCTTAGTAGTAAAAGGCTGCAAGCTATGTACTAGACTGACTGCACAGTGTTCAGTGCTCTCTGGGCTTGTTTTGGCCAGAGCTGGTTTACCTCTTTTTAACAGTCTTCTGGAGCTCAAGTAGTTATTTTTTGACCTAGCTTCTGACTTCCGTATAATAAAGGTTTGACAAACCTGGGCACTACGTAATGAACAGTAGTTATTTATGTTAATTGCAACTAGAAAACAATGAGACAGAGATATAAGGAAATCACCTAGAAGAAGAACTAAAGGGTCAACCACAAGACTGAGGAAGAAATCCCCACTATAAACATTGTATTACTCCCAGTGAAGACCTCAGGATAAAGATGACTTCCTGTAAATGTCCCCCACCCCTGATTCTACTTCAGGAAGTGTGGTGCTTTTCACTTTAGAACTGGAGGGGCGCCCAACATAAGAAGGGCATAGACCTGCTTGAGCAGGTCCAGAGAGGGCCACCAAGATGATGAGGGGGCTGGAGCACCTCCCTTATGAGGACAAGCTGAGAGAGTTGGGGTTGCTCAGCCTGGAGAAGAGAAGGCTCTGGGGAGACCTTATATTGGTCTGCCAGTACTTAATGAGGCCTACAAGAAAGATGTGGAGGTACTCTTTATCAGGGAGTGTAGTGATAGCACAAGGTTTTAAACTGGAAGAGGGTAAATTTAGATTAGCTGGAAGGAAGAAATTCTCCACTGTGAGGATGGTGAGACACTGGAACAGGTTGCCCAGAAAAGCTGTGGATGCCCCCTCTCTGGCAGTGCTCAAGGCCACGTTGGATGGGGCTTTTGGTAACCTGTGTCCCTGCCCATGGCAGGGGGGTTGGATCTTTAAGGTCCCTTCCAACCCAAACCATTCTATGATTCCATGTTTTGAACTAGGAATGCATTATTGTAAATAAACTAGTAATAGCTAGTTTTTATATTTTTAGTAGGCTGATTTTAATTAGTCTAGCAGTAAATCTTGACTCCATATAAGTGGTTTGTTTTGTCTTGAGAGTAACAAGATTCTGAATGTAACAACTACTAGACAACGTAAGTTACAAGGAGAATATGGACATTTGCTCCTTTAACTGGCATATGTTTCTCAAATTAATGGAAGAAAACAAACTAATTCTAAAAACATCTTTCTAGGTATTTAGCTGTGGTTATTTATGAAGTGATAATGCTGGCTTCAAAAGATTTTGTACTTTTCCATATGGAGCTGACATTTGGACTTGAAAACTTGGCACAGAACAAAACAGGAAATAAGCCCAGAAAAACTTGTTTTGTTTGTTTTGTTTTGTTATGCTATGTTTTTCTGAGAGGAAGATTTGGGGTTTTTTTTCAGTTTGGAAAAGTTTAAAAACTCAATACATAAATGTGTATTATTGAGATAATTCTTCTTGTCTTTTAATATCATTATTGTTTCAAGTCTTGATTACAGTGGAAAACAGTCAATATATCAGGCTTTTCTCTGACATCAGTATTTTACACTCCATAATTTTAGCTTGCTGTTTTTAAAGGCTTGTCTGTCACAGTTGTGAAGTATTTCTATAAACTATGACTGTGGACAACCTATAGTGTCACAAGGGTCTTCAGAGAGCTCCTTTTACCTTAACAGTTGCTAAATGATCATTACATTTTTGAATTAAAAGATGGTGCTATTATTATATCCTTATATAGACTGATGAGGAATAATCATAGATCTGCAATTTATTGTGTTATTTCATGCTTGTGCCAAAAATGAATGACATTTGGGAAATACTCTTCTTTTCCCCTTTAATTAAGAAGGAATAAACCTAAAAGACTAAAGTCTAGATGTTATTGAAGAAATTCTGAGAAGAGTCAAGTAAACTAAAAATTAATATTTTGAAAATCTCATGTATGGTGATACTGCATTTTGTAGTGAAGGATATTTTGCAAGTGAAATCTGGGAGACTATCATCACTTTTATCACCCTTATAGTGGGTGATAAAGCCAGCAACTAAGCCCCACATAGGCACTTGCTCAGTCCTCCCTACCCAGTGGAATGGGGGGGAGAATCAGAAGAATAAAAGTGAGAAAACTTGAGGGTTGAGATAAGAACAGTTTAGTAACTAAAAATAATTATAATAATGATAATGATGATTATGATAATAATAATAATTAATATTAAGAAGAGATAGGAGTAAAGCCCAATAAAAGATAAGTCACACACAGTGCAATTGCTCACCACCCACTGACCAATGCCCAGGCAGTCCCTGAGCAGCAATCTGCCCCTCCCGGTCAACTCCCCCAGTTTCTATACTGAGCATGATGATCTATGGTATGGAATATCTCTTTGGTTAGTTTCGGTCAGCTGTCCTGGCTGTGTTCCCTCCCACCTTCTTGTGCACCTGCTTGCTGGTAGAGCATGAGAAACTGAAAAATCCTTAAATTAGGCTAAGCACTACTTACCAACAAATAAAACATCAGTATGTTATCAACATTATTAAATTAATTAAATTAAATTCAAAACACCGCACTACACCAGTGACTAGGAAGAAAATTAACTCTATCCCAGCTAAACCAGGACATTTGGTATTAAAAACATGTGATGAAACCTTGCAAAAAAAAAAAAATCATACAACAGACATATCAGAAAAGGAGGATTTAATAGTGGATAACAGCTCTATAAACTATCACAGAATCACAGAATCATTTAGTTTGGAAAAGACCTTGAAGATTGTCTAGTCCAACCGTTAACCTAACACTGACCGTTCTCAACTACACCATATCCCTCAGCACTATGTCGACCCAACTCTTAAAACACGTCCAGGGATGGGGACTCCACCACTGCCCTGGGCAGCCCATTCCAACACCTAACAACCCGTTCTGGAAGGAAATATTTCCTAATAGCCAGTCTAAATCTTTCCTGGTGCAACTTGAGGCCATTCCCTCTTCTCCTATTGTTTGTTACTTGGTTAAAGAGACTCATCCCCAGCTCTCTGCAACCTCCTTTCAGGTAGTTGTAGAGGGCGATGAGGTCTCCCCTCAGCCTCCTCCTCTCCAGACTAAACAACCCCAGTTCCTTCGGCCATTCCTCATAAGACCTGTGCTCCAGACCCTTCACCAGCTTCGTTGCCCTTCTTTGGACACGCTCGAGTAATTCAATGTCCTTTTTGTAGTGAGGGGCCCAAAACTGAACACAGGAATCGAGGTGCGGCCTCACCAGTGCCGAGTACAGGGGTAAGATCACTTCCCTCTCCCTGCTGGCCACACTATTTCTGATACAAGCCAGGATGCCATTGGCCTTCTTGGCCACCTGGGCACACTGCTGGCTCATGTTCAGCTGGTTGTCAATCAACACGCCCAGGTCCCTCTCTGACTGGCAGCTCTCCAGCCACTCCTCCCCAAGCCTGTAGTGCTGCTGCGGGTTGTTGTGACCCAAGAACTACTCCAAGAACAGCTCCTTTTTGCAGAATAAATAAAAAATGTTTGTGAAAGAAGGGGATAAAGAAGAGCTGCAGAGTCTATGAAAAATACAGGAAGATATAGAAGTGAAAAACAGAAAAATAAAAAAGTAAACATTATGTAATGGCCCTTGCAAAGTAAGGCTGATAAGTTTCTATATAAGACTGCGGAAGAGGAACCACAAGACAGATCACAGTCTGGAGGAAATTTCAAAATTATTAAATAGAAAGATGATCTATCATTAATGTTAAAAATTATACTCAGCTACTCCAGGGACTATATGGTTAGGAAGGTTGAAAAGGTAGCAATAGGAAAGACAAGAATAACTTTTTCAAGATTAGTTTTTCACAAGAATCTATCTGCTGTAGAAAGTCATGTTGAGAAAATCTGAACCCATTTGATTATTCAAAAAAAAGGAGCACCTGAAAAAAAAGGAAATATATTTCCTTTAACTAATCATGGACATATTTAAAGAGGAAACACTGAGCAGGAATTACACCATTTACTAAAAAAATTGAACTGATAGTATCAAAACTGTAACTGACAAAAATTCCAGAGGTTTGAAATTATTATGAAGACTTTACAAGTCTAATAACTATTTTTATTGCCTCCAAAAGTATAAATAACACTCACATTACCTAGTCTACTTTACTTGTCCAAATCAATTTTGATATTCAACTGATACTTGATAGTATATGACTGTAAGAATACTGGACTCATAAAACACAGTGAGATTAGATAATTTACAAGATCTGTAACATGTGTGCCATGTGAGTGAGATCTAATAAGGGTAATTAGATAAGCAGATGATACATCACCAGTCTAAGAAAGAAAACTGAAGAGCCAGAGATCAATTCCTATGGCAGATCAACACAAAAAGACAATAATTTCAAGAATCAAACAAGCACTTCCTGTCTGAAAGGTCAAAAGAAGGACAAAAAAAAAAAAAAAATCCTGCAGAAATCTGTATAATCCTTCTGGACTTGAAGTGTAAGAATGGCATCCATAAAGTCCAGCATATTGACTATCATGAGCTTGTCAAGAGACTGTTAAGAAATTAGGTGTCTCAGGAAAGAGCCCAGTCAAAAAAGCCCAGCCAAAATTAATATTTTTCAATGTTTTTCTTTCATTATCTACATATACACTCTTTCAAAAATGGAAAAGCATTAATTCTTTCACAGTTGTCTAGTAGGAGAGATCCTTCTCGTGATTTCTGATGCTGATGTATTTTCTTCAATATCTTTTATCTATGACATACAAGAATTCAGGTAACTGAGTACAGGAGGGTAAAGTGTCACTTCCCTCCCCAGGTATAGAGCATGAGGTGAATATGATGAAGATTCAAAAACGACATGCAGATTACCAGGAAATAATTATTAGCTCTAAAACAAAATTAAAAAGATAGGCTTACATCTATACTCCTTAGACTTTGCTTTCTCTGGAGCACTTGATCATGGGTTTGATGTGGGTCTGCTGTGGTATGGTGACATAACAGCAATTTCGGTAGGGCTTTTTTTTCTTTTTTTTTTTTTTCTTTTCAGTTGACAGACTCCCAAGTAATTTGAGGACTGTGTTATGGGCCAAAGAGGGATTCTTGATAGGATGAAATTGATGATATCTTTGCATGTACTGCTTGAGGACATGTGAGAAATCTGATCTTAGAGAACTACAAATTGTGGAGAGAGAAAACCAGATCATGGAAGCTCATTTGGGAGGACTTGTTCCTGGAGTAGTCTACCTCTGAATTGTGCACAGGTATTATTTTAGAGAAAGATGGCAGAGTAGTCTAAAACAGAGTGTGGGCACAAATGTCCAAAAAACAGTGTGGACAATTAAGGGCAGTTTGATTCCCTGACTTACATTTGATCTAAGCTGCTTACCAGATCAAGCCGCTTAAAAGTGTGTATAGACTATGCCTGCTTTGTAAATCTCAAGAGAACTGAAGCATGATATAGCTATGAAGTTGCTCATCGTTATATACAATATAGACATGCATCACAAAAAAAGAAAAATCTAAAGGACAGCAGGAATATCTCCAACAAGTTTCAAAAGCAGAATATATTTGGCAAAAAAGTTCCATCTGTGGATGCAAAGGCCAGACTGGGTTCATTTAGTCCAGTAGGCTAATACGGAGAGTCATGAAAAGTGAATGTTTAGAGAAAAAATTTAGAATATGGCAGACATGTATAGTTCATCTTCTGATCATTACTATATTTCAGTCATTTATGGTTAAGGAACTTTCTGAACTGGAGCTACTAATTTAGTAGACCCTGGGTGACTAAATTAGACTTCCTGAGCCAGCCCCCAGCTAGAGCCAAGACTGGTAAAGCACACCAGTAATAAAAAAAAAAAAAAAAAAAAAAAATGAAGTTCATAAACAATGCGGGTCCATTAATAAATGGGTCACACAACCTTGAGATGCTGGAATCCAATATGGAAAAGGCAGAAGTACTCAATACCTTTTTTGCATTAATTTCTACAGCACATTTGCTCCTAGACATCTGCATGTACCAACATGATTTAGGAAGAATAGAGACAGCCAATACTGGGGAGCAACATGTAAAAGAAGATGACTGTATTCAAAGGCAAGCTTTCACCAAAGAGTGCTGAAAAATCTGACTGATTCTATGCAAGGCTGGTATCATCTATGAAAAACTGGTGATGAGAACTTGACTGCAGAAAGCCTAACATTATATGACATTTTAAGAAAGGCAAGAAGAAGCTAGGAACATCACATCAATCCCTGGAAAGAACATGTCCTCTAGGAAAGCATAAACAGGAAATCAGGAGTACTTAAGCAGATTTACCAAAGACGAATCATATGGGATCAACCTGATTGTCTTCTATGACAAAATGACTGGCTACATGGACCAGTGGTAGATGTAACAGCGTTTGATCTAACAGTGCTCAACATCAGCAAGGTCTCTGACACCATCTCTTGCAGTAGTCTTTTGGGAGCTGACAAAATATGCACTGAATAGGTAGATTCAAAATTGACTTGGCAGATGTGCTCAAAAGGTAGGAATCAATGGCTTCATATTCAGCTTGTGTCTAGTAATAGGCTGAGCACTAGGAAGTAAAAATGGGGTCTTATGCTGTTGAATGTTTTCATCCTCAACCTTGATGATGAGACAGAATAACCACCCAGCATATTTATGGATCATACTAAAATAGGAAATGTAGCTGACACACTGAATAAGAGAGCTTCAGTCCAGACACTTGACAAAGTTGAGCACTGGGCCAACAGAAACCTCATAAGACTCAACAAGTAAAGGTACAAAGTTCAGCACTACTGATCAGTAATGTGTTCCCATTCTGAATAAAACAAACTATATACTCAACTACATTAGAAATGGTGGCAGCAGATTGAGTGAAATTATTACTCAATTGGTGAGGCTGTATCTGCAATATTACACCCAGTGTTTGGTCTGCCACTTCAAAAGACATATTAATAAAAACTGTAAAGGGTTTGGAGATTAGCCTGAGGCTTAGAGCACATGACCTACAGTAAAATATTGAGGCAGCTAGGCTTAATTAGTCTATCAAAAAGGAAGCTAAGGTACTATCTAACAGCAAATCATAACTACTTCAAGAACTGTTACAAAGATAATGAAGCCAAATTTTTGGTTCATGTGGTAGACATTATACAAGGGGCAGTTCAGGAAATTCAGGTGTTACCTTACAAGAAACTTCTTCTAGAAAAGGTAGGGCGGATCTGGAACAGCATAACTAGACTGTTGTGAAATCTCCATTCTTGAAAGTTTTCAGGACTGGTTAAACAAAGCCACAGCTGATCTGATTTAGTGCTGGCATTAGTCCTGCCTTGTGCAGGAGGTTGGAGTTGATGCCCTCTCAAGGACCCTTCCAATCAATATTTTTATGATTCACTCAAGCTGTTCAATTTGTTTTGATCTCACATATAAAGCTTCTGCATCTACAACATACTGTGTTAAAGCAGTTCATGGATTCAAAAATGCATGCTTGATGTGTCTCTCAGTAACTTTAGCTGCTAATTTCTATTTCTAATAGGACAAAACATGATTGTTACTAGGTTTTCATTTTCAGGAAAAAATCACAAAAGTTGGATATATTTGGCTTCACTAAGGGCAAATTGTGCCTGACAAATATGGTGGCCTTCTACATGGGGGTTAGGGCGTTGGTGGATAAGGGAAGAGCAACTGATGCCATCTACCTGGACTCAGGCAAAACATTTAACACTGTCCCGCATGACATCCTTGTCTCTAAATTGGAAAGACATGGACTTGACGGATGGACCACTTGGTGAATAAGGCATTGGCTGGATGGTCACACTCAAAGAGTTGCAGTCAACGGATCAGTTTCCAAGTGGACACCAGTGACAAGTGGTGTTCCTCAGGGGTTGGTGTTGGCACCGGCACTTTTTAACATCTTTGTCAGCAACATGGACAGTGGGATTGAGTGCTCCCTCAGCAAGTTTGCCAATGACACCAAGCTTTGTGGTGCAGTCGACATGCTGGAAGGAAGGGATGCCATCCAGAGGGACAATATAAAATGAGTAAAGAAATTATCATTAGATATACTGTAACTCAACTCACTGGTATAATAAATTGTCTTTAATATATATTTCATATGCTTCCTTCTTTCAGTAGAATCTGTATTTTTAAGAGCACACTAACACCTTTGTGGCTGTCCAACAGCACTCACTGCTTTGCTGTGATTCAAGTTTGATCTGAATCTTTAAATACCTAGCTGGAATACACTACAGAGATAGAGGGATAAACTCATTCATTCATTTCATGAAGCCAGAACTTTGGGATGGTGGTGGAGGAACATGTTTGCTTCATAATAAAATACTTGTCCAAGTATAGTCCAGTTTGTCTATGTTTATTCCACTATAAACAATGAAAAAAAGCCTCCAAATCCCAACAATTAAAAAAGCAACAAGATCACATGAAAACTTTTTCTCTTCATCTATAACATCTTTCTTATATTTTCCATAGTGGCATTGATTCTAAAATTGGACACTCATGGAAAAGATGTGTATTTTACTGTATGACAGGTAACATAAAACAAGCTGTTGGAAATTCCAACAGAACAAACACTAGTACGTCTAAAATTTTAAGAAACTACTAGGGAAGGCAAGTTTTCTTTCTGATGTGAAGTATCTTTTTCAGTACAGGAAAAGTTGGCAGCTATTAGTAAGTCTTCTTGACTTTATTTCAACTTGCAAAGGCCTCTTATGCTCAAATAGGCAGCTAGTACCAGAAACAAAGACTCTGAAACTTCAAAATGTAGCCATAGGGAATTTTCACATTAGGAAAAAATATCCAAAACAGTGAACATGGAGTGTCAGGTCCTAAAGACTGTCATGAAATGCTGCAGCTTGTCTTACAGCTTGCATTACAGATTTTCTAAATCTATGTAAGAACCATGTAAGAACATATGAATGTGCTGAGAGAGCACTCAGTGTTTATAATCAGGAGTGAAATTGCAATGAAATGCTTCCAAATTTATACCTTCACATTTGAAGAAAGATAAAGAGAAGTGACAAGAGCATGCTCTTCTCTAAAACAGATTAAATTGTACTGAAATTAGATTTTGATTGATCTTAATAAAGATAGCTCTAAACACTTATTCAAAATACTGTATTTTAAAATCAAGGTATTGTAATTGGGGTTTTCACTTCCTTATCAGAAGGGGGGAAAAAAGACAAACTCAAAGTAAAGCTATTTCCTACATTATAGAGAGTGACTTCAAGAAGGGAAAATGAAAACTGTGCTATTTTTCTTTCTGTCAGGTATAAGACAACCTGGAAAAGATAGTACCGTACTTTTTTAACTAAATTGGAGCATTTTCTTTCATTGTCTTATTTATTTATTTTAAAGAATTAGTAGCATTCTTACTTTGGAAGATTATGAAGCAATTGAGCAACCATTATGATAATGGCAAGAATTGAAACCAGGTTAATTTAAAAAGGAATTTTATTCAGTCTGTTGAAAATTTCTAGTTTGCTTTTGTACCTTTCCTTGTAAGACCTCTTTTCAATGTATCAACTGTTCAACTTGAGACAAATGACATATGTATTACTAACATTCACCAGTCCTGTTCTTTACAAGTACAAATCTCACCATTCACATTTGTAAGACCTTTAACAAGCCTTAGATAGGAAACTACCTTATTTATCCCTAATATGTGTAAGACCAAAAGAGTAATTGTTTTCTTTTTCAAGGCCTGTCAATAAAGTGGCTAGAAATTGTGCATGTGTGTGTGTGTATATATATCCCCCCCCCTTCCAAATAAAAAGAGAGGCTACCACAAAAATAGTGAAAAGTCTCAATCTTTTGAAAGGAAACTAGTCCTTCCTGGGTTGTTTCTGAGAGATACACTAAGAATAGACCTTCCTGTTAAGAAGATGTTGCAGTAGATGGGATTTATTTAGAGAAGATTATCCAGACCAGTTTATTTTTATCTGGAAAGAAACTGATCAATGGAAATTAAAATATTTAGTTGAAAGGTATTAGTTCAAGGATAGCTTTCGAGCACAAATTTGAGGTGGCAGTGAAGGCATTTGAGAAGCCTGTGCTTTCAGAAACTATTACAGCTCTGCAATCTAACCAGTTAGAGAAACCAGGAAGCAAGTAGTCTGTCCTTAAAACCAGCAGGATTTTAGACTGTTACTAGACCTGCCCTCAACAGAAAAAGGATCAGTTAAGTACTAGTTTGTTGGAGTTTTGTGTATTTTTCATTTTTTCTTACTTTGTAAAATGTTGGTTCCATACTAGTGTCAAGAAGTGATCAAAATAGGGATCAATGCCAAAAAGCTCTGTTCAGTTTGATCTGAAAACACATTCAGTGGTGGAAGGTGAAAAATACTTCTTCACCAAAACAAATATCCCTGTCCCCTGAAATTACAACCCATAAGACCAAGAGCGTAATAATGTGTCTGTTACATCTTCTGTTTATTTTGTTTTGAACAAAAGCTTATTTACCTTTTCTGTTCACCAAACATGTAATTAAACTGAGCACATCTTTTCACTTCCACTTTTTTCACTTGCAGTGGTTATTGTATGTGTAAGCCATGATCTTTCACTTACATATATGTGAAATATCATAGTTATTTTGTCTTTTCCATTATGATGGGAAGGGATTTATCATTATGTTATACATATAAGCATTAAATAGCACCTTCATGGGAGTTGATAGAAAAGCTGATCTTCCCTCATGGATAATTTGGGGATGTTTCTTCAAAAGGAAAAGAATTCACTGAGCTTAGTGAGAAATTAGGGGGGAAAAAAAAACAGTTAAAAAGGATACATATTGATTTTGATATCTTGTATTCTACTGTTCAGTAATTTGAATGTCTTCTCCTTTCATTTACTCATAAATTCATTTTAAATGGGAAAGCTTGATAGTCACATCATCACAATGTATAGTGAAAAATAATGTTAAATTATATCCTAATAATTTAGCCTAAAAGAAAGATGAGGGCATGATCATCATCATATCTCCTTCAAGATACTGCCTCTCACATAAGGTTAAGCGGAATGTTCTTTCAGGTAGTTCTTTCAGTGGTCACTCGCAGAGATAACATGAGAAAAGGATATGCAGATCCTTTGTCAATGCCTTTCACTACCAAGCAGTATTTCTGAGGTTAAAATATGAAACACTGGCCTAAGGAATGATTCTACAAAGCATGACAGTTAAGAAATACAGCTCATTTATTTTTATTTCTCTGAAAATATCCAGAAATCATTTTTTATTAGGTAATGTCAGAAATTACATTCTACATAAAATTAGTTATAAAGCTTCCTCTGATGCACATTGAACTTCTTCTTTTCTGAAAACTAGATAAATAGGGAGACTATAATAACTAACTGGAAAATTTTAATAACTAACTGTCAGCTAGCACATTTACTTGTGCTGTCATTGTCAATTCTATGTTCTGCTTGATTATGGGGAGAAAAGACAAAACAAAACAAAACAAAAGTACGAGAAGCTATGGAAAAGAATGAAGTAACATAATTTCATAACATTTTTGCTCATGTCCCAGATTAACACTTATTCTCTTCAAATGTTAGGAAGTGTGCTGTGTGATTTGTAAAATACAAAATATGTGAAACACAAAACTGAATATAATAAAACCAATTAATTTAAAAATGGTCAATCTCACTTCTATTTTTTCTTCCTTTTCTCTTTCCTCACTTAGGTGTTTTGAAGCGATTTGTAAATATGATGATTATGTGAAATTAGTATATGATGTAAAGCAAGTACATCACTTTAGATTTATTCTTTTAATACAGTCTAAAATTTGTCTACATATCAAATATATAATAATATGTATTTTCAATTCTATTTAGTATGTGATGAATGTTCAACTGAAAAGGAAATAATCCAGAAACTCAGAGAAGAGATTAAAAGTAATTCAAAACATTTTCAAGAAGTGATTATATATGTGTGTCTTTACCGATGCACCAACCACTGCTGTTACTGACAGTAGGAGTCATATATGTTCACTGAAAAAAAGACATAGAATATTTTGAAAGAGTACTGCAAACTTTTTTTTTTTTTTTTTTCTTACAAGATATGGAATTTGAAAGATAGCTGATTATGGAGGAAGAAAGTGGGCCAGAATTTGAGTTTAGGTTAAATAAAAAAAAGTTGGAATGTATCACTGGCAGTGTATATTTCTTTGATTCTTTGCAGTTTTCCTAGAAACATTCAAAAAAGCCAGCAAAGAATGAAATGTAAGAATTTGTTAGAAACAAAGTACAGCTTTTTAGTTCTGGTTTTATTCTTTATTTTTCTCTTTATTTTACTCTTTATTCTTATTTTTATTTTACTCTTTATTTGGCTTTGTCCTTCACAAAAACCTTCACTACCACATATAGGCTCTATATTTGTAAATCTAATACAGTATTTACAGGAGAAAATTATTTTAACTTACCTTCAACCCAATTTTTGTCAGATTATCAGAGATATATGCTCTCTTCCAAGTAGGCATTTTATCTTCTTTGCATACTAAGTACAGGCTATATTGCACTACATAATTTTATACAGAATTTCATTTCACTCTTTACTGAGAAGTTCACTTTTGAAAGGGTAGCCCAACAAGAGCAATACATATTTAACATATACATTTTCCAAGTTCAGTATTAGAGAAATGATATAATGGTAGGGTTTATATTTTACCTAAAATCTGAGCCTATCCGTTTTCCATTTTCTGGTTCTCCAGGATCTGGACACAAATTGGATGCCTGTTTAATACCTCCCTCATTTACTGTAAAAAAACAAAATAAAAGAAAATAAACAAAAAAAAAAAAAGATAAAATGATACAATTTTTAGCAAATACAGAGTTAAGCAATTAACAAATATGAAAAAGTACATTATCTGCATTTTAGGTCCTTTCAAATTGATTTTATACAGAATATGAACACCCATATAATCTCTAGTTTTAATACATAAATTTCTACTCCCGATAATAAGCAAAGCATATATTTTCTGGTTTGGGTTGTTAGGTTTTTTTTCAACAAAATAATACAAGTTTTATATAAGTTGTACTAATCAGCTAATTTTTTGCTTATAATATTATTGAACCCCTATGGAAATGTTATTACTATTCCTATACAAACATTAACATTGAAAAGAGTGTTCAGCAAGTTTAGGGCTGGAAGATTTTACTCTGAACATAATCTAATAAATGTCATCTCCACTAAGAGCTGACCTTTTCTTCTTGAATTATAATAAAACTTGAATGCATAGGCTCATGCTGAGAGAATTGTCCTTCATCAGTACTGAAAATGCAGATATCCCCAAAATATGGTGATCCAAAGGTAAACTCAAATGCCAGTTTGATTTGCATATAAAATAAACTAAAATGGATCTTCAGAGAGAAACTTCCTGTGAACCTTTCAGTGTGTTTTTCCAGAAATTTGTATGTAGCAATCCAGTCCTCAGTCCTCTTCCCTCATTTTGTTTTTAATGCATTATATACTTCTAATTTTTACAGTTTGGCAAAAATATACCTTACAAAAACAATTTTAGGCCAAAATAATTCTATTAATTTTGTATTTAATTTTTGAAGTTCATTGAACCACGAGGTAGCAGATCCCCCCCAAAAAATTAGCAAAGGAGTTTGGTCTGCTATTACGTGGTAAATTCATGGCCTGATGGAATTTTTTTTTCAGAAATGCAATTTGACATGAAACCAAGAGATTTATAGTAAGCAGAAAAAAAAAATCACCTTTATTCTTCTTAATTTCTGAGGAACTAGCATGTGCAGTATTAGATTTTAACTTTCCTTTACAGAAAAAGTTTGCATATAATTAGGCTAATCATATTACACTGTGAATTGAATGTACCTGAATAAAAAATGTAGTTTTTAAATATACATCTAAAGGGTGTTCATTAAATTTCAGCTTTTAATGAAGGACAGTAATATTCAGAATAATTGGGAGTTTTCCCTTCCTTGAAATTTGTCGTCTTACACAGACAGAAAGAGAAGAATTTGTTTGGTACCCCTAAGGAAGTCAAAGGCCAAATGAAAATGTTGCAGAGGGTTAAAAGGAAAACTTCTCAACTTAGCACCCTGCTCAAAAAACCATTAAGCTCGACCTTTGTCAAATGGGAACCACAGTATTTATCCTCTTCAGCCCCAAAGGAGCTGTACCATGTCCAAGGTTGTTCTAATAGCACACCAAGGCAATCTCTGTTCATCTGCATCTCCAGGCTCAGGGGACTTTTGGGACAGGAGGGCTCTTCCTTAGAACCTATCCATATTAGTAGGTTTCAGTCTTTTCCTCCTCCCTTATTTGTAGGTGTGATGAAAGAATATTAGCTATAGAAAGCCACATTCCTCCTAGTGATGGAATGTATATCTATCAGATAATTACAATTCCATAAACTGCATTTCACAGGGCCATCTAGCAGAAACTTATTGGATGAACATTTAGAATGAACTCTCTCTTTGAAATATCTGGGTGCTTTTCTATAGTTCCAAAGCTTATATTCAAGACGTGAGAAATTCAGAATCATCATAAGTAAGTAGCCTCTATATATAGAAAAGACCTTAAAGCTTTGGTTAGACAGTTAGCATTCACTGAGCAATGCAGGAAGAGAAAGGAAGTATTCTTGAGAAAAGGTAGGATAAAAGACACTTTCTCACTTTTGTGACAGCCTGTTAACTTTTCTGAGATTAAACATATGTTAAAACTATAGTTAGGAAATTATTCATGATGTCTCATAATAATATTAAAGAAATTAAAATACAGTGGTGTTATTTTAGGGCTGTATCATATATCTATGCACAGAGATATTATAAAAAAAAGTAAAAATATTATTTAAACAGAGTTATTTCTATTTGTTGTAATTCATGTTTTAATATTTCAAATAATTATTTTATTTTTTACACACTATATTTGCCCATACACAATAAATATTAATATAAAAAAATAATTCAAAGCACAAGAACTATTATATACTTCAATTTCTACCAAAAATGGAAACTTGAAGATCCTACTGCTTTTTGACACCTTCTGTATAAAGTTTTATTCTTAAAAATACTGTATGAAATGGATTTTTAAATGACAATTCATGGATTTTATTAATATTCATAAATAGAAATATAAAGGCTTATGTAAAGAAAATCAGTAAAATAACTACAGTGTCAAAATTAAAATGAGACATACACCACTGTAAAAATTCAGAAGGAAAAGTTCTAAGTCATTAAACTGATTTCTGATTTGATCCCAAGTGAGAAATATGTTTAAGCACAAACTTAAATCCATTCTGGTTTCTTAAGAGTTTAACGAAAATAAATGCACATTTTATTTTTGCATTGATGCTACTTTTCCAGACATAATGCTTGATTTTTCATTCTACTGAAATACAGTTCTATGTAGTTCCCCAGCTACCTATCTATATTTGTTTGTTTTACACCCCAGATAGTCATATGACAATAAGCAATGAAAGGGTTTACTCTAGTAAATTAAAGGCTCCTCTAGGGGAAGCATTCATTCATGATCTGGTCATGAAACTGGGACCAAGAAATTCCACAGTTCTAATCCAGATTGAATTAGGTCCCCCAACAATTATTTTTGTTAATCTCAATACTTGTAAAATGAAGTTGATGCATACTTGTTTCAAAGTGCATCATCATATTACCATTCTGGCTTTACTATGTGCAAATCACCTATGTGTTAGTATTGTATTGAATGTTATATATGCTATATAAAAAAAAGTAAAATACGGAAAAGACATACACATGAGAAATGTTAGATGATAATTTCTAAAGACATTGCTAATACAAGGCATAATGTAAAATAGGTATTCACTTAACCTTATCTTATTTGTGCTAACAGTTGAATGACGGTCATTCTTTTTTTTTTAAAAGAGCCTGTCTGTCATTTTAATGCAAGTACAGATGCAGCTGAGGCCACACTGGGAAATTTATATAAAGTCAACAGCTTAATGCATAGGCTTTTCATGAAATACTGCCTCTTCAATTTCCTCAGCTATCAAAGTGACGAGCTACCCAAACGCTAGATTACAATATAAAACCTTAGTTATCTATTTATGACAAGGTTATGATCACTAAAGGTACAAATCATCAAGGTTTTCAAAACTTCACTTATTATTGACTCATATAGGTAATCTACTCTGCATAACCAATAAAACAAGATACAGAAGTTTTCAGTTTTACATAGAATAATATATAGAAATATATAAATATTTTCGAAAAAATATTGTTAAATTTCATCTCTAATTTCATAACAATCACATTTAGATATCACAGGTGTCTGGTACTTCACTATAAATATGCAATTCCTATTGTTTATATAGTGGAATATTTGACAATTTATGCAAAATAAATTTATAGAGAATCAATCTGTTTTATCAGCCATTGTACTATTCTTATTTGTAACTATAAAAACACAGATGGACCATCAGACAGAGACCTCAGTTATGTACCTTACAAACACTACTGCAATTACCTTACTGCTATTTCTTGGTGTATAATCACTCCACCTTCCAGTCACCCAATATGCATAAAAAGAATACTTGTTTTTAAATATCTTGATACAAAGTTTTCAAATAAACCACAAATGCCTTACAGAACTATTTAGGTGATGCAGTTTACAGAAAAGTTGAATATGGCAGTACGCTACATTATAAAAACTGAGCAGAAATTTGTTTTGCTTTATTTTTCTGACTCGGTAAATGTTAAAGGGTCTTGCTGCTTGAAGACACCTTTTTCTAAAAAAATCACTTCTAATATGTTGACAGTCTAAAATCTACAACTGAAAAAATGCATAAAATGTTATGCCAATGTGCACTGCTAAATTCTGGAAACTGAATCCATCACTGACATTTTAAAGAAAAGATCAGTGCAAATGTGTCCAATCTAAGGAACCTCAAAAGCAAGTCCTTATACTCCTGTGAAGAATAATGAAATGTAGTATAAGCAGACATAGGCTAAGCATTTAGTCCATCTTTATTTTAAACAATTACTTTTAAATATTTAAAATGTGGTTCTAGCCCAAAAAGGAACTCTATAAAAATGGCATGTTCTTTTGCAAAAGATATCCTCTTTAATGGATGTATAGCCATGCCAATTTATATTAGAAAGTTGCCCAACTCCTCCTTATGAGCTAACCAGAACTCAGTGCTCTAAGATGTTTCTATTTTCTGTAATTAAAATTGAAGGCACTAAGTATCCCCAGAATTTTTTAAACTATAGTTAGTTAACACTTCAAAACGTCAAAGTTAGTGAAGAAAAAAAAAAAATCCAGAAAGTGACCTCATGTGCGTAATTCAAAAAAAATACATAGTTGCACATTTGTAAATGAGGATAGGCTTTGGTTTGCATAGCCTTTTGCTGCTAGTACTAATTTTCAATTAAAATAACATATCCCCTGTTCACAGCTAAGATTTCAGCTGACACCTGGGAGGCTGAATATTTATTTCTTTGCAAATACTGCAAATTTAGTGTGAAATTACTGACAAAATAACATGACTTTCTACAATGCCAGATTTATAGAAAGCCTGCCTTTAGAGTAGAACCATATTTAAAAATTCACCATGCAGACTGGAGAAACAGATTTAAATCAGTTATATTATCAGAAATACATAAACAATTTTGAAAACACGCAAACAACACAGACAGCACAAACTTCACTCTTGCACTAGAAAAAAGTAACAAAAAAGGAGTACACTCACAGATAGAAAACTTGTTGCTGTTGTCTTTCCCTGGAAACAATTTAAATCCTCTAGATTTAAAATCTATGGCCTTTTTCACTAGTTAAAAAAAAAAAACAAACAACAAAAACACGTATCAGGCAATACAGTCTAAAATATTTCATTTCATTTGACAAATTTTATTATGGAAGTATATACAAATTAGAGGACCTAACCTAACAAGCTCATACTGTGTACCTTTGGAGGAAAACAATTTACAAAAACAAGTATTGAAACCAATTTGTACACCTGACAAAGGAAAGAAGATTTGCAACTTCATTTCTTTTCCCCATAACCAAGAAAAAAAAAATTATGGATAAAAGTGGTTATTCCCATGCACCATATACTTGTGCAAAACATTGTCACATATGGAATGTGGAAAATGAAAAGAATGATAGATATGTCTGCTCAAAACAGCTGAACAGTTGAATCTTATCTGGTGTTTCTTCTGTGTTAAGAAACAGTTGTGCTTATCCCCTGCTCCCTCTATTAAAAAAAAAAAAAAAAGAAAAAACCTACAGAATACTCTCATGTCTGCCAACTGTAAAGTCAGTAACCTTTAAAAAAAAGGTACTACGACATTTTTTAAACAGCTGATTTTTGGTGAAATTGTAATTCAATTATTCTTTCTAGTCATAGAGAATTTAAAAGGAAAAAAGAGTCGTCCACAACATGCTACTGAAAGCACACTGAAATCCAGTATATATGCTCAGATCTGAATTCCATAATCATCCAAGCAATACAGGACATATATTAATCCACATATATTCTGAAAAGGTTTAATCAGCATAGATATGCCAACATATTTTTTGTCAACATATTTTGCCTGTTACTTCAGATTTTAAAATTTACATTGAAAGTCAGTATTACATTTGGGAAAAAGACAAAACAGAGGCAACAGCTAAAAATTTACAATGTTCTAGTAAACAAAAAGTCCTTCTCAAAGTGACACACTGTAATACAGTCTCAAAATCTGTAGGCACCCAGATTACGTCCCCATTCCAAAAGCATCTCCACTAGTTGTTTTCAAAATCTATGTTCCTAACTTTAGTATGGAAGAACAATTTTTATTCAGGAAATACTGAGATTTTATTACCTGCGTTTAGATCACACTGAGAAAACAAAAATATTTTGATCATAGAAAAATCACTGCATTAATAAATTAAGCATACCAGCCTAATTTTCTGTTTTATCTGCAGAGATTTGGATACAAAAAAATAAAATACAGTCTACTGTCCTGCTGTTGGTTCTTCAGCTGGTCCTCTTTATTGAAAATAGTTATTTTCAAAGTGTGATATGGAAGGTAGTTGTCTCCCACTCACCGCTAAACCCACAGCTGAATTATTTCTGTAAAAGTCTTTATTTTGGGCTGGCTTGATGATAACGTATTTTGGGAAATACGTTATTTGCAGGAGCACATCATATCTGTTGCCACAAAATACTATATATTTTTCTTTTTTAACCCTTAACACCAGAAGTCCTTCCCCATGCCCCCACCTGCAAATTAGTTGAAGTCCATAAGCAATTCTATCCTCAGTGGAAGTCATGGATCCAAGAACTGTATATTCACACTGTAGAGCCATATTGGAATAACAGTAATGCTCTCATCATTGTGTGGGATTTCTAAGATGTTATTTCTACATAAATATTAATACAGGAGTATTGCTGTAAGCTTCTTTTGGACATCAATGTAAAATAACTCTTCATGAATCAGAAGATAGGCTTAGCTGTTCTTCCAACACTTAAGTAAAATGGGAGTGGGCTTGAATACATGATCTCAGGTGCTGGGATGTGTTTAGACACTTGCATTAGGGAGATGTTTGTCCTTTATTTTCAGAAATCACCATAACAACAAATTAAAGAAGGAAGACTACTTCAGGTTTTTTGTTTGTTTCTACTCATCCTCAAACACCTGAAAGTCATATCCATAGTTTATGTACACAAGAAACAGAGTCTGCAAGATCTAAGGTGGAACTGAAAATAGTTACAAGAGTGCCTTGGTGAACACATTTAAAACAGAGGTTTTTATAACTACTTGTATCACTTTGCCAATGCTATTAAATACCACTAGGAAAGCAAGCAACTAAAGACCTCTGAAGCATCTTTACACTACAAGAGAAGAATTTTAATTTTAACTGGGTTTTGAATGTGATTTACTGAACAGTAGTTTCTGAATACACCTTGAAGGAGTAGTTATAGAAATGCATTTGGTCCAAACATGCCATCACTAAACTGTGCCAGGCGGCCTATGCCTGTATATACATAGAAACAATCCCACTATCACCAAAAATTCCCATACCCAAAGCACAATAAATATATTCGTTAATACTTGATAAACTAACATATTGCCAATGTGGAAACCAGTGAGGAAAATGGTGACTATTCAAAACCAGTTTAAGCATACATGTGACAGCAAGTACTCAAAGTGAATTTCACTTTTCAGAAGTCTCAAAGGACAAATTCATGTCAGCAGACAGTGCAGTGGTACACACCTAAGCTAGTCCACAAAGAGATATAGACACTTTAAGGGCTCATTTCATCTGGCCTTAGATACATTACTCTCTAATGAAATGAGTTTAAACTTTGATATGCCCACTTCTCTCAAGACAAGTTGTTCAGATGTGATAATGCTACAAACAGCTAAATATGGTCAGACTAGTATGCTCTCATATTTCTGAACAGCCAATAGCCAATTAAATAGATTAGTCAAAAAAAGTAGGATACCCCTGAGAGGAATATTGATGTAGATGGAAGGTAGCAATAAGATTCTCCAGTGCTTGGAGAATAATATTGCATAAACTAAAACAGATGTGAACTCAAAGCTTCCTTTACGCGCATTCAATCCATTTCAGAATCAATTCAAAAATAAAACTGAAAAGTTAGATCAAGGAAATCAAGCTCTTTGGAGGCCAAACTTAATCAATTATACCTACAATAGAATCAATCTTCAGTATCACTTTCGTATCATTAATTATGTAATTGGAAAGACTATAAAAATCTAATTTAAAGATAATCAAAATTTATAAAAGCCTATCTGATGTAACCACCTGATCAGTGTTATAATGAAAGGAGAGGCTTAAAATTTTCTTTAATACTACTTCAAATACATATGGCTTGTAGGTTTGTTTGTATTATATTTACAGATTTAAAAGTCAGCCAGTTTGTTTGTTTGGATATTTTTATTGGGGGGGGGGGGGGGGGGGGGCAGGAATGCTGATGCACATCTCCTATCCAAACAAGTCTCTCACAATCTTGAATATATTTTTGATCATGAGACCTGATGAAATGTAAACAGTAGCATCAGAACTGTGTGACGCCGTATCAGAGATTATGTCATAAAACCCTGAAAACCACTTAGGCATCCACCTTGGAGATTATGTTCAAAACTGCTCAGGCTTTTTTTCCTGTTCAAATGGATTTAATACAGAATAGAAGATTATAATCTATGTAACTTTTTCTAAAGTTAGAAGGCCCGATGTTTTCTGCAAATATGGAACTGAACATTTTATTGTGGAGGGAAGCGTATGAACAGTCCTGGTACTGGAAGAAGTCCAGGTAAGAAATTTTACATGACAGGTGGGTGAGATAATATTCAGCCAATAGACAGACCAGACTCATGCACACTTCTAAAGTAGTAAATTTCTATGTAAAATGAAATGTGTTCAGAATAATTTTGTTGATGTTTTTGACCAAAATGGTCTCTCACGTAAGATAAGGAAGATTCAAACACTTACAGGTAAAGTTTTAGACACACAGCAAAAATTAAAATATTGTCTTAATTATTTTTGATTAAAAGGTTGTGTAATTCTGTGTATTTATGCATACTCATATACATACAGGCTACATAAAAACACTTTTGTGAGAGGACTAATCTAGACAATTACTGCATTTTACTCTTCAGGCTAGGTACTGCATTAAAAAAGAGCCTCAGGTAAAAAAGAATATATGTCCATATCTTTTAATCACGTATATTATAAAAGAAACACTTAGATGTATAATTTGCCTAGCAACCTTGAATACAACAAGCTCTCAGATCCTAGAAATCAAAACATTAAAGAAAACATTTTTCAGTTGACACAATTCTGACTTAATCGAAAAAGCATATCCTGAGAGCTACACAAGACATAAATTTCAAGATGGAAAATTTGTTTCTACAATATGGTAGCATTGGGGTATATAGCCATGTGAAGGATATCTATTTAAAACACTGACAACCCACAAATTAATGTCTTTATTTTAGTTATGCAACAGCATGTTTATGCATCTTATGTAAAGAAATTGTCCAGCTTGTTTCGTCTACATTTTGTAAACTTTTAAACCAAGTATAAGGTACATTTAAAATGCTGACAACTAAAACACCACCATTCTACACAAAACAGGCACTCACGTTGCATTACTACAGGTACTACACAGAGTATTAACCATGGAAACTTGGGCCTTTTCTGACCTTATATACTTCTTTCCTTGGCTGTAGTTCAAACACTGAAACAGCCCCTCCCCGCTCCTGAAACTTTCTCACATTATATTCACTACCACTCAACTAATGGAGATGGAGAACAATATCATAATATCAAAGCCATTATTTCAAGATTTCACATATAGCCCTCCTTAAATGACATCTGCAGAAATATTATGTGAAAAAAAGGCAGTAGCTTGTTTATTTGACTATACCTAAATGTTTGTATCGCATAACATAAATGCCCATATAACATATTTTAGAAAAGATGTAATATCTCTGGAAATAAAGGGAAGGTTCAGCTCCCCCTCACAATCCCTGTATTCTTCTGTTTCTCATCTTTGACATTTATTTAAAGTCAACTGCAAAGGATTCTCCTTGATAATGTCTAAACCAAAAATAAATCTTAAAAGAAATTCCGAGGTGAAAGTCTTTGAGACTATATTGTCTTGAGATGTGTTTTTTCCCTTTTTCTCACAAGACTGAGAGAGCAAAATTAATCTTTCCTTTGAATTTGCATACTCAAAATTCTTCCCACCACACTACTATTATTTAGAAAACAGAAATCAATAATATTTTTTTACTTTGCATTGGGTCCAGATGTTAGGGAACACAAGTCGACATTAAAAACACTTGTAGATTCAGAATTACATGATCTTCTGCAATAAGTATATTTGTTGGATTTATGTTATCCTAGAAATTAAGAATAATTAACTCATTGACTGCTTTCTGAAGAGATATAAGATATTTGTTTGGAATACAGTGTAGAACTGATTCTGACTGGTGCAGAAACAGTAATTCACTGTTCACGATCTTCAATATCTGATGATGGTGGACTTTATTTGCAGCAGGTGTTATTTCTAGTGACAGAAACAGGAGTCAGTTATACTCTGGACTTCTGACATTTGGTGCTTATGTGCAGATAAGCCAAATAAATCATGCATGCTAATTCCAGTTCATCTTGGCATAGGTCTAAATCATTGCATTTCTTCTAGAAGTTGATCTACATGCACAGCACATCCACAGTCTGAATGCATTGAACTAACTCCTCATGTACAGGTCAGTTCTATTTGGGTTTTTGCATACACTTCATATTTATTATGCATGTGATGCAACTAGTTATCCAGAATTTTCAAACTCTGACAACACAAGTGCTAGATATCCAGATATCTTAGGGATCACCACTTCAAGGGATTGCACAAATAGGGTGCTGGGGGGGAGGAAGATATAGCAACCTATTTAGTTTTTAGGTGATAGCACTTTAGGGTCCAGAAATGTACGTTAAAAATCTCTAAACCTAGCAATTACCTAAATAAACTTCACTGTGGACCAACACACTAACTGATGTAGCACTATCTTTTAAAGCCTTTCTGCGCTTTGAAAGTTGGCATTAGAGGACATGAATTTTCATCAGTTTTTGTAGTACAGCATGAACTGTGTAGGTTAATGATTTCTGCAATATGAAGAACCATTCAGAAGATGAACAATCAGACTATAAAGTGGTGAACCATCTACTTTTCATACCATTCTATTTTTTTTGCTTTTCACATGATCTGATCTTAGTTTCTCTTTTATTATTCCACCCACCTCCTCCTCTTTCAACCCTAAAGTGCCCTGGTCAAAGCAGATTGTATAGAATTACTGCAGCTACAACATTACTGTACCGAATTACTGCACTGTATTACTAATTCCTGCACTAGTGCACTGCATTAATACAACACATAATAAATATTTGTTTCTTGATCCTACAATATTTAAAACACGATGTGCTGGTGGACAATAAATAGAATGAATAAAACAGTGAAAATTACTTTGTTACTCCTTGCTAAAAGTAGAGATGTTTAAACAAAGTTACTACACATTATGATCTATTAAATAGATAAAATTAGACTTTACATTACCTTTTAGGTATCTTAGATTTGCTGACAAGACATTCTATTTTTGTATTACCCCACAGTCAAAAAGTTTTATTCAGAATGGAAGAAAATGCAAATGAGAATGAATGCAAAATTCTTTCCATAAAATGCAATGCTGATAGTTCAATGAACATAATTGTATACTTTAACGAAACATGCCACGAGCATATATTTCTAACCCAATGTGTGCATTTCACATTTATATTAAAATTTAATAGGTTTTGATTTTATTTTTATATGATGCATTTCCATTTTAATTGTGTAACTTCTCAAATTCATTTTTCATCCATAGATGAAAACCTATGACAATTTTCAGAGAACAGTATGATATAAGCTATGTATAATTTAATATGCATTTGAAAATTTTTCATTGGGTTCTTAGTTAAAATACACTTATGATCCACATAATGGAAAAAAACTCTCCTTTTGACTGAAAAGTATCATTAGCATGGAGCAGAACTGGAAGTTTAAGTGTTACTCTGTTATGTGAATTGTCAACAAAATTGTACGTGGAACCCTCCCACTTTACAAGATTTTCACTAAAATGTATGAAAATATTTCACTTCCTTAGGTAAGTCGCAATTAATATAAAGAACAACTTTGTATAATAAAGTAATGCAATAATGAGATGAACTATGCAAAATCAGTCAGAAAATGTATTGATAAAACAAAATTATTTTTTATACAGGTTACAGGTATATATTTAGGTTATTCCATAAGTATCGGTATTGAATTAAGAAGGATGAGAAAATATAGTTAGTTTACACATATGATTTTTAAAATGGTCAAAAATACACTTTTTTATGCTGTATTCTACCTTATATGTATCTTAAATTTCTCTAATGTGGAAAAAATATTTAAAAGAAAGCAAGTATGTTTAATATCTAAATTTTTTAAATAATGTATAATTGCACTAATGATAAATTGTTTTTTATGTTCTAACTACAACATATTTGATTTATACCAACATATTATGGTCAAAATAAGAAAACCTGAAATACTGAGGGAAAATAATGTCACAACATGTCAGAAGACAAATACCAATTATAGAAGTAAACATGTATAATATAATGAAAAACACTTAAGAACTGCAGGAACTACAAGGAAAAGAAATAAAAGGAACAAGTTAGGAGAAAAAAATTAGGTCAATTATAATGAGCAATAATTCAATTAAATCATTAATACAACTAATTTCTTGAAATCAGTATGACTGATTTTCTTTTTCCCTTTCTTCCTTCTAGACGATTGGATGAAAACTGATCTCCTTTCCTATGACTTCTTTGAAGTGGGAAGATTTCAAGAAGCTTAGGTCGTTATTATCAGCTTTTCTTTAATAAAAATCTTTAAATTAACAAACCATGGGTTATAAAGTTCATCCACCAAACAGAACATATCTATGTCACTCATTGCACTTATTAAATAGGTATTTCCAAAAGTATTATGAAATATTAAATCTAGTTTGGTGATTAAATACTTGAGTGTTAAATTACATCTGTGTTAATAAACATTTCTTGGAACTTTTTAAATTATTCTAAAAAATAACTTTTAAAAATACACAAAACTTCTTATATAAAAATATTCTTATATATAGAAAAGAACATAAGAATCTTACTGCAAAATACATTGATTTTCTTCAGACTCCCATCTTTGTAGTTCTGGGCTTCACTCATAACAAAAAAAGGCCCCATCCCCCAAAACCAAAGGACATATACATGTTGATTTCCTACTTGACTCTGTAACAGCTTTTCAGAAAATGTCTCCCTCCCTGCTCCTACTTTCCTCTTCCTGCTTCTAAGTAAACCTCAAAAAAATTAGGATATATGAAATATTTTCTAAAAATCCTTTAAAAGTTTACATCAAATAATCCCAAAGTAGTGGTCTATCATTCACTGAATGTGAAAAAATAAAGAGAATTAAATAACTTTCTCTTAAATCCTTCAGTTTTCAAAAGTTTCATTAGCATCTGATTTAATTCCTCATAAGAAATGCTAAAATGTGAAAAGAAATGCTGGTTAATGGGGAGCATCCAGTTCATACTCCCTGATTCATATTTTCCTGGCTATTACTAAGATACTACATAAAGTCAGATGTCAAAAAGCATAAGGTAAGGTGTGATAGATAAGTGTTCTTCAAGAATAAAGAGCAAAGGATAGAGAAACAATAAAGGCTTTATAAGAAAGAAAAAAAAATAGAGCTGAAAACACATAGAAAGAAAGAGAATGGAATTACCAGTAAAATAAATAAGATTTTGAAAAGAAATAGGTAAGTAAAATAATTAAAACATACTTTACTCCTCAAACTGAGCAGAAATGGATAAAAATTTGCAAATGCTTGGTGATATTTCTGCTCTTTAGAGAGAGAAGTTCAGAGTAGTGAAATGTGTTGGAATCCAAAGTGCTCTTGAAAATAAATGGAATTTAAGATCCTAAGGAAAGCATTGAGTCACTGTTTGAACTGCTACATGATGACCAGTGTCATCCATTAAGATTTTCTGGTACTATTTGAGTTTGAGTTCGATAAACATTTTTTCTTCTCCAACCTTGATATCTCTGTTTCAGACTGAATTTTTTTCTATATTTCATTTATAAATTATGAACTGTACCAGTGGTCTTGTTACATTACTTCCACCTTGTACTCATTTGTGTCTGCAGTACAGAGGTCTTAATTTAGAAATTCCTTTAGGATGAATATTGTCTTAGAGTGCAGGACTTCTTTAATGGTATACTAAAATCAAGTAAGTCCAGGTTCATTACCATGAAAAACAAAACTGCAGTGACTTAATTGGAGATATTTTTTATTCAATCTACTTCGTACTCCTTCAGTAGAATCAAGGAGTCTTTATAAAATTTTTACACTGACTTTGTACAATTATTTAAACTTACTTTGTGGTCCTCTTAAAAACCCCAGAAGTGTAATATCATGTCAGCAGAAGTGAGAATCAAGCTTGATTATGTTTGACACTAATAGATGAAGGATTCTTCTCAATTATACGAGAGAATAGAAACCTCTACTGTATAAACATCAGCAGCTTTCACATTTATTTTATTCTTTCTTTGCTTCTATCTTAAGATTTATTTAGAAATCCTTCTACTCCAACACTGAAATCAGAAGTACGATTCCTATTATTCTCAGGGGTATTTAATTATGATGCATGTGTACTTCTATATTAAAATTAAGATGAATAGAATAGAATAGAATAGAATAGAATAGAATAGAATAGAATAGAATAGAATAGAATAGAATAGAATAGAATAGAATAGAATAGAAGAATAGTTCAGTTGGAAGGGACCTACAATGATCATTTAGTGCAACTGTCTGACCACTTCAGGGTTGACCAAATATTAAATCATATTATTAAGGGCATTGTCCAAATGCCTCAACATTTAGACATATGCTTCTTAGCACAAATTTAGTCAGTAAAAGTATGCTATAAAAGCACTTACAAGAAAAAGTTCTAAAATAACTCTCATGATGTTTGCATATACTGAAATAAAAATTCTATAGCCTTAAGAAAGATCCAGTTGATATGAAGTATACAAAAATACAATAGCACTATCAGTGTTACTAAACTCTGAATTCTTAGTGTATGAAACACAGATAGTAGAAAAGACCAAAAATGGCAGATTATCCTCTATTAATGTAGCTGTGATCAAGCTAACAGTACTTAAATACTTAAACAGAAATAAACCAGGGGGAAAAAATCACATTTAATTTCCTTCCTGATTTCACATCTGAAGAAGACAGATCACACTAGAAACTGTGATTGTAGTATCCACATAACCTGCTACTGAATGCTCAGTGTTTGAAGCTTCTAGATTGAACTGAATGAAAGTGGTTATGGACCTCCTTTTTTTCCCCCTACTTCTGAATAGAGTAAGAGATACACTTTCCTGAGTTTGAGCACTTGGTTTCATTAAAACTCAGGACCCGAAAGATGCTATGTTTCTCTTCCAGCTATCATATCTAAATATATTTTTCATTAGCCTATCAAGCTGCATCTTGAAAGTAAGCTTTTCACCCTTCATCTACTCCCTCTTACCAGAAGGCTTCCTTGTTCCAATAACAAGAATTCTTCTCAGTCCTCTTCATAATGTATCTATTTATATATTATATACTCATTTGTCCTTATTTAAGTTCTCCACATACTGCATTAACTTCCTGAAACATTTATCCTTTCATCCTGTCTTACATTTTCTTTTGTAAGGTGGGATGATCAGAACAATGTAACACCATTATAGTTCTTTTATTCATCTGATTCAGTCTGAATTCTTTTTGATGAAGGAACTATAACCATATACAGTATTCCTCATGAGATCTCACTACTCCCTTGTAAAATGATACTTGTACTACCCTACTTTTAATGGAATTACTTCACCAAATGCGTCTAGCTCCTTTTTCTTCTCTTAAATAGTTGGAACACAAAGTTTTCTCATCTGTGATTTCCAACTAATAAGTTTAGAGAAGAAATTCTTTAGCCAGCCTTTGACACACCCTACAATTATTGTTGAAGTCCAGATAGCAAGTGTGGTAGACTAATTTACACTTAGAAGTCTAATTTTAGATAGATAGAGACTACCTATTTAAATAGATAGATAGTTCTCTCTATACATCTCCTTCATGCATACACTTCAAAAAAATGTCAGTTTAGGAAATAAAAGAGTATTGTTATTGTTTACTCACTCTGAAAGATTTTACTCACAGAACAATCCCATGGAAGGTGACAGTATGATTCTTATTCTTTAGTTATCATTTTGCATCAATGCTAATGTATCATAAACCAGCACTATTCTGATCTCACTAGCAACATACTCAAAAAAGACTACATGTACATTTCTACCATTTTAGATATACACATATATGATATATTAAGTTTTGGTACATTATATTTTGTATATTTAATTTAATCTTTTCAAGTATTAATTAATTTGCATAGTTTGGGGAGCATAATTCTTAAATTATGATCAAGAGCACAGGAAAAATATATTTGCAAAGTAAAAACTAATTTTTAATATCTATTAAATAGAGAAAGGATTTAAAAAGGAATTTACATAAACAACTTAAGTAGCTCTTATATATATTTCCATAGTAATTTAATATGCAGTACAAGACAAGTAGTTTTTATACTTCTGTGCATATTTCATTGTCAAAGAGAAGCTAAAATACTTCAGTAGAAACCTACAGCAAACTCCATAGAAACACCCATAATGGAAACTTCTTCAAGTCAGTTAACAATAGTCTCACATTCACAAACATTCCTTTGAAATATGTCTGTGTCTTTGTAATGAGCAATATTTTGTGAAAGACCATTACAGGTTATTTAACGAGGGTCATTTGATGTTTTCACAGCTATTGTAAGTATAGTAACAAATACTGATGTCTGCCAAGCAAAAATGGTAATTTTTTACTCAGTATACAAATACCCACTTTAATAGCATACACACATATTTGTGGGTATGATAAAGTAAAAAATATTTAAAAGAATTTGTATAAAGAATGCTAGCAAGATCAAGACTTTAAATATTGCCTGGGGGAATAAGCTGTGGGCTTCCTTCTCCAGTAAGGTCTATACAAGACTGATTTCATCTGTATGTGGGCTGTGCTACCTTTTAGTACCTGTAGTACTACTTTAATATGTGACAAATAAGCACCATAACATTATTTTAGCAGTATCTCGGTCTCTTAACTTTTTTTTGGTTTTTTTTCATAATGTAAGGTTTAGCATTTTAATATGACAAAGTAATTCAGAAGTATGTGCCCTACCTGTATCTTAATTAAAGGATAGGTCAGAGAAGAGAAGGACAGTGAGAAGACAGTGGAGAGAACATTGTAGTGTAATGATTACAAACAGGAGATGGAGGAAACTGTATGTATATGACAATTACTGACAAATTTAACTTTAAATTAGTACACTCTCACATCTTTAGAAGAGATTATTACAGGTCTCCAGATACTCCCTCATAACTGAAAATACACCTGATTTTTTTGACTTGACCAAAGAAGTTCTGAAGTGAATGCATAGCCACGCCACCAGTACAAACTGAGCTCTATTAATTTATATCACTTGATAGCCACAAAACTACTTCAGTTTTGTACTGAAATTAACATAAATGAAATATAAATAGCTGTTTAATTTCATATGCAACCCAAATACAGTACTTGTTTTTCAGTTATCCTACTTAAATTACATGTTTCAAAATTCTGTGTAACTGCAGCTCTGCTGTTTCAGTAGTTGTTAGTAAATGAAGCTACAACAACTAATATTAGGGGACCATCTGCCCCATTAGGACAACAGATTCCAATCTGAAGTTGACTTTACAAAATATCAACCATATAATGAGACTGCCACAAATTGCTTGTGTTATAAAAGATGTTCATCCTCCATATATTTGTATTTATAAATTCTTCATGCACAATAGATTAACATGTAACAAGAAATTAGCACACAATAAAAATTAAAAATATATCATAAATAGCATTCAACAACATTAGCCTGAAAAATTAAGCTACTCCTTCCCTGAACTTGTGTCTGTGTAAAAACATACCACATGCAATTTGTTTCTGAATGTCTATGCTGGTTAAATGAAGACATTCCAGCATTGCTGTTTCTCAGCCTCATGTTTCAGATATTGTCAGTTATCTTTAAACACAATAAATAATGCTTTGTTTATACTCCAAATGTTGTTCATTATTAGTACTTTAGCATGTGGATTAAATCATCTGAATATAAGAACATATCAAATCTTTAGCTTTACTTCTTTAGTACATGCAACTGAATTCCCTAGTGTTCCAAACTTCGCTTCATTCATTGATTTCATGTCTGATAGAATAAAAATGTCCAGATGTTTTAAAAAGTAAAAATTTTGCTGAAGATTTAAGAAGGAAGATGATTACAACTGCATCACTGATTAGTTTAGAACAAAGCAGCTATTTATAAAGTACATTTTTTATTATATAGGTGATTATGTCTAAACACATATGCAGAATAGATTAATATTTTAATCTCAATTCTCTAAACTTGCATCAGATCTCACACTAGGCTTGATAATGAAATATAATGATATAAACTATAAAGTGGCATCAAAAGAAAATTCCTTATCTTTCCCTTTTGTCTTTTTATAAATCAAATTAATTTAAATTACTATGACAATATTATTATTAACTTCATTTTTCCATCTGGCTGCCCCACTAGAACTCAATTTTAAGCAGATCTGATCCCTTTCCCATTTGGTTCAATTACGTTTCCTGAATGGATACCTGACCTTTAACTTTTAATTTATACAAGATATTTTTTCAGAACTACATGGGCACAAGTAAAATAATATCCAATACCTCTATGAGTAACAACTGCAAGTTCTTTAGTTCTTTCTATCTGCTCAGCACTTCTTGGTCGTCTTCTTGTGCTTTGTAAATTTGCTTGATGAAGGGAGACTGCTTCCTTGGAAGAGGCCGACTCCAGAATTGATTTTCTTATATTCATAGCTTGCACTTGTTGCTCTTCAGAAGGTTGTCTATAGGTGGTCACTGCACTGGATACAGCAACATCAGCAGATGTGCTAGCAACAGTAATAGCACCAGTAGTGGCCGCAATACGCTCCTCTAACTCACCAGTGGAGGCAGTTTTGATCAAAGTGGAAGAACCTGTGGGACACACAGTAGCACTGGATGCTAACTTTTTCTTTTGAATTGTGTTTTCCTGATCAGCCTAAGAGATTAAATTTCCCTCTGTTTAACATAGTAAAGACAAGTGACATGAAACGAGGAAAGTCAATATGCTTTATTCAAAAATTTGAAGTAATCAGAACATTTTTTAATGCTAGTGAACATTTTGTAATTATGGTGATATTACACGTTTATTTTTAAATGTCCTCAAGAACTTATAGGATAAACTTTTGTACCAGTCAGAATGACAGCACATAATTTCCACCCCTGCAAATTCAGCCCTGAAATCAGCACGGCTAGAGAAATATATACAGCTATATCATTAACAGGGACCCCCCATGTAGAAAAGTGATTACCACCCTATCGAGGAGTGAAACAGCAGCATTATATAGTAACCTAGGTAGTAGGCAAAGCTTCTGTACCCCAACTGCTAATAAGGCTACCAAATACATTCATACATTTGATTCTTTTCATCAAAGCTTGACAGGGCTCTAAAAGCTCATTTAGACTGGATACAAGGCCAAGGGTAGATGGATAGTAAAAGGTGCACATTTAAATAAAACATCTAAGCATAATTTTCTATACTTGATATTGGACAAAGACTGCATCTGTAATTCTCTTTTTGCTCTCTGATTCCTGTAATAGGACAGATTATTTTACTCAAAAAACCCACCCACAAAATGTTTGCTGAGTTAAAAAATCGTCCATATTAACACTTCTAACTTTTCTAGTAGTTAAAATATATAACCTATGTGGGAATTTTTAATATTTTATTAACCTTTTCATCCTTCCCCATTCCCCAGATTTGGCTGCAAATATTTGGAAGCCATGTCTCTCACCTGTGAGCATTTAGAACATCTAACACAGTACCAACTCTGTCTTGACTGGAATGAATAAATGACTGGGCAACACATAATAAAATTCATATAAGAAATTAGTATAAACAAAGTTGATGTAGCATGAACTGTACTATGTTATACTAATCTCTTTAAATCATGGCTTTTTTATTACATAATAATGATTAAGGGGCGATTGAACAGTCATTCAAACAATAAGATTTCACACTTCTCTTTTTACTTCTGAGCTGTCCTCTCACACAGATTTGGAGACTAGTCTTTTAAGTGTAGTAGGTGATGACAGGATGAAAACAAACCAGAATTTTTGCACTGTTAGAAGAACCTATACACTAGAAAATGGAAATAAAACTCCCAGAGGCACTATGCAGTATATAGCACCTTTCATGCACAATGTATATCAAATCTCTTGACAGAATTATCAAATATACTGTATAAATAATTCGATCAGATCCTAATGTCAAAAATACTAAGTCTTGCTCATAAAGTCTCTTTTATTTACTGCATAAATTTTAGGCTGAAAATATTTTATTTTGCGTTACTATCAAAAAAATACTACCATAACAGAATACTTATACAGCATTATACAGACAACTAATAAGGCTGCTGTGGGTACATATCATTTTTGCTATCTTATACTTAATATCATAATATTTTTTCTGCAGTACACCACTTCTAAATCATACAGTGGTAGCTCCCTCTGCAAAACTGACTGCAGGTTTATGTGTCAGAGACCAAACCAAAAACTACTTACTGTCCTATGATGACACCAATATAAGTAACTAAAATAGTCCTAGACATGTTTTATCCTTTATTTCAGAATAAAAGAAAAAAATTATCACAACAATGAATAATATCAAACGCCTACACTAGTTACGATTCGGGATACAATAAACTGTGACAGACTGGTATCAAGATTAAAACACAGAAAATACAAGTGCATGGTCAAGAGATATTTTGGAACAGGATAATGTTGATTAAAACAAATAAAACTTACTGCATGTTACATAACCACTACTATTAAAGCAAAATTTATGTGGTTGCATCTTTATCATGCAAGAACAGGCAGTCAGCTGCTCCCAGTATCAAGCTCAAAGCAAAATTTTATTCTAAATCTCAGTCAAATGGCATGTTATGTCCTAGTGTTTTAAAGAGGCACAGCACTTTAAATGAAAACCAGTTAAGATGAAATTCATCTCAAAAGAAAATGCAAGAAAAATTATGCTTACTTAAAGCTTCAAAGCTTATACATTGAAAAGTACTGTACTACTTTGACACACAGGCAACTTTCAAGCAAAACACCTGACTTCTTAGGCTTCTACATCCACTTACACTGCAAAAAACAACTCATGCAGATCAGTAAAACGTAAACAGCATGGTGTGATTTTAAGACAAAATTGATATTATGTATAAACAATCTGGTAAGTATCTGCTACTGCATAGAATAATTGCATACAAGTTTGCCTAAATATAATTTGTAATCTGTAAAAGTATAAACTTTGATGTCTTAGTATTCTATGAAAACAGGTTTAGAACAATGTTATAAAACAGTGTTAGAAAACAGGTTTACACATATGTTATATGGGCAATGTAACATACTCTACACTTCAGTCATCGGCAGTCAAATCTGACATTTCAGTTTGTCAAAGACACTATTTTTAAAATTGTAATTTCCTATATAATACAAAAAAAAACCCCAAAACCCACATATTATTTTCCCTTAATATTCTGGTTAAAAAAAATAAATATATATATATATAAACTTGCAATGAAACATGTTACATGAAGGAAGAAAGGAAGGCTGATTTCTGCTTTTTGGATAAAATTTAAACCAACAATTTTCAGTCATCTGAAGTCAACCCAGAGGTAGGTCATCACTTTGAATTCACAATCAGCAACTGAGAAAATTTGAGCTCGAGTAACTGACAGGCTGCACCATCAGAGGAAGCAATAAGGATGTGGAGGTAAGAAAGAGTAATTGTTGCTCAGAGCATGGGTTCACAAAGAAAGAGAACCTGATGAGCCCAGACTAAAGCAGTCGGAGACTTACTAGACTGCATAACCATTCCTCTAAGTGAGTCCCTGTGGATGGAGAACAGATTATAATCAGTAAAACTGAGGACCTTTCCTGTGTCAAATTAGACTGCTTAGGTGAGGAAAGGTTTGAAGCGGTATTTACACATAAAAATTCGCAACTATGTAGAAGTGGAAAGGGATCAAGTTGATGATCTACACAGCAATTCAGTTTAGAAAACTAGTCTGAATGAACCACTACTCAAAAGTGTTGTAACTGCTAAAACTTTGGATAATGTAAACATATGGAAGACCCATAAGCCTTTCTATTTATACAGGAGTGGAGGTTGCTCCTGATTCCAGGATCATTTTTAGTAAAGGAAAGAGGCAAGAGCCTCTGACATTTGCCTGAGACAAAGCTCTAAAAATAGATTATGAATCTGTGCTAGATGCACACACTTTGCATACGCAATATGCTGCAAGTATACACAGGGTTCCTGTTGTAAAACATGATAGAAAGAAAATTTACCCCAGATAAACTCATAGTGGAAGTTCTCATTTAAATTAATGTAATGGACTAACTTCTTACAAATAATCACTGAGGGAATAAAATAATCTATGGAGATAATGAATACTTTTGGCCACTCTGCAGAAGCATTTGCCAGCAAAAAAATTAAGGCAGAAAATGATATCTAATATGGTGAAAATGCTTTTATTGAAGATTTTTTTTTTCTTTCCTTTTTAGAAGAGTATGACTTGGAGAAGCTTCCCTTTAAAACAGGGAATGCTAGAACAATGTATCTTCCCTCTCCAATCAGTACAGATATTTAAAATATATTCATGTAAATTGTAAGTAATGTGCAAATACTAAATTAAAATTTAACAACTTCTAGAAACTGTAGGCCTGAATAAAAGTAATCACAGTAGTCCCTATGTGTTGGAAAAGAGAATCAGACAAATGGAATTCTTGTTATAGATTTTAATTTGAATCTCTATACACTTTAGAAATAAGTTATTTTCTTAACCAAATTCATAGAATCACAGAATCATTCAGGTTGGAAAAGACCCTTGGGATCATTGAGTCCAACCATCAGCCCTATTCTACAAGGTTCTCCCCTACACCATATCCCCCAACATCTCATCTAAACGACCCTTAAACACATCCAGGGATGGTGACTCCACCACCTCCCTGGGCAGCCTATTCCACTGTCTAACCACTCTTTCCGTGAAAATTTTTTTCCTAATGTTCAGTCTGAACCTCCCCTGTTGGAGTTTAAAACCATTCCCTCTTGTTCTATCACTAATCACCTGTGAGAAGAGACCAGCACCAACCTCTCTACAATGTCCTTTCAGGTACCTGTAGAGAGTGATGAGGTCTACCCTCAGCCTTCTCTTCCTCAAACTGAACAGTCCCAGCTCCTCCAATCTCTCCTCATAGGATTTGTTCTCCAGGCCCTTCACCAGCTTCGTTGCCCTCCTCTGCACTCACTCCAGCACCTCGATATCTCTCTCGTATTGAGGTGCCCAAAACTGGACACAATACTCCAGGTGTGGCCTCACCAGTGAAGAGTACAGGGGGACTATCACCTCCCTACTTCTGCTGGTCACACTATTTCTAATACAAGCCAGGATGCTGTTGGCTTTCTTGCCCACCTGGGCACACTGCTGGCTCATGTTCAGCTGCTTGTCAATTAGAACCCCCAGATCCTTCTCTTCCACTCAGCTCTCCAGCCACACCTCCCCAAGCCTGTAGCGATGCATGGGGTTGTGGTGGCCCAAGTGCAGGACCTGGCACTTGACCTTATTGAAGCTCATCCCATTAATGTTGGGCCATCAATTCAGACAAGACAATGTGAGTTTTATGCTCATTTTAGAAGCTTGAGCTCTATGTTATGTTAACATATTGTGTTCAGTCCCAGATTAAGATATAGATTTCAGTGGTGGCTGTTGTCTCCTATTAAAGCAGAATTGGTTTTCTCTTCCAGTTCCACAAACTTCCACAAGGTATAGCAGTAATTAGTCAACATGCATTAACACATGATTAAAGATTTTTTTTCATGAAGTTAACATAATTAACTACCAGTATTTAATTGCCATTCTTTCTTACAAGATAGGACTGAGAATTATGTTTTATCACGATTCAAACAGATAGGATTTTAAGGAAAATTAATTAGTTCACTAAAGTGACAGTGTGAAATTACAAAATCAGAATGTTTTCAGATATTAACCATTGACTGGACTGAAAGAAACTATTTCCAGTGCAATTCCATTTTAAAATAAAGCTTTGACATGAAATATGTATTATAACTTCTCTTACTACAAGCCAAATATTATAATTACACAGACTGAAACCACAGACAGTAAAACTTGACTAAGTTGAAAGCCCACCATTAAATGTCTGAAATGCAACTAAAGAAGTTGATTCATAAAGAAGCGTTTGGCAAAAGTCTTAAAGATTTTCTAAATTTGCTTTTATTTCGGAGAAAACTGATGAACAAATAAATATTCTAATACTGTTTATTTGTCCACTGGTTAGTAATACCATGCTGATTAGGAGTCAAAATGATCAAAAAAGAGTGAACATTCTGTAGCGTGAGTTTGGTTCATATAACACTTGGATTAAAACAATTTTTATCCATGAGATCATAGAATAACTCAGGGTGAAATGGACCTCAGGAGGTCTCTTGTTGTCACGACAACCTACAGCAGGGTCAGTCATGAGTTCAGACCAGTTGCTCTGGGCTTATCTAGTCAGGTCTGGAGAAAACCTCCTAGGATGGAGACTGCACAATCTCCCTGAGCAATTTGCTTAAATGCATGTCTTTCCTCACAGAAGAAAAGTTTCTCCTTATATCTGTTCTGAAGATCTCATTTTACATTTTCTCAGTTGTCTCTCATCTTCACACCATGAAAAGCTTGGCTCTGTTTTTTCAATAACCCCCTTGCAGGCAGTTGGAAGCTGCTATTAGCTCTCCCCTCTTCTCCAGGCTGAAAAAGACCAGCTCCCTCAACCTCTCCTCACAGGACAAGTGCTCCAGCCCCCATCAATCTTGGTGGCCCTTCACTGAACTTGCTCTAGTGAAGAATTCATCTTTCCTGTCATGGGGCCCAAAACTTGATGCACTATTCCAGCTATGGTCACAGGAGTGTTGAGTAAAGGACAATAATCCTTCACTTTGATCTACTGGCTACATTCCTGTTAAAATAACTGGATGCCATTGTACCTCTCTGCTGCCAGGGCACACTGCTGGGTCATGTTCAGCTTGCTGTTTGCCACAACCCACAGGGCCTTTTCAGCAGAGCTCCTTGCTATCAGCCAGTCCCATTGCCAGAGGTTCTTCCTACACAGGTGCAAGGCTTTATATTTGCCCCTATTGAGTTTCATAAAATTCCTGTTGGCCCACTCCTCCAGCTTGTCTGTGTCCCTATGGATGGCAACCCTGTCCTCGACTATATTGACTGTTGACTGACATTTTGTTGTCATCTGCAAATCCAATGAGATTGCGCTCTGTCACTGATTCAAGCTTATTGATAAACATGTTGAACAGAACTTGTTCCATGATGGACCTCTGCAGTACTTCACTTGTTACCGGACTTTAGGTAGAGTATGGCTTATTTATGACTATCTTCTAAATTTACATGTTTTTAAATTCAGCAGTGGAAAAACAGATGAAAACTGGCAATTTGCTAATAAGACCAAATAAATGAGATCTAAGTCTACTGTTCAGCAGCTATTCTAACTCACTAGAATTAATTTTGCTCATTAATTCCTAAAAATCAGATTGAGTTCAAAATGTGAGATCAAATAAGGTTGTCCACTATTTTGTGTATCCAGGATGAATTCAAGATACAGGACTTTATTAGTCCTTGTGACACATATGATCCAACCACAGACTTCCCAAACAAAGCTAAAGGTCCTTAATGCAGATGACCCTTAATGGGACTGACTATAGTAAAGTGCTAATGAGGTCAGCCTGGGATTTTTCCTGTGTCTCTCAATACCAAGAAGTAAGCTATGGGTAGCTTTTGCTATGGGTAAATGAGAAAGAACTGTTGACAGTCTTAAGCAAAAATAAAATGCATATTGCATTAAAGAAAAAAAGGGGTGGTTACAATTATATCTCTTAATTTCAAAAAATAGTAATCACTATATTCTATCTTCATTCTTCTTTCAGATGTTCAAGGACTTTCAGTCAAGACTTATTTAGTACCCTTACTTAAAACCTTCCGATAGTTAACTAACTTTGCAGTGACCAGTGCATCCCATTAAGGTTGTTTTTTTTTTTTGCTAATAAAATATCTTAATGAACTGTTCTCTTTGACATTCTCTGTCATTAAATACCTGCTGCCTGCAAAACTTTCCAATAAAGTTTCAAATCTAATTAGAAGACTGTATTCTGGATCTGTTAAAGGAATTTTCAAGTCAGTGTAGATATAACAGCTTATTTGACTCTTTTAACATGTTATTTTAGATGTCATGCCAGCCTTATTATTTTCACAGATCTCTTTTTTTACCTCATAAATTTCTAGTATTTTTACTTGATCTTAAATTCAAATTACAGTTTTGCTTCTGTTGATTTACAAATAAGTAATAGAAAAGAAAGGAAACCAAAACACAAATATACATTTGAGAATATAAAATCAGTATAAATGGCTGATGTAAAACATTCTTCTGACCAAACTGATTTTCAATTCCCAGCTATTCAGGTAGGAAACAAAACTGTGGATATAAAGAAATACATGACTGAAAAAATACGGTTCAAAACAAGTTTCCAGACTTCAGCTCAAACAGGCAATGATCCCTTGATTTATCCAAATAGCAAAGACTCTAAAAGCTGTCTAGATAGAAGTTTTATTTATGCACTTTTTGCTTCCTTTTGTCCACAATTTGTGTGAATTGATTCAGAATTTAATTTCTATCTCTTTTTGCTACCAGAAGATGCCTCTTTGTATTACTGCAGTCTCTTATGATTTTTTTTTACTTGCTTTTTCTTTTTCAACCTCTCTACTGTTTCATTCTTCTCTTTCTCTCCATTTTTTATATTAATTTTAAATGTAAGTCAACTGCTGCAGTAAGACATATACTAGAACACTCTGAAAGTAATAATTAAGCATTGACCAAAAATGTTCAGGGATGCAAGAGAGAAAGACATTTGTCATCCTTCAGTATATCAAATGCATGTCTCTGTGATTTTCCAGATGCTTCTCTCAGTGAACTTACAATCACCTGAAATTTTCTTAAGCAGATACTGAAAATACAGTAAATTTATGTATCTTGATTTTATCAAACTGATTACATATGAAAATCTGAATTCTATCCAGAGAAAACCAATCTTCTAATTTTTATATTACAGAAATGCTGAACACCTTGATTTATCTTTTCCACTAAACTCAGGACATAGACAGAGAACTACCACTTTGTTTTTCTTTTACATATATCTATCCAAATAATATATTTTAGTCTAGTGAGATATGTTTGTCTAATAGAAAAACAGTATGAAAATGACCAACATAGGCACACATATGGACACTGTTCTTTCAGCTGGTTTAACTTCAGTGAGAAAATACTTTTTGAAAGGCCTATTACTTTTAAGAAAAAAACAAAAACAAAACTAAACTTTAATATGAATTGTTTGTAAATGAGAAAGCAATGATTTGAAATGCAAAAGAATTATTTTCATATGATCATTTGTTGCATAGATATAGTCACACTTTTCTTTCTTCTCAAAAAAAGAGTGCAACAATGCAAGATAAATCTGTAATCCATCACAATCATACAAAAAACCTTATAAATTCTTCAAGACTCTCAACAATATTACAGGAATCTATGAAATGAGTGATAAAATGCTGGAAATGGAAAATATTCACACCTATTGCCCTTATTTACTAGTAGTCATCTTACAAGAGAGTACCTTTATTGTATTTTTCAACTAAATCATAGAATCACAGAATCATAGAATCATTCAGGTTGGAAAAGACCCTTGGGATCATCGAGTCCAACCATCAGCCCTACTCTACAAAGTTTTCCCCTACACCGTATCCCCCAGAATCTCATCTAAAGGACCCTTAAACACATCCAGGGATGGTGACTCCACCACTTCCCTGGGCAGCCTATTCCACTGTCTAACCACTCTTTCTGTGAAAATTTTTTTCCTAATGCCCAGTCTAAATACCCTTGCCAATGTTGTCTTATATATTTGTTTCTCTGTAATTTCCTCTTGTGAATCATAGTGCAACAGAAAGATTTATTTACCTTTTTAAGGATAGGATAACATCAAATAGGCAAATATTCAAGAATAATGACTATACAGTCTATGTACATAGCAATGTATATAGCAACCATGTAACAAAAAGGTAAGTTTCCTTCTGTCCCAGGAACTACTTAGGACAAAAGGAAATGCATTTTATACATTCTGTAGTGCAAAATATAACCCATTGTGATTAGCTTGGATCTTACACCAGAACAGAATCTGCTGCTCCACTCCTTCATGAATAGGATTTTAATGGCTGGACTTTGGACAGTTTTGAAGAGCATCCTCCTCTGAGATTTTAAGGAGAAGAATCAAGAAATAACAGGGAAAATATTACAACTCTAATGTATTGCTTGTATGTGTGCTATAACTTGCCTTTTTTTAGAAAAAGCAAATAAAAAGGGTTTAAAGCACGATAAAAACTATCATGAAATCTTGTATGTACCTCTTCAAAAAATACTTTGATGTAAACATGTATCATGGACATTCGATCAGAGGTTTCCATAAGTTTAAAATCTAAAGGTTCTGATTTCTAATTCTGCTACTTGTGTCACCTTGGACATGACATTATATTGTAGTGCTCTCATTTCTTATCAACAAAATGAAATTCACACTTTCCTTTTACTGCCAGAGGGATATTAATATTAGTTACCTATATCTGTTCAGTGCTATAAGCAAGTAAACTAGCATGCATAAATCAAATATACAGTTCAAGATAGAGCAATACTTACTAAAGCTGGAACTATATATTGATATGACTTTAACAATCCTACTTTTTATTTTTTCAATTAAGTTCAGATGCATGGAAAAATAATGAATGATAAACCCAGTGATAATCATCTTTCATTTACTCTTAATATAAAAAAAAAATATATCATTGCTCTAAAGTATTTAGGTCAGGCGTCTAATCTTTGCCCTAAGCAGGCTAAATGCCAAAATTTTCTATTCTAAGTCCAGTGTTAGGCATCAAGGAGCTATTCGACACAAATTTATTACTAAATATATATTTTAGAATACTAAAGTAATTTAAGACTCCAAAAATTTATTCAATGTATTAATCTTCACTACAGGGAAGATAATTTTAAGAGCTAAGCATTCTTTTCTTTGTTTTTAAACAGATTAGTACTTGTTAGAAATAATGTGAAGTTCTTAGAAAGGCTGTCCATTTACTAGGGAAATGGCAAAGACAAGCTTGCAGAAAAGGTGTCTTGCCAGTTTGCCTTCATATTAGTCTATATAAGTTCATTGCATACAAAAGCATACAATTCTTAATACTTAAGCACATCTTTTGTACTGTTTACTCTATCTGTGTCTAGCAAAATTAACAGAGAATAATACAGAAATTCTGAAGACTGTAGCCTAATAAGTATAATTTTGCCATTAGTAATACAAAGCCACAAGATTTGTGTTGACCCCATCCAGGCTTACCTTGGCCTAAGGTCGTTTTCATTAGTTTTGATAATCTGTAGTAGTCAAGTGAATATTTCCTGACCTCTTTGCATTTCAGGAATATTGTGCTCTGATAATACAGTATACAGTAAAACGCTGATAAAGCTACATAGTCACTGCATAACAAGCAACAGCCCTTTCTACTTATTAAGGCTTAGGAAGGCTAATGTGCAATTTTCAGATTTTAGTAAAAAGAACAATGAGAAAGAAGCAGTCTGTGTTAACAAAATATATAAAAAGAAACAACTGAACTCCACGACTGAAAAGGAAGCCTCCCCCTCCCTGTCACCACCACAAATATCAAACTCATCCCAACACAGACCCTTGGATGCTATCAGTTCATTGTAATCCCCACCCCAGGGGCACAGTGAAAAGGGTGAAAGTAAGACAAGAGAAAAATAGCACAGAGTAGGAAGGCAGTTCTTAACTTTTATAAGTGTATTATTATTATTGAGGTTTCCTATACTAGATAATTTAGACTACCAGACCATTAAAACTTTAGATAACAATAAATTGTTAACTCCACATAAATTGTTCTCCCTTCAGCAATAACAAGATTCTGTTTTTAACATTATACTACATAACTGCATTACAATTCAACTAACTTTAGATCTGAAGTTTTGTATACCAAATGTAAATTAAGTTACTATGTATTTTACACCACAGAAATACTGTTCAATGACTGTGGGGACTCTGAGGGCTATAATGGGCTTAAACAGCACTGCCCAGCCTCCCTTGGGCCTCCCTCCACCCATGCCCATGGGTCCAGGACACCTAATCTGGAGCCATCTGTCCCCACCCCAGCAATACCACAGAAGTGCTGCTCCCCAGTTCCCCACAGCCCTGCTCTGCCCAGCCATGGGGCTAATGTCCCTGCCTAACCTTGGCCTGTCCCCATTTCCATGGAGGTGCCTGATGCCCAGGGCTGGGTCTGCCTCTGGCTGTCCCTTGGCCTTCCCTGCTCCCCAGCTGGGGGCAGTGGGACCAGCACAGGATGCAATGCCCTGCACTGTGGGCCCCCACATAGATTTCCTGTGTTTCCCAGTTCGCCAGCCCTTTTATCTAAAAGGTCAGGACAGGCTAAAAAATAATACTTTTTAAGAAAGGTCAAGTCCTAAGTGAGATGAAAGCAATTCTCTGAGAAGGAAGAAGGTTCCTTCAGTATAGAAACTGATTCAAAATCCACTTAGACTTTATAGAAATAAAACCATTCCTGCCGAACATTTATGTGCTGTCAGCATCAAGTGGGCAGTAAGTGAACTTTTAAGCTATGAAGTGGGCATCCAGTGCAAAACAAGAGCTTTACCTCAGAAAAGCTTCACTATGAGAGGCCCCCAGTGAATCACTAGCCAACAATTTCAAGATGTCTTAAGCTAAATGCTTACACATTAAAATAAATTTCAAAAGTATTCTTAAAAGAGTCACGTATGTATTGCCTTAATGTGCATTTCAGGCAATTTTGCACCACAAAATAATGAGAGTAATGAAAGAGTTCTCTTTCAATAGCCAAAATGGTTTCTAATATCCAAAATAGCTACCTCAGTTACTGCAAGTATCTTTCCTCAGCAGTGTATCATGTCGTACAAAGAAATGCTCACAAAGAGACACCTTCTACAGGAAAAAGATATATTGAAATGTCTAAAAATATGGCAATTTGATTTTCAGAAATGACAGATGGTTTTGGATGCTTCTTACATTCCTTATCTGATAGAACTTAAGGAGGTCAAATTTTGAGATGAGTCATTGCTCAGCATATCTGAACACTTCAGACTTTCACAGAGTGGTTGAGGATGGAAGGCACCTCTGGAGATTGTCTAGTACACCCCTACCAGCTAAAAGCTGGGTCAACTAAAGCAGGTTGCCCAGAATAGTGTCCAGTCCGTGTCCAGCCTCCATCTCTACAGGGATAGAGACTCCCACAACCTTCCTAGGAAACTTGTTCCATTTTTCAATGACATTTACAGTAAAAAGGTTTCTTCTGTTTAGATACAGAATATGGAATTTCCCTTATTTCAATATGTGCCCATTACTATTTATCCTTTCATTGGGCACCATCAAGAATAGTCTGGCTTCATCTTTGTTACTCCCTCTCATCAGATATATATACACAGATGCACCAATATCCTGTTTACTTTTTAAAATATTGATCTGTTGAAGTGTCTTAAAAACTGATATTCTTCAAATTGGAATCACATATTTTTGGAAGTGCATATTTGAACTAGAAATTTGGAATAATATACATTCTACACATTCTTTCCACTTTTTTATTTTTCTTACAAAAATATCCTACTCTGAAGTCTAACTGTCTCCTGTGACAATCATATTATTGGATGTAAGTTCTCTAGGTCAGCAAATGAATTTATTTCCCAGAAAAACTCAGATCTGACACTGGCAAAAAATCTCTCTAAGATCACGTGTCATTTTCACTCTAAAGAATACTCTCAACAAAAAAATTAAATTTCTATGAAGTTATCAATATTTTTTAAGTTTGTTGAGACAGAGAAATACCCTTTCAAGCCATTCAGCTTCCTCAAATTATCTGAAATGTCTCCTTTATCCAAATCAAGGACATATAGATTCCTGGACTCAATCACAAAATCTATTCTTCCATGCAAAAATGGAAATTTGGTATTTTCACAGAATTTGACAATTTTCTAGTGTCACGATAGAAAGCATGACTTTCTAGCTTCTTGCTTTGTGGGAGCCTGCTTTCACCAATTTCTTTACCTCAATTAAAAAAAAAAAAGCTACATTAGAAGGCACATTCATATCATTAGAACATGAAGACAACAAAAGAGATCCTGGTAAGCAGAACTAGAATTCAGGTTTCTGACAACAAAAGGAACATAAGCCAGAAAATAGGATTAATATCAGGATAGGTTACTTGAAAAAAAAGCACAAATAACAGCCCGTAGAATCAGGGAGCTGAAATACAGAAACTAGAGCAAGCTCTCTACCTCAGACATTGATCTTAAAATGTCATAACATACTGTGGGTTGCCTTCCACATAACAGATACTTCAAACAGTGAGAGCAGAAAAAGACTTAAAGACATTGTGTAGAATTGTTCATATATTGTCATTATTCTAGAAAACTACTAATTAAAGGCTGAAGCTGTACTGAATTTAGGCTGCTTCTGAATTTCATTTTTTTTCTTTAAAGAGAAAGATTATGTAAGAATACTGCATATAAAGAATAAAGTTTTTTTAATTAATTCTACCAGAGTCATGATATTTTTCAAATTATGATACTTCAAAATAAAACTGGAATATATGCTTATTTCCAGCATATTGATAATAATACCAGGATCGGAGACTCAACAAGAAAGTACTGTAGAGAACATGAGGTAGTTCCATGTGGTTTCCTCTCTGAATCCCATTGACATTACTGATATGGGAAAAAGACAATCTGAGAAAATACCTGAAAACAAAGTCAATAGACTAAATTTATAGTATTCTAAGGTCCACCACATACACATTAAGAAACAAAATAATGCAGGAGGCACTATACAGAATTTAGATGCTTTTTGCATGATCATAAATACTAGAATATGAATATTCTACAAACCTTCTCTTGCGTGAAAAGCAGCAATTCCCAATTTCACATCAATGCGTTATGTAATAATGAATGGGTTTCTGGGGTATAGAATTTTACTAGGGATGCTACAACTGGCCCTAAGCTTACTTTTTTTTCTGTTAGTATATTTTTTAATTTCCATTCACTTATTTGTATACCTTTTAAATGAGTAATGTTCCATTATTAATATTTCCGAGTAAAAATAAAATCCTAAATATAAAAAACAGTTTCTCTGTGTTTTTACCTGCAGAAGATTTTGGTTCTCTACACCGGAATGTAAATTCTTTGCAGTATTCCTTACAATTTAATGTCCTTAGTGGGTAACAAGTTTAACTAACTATCACTTAAATATTACTGGGATTAATGCCAGCAAAAATTATAAAAGGCATCTCTGAAACAAGTTTCATATCTTCTCCTGTACAAACTAACGCACACAGTGATATGATTGGAGAATGATTTATGTAATCTTACTTTGATGGAAACCAATTTGTATTAAACATGTCTTTCCTGGAATTATGTGAGCATTTCTGACTGGCAGGAATTATTGTTGGGCTGTTTGGGGTGACAAAAATTCCATTACAAATCTTTTTCTTCTCATAAATGTAACTATGAAAGACATCAGAAACTTTCTGAATGGATCTTGAAAAATATTGAAATGCTTATTCTTTAAACTGAAGTTCTATTTGGTGCTTATAGCATATCATGTTCTCTGTGTCTCTCCTTAGGTTCTGAATATTTCTACTTAGAATTTGGGTTATGTCAAAACTGTTAACATTTATACCGTCATTGCTAGATATTTACTTTACATGAATTAAATGGCACTATGATCATTTTTGCAGAGGGAAGAGATTCTGAAAGATTCTACAGTTCCAAAGTAACTTCTTTCATGAGAAAATGTTACAGGGTAGCAGTTATTGAGAATTTTCAGCAAGTATCAAGTAAATTCCTTTCTACCAGGAAATAATAACTAAAAATACACAAATAAAAGAAAAACCACACCACATATTGATTCTAACACAAAATGACTACAAAGACAAATACAAAAATAAACATCTTGCATCTGTACAAAGACCACAGGAAACTTAAATGCCAATTAAACCCTAAAAAAAGACATTGTGATAACCTCCACAAGAGGTAAAAGGATTCATTTCTTCCAGATTGATTAATATTCATAAATTCCCATTAGGGTCACTGGGAAGCTGAATGATTCTTAGTTTAAGTACTAGTGATTGTTTTGCTCTAAGTGTCAAAATAGTGTGATCAAATGACTTTAAAAAACAACACAAGGTCAGTTTCTGAGAACTGAAATTTCCTTCAAGACTGTGGGAGACAGGCAAGTCGACATCGGTCTGTCAGCTCTGCGCAGCCCCTGAGAAGCAGCAAGGCTTTGATGAGAAACAGGCCTTGGGAGAAAGATAAGAAACTGCCAAGTTGTGCCAAGGTGACAGAAGAAAACAATGCACAGCTGCAACACTGAACTGGGAAAAGTACTGACCTGTGAGAAGTTACCGCTGCGTGAACAGCACGTGAACAAGAAGTTGATTGGTCTGCACAGCGCGTGTTAGAGTGGTCTTATGCTGATAGGAGAAAAGGTAGATAGCTGTCTAATTGCTGATTTGCTAATTATGAAGTAAGATCTTTAACCATAGCATAAATATGTACTATTGTAATAATAAAAGGTCTTTCCTTCTGCACTTCATGGAGAGTCTGTGCCTCAATTACCACACAAGACCATAATTATACATTTTTTAATCATTAATTTAACACATAGGTTTTAGAACTTCCCAGGGAAAATATGATTTAAACGTGTGGCTTTTATTTCTCTTTCATGAAAAGACACACTACCCAGCACTGGGCTACATACAAATGAAAAGAAATCCTTTCTTCTTATATCTCCAGATATAAACCTACATATGCTATTTGCCTATTTGTTACACCTTTACACTAGACAGATATATTATGAATTAAAAGGCATTGTCTTTAATCCCAAGTTTACTATTAAGTAAGAGAAGGGAAAGGAGTGACAGGTGAAGGAGAGTAGGAAAAACAGCAGTTTGCTTTACTTTCAGGAAGTCAATATGCCTGTTCCCTTTTGTATTTGTGTCAGCTCTATTTAATTTGAATATATGTCCTTCAAGTCAAGGATTCTCTTCACAAATATTTGTACATATTATAGTGCACCAAGGCAGTACTATAAACTAAAACAGCATTACCTAAGCAATTCTGTCAGCTTTGTGAGAAGTGGAAGGGTTAGTGTTACCTAGTTTTCAGATGCCCTGGATTAGGGCTCAAAAGACCCAGTGCCCTACCCCACTGGTAACTTCCTTGGTGACTTTGAGCAAGTCAATTCATTGGTATGCACCTCAGTTTTGGCATCCAAAACCAGATGTAATAACTATTTCCAGTACTAGCCCTGCAATTCATGAGTTTCCAATCTATGTATCTCCCCTCCTCCCACAGCTCTATTTATTTTCCAAGCTTCAGGGCCCTACACTAGTCAATGACTTTTCAATTGGAAACTAATCCATGTGTTTGGTGATCTTTGCTATCTTTCTCTGAACTTTCTTCAATTTTGTTATATTCTTCTGAAATGCAGAGAGGCTAGAGCAACAAAGGAGTCAAGGTGCACGTCGATTTATACAGCTGCATGTTTTCTTGTTTGTCCTCTTAGTATACTGACTACCTTAGAACACAAGAGCTTGCTGATACTACTGACGATAGTAATGATCAACAGATCTCATCATTTTATTCACAAATTAAAATAATTTTGCAGTACTTTCTGTGCAAAGAGAGTTACAAAGAAGCAACACAGGCTAAGGTCTTTGAATTCCCTGCAAGTGCAGCAGAAAGACTACATAACTCAGACCTCAGACACTTAAAGACAAATTCATTGATACTGTGATGGTTTAGGAAGGAGTGGTACAAATCTCATGTGCTGTTAAAATAAACCTCTGCCTAAACAGGGTGACAACAGTCTGCTGTTACCCGAAGTAGTAAAGGTGCCCCTGATAAAGTGTAGCAAGAGTGTCTTTGTCAACACTGGCCAACTTGCTGATGAGAGGTTTATACCAAGAGTGACGGAGAGGGAGATAGAGAGTCACATTTAAGTGACATAATGATAGAAAAAAGTAGAAAGGAAATTCAAATTTTACAGGAATATGAGAGACTTCGGGAATGTAAAACAGGGTGAAGAGACCCCTGTCTCAAGTTTACATACACACATGCAGTCAGCCTGGAACAGAAGCAGGAGGAACTGGAGCTCCACATGCCAGCACAGAATGGTGACATCATTAGAGTAACTGAGACGTGGAAGGACACCTCACATGGCTGGACTGTGGTGATGGGTTTTTGGAAGACTTCAGAGACAACTTCTTGATAGACATACTGGATGGGGCAACCAGGGGTGATGCACAGCTGGACCTGCTACTCACTAATAAGGAAGAGCTGGTTGGAAACATGGAAATCAATGGTAGCCATGGCTGCAGTTACCATGAAATGAATTCAAGACCCTGAATGGAGTAAGGAAGGCAAGTAGTAGAGCACAGACCCTGGTTAGATGGTAAGGGTCATAGGTTTGTGGTTAGTGGGTCATACTCTTCTTAGAGGATTGTAACAAGTGGAGCACTACAGGACTTTATCCTATGACCCATCTTGTTTAATACCTTCATCAATGACCAAGAGAAGGTTATGAACTGGAATCTCTTTAAGTTTGCAGGTAACACCAAACTGAGGGGGGATAGACAATATGTTTGAAAGCAGGCTTGCCATCTAGAGGGACCTAAGATAGGCTGAAGGAATGAGCCAACAGGAATCTTATGAAAATAAATAAGGTCAAATTCAACCCCTGGCAACAGGAAAGGCTGTGGTCTGACTGGCTGGGCAGAAGCTCTGCTGAAAAGGCCCTGTGGGTCATGGTGGACAGCAAGATGGATGTGAGCCAGCAGTGTGCCCTGGCGAACAGCATCCTGATCTGTATTAACAGAAACATGGCTGATACACTGATGGAAGGGATTATCCCCACCTCTGTTTAGCACTTATGTCCAGTTTGAAGTTCCGTGTGCAGTTTAAGGCTCACCAAAAGGAAGGGGACCTGGGAAGAAACTGATAAACCAGAGTGAGTTTGGCAGGCAGTCCCCAAAATGGTTGGTACTGGAGCACTTGCTCTGTGAGCAGGGGCTGAGGAAGCTGAACTTGTTCAGCCCTGAAAAAAAAAGCCTCAGGGGGGCCTAAAAGGAGCCTTCCAACACATATGAGGTAGGAGGACAAAAGGAAAAGGTATAAATTGAAACAAGAGAAGTTTCAAGCAGATATACGGAGAAACTTACTCTCTGAGGACAGTCAACCTGTGAACAGATTGCCTGGAGACAGTACACAGTCTCCATCCTTGGACTTTTCAAGATAAGAGTGAATAAGCTCCTGTCCAACATGGCTTTATCTCAACACCCAGCTTCTTTTGAGTAGGAGGTTCCCTTCAAACCTGAATTATCCTATGATCTTAGAATACCTAAGATACTTCTTATGGTAACTTAAATTTTGTATGTCATTCACAAATCATCTTTTAACTTCTTCAAAATGATAACAGAAACGAATTATAGCCAACTTTGCATGACACTACTTTTAATGCAACCTCCGTTCACTCTATACAGTGCAAAAAACACCCTGTTGACCCAAAATTTTCTGGTATGTTTCAGCTATTTCATGGCAGGAAGGAACATATTCACAGCTGTGCGGTGGAGTTTGAGGACACTGGTAGAATCAGTTTTGAACATTTCTCTCCATACACACCATTTTATACCTTGCACGGTTTGTTCTGGCTACCTGTTCAAGCCAATTCTTCTCAGCTAGCACAGACTAGATTCTAACCAGGCTATGCATTATATAAGACATTTTCTTATTCAATAAGTCATAACTATTCAGCAGATTCCCTTCAGGATGAATCTCATTACTGCTGGTCTTCTCACCTAAATCTTTTCCTCACAATCCCTCACTCTCCACTCTAATCATTTTACTTGGCTCTTCTGTCTTTCTCCTACATATTCCTTTCCATTAAAAACTCTCAGCTCACTTTATTTGGGTTCCTGATACAAAAATTTCTTTTTCCCCTTCCTCTTCTCTCCTAATCCCAGTTCTCAACCTCCATACTCAGTTCACATGTATACCTTTCACCACTCATGGACAAAGCTTTGTAAATTAGCTAAAAATAGGTGACATTCAGGAAAAGTCATTGGTCATGTTAATAACCCCAAAATATATGAGCTTTTTGAAAAAAATAACACTGGAATTGAAAATGCATAAAACAATGTGAACTGGGCTAATTTAATTTTCTGAGAAAGTACAACAATGTTAAGAATGATACAGGATTCAGACAAAAAATTATATTGACATCTCTAAAACCAAGCAAGTAAATAAATTAAAAAAAACCCCAAACAAACGAACAAACAAATCTCTCTTAGGAGATGCTACAAACACTTTAGTACTCAGACTGCTATTCTACTGTTGTTCTGGCAATTTTCAAACAGAATTAGAATCAGAGAAGGTATGACCAACATGGTTCTGAGAGGGCTTTTATCAAGTTTTCTTTCCAATTTGAATGGTACTGAAATTTGACATAAAGAAAATCTAAAGAAATAACATAACTGAGAATCTTTTTGGTACTAGTTAGTGATTTTACAGACTAACAAATTCCATATAATAATGTTATTATGCATTATTATCCATAGTATGCAAGGTTTATCGCCTCAGCTGCATTTAAGTGAAAACACTTTGTTAAATGGAGGTATATGTTCAATTAATATCCAGGTGCCTGTGAATGGGGAAAAAAAGTTAAATTCTTTCAGCTTTCTGGTACTGCTACTGATGGTGTATATAAATAAAGCAGTTCATATTTTAAAGTATAAAAAGATCCACTGACTGGAACCAAGATATTGAAATTGAAAAGGGAGTTCAGAAAATTCTTTCATTCCTTACTTGAAGTAGAATTCATTAAAACATTAACTTTTCATGAGTTAGATTTGACTCCTTATTTAGTAAGGAGTTTGTAATAATTTGCAATGGTAATTTTACTTCTGGAATTAGATAATCTTAGATTTATCCTCAACCTTACCTATACTGGAAATGGGTAAAAACTGTAGTATCTTATTTACCACTGTGAAATAACTTCTGGCATGATGTGAGAGACGAGAAACCAGGCCTGTGAGAAACTAAGAAAAACAGCCTGAGAAAGCAAAAGTTGAGGCTGATCAAAGAAATGCCTCAAACACTCGCAAGACAAAACTATGAGTCACAGGGTGCATTCTGTGGAGGTCGAAGCTGATAAGGCTGCCCGAATAACACAAGATGGGACTGGAGGAGGGAGCCCTGTGGAGACAGGACGGCTCTGCTCTGGTGCACCTGGCCAAAACTTCAAGGGCCATCTGTCCAGTGAATGACCTTTGCTTCATTATCCACGAAATGCATATTAAAGTTAACAACCCTCAATATGCTAACGAGGGCTAACATGATCATGCTAATTACATCATCCCATGAAACACCTCACCCCTCCCTGTACATGGGATACGTAGGTATGTGGGTTGACCTAGGGGATGGACCCAAGGAAAGTGGGTATAAATCAAGAAGGGAAGGGGGCGGGGGGCGCAGCCCGGGAGAGAGAGAGTGCAGTGAAGCGAAGAAGACGGATTCCTCCTGTGCCTCCCAGAACCCTCGTCGGCAGGAGCAGCGCAGAAACCCAGACCGGTGATCTGTATTTCCCCATTCCCTCTATCTCCCTCTTTTCCCTTTCCTATTAAGCAATGCAAGGCATATTATATTGCTTGCCACGACTTGCTATATACTTAGCCAACTATTGTGTGTTCAATTAGTACATTGTGAGTAGTTAATAAATGTTTAGACTTGGAGACTTGTTGTCCGCTCCATTGGGGATTTGCGAATCTGAGTCACTTGTCCCCCTCATCTGAGCAGGATGTGACACATAACATATTGCATGGGTCACTTCCATATTCATATTCCAGACCACAATTTTGGATCTAATTTTTCTCTTGGAAAAATAATAACTTTCCTATCTTTAGGCAGGAGACTATTCAGCATATTACTCAGTCTTCATTTATATGGTGTGATTAGAGTCTTCACAAATAATAAAGAAGGGAGAAACATTTAAAAGAGCACAACAACTATATTTCACATATTTTATGCATCAATGCGTAGCTATCCAGTTCATATAATTAAATTTAAAACTAACTACCTTTATCCTCAAGGACATGAGGATATGATTTCTATCAGAAGTGCAAGTGTTCTCAAGAAACAAACACTGTCATTGACAGTATAAATTTTCACATTTAAAATCTGTTTTCCAAAGTTAGATCACTTAAGATTGTTTCCTTCGGTGTGCAGTAAGCTCCATAATGGTCAAAGTTATTAAAAAGCTAACTGGAATGGCTTATCACTTTTGAATATAGTGAAATAATTTCACTGCAGACAAAATAAGTCACTTAATGAAAAAGCCAAAGCATATTATTGGATCATTTGAATGTCAACATTTTTCAAAGGGGAAACAAAATGTTCCTACAGTTTATCTCAATACCACTAAAAGTTCTGATTGTAAACAAGTGTTTTATCCCAGGTTTTTCCCTCAGTTGTTTTATCACTTTGACATGAACAGATCATCAGTGCAATATATTATGCTGTTTGGTTGCCATGAAGCATGCAGATATACAGGTTAATGTATTTTGATAAGGTTTGACCTTATCAAAATGAAGCATTCTGTAGGTTCTATAAACTCTACAGTTTATGTACTATTATTAGAAGAGTTCCACTGCCAGAGGATATTTATTTTAATAGTTAATTTTTCTCGATTTTTAGTTGGTTTCCTTACAGGATTCTTTTATATATATGTATATAATTATATATTTTTTTAAAAAAAATATATATAGGCATACAATATATATAGTTACATACATTTGAAATACTTAAATATATATTCATATATATGCTTGAATAGGATCACTAAAAGCACACTGATTTTTAAGTACTTTTTTTTCCTTTTCATAAACCAGGGCTGTTCATATTACTTATGGATTTTATAGTTTTAATATCCCATTTTCCTGGGGGTTTTATTGTTGTTTGAAATGTTGGTTTTCGTTTCAATTTATAAATTCCTGAACTTCCAACAAAACTGATCTAAGTAAGAAAAATACTTCCTTTATAAATATTACCTAAATTGAAATAAAGTTTAATTCAGTAGATTTTTTCTCTTATACAGAGATGGAATTACTTACAGTCAGTAGTACACAAAACATTGTCATTTGCTCTTTTGTAAACAATGAACAGAAGTGTGTGGAATAGTAAATGAAACAGAAATAGGTTAAAATGTTTGAATGCACCTAAAACATTACAGGCTTTTTCTTTAGGATAAGTATGAAATTAAGAAGACATATCTGTTAAATCATAAAAAAATTGGAAGGACTCTTTACTGCATAACTTAACATTTATTTCAGAAGTAAATTACAATCCATCAATTTAAACATTACCACAGATTACGATGTTTTCATATTTCGTATTAGTTCCATTGACTTTTAAAATTAATTATGATCTTATTTGAAGTAGAAAAAAATTAAAATTTTAGAAACAGTTTTTCTGGATCTGTATACAGTATCAGAACTAACTTAACTAACCACCAACAGTGGTGTTATTAAAACCTGTAGCTGGGAGAATTCTAAAAATAAGTACTTTAAAATGGGGGAGGGTCAAAAAAATGTAGAAATTTTTCTCCTCTGACTTTACTACAGCAAAATCAATGTCATTCTGCACACTGTCACTCTGTGGGTGTACAATTGTGAATAAAAGACTGCAAAGGCAAAAAATCATCTGTTCAGAAATTATAGCTCAGTGTAAGATGAAGTGGAGCTAAAAGATCCATGAGTATGAAAATCCACTAAAACATTTACTTGTGTGACAATGTATGCAATTTAAGTTCTTGTTATGCCTGGAGGCAAAAAAACCCAAAAAACCTGCTGAGAAGCTCTGGTAATTTCCTTTCATTCTATGGAAAGAGGGTTCCTTTTTCCTCCATCCAGCGCAAAATCAGGTGTTCATCTGGGTTGTTTTTACAACAGGAGTTCAGGGACTGAAAAGTCACAGATTTACAATTCTGAGAACTAAATAGTGTAAAAAAAAAAATAAAATCTGTCATCTGTTAAATAAATTACCAATGTAGCCAGCAACTTTACACTGTCCTAAGGAGAAGCAGGCACAGCCCTTGTTTAAGTAGCAGACTTCTACAGATGTGATGGAAGTGATGTAACACCTTAATTTCTCCCAGGGAATCTCAAGCCCATGAGCATGATGGCAGTAAAAAGCCACTTCAGTGAATAGTCATATTATGTGAGATTCAACCTGAGATTAAGACACCTACATCTGTGTGTCTATAGTTGCACTAGGTATATAAACTATTATAATAAATGGAAATCCAGTCAGTGTAGTCAGTGGGATGTAGTGTGTTAATTAATCTTAAAGTACACACCTTGGACAGGACATAACAGCTGACTATATGTTTTTTCTTGTCGTTTTAGGTGTTCTTCACTGTCATCTGGTTTCTGTGCCAGAATGGCATGGTCTCCTGTGAATTCTAATTTGCTAACGCCATGAAGATGTCTCATTTCCTCTAGAGCACCTCTATCCAACCCCTACCATGTGGTCAGCTGAATCACTCTGCAACTTGCACTGACAGGATTGGCTAGATATGGGGAATCACAGAATCATCTAGGTTGGAAAGGACCTTGAAGATCATCTAGTCCAACCATTAACCTAGCACTGACAGTTCCCAACTACACCATATCCCTAAGATTCAGGGAAGATTCAGTTGCCCATACATAGATTGGTTTGGTGCAGTTTTGTTACTTCATAACGTACTGCTTTACAACACTATAGTTTGTCTGCCTGAAGAGTCTCTGCACTTCCACCACTGCCATAAAAATATCTTAGATACCCTAGGTGATTTCATACATCAGTGCACATATATTCACATACAGCTGAACTGTGCCCCACAGCTCCCCAAGTTTAATGAGTATTTAGATACCTATAGGTGTCTAAACTTATAGTTTACAATACAGAGACATCTACATTTTGGTATCTTGGAGCTGAATCTCACCTAAGACTTCATTACAACTTCTTCCAATAGTAGTATTGTGTACTGTTTGCTGCAACAGCTTTTGAGATGAGAAATGAATGACAAATTCTGTTTAAATTGTTAGATATTCTGAAAAAAAGTGGTAAAGACAGTTTTCCCCTTCTGGCAACTCTAGCCATGACGTGCTGAGGCAGCTTAGTACTACTTCTGTTCTTTACCTGATTGCCAATTGCTTCAAATTGTCTCTCAAAGCAAAAGCAACAAAAAAATCTAAGAAAAGTCTAACTCCATAAATCATTTCTGAATGAAGATACATTTCTATTCATATACAAAATGACAGAAAGAACAAGAAAAGAACAATGGAAAATCAAGAAGAGAAAGAGAAAACTTTTCAACATCTGTTTTCTCCATATTTCATCACACATTGAAAATGCTGGCATTTATACAACTTCAGCTCTACATAGTTGGCTGTCAAGTATTAAGCAGAGTAACCATTTACATACTTTTCAACATGAGCATGACAGATAAATTTTATACTATTCTGAAAAGCTCATGGCTATATTTCATCTCTCCATCTGTATTTTCTTATAAGCAAAGACTCTTAATGGAAGGCAGATGCAATTGTGCACTCAACTGACATATTTGATACTATTTTGTTCATAGTAGAAGCATTAGTTTGTACATGGCTTAAACAGAGGTGAAGGAAAGGTGGAAGGAAGCAAAACCAGTTAAGAAATGGATTTCACATGTTAAATAGATAACAAGTATAGGGCTACTACTGAAACCTTCCAGACTTTAAAGGAGTGAGGGAGAGAGCGAGAGAGAAAGGATCTCAAAAGACAGCAAAGTTATAGATTCTTAAAGTAATGTTCAACTATCAGAAAATGAAGAATTCGTTTTGAAAAGCTCTTTCAGAGTCCAGGTATGCTTGACATAAAGAATATTGAAGTCTGTGTATGCCAGCCTGTAAAACTTGAAGCTGTGAAGCTAACTTAATCCCTTCTGTCCACTTAGATAATATTATGGATTCATACATAAGTGATGGAGTGAAAAGAGTAGCCAACAGAAAGCAGCAAGCAAAAGGAACTTTTACAGGAACTGCGAATGGATGGAGTAAAAAAGCACAACTAATTTTAGAAACAGCAAAAGAGGATTACCAGTGCCAAGAAACACTGAAGCAGCAGCTTGAGCAAGATCCAAAGAAGCTTTGGTTCTACTTCAGCCAACAGTTTCTAACTCAAAAGGAGATTTAACAAAGCAATAAGGACAGAAAACACCAAGATGAAGAACCCTCAGTGAATAGAAAGAAGTGCTGAAACATGGGTGATCAGACAAGCAAGCATAAGTTTGTCTTCATTATGACACCACAACTTGGATAGGGAAATATTTTGATTCTCTTCTAATGGACATATATGACTGATTATCAATTACCAATATCTTTTAAATATTGTATAATTCAATATCTTTCACAAAATAAAAGGCCTATTAAAATAAATTAATAACATAACCTGCATGACAATGTACTTATGTGAAGCTGAGAGTTTCCCATAGTTTCAAGTACCTCGGTAAATTTCATTTGTTCTGTACAAGCCAGTTTAAACATTTTCACAAGTGTTTGCAAGGCCTTAAACAGAAGATTAGGTAAAATATGATAATTAATGAAATTAAAAGGATGTTTATGAAAGATTATTTAATACCTTAGGTTTTCTGGTTTTTGAGGGTTTTTTTCCCATGCAGCTAGATTTTGACTTTGCATTGCATTATTTTTACTCTTCTTTTCAAATGTCTAGGCCACAATAGCTTTAGATATTACACTGAAGCTAGGCCATGTGAGGCTGCCTTGTGAAAAAGAATCTTAAAAAAGCAATTTTTGTAAAGTTAAGAGAAAATAAGGGAATATGATATGCTTATTTCATATCCTGCCTAAAAAGTGGTCATAAGACTTGCTTATTTTCTTTTGTTTGAATTAAACAACCAACAAGGGGCTTTTTTCAGATTGTAATTGGTATAAATGGCAGGGGTTTGGTGGCGGAGGGAAGCTGCACATGTGACCTCTGTGACAGGAGGTCAGATGTTGTCCCATGTTAGCCATAGCTGCTTCCAGCTGGCTCTGCAATGGACCCACCAGAGGACACAACTGAGCCCATCAGCAGAATTTGTGGGATCTCTGAAAATATATTTAAGATAAGGCAGTAAACACTTAGAAAAAGGAACAAGGCCAGAGCAGGAGTGCTTCATTCCAGGGCTAATAACACCCTCAAAGGGACTGGAGCCCATGGGTAACCCACACTAGAGCAGGTTCTTCCCCTAAGAGACTGTGGGCCATGGTCAATGCACATCAGAAGAAATGAGTAAGAAGGAAGAAACGGCAGAAGAGTGAGAAATGAAGAGTAGGAGAAACTCCTAAACCTTGACCTAAACCTCCTGCACTGCCTGCCACATCACTGAAGAAATAAAGTGTGATCTATGGCGAGTAGATAAAGGAAGGGGAAGGAGTAGTGTCTGGAATTAAGTTAAGCCTGTGAAAGAGGTGAGGAAAGGTGTTTTCCCCAATTGTTTAACCCTCTGTTGCCCAACACCCAAATAAGTAGTTAAATGTTTTCTATTAAGACCATTTTGCCCAGGGCAGTAGTTGAGTGATTTTCCCTGTCTTCATCGCAACCCACGAGTTTTCTCACTTTTGTTCTTCTTATTTTCTGCCTTGTTCCACTGTGGGGGTGGAGTGAGTGAGTGGCTGTGGAGCTGCTTCAGTGCTACTCAGGGTCAAACAATCACTCAAATACACTAGCACAAAATGTGCAGTTGTGCAAACAAAACCAGCAAGCCAAGGGAATGATTAAGTGAAAAGAGTACTGACATGCCAAGGAGTGATGGAGTAAGAATTATGCAGCATTCTGAAGTTCAGAATTTGGAGTCTGGCTCCTTTGAAAAATACAATAGAATAAAGAAAGTTGAAGTTGATGAAGTGGCAAGAAATTACTAATTCTGGTTATAGTGGTACATAGGAAAGATTAAGTTTCAAGGAGGGAAGTCAGAAGTTACAAACTTATCTATGTTAATTAAGAAAGGGAAAGAGAGTTTTTACAGCAGTTGTTACAGTGTAGTACAGTGATAATACAGGTTATTAAAAAGATTAACAAAGACCCTCTCAAAAATGATGCAGAAATAAATTCCTGAAAAGAAAAACAGGCACATGTATCTGTAGTACATGGTTCTTTGGAGTACTTTTTTTGATTTTTATCAGTTATCTACTTTTGTGACAACTCATGTCTGTGTACCAGTGAAATGACTGTTTGAAAATGGTCTTTTTTGTAAAGTTGTTTCTAACTGAAAAACTAAAGGTTTCCGTTCCTAACAGACTGCAATATTTTGTGCTATATATTTTTATTTGTTTTCTAAATGTATGACAGATTTTTAATATGTTTATTTAATTTCCTCACACTCTCTCCTTTAGCCTACCATTGACCCAGAAACCACTCCTCCCTATCACCTGACAATGCCTTTTGCAATTTTCTACTATTAAGGTTGACTTTTAATGATCATATCTGCTTGAATATGCACATTTAATGCTTTTACATGCTGCAATTATTTACTGCCTACATTTTTTTTTCTAGGTGTTTTAAAAGATATTTTCTACTACTGCAACATTTCATACAGAGTACACTTTAACATACATTCAGCGATATGCCATTAAAAATTACATGAGCAAACCAAAATAATATAAAACTCATAATGTAATCTTTACAAACTTAGGTGGTAAAGAAAAACAGAAGATACACAGTATATTCAAATCTCCCACACTTGCCAACTCAAATGTTTTATGTGACTTGCAGAAAACACATATTGAAACTAAACAAAAGTCTATTATCTTTACCTATTACCTCACACTTTTGGCAGGAATGAAAGTATGTGTGTCATCTGAGACATAGTTTGTTCTCCTTTTCTCAGTTCAAAATGAACATCTCAACAATCCAAATTACTTCACATAAACCACCAAAATATTTATCACATGGTTTCTCAATTGTGGAGTAGGATCTAATAGAGAAAGTTCATACTTTATATCTTCTAACAGTCCTGCAAGCTAGCGATTTCCCAAAAAAGCATGTGGTTTACCATATTTGGTATGAAGGATACCATACACAAAATGAGCCAGCGCTTTCCATAAACAGTTATAGCAGCCCTGAAGCTACAGTATGAAGGCTCCTTTTCCCTAAATTCACTCAGAATACACATTCCAGAACATCTATGAACTCAGAGAGTCCAAATAGACAATATTTGCTGAAATACTAATTAAATTTGTTCTGATCTTGTACAGAATATGTTATCTGAGGCAATTATAGAGTTGTAAAAAGTTTACTATTATAAAAGATGAATTACTAAAAAAATTAGTCCTAGTCTTTTGTAAGTTGCAATTTTCACATTAGATGATTACTCCTAACAGATTCTGCAAAAAATTTATGTAGCTAATCTCTTCCTATGCTAAATTTCCTATGGAGAAGTGTAAAAGAAATTCCTGAACCAATCTTGTTCAGAATGGAGATATTTTTTTTTTCATCAGGTAAATGGAAAAGCACAAAAGCACAAAAAGGGTAACTGTTCCCTGAAGATCCATTGATACAGTGTAGATACTGAAAAATATTATTTACAATAATGCTTGTGAAGAAGCAGACAGTATTACCATATGCTAAAGAAGATCAGTTTTCATTAGCAGTTCATCATTAGAATGACCTTGTTCTAAATGGTGATGTTCACAAGTTAATGCTTCAGATGCTTTCACTGTTACTCAAAATAATGCTTGTTCATAAAAACAGTGGATAAGAATCTTATGGGTTAATTAAACCCTTAATAGAACAATGCATTCAGAAATAGGTAGTAAGAGAAAGAGTGATTAAATGTTACATTAGTAAATAGAAACTTACTCACTGTTTTATAAACATGACTTATAAAACCATAGAAGCAAAGACGTACCTTAATAATAAAACCATTATTCTGCATCTGTTACACAATATTCTTCAGAATATTAGGACCATTAAAAAAGTTAAGTACTTGCACAAGATAAAGTGAAGTAGGTGATTTTTTTATAACTGTATTTAGAAACAAGAGATTATACACTACCCATACTCTAACATGGTGTAATTTGATGTAACAGGTTGCACAGCTGAATTTATAATTTATGCAAATACAAACTACACCTTTATGATGACTTTTTAAATGGCCTTTCCCATTTACTCTACAGCTTCAGGTACTTTTTTTTTTTTTTAACAAAACCAACCACAACAAAAAAATGTATTTCTTTAAATGTACCTTGGTAGTGAGCGCTAAATCCACGGTATCGGTGATTGCTGTCTGTTACAAAATGTAGTCTGAGCCAGTTTTTGTTACTGATAACTGGAGGAGGTATATTCATTCCAGAGAGCCTGAATTAAAACAAACAAATAAAAATTATTATTAAAAGACTAAAAAATGATCAGAGTTGAAAATTAGTAGATTTTCATAAAGCTTTGATAAAGGTCTTGTATGGAAAACTTTTTTTTCAAACACGCATTCATTGACATGCCCTCCAGGGAACTTTTTATTTATCAATGAATAGTTATGTCATGAAAAGCATGAAGAGACAAGATTGTCCCACTGTACGTGACCAAATGATGGGATACAAATCAGTACTAATACAGAAACCACACAGTCACATTATTGGTCAGGCACAGCACTATGATGATGCAAGTAGATGACACTCAGCCTAGAAAAAATTGGTGTCTATCCAGGTCAGTTAACAGGTTAGGCAGAACACTGTTCTGGGCACCAGGAAAAGGATTGTATCCTGTGACTTTCATGTTCAAGATATGGAACAAGAGAGCTTAAGTTGTGCAGGCCACCATCTAAAACCATAAACCAGACACTTATTTTTCAAGAGTAAGTATCTTTTTTTTAAATTCAGGGTACAAAGAAATAAGAAATACTCTGTCACTTCAGTGAATCTGAAAATTAGTTATTAAAAGTACAAGAGGAGGGGAGGGGAGAGGGGAAAGGGCAAAGGGGAAGCTGAAGGGGGAGGGGGGAAGGGGAAGGGGAAGGGGAAGGGGAAGGGGAAGGGGGGGGGAAGGGGAAGGGGGAGGGGAGGGGAGGGGAGGGGAGGGGAGGGGAGGGGAGGGGAGGGGAGGGGAGGGAAGGGAAGGGAAGGGAAGGGAAGGGAAGGGAAGGGAAGGGAAGGGAAGGGAAGGGAAGGGAAGGGAAGGGAAGGGAAGGGAAGGGAAGGGAAGGGAAGGGAAGGGAAGGGAAGGGAAGGGAAGGGAAGGGAAGGGAAGGGAAGGGAAGGGAAGGGAAGGGAAGGGAAGGGAAGGGAAGGGAAGGGAAGGGAAGGGAAGGGAAGGGAAGGGAAGGGAAGGGAAGGGAAGGGAAGGGAAGGGAAGGGAAGGGAAGGGAAGGGAAGGGAAGGGAAGGGAAGGGAAGGGAAGGGAAGGGAAGGAGCTCTGGCTTTTGCAACTAAAATCAAATCAGCATTGACTGATGAATGGCTGCACGGTTCTTTTGGAAGGCACAGTCCTCCCCTCCCTCCTTTATTCAATTAGAAACTTTTGCTTCAAGTTCTCTTTAGAAAGGCATGTTTTTCTTTTTTCAAGTAGAAATAAATTTGACAATTTGAAATTCCTTATCAAAAAAATAATTTTATATGGTGCTCTGTGCTGAAATAGTGCTTCATTTTTATTTTAGTGTTAAGTGGTTTTTTTCCAGCTGCCTTATGAAAATCATCAAAGTTAGATGAATATGATAATTTTAACAAATACAAGTGACACACTCAAAACTAAGAGAATTAAATCAAAACAAATATCTCACCATCTAAATAAAATATTTTTATACTATTCCACTTCAAGTTGTGTCAACATATTCTCATTAGACATTTCAGTTCTTTAAATAGTATTTCTGAAAATAAATGTATTACATTAAGTGCTTGGATTATCACCAGTAACAGAGCAAAGGTTCAACTAGACAGAATAGCAGTGTCCTCTAAGCTTCTATTCTTTGCATCTCTGACAGTGTACATCCTTGTCCACAAAAGCATTTGCCCATCTGAAGTTCAAACCACTTCCCAAGAGATATTTTGTGGCTTAATGTTTGTTTCAAGATTTGGAATTATATTTTGATAGCAATAGGCAAGAGCACAGCTAGCTAAAATGGTAATGCAAATTAACAGTAAATTCAAGAAAGTAATGGCAAATCTCTGGAAACCAGATTTTTGTTCTTTGCTTCTTTGTCCTCATACAGTGCCTAGACTTAAATTTGAGTTCAATCCTGACTTGAAGCTAATGAACTGGTCAGCTCAGGCTGTGAAAATTAATGGGTTTTTTAGATGCAGAAGCCTATATTTGATTTCTGCTTATGACAACTAACCCAGGGAAACTGCATGTTTCATTTGATAGCCATCCCTCCTTTAACATATGATCACATTTTAATTTAAAGCATACTTCTCTTTAAAGAGCAATAGTCCCTTACACACTAAAAGCATTCTTAGTTCCCTCAAAGGGAAAGATTTCTGTTTCATTTTATGACTTGAGGAAAACCAAGGAGTAAGATGCTGTACAAATCTTCCCTTCTCCAATTTCTCTAACACTTGCACTTGAGGGCTGGGCAGGTAGGGTTAGGAAGGGAGGTTGCTAAGAGCCAATAAAACAACCAGGCAAGTATCAATAAATAGTTTATATGGAACAATCTTTCTTGTATAAAACTAATATTAGAGCTTTCATTCATTCTTTCCCTTAGTAGTCTGTTTTATTAAAAATGATACACTGACTAAGATGTGTGAGAACTTTGAAAACCACAACCAAGAAAACTCATGTTATCTAGTCCATGGATTTCAAAAATTTCAATTAAAAATTTAGCTAGAGATTTCGGTCTGACTTGGAGACTATATTCTTAACCTTGAGTTATGATCCTCCTTTTACAATGACTAGAAGTCCGGTTTTCTATGTTTTTATCCCTTCAAAATTGTTCAGTGGGTGAGGTGTACAAGTGCACTTGCAGATGCTGAAAGGTGTTGAGTTTGTTCTAAAACCAATTCATTCATTCCTTCAAAGACAAAACTCAGGACATCTTATTCAGACTTTTTTAACTCTTATGCAGGACTGACTGAAATAGCAATCTTAGGGAAGCATTTCGGTTGTGCTCAACAATCATTCTCAAAATACTGTGGCAAACAGAGTAGCTTTTTCTGGCTGTTCTTTAGATTACAGATGAGATGGAAGCCTAAAGCTTAAAAACTCAACATGGAAAATATTAATTAATGCTAAATATCAGGGATTCTCTTGCCTACCTAAAGGCTTGGAAGACATTTTTTTCCTGTTCATCCTGTACTCAACACTAATTTTTCTCATTATTTCATTAGTGTGTACACAGTTCCTCGATCAGAAGTAGTTATGATTTCTCCACATTATTATAGCCTTACCTCGAAATTGTGCCAGAGGTGGATGGGCAATGACCTTCTTAACACTGAAACACATTTCTTCTATTATTAGGGTAAAACAAATTTCTTTTGGGGGTCAGCCCTAAGGATTATGCTTAGTTCCACCAGTAATCGCTTCCAGATTTTCAGTTGCTTTAGTGTTGTTAGAGACAATGATCAAGGTGCATTTAGAGTCAACTGTATTCATAATAAAGTAACTAATTTATAAGTGATTTTTAAGTGAAAAAAATACTCCTTAAATAAACGACTAATAAGTTTGTGTAGGTATTATTTTGTGAGGAAGACTTCTGAAAGAGTAACAGTTCATAGGTAGTGTCCTTTCCATCTTTTCCCAATCATGCTGTCTGAAAACAGAGTATGTTTAAGATCACTTTTCTGAAAATTTCTGAAACTGTGCTAATGCCCTCTTTCCCTCAGGCACTAATATAAATGACAAAATGCTTGGCTGACACCATAGGCTATTAAAGTTCCTTCAAATACTTGCTTTAGAATGTTTTTATACTATGGAAATACACTAGCTGATCTTATTGCAGTTGGAGAACGTATAAAATCTAACATTTTTAAGCTTAATAAATTTACTCAGAATCATAGATCCAAGGAATCTGGATGGGATGTTAAAAAAAAAAAATAAAAAATAGTGCTATCAGATTGCAAAAGGATGTTGTGAATGAATAAGGAAGTTCTTGTATTAGTATTACTTAGTATCGTAACAGTTAGTATTAGTTCTTGTATTACCTTTCTTTTGGTGTGTTGTCCCCCCACCTCTGCCCCACAAAATTGCCAGTCATTTCTGCATGAGCCTGTAAATACACCACTCCAAGGAATAATGGTTTTATACTAGTTGGTATGTAAAATCAGGTATTCTATGTAGACCTCTGACAGGCCCAAGCCATTAATACTATCCTTAATACAAAGTATGCAAAACATAGCCAGAAACACTACTTATGGTGTCTCTTTATTTATTTTTTTTATTATTAAACATATATTGCCAATTAAGAAGTACAGCACTTATCCAGGAAACTGAATATAACAGTTTAACCCTTGTTTCAGACAAAGGGGTGGGAATCCAAAAATGTCACATAACTTCATCATCCTTGACACCAGATGACATGTATAGAGGCAGTTTTGGTACAAATAGGTGTATTTATTTATGTGCACTTTTTACCATTCATATTACCAATGTAACATTCTGTGAAAGAATGAAAGTATTCATCAAGTCAGAAGGAAAATGAAAAGTGTTCTAGCCTGCAAAGGTTGGAGTGTAGGCAGAAGACACAAAAAGGAGCCCTTAGCTCTCCAACTCTCTTCCAAGATCATTTATGCTTTTTTGACCGCCAAGTTCCCCCATGAATCTGGATTTTAGTAGTACACACAGCCTCTGGGACAGAGAGATTACAGTTCTGAAGATCCACACTAATCATTTGTCTAAGCAGAGCATCTTTGTTGGTTTGTGTTAATAAGGTAAAGACTCATTTTTATATCAATGTCTTATTTATTTATCATTTTATTACCAAATAATTCTAATATCAAATTGGTAATTGTGATATGAAATTGTGACAGTCAGTAAGATCTGTAGAAATTTTCATTCCAGTGAAATCTGTAATTAACGCCAAAGCAGCAGCCTGCTTCTATCGTTTATTGGCCAGTCAGCTGCTTAGCTGTTTTGCCAGCTGGTTAGACTGGTGCTATTTTGCTGCATGGCTGCCAGGCTAGCAATGGGTCCCAGTTACTCAGCTGTTGGTCTCACTGGGCCTTTTAGCTCTCTTTTTCTGATTTGCCACCCAGTCGGTATCAAAATTTTTTCTTCCAAACCACTGGAAATTTCATAAAGTTATGTAAAATACTAATATCCAAAATTTCACGCAAAAAAGCCCCCAAAACAGATGAATTTCCTTTTCTGGTTAGCTTCACTATATGGTACAACGTTCTACCTAGCTATTAAATTGCATTTGCACATTGCTCTGTACTGATTAAAGTGAGAACTGCACTATAACATATATTCAGCATAAGAGGCAGAAGACTACATGTTTTGATTAGAAAACATAAAATCTTTCTACATTGTCACTGTTAATTTCAGCATGAAACACACTTTCTAACAGCCATAAAGTGACCAAAGTTGTTACAAATGTAAGAAGTATACTTTAGTTTGATGCTTGGTTTTTGGAAGGTAAAGGTTTAATTAGCTGTCCTTTTTGGCACCACTGTTTCTCTGTATAATTCAATTACCTAATGATGCAAGACAAAATAGCTCTTTTATTTAAACTCTCACCCTGTAACTAATTGTTAAGCAATACAGAGGCAACAGCCTTTCATTGCTTATGTATTTGAGAATAAACCTATTACTGGAAGAGGTCTTACTGAACAATAGAAACAAAAAATAAGGCTGTAAAATACATTTCCTAGCACCTATTTTGACTAGTATATATTCTGCCTGTAATAAGGTTTCTCTTTAATAATCACAAAAACGTATGAAAAATAAACTCCAACTTTATTGTCCAAGGCATGAGAAAACTTCACCCAAGCCATCTAACTATGCTCATGGTAAAAGACTAGTTTTATTTTTAGAATAGCTAATATCTAGTTAAGTTTACCTATCAAATCAATTATTCATTAACACATCCGTCTTTGACAGCTATAGGTTATACTTAAGATTATTCTAACTAAGTTGATATTGTCTGAATTCTAACTAAATTCACAGTTCCTAAAATCTGATCTTTACAGTTCATGATGTCTATGGGCTTGTTCTCAGAAAGTAGATTTGCAAGATGACAGAATTTATATTGGCAACTGGCAGAAAATGATTGCTTATTCTGTTCAAATGACTGCCCCTCTTCTCACATCAATTTATCTTCTCAGTAAATTATAAAGCTGTTCACCATTACCATAATACATTGGCAGTCCAACCTACTTCTGTGCCAGCTACTATTCCAAGCATAGCTGCACTACATCATCTACAATATTTTCCTAAAATTCAGAGAAAAACACCGTATCAGCCATAAAGAAAATGCAGCTGTCTCATATTTTTTTATAGTTCAAAACAAGTAGCTCCCCCCCCAAACTGCACAGAATCCTGCATAGCAAATTTAAGTCAACAGACAGTAGGCCTCCCTTCTGCAGTTGTCTTTCATAAACTCTTAAAAATGTTCATGGATAATCTTCAGATCATTGGTGGTGAACCAGAGATTTGAAGTATTTCACCACTATGTATAGTCAACATTCACATTAGATAGTCTTTTATTTAATGTAAAATGCATTTGAAAAAAAAAGGAAGTGCTTACTGAAATAATGCATCTTTGTTCCTAATCAAGGGATTAGTAAAAGTGTAAGGCTATGCATGTAGATGTGTCAGTGAAGTTCCCATCTTTGGATCTTATTTGGTTTGAAACTGTGGGTAAATGATGGTTTACAGAAGAAATAAGGCACTAACAATTTTGAGAATCAAAATTTTATTCTTCTTGCACTTCATTACAACATTATGCCTCCATCCCCTTCTTTTTTGCACTATTTAGGAGGTAATTTTCAAAAAATCACTCTGTTTTATGCTAACTCTGATCCAGTTAAGTCAATTAGTATTTTATTCTCCCCCAAAAATCTAACACGTAATTCCCACCTTATGTGGCAAAGTGGAACTCAGGGTTTGTTTGTTTGTGTTTTATAATAGCATAGTGCACATCCTCCATTTATTCCAGAGACATACTGACATATCATAAAATATTACACACTTTAACATTTGAAAGGCACACTGCCAACTACCTATAATCTTGAAAAGTACTTTAAAAATCCCTGTCATGTTCATGTACCAAACTACCTTTAAATATCAAAAACCTTCTAAACCTATAATTCCTAAAACAGAAATTAAAACAGAAAGAACTGCCTTTTACTTAAAAACCAGGTGACAAATAAATGAGGATTAGTAGAAGACATAAATTATATGACAAAAATGCTTGATTTTGTAGAAATTTCACAGATATAGTATCCCTCATTCTTACAGAAATTATGGTCAAACTGTTTAACAACTGCTTTCATTCACATTGCTGTTTTCTTTTTCATACATTGCTTATGTGCAATGATTGTCTTTGTCATCTAGTTAAGAAGTGGCTCAGAAGATTATTCTGGATTAGTCAGATAAAATACAGTGTCTAATATATAAACAAAAGGAGTAATTTAAACTTGATAGGGGTATGAAGACAGACAAAAAGTGCCCAGATTGCAAAGGTCCAGTCAAAGCCCAAAATCAGATCAGTGAAGAAATGTATAAAAACTTCAAGGAAGGATACAGACACTACAAAATATGCATATAAGGGGTAGGAGATAAAAAGAGTCAAATATGTATTCTTCACTCTATTTAAGTGCCTAATTCTATTTATTATGTTTGAATATGTATGAAATGGTAGCAGTATTTAAGCTTTGTGTGTTACTTATTTGTTTGGAGCAGAAATCAGTGACACTGAATCAGGTATTTTTTAATGAAGTTGATTTATATGTAAAACATGTGCATTTTAATTTTGAAGATCATTATCAAGTAACAAACATGGAAGTCCTGCTAATACAAGCCTTAGGCTTTAAATGTGTCCAAAAATATTCCAAATAGAAAAAGTATTTTTGTGTGAAAAATATATAGCAAAGTTTTTCACTCAAAACTTTTAATGAAGCATATAGTTCCTACATTTCCTCACAAAGCAGGAAATTCACACAAATGGAATTAATCAAAAAAGGAATTTAAGGTTGATACCCCATCCATAAGCACTGCTGAAACCCATTCTAATACTACCAAAACCTTAGGCTAACACAAACTTACATCTTAACATGACTGGTTGCATACACAGACCTCACCACTCATTCATATGCACTACAAAATTTTAAGGGCTTGTTTTTGGTCTAACTGCAGCTGTGTGGAATCTTTCTCATTGGTATTATTTGCTTGTTGAAATAAAACTGCTATATAAAAAGCAAAGTATCATATATTTTGATAAGGCCTACTGTGCACTATCCATGTGCATGTACATGCTAGTGGGGTTTAATACTTACATAGCATAATTCAAACACTACAAAAGACAGAAGCCTCCAGCCCCCTTGAAAGGAGAAGAAAGACCTACCCAACAGAACAGCACCTGACCAGTGACTTATGCGGTTTGGTTAAATTTTGGTCAAAATAGGGAGTAGGTGTATTAAACACAAATATGAATTATCAACCACTTACAGCTTACTATGCTTCCTATATTTGTATGCAACATATACTCATTAACAAGGATTTCAAGCATCCTTTCCTTTGTTCTCCATGATTGCCTTGATCCCATAGAACAACAGCTCTTGTAACAAGCTTCATAATGAACATATTTTGTAAAAAGATCCACCCCACAATGTAGATGTAAGGACACTTATTTGTGGATTCAAGACTAAAACTCAGGCCTCTGATTTAATAAATCCAGATCTGTTTTGAAAGAACCAGATTCACACTAAAGAAGAAAAGCTGAAACTAACTGAATATTTAACACATTGCTTGATTTGAAAAATCCTGAAGAATTTAATTATTAAGTTAACATATCCCTCTTATTCCATCAACTCAGTTAGTAAGACATTTACATCGAGGTTCAGACATTAACCCAACCATTAACCTTTTGGTCAAACACCAAACAAGTAAGTTTTTGCATGACTAGACCTATCAATATCCTTTATGTTTCTAATTCCAGTGATGAGATTAATGGGACTTAATAGCAGTCATTATAAATGTGAATGTCTATTGCATGACTTTGGGTACTGGTCTTTTTTTTCCTCACTTCTTTTTTTCTTTCCTAGAAATGTTCTATCCAAATTATATGAAATAATTAAGAGCAAGGACACTGTGACATATATTGTCAAACAGCCAAAAAAACCCTCTTCTATCTCTTACAAAATCTATTGCTGTCTAAACTGAGAACTCAAGATCTGAATGTTGTTAAAGATCTAAAATAAATGTACATGCTAATAGATATTTTCAGTTATTTTTGGATAACCAGATAGGTCAACAAGATGCATAGTTGTCTGTAAATTGTTCTTTTGTGAAAGTATTTCCAATATAAATATTCAAGTAACATGAAAGTATTTTCACAGCCTTGGACTCGATGATCCTAAAGGGTCTTTTCCAACCTGAATGATTTTGTGATTCTGTGATTTCCTAGAATTTTAATTGCAGCTTACATTTATGTAGCATTAACATATATAATATTGTTATATCTGTATTACAAAAAAAGACTTGATATATTTTTGTGACAGTAGCTATAGAACCTTTATATAAGTGGAATTTTTCATTTAATTGTATGTGTGAAACTCAAGCTGTAATTGGGTATTAGGGCTGCTCTTGTGTGTGCATCCAGTACACTTGAGTCATTAATTTCCTGGGTGATACAGGAATCGACCATCCAGTGAGATAAGTCAGACTGGTTTGAGAAAATAGACTAATTCGGAAGGTAATTACAATATCAAAATATGCAGTTTCCCAGTTAATTCTTTAAATGATGAAAAGAAGAAATAACACGGTAAGAGAAAGATTAGCCTGGAAGTACAGCAAGCATATAAATAAAAAAAAAAATAAAAAAAAATAAAAAAAAAAAAATAAGAAGAGGGAGTTGAGTTAATCTTCTGCATTGCCATAGTTCAATGTCCAGTCATAAGGAATGACAGAACACATCTTTCAGAGAAAGTAAACAGTACTAATTCTTGAAGGAAGAAAGAAGACAAAGACTTCTCTTCCTAAAGCCAGCTATTTCTCAAAGTTAAATAGGCAGCAGAAAAGTAAAGGAAAAGTGTGCAAAAGAAAAGTGTCTAATATAAAGTTCTGTTAGCAGTTTGAGGGTAATATATCACCCAAGTTTTAAGTGGTTACAAAGGCACAAGTCAGTGAAAGACCTAGTTCCTAAGGTCAGTTCCTGTAACATTGTAGAAGGACTGAGCATTCTATTTGACTGTGAATCAGGACACTGACAAGTTTGAGGCTAGATATAGCCTTGATTGTTTTTTTCCATATCTCAGAACTGCAGCCAAATGACTGACAAAAAACTATTTTTTATTTTTAGAACAGTAAATTCAAAATTTAATTTAATTTAACCTAATGAGCTATTTAGAACTAAACTAAGGTCTTAGGTAAAAACTCCACTGCAATCACTTATTTCTGATTTATAAAACAAACACATGAAAACTTAAATAAGCCAATGTTTGGGAAGAAGGGGGGAAATAATTCTATGGTATGTTATCTTGAAAAAAAGTACTGTAAAGTACTTTAACAATCTATTGATTAATTTTAGTGTTATTGAGCTAGAGGGATAAAAACAATTCACCCCATGACTCTTTTTGTCAAGTTCATTATGATACCTGGAAGACTGAAAAAAAGTTTTTGTTTTTAAAATGTCAGTGTCAAAATATATGAAAGTCCAGTCATGCCTTTACAACGTTGGAAAAAGTTCAATTCTGAAGTCTTATAAAGCAAGTCTATGAGAAACCACTGTATGATCATTAAGAACTGAACAAAGGTCCAACTGATGATTAATGAACGTTTGTAGTACTGTGGATATAAAATGTTGAAAAGTGCCAAGATTAAGAATTACTTTTTAACTTCAGAAGTAGATTGCAGCTTATAAAGCCAGATGTTCATATGTCAAAGATTTTCCAATTAATCTGTTGACTTGGCAGAATAATGAAGTATTATAAAAGGTAAAACAAAACTTCCAAACACACATACTCTCAAATGGTAGTCTACGATACAAGTAATGTGTTGTTTGTGACACAAGTGATAAACATAACACTGATGGACAATGTTGCTATCCCAGCTGCCTGAATGACTAGTAACTTAAGTTGCTGATTTTCATATAGATGTCAGGGACTTGGAAGGAGTCATTACTTGTATCTGTGATGCAAATACCTCATATACAAAGTGACCTCATGCTTACAACTCAATTTTCCTGAGCAGATCATACAATCAATATAAATACATATTAACTTCACCTGGGCTGCACATGATGGTTAACATATGGGTCTTTCCGCCACACAAGCTGTAGCAAGTTGCACAGCTCCTTGGTGTAACTGATGAGACCAAGCCATGGTCAGGGCAGTCAGCAAGGAGCAGAGGCAGACAAGTTTGAATGCACCACTGAGAAGACACAGCCCCATGTTGGGCAGGCTGTGCAGGTGAGGCCTCCCCCAAAGGGACTCATCCTGGTGACACAGAAGCTATGAAAAGGTGGACAGCAAGAGCTGCCCAGGATTTGTTTTCCTGTGTGTACTAAAGCAAACCTGTGGGACACTGTCTCTTTCAAGAACCTCAAATCTCTGAGGGCCTTGGCTGGAGACCTGAGGACCCTGGACAGGTATAAAGATAATGTGATTATCTGAGTGTTTTCCCTGGAATTCTGCACATTTCTTCCCTCCACTTTCACAGCTACTCTAAATAAACCTCAACTGAATACAACTTGTATCTCACCATTTACTTCTTTGGGTAACAGGCAAACTGAATAACTGGGACCATTACCTCTGAGAGGATTACATAGTTTACCTCTTAAAATGTTGTCAACATCTTACTATTTCCTAACTGGCTGTTTTCTCCACTTTCTCTTTTTTTAATTCTATATAACAAATTATTATACTTATTATATTATTATATATACAAGTCTATTGCCCAAATAGGGGAAGGAAGCTTGTTCTTGAGTCTTTCTAGGAAGTGTTAATAAATGAACTAAACAAAAAAACATTGCATCTGGTACTACAACTTCATATTCAATAGACCATATATGCAATAGTATTGTATAGCTTGTTATACACAAAGTCTTCTTGGGACAGAAGAGAACACCCCATATATGGAGCCAAAATTTACTGTTGGTCCAACTAATGCTTTAAAGGACTAATAGACTAGATATCAAAAAGTCTCATTAATAATACTAGTAACTTCTTTAATTAAAGAAATATTCCTAATATCTATCCCTTTTCTCTGGTGTTATGCTCACCCTTTCAGTGTCACTCTGTTTCCTGAAATGACCACTTCATTCTTTCCCAGACAGGCAAGGAAAATATTTATTGTGAGTCATCAGTATCCTGAGGTCATCCCTGGAAAGATGTTAATGATGAAACTTCCCTTCCTCAATCTTGAATCATCTTCGGGCTATTTGATGTTTTCTTAAGAGAGCCTGCTTTTTGCTCATTGGTTCCCAGCCTTCGCCAGCCCCAATTAACATAGAGGGCCAATGTGCGTTTCACAGAAACTGCCTAGGATTGTCAGACCTTTACCATACATGATAGTCACATAGTCACTTGACCAGTAGGCAATTGTCAGAGCTCAAACAAGCTAAAACCAGCTCAGGTTAAGACACCTCAGAAGAGTCCTAAAACAATCCCAGTGTCAGATCAATACAAAGCCTGTGGCCGCTTCCCAGTAATAAGGCAAAAGTCATTATTTACTGGGCTACTAACTGATATGATATCAGTATTGCCAGATTCACACTAAAACTTGGAGGCATCAGAAATATGAAGGAAAGAGTACTTCTCCCTGCAGCTAATTGTCATTTAACTTCTCTCCCTAATCCTTAATACTTCATGTAACTACAGTAGTTAAAATGAAAAGCACATATAGGTATGCAATATTCAAACTGGTAAAAGACTAATTCTATTTTCTCTACAGTATAAATGGAAATCGACATGCAACTCTGGCTGGAGATGAAGTTTAAAATAGAAGTCAAATTACTCCTACTCTGCAGCAAAATTAGGGCCCCCATGGGTCTTATCAGAAAAAAGTACTTTTAGAATCTTAAAGTTTTGCTGAGTATCTGCCACTCTAGTTACTCATAGATATTAAATCCAAATGCAAATGTATCTTAAAAGAGATGTTCCTTAACATTAGAATAAAAATTCAAAATGCTGTCATATTAGGCCTGAGTCAGTTATGTTATTTCATCTTTTTTAAGGGAGATAATAAGACAGTGCAAGTCCTGAAACGCCTTTAAAGAACAACTCATCAATACAAAGTAAGAAGATAAAAATTAAGCAACTCAACTCAAACTGCAAGTGATCTTTTTCTGAGAGTTCACTCCTTCCTATTTCCTATTTTCTGCCTCTGAAAATGTATCAAGGTAGATACTGAAATCTGTCAGAAAAGGCTACTCTCATTTCATAATTTAAATATAATTGCTGTCAAGGAATCCATGCAGATTACTCAAAGAACCATTAATCTCAGTTAGTTTCCACCTTACTTTTTTTGAATTAATGTTTTGCTCAGTTACTTTCTGTGCAGCAATTTTCTTCTATATCTCAAACATCTGGTCTCCCTCTAGTCCTACTGAATTTATCACGTAAGACATTTACATTTTAAAATTGCTTACATTTATCTGTAGTGACCTTCCCTTCTTCTGCAATATATCTGTAAGCTAATAAATGTCTTAAGTCGATATTTTTGTAGAACTTCCATCTCAGAGTGCTTGACAAATATCTAGAAACTGCACCATTCTTTATTTCATTTAAAAAAAATACAAAGCATAAAGAGACAATCAGTTGTTTTCCACCACAAAAATCTAAGACAAAACTGGAAACTGCCAGGGCTCTAAGGGCACCTTCATGGCCCTGACTAGCCACGCCTGGGGACCCTGATGACCTTCTGCCCTTCAACCCAGGAAGCCTATTCCAGCTCAGCCTAAGGCCACCCCAGCTCTCTCCTTGGCTGACTCCTTTTGACTGGGCCCCTGGAGGGACCCTGGACCTGGTTCATCACTCACCACATTGAGGGCTGTCAACTGACTCTGTTATCTAGGTCCCTGGCTCTGACCCCTGTGTTTAGCCCCTGCAGAACTGCACATCAGTGATTGTATGGCCTATGTGGGTCCACCCTCGGCTCACACTTGTCCTCTCTTTGCTCCTACTACTCCCAGACAGAATTTGGCAAGTGCACCCACTCCAACAAAGATGGGGCTTCCTCTCTGTTCAGACATAGTAGCTGCTGATTGTCTTTTCACACCCTTGTTCTCAGGTCTCTAGGGTAATGAGGGCCCTCAACCAATGGGGGCTGATGTTGACCACAGATCAGATTCAGCTCGGGTATAAATGGGGGAGTAGTATAGCTCAGGTATATTCCCTGGGGGAGCCATTTTGAGCTAGTCCTCTCTGGAGCAGCATGGCTGTGGTCAAGGATTCTCTGCTTGGGTCAGGACAGTGCCCGAGGAAATTCCTTGAGGTTGAAAGTCCTCACTTTTCAGGTGAGTGATTGAGCAGTTTGAATTATTGCTGAATCCTAGGAATGTCTTGAATTGACTGTGTAGCAATAGTTTTTTTCTCACAGACATTTGAATCTGTAGTTTATTAATGGTTGATGGAGTGCAAATTGATTGTACTTAAAATAAATTTTAAGTATTTGTTCTGTTTATTTTGAGAGCCTCTGCAACAGAGTTCAAACCTCCCAATTAAACTGTTCTAATTGTTACAACTGCACTGTTTTTCTATGATAAATTATCTCCTTTAAACAACACTATGAATTTGCAGCTGTTCTGTGTACTTGATCATACTCCTCTTACACTATTTGTAACATTTGTATTCAAATGTTCTCCAACTGCAATTAGGGAAACTTTTCTCATATCTTTTGTATGGAGGATTTTTAAGATGTTATGATAAAATTAAGATGTGTATATCACACATCTCCATCATTGTTACTCCATAGAAATATAACCAACAAAAAGTCTTTAAAACCAAGGACCAAATCTTTGAAATGATCTGTGAGTAATAACAGATAGGACAGCTCACATTTAGCCCTATTAGATGAGCGTTATAAAGGGAGAAGGGGATTGGACAAGTACTGTCAGTATTCATGCAATATGCCTCATTTTGAAAGAAATTATTCTGACACTTTACAAGAAGATTTTAGACTCTAATTCCCAGTTTGATGGTTCATAATAAGAAAACCTTGAAAGCTAAAAGTTAAGAACACATAATTTGTGTTTATATGACTAGGTGAGACTTAATAATCTAAATTGTGTTTCATTTCGGGGAGGGACCTGTTTGTTTTTTCCTTTTCTTTTAGATTGGCAGCTCCTAAGAAGAAAAAGCTTAGAACACTTTATTTCTTTGCCACAGAGGGCTGCAGGAGTAGCCTCTGCAAGAAGAGACCAGTGTGTGCTCTGTGCCAGACACAGTTAGCTCCAGTCAGCTCCGCAATGAACCCACTACACAATACAGCTGAGCCCATCAGCCAAGCTGGTGTCTCCTCTGTGAAGACATATTTAAGAAAGGGCCAAACACTGCATAGGAAGTGAGGAGTGAGGAAAAAACAATGTGAGAAACAAACCTGTGAATACCAAGGTCACAAAAGGTGGAGAGGGAAGAGGTATTCCAGCTATTCCCCTGCAGCCCATGGAGAGGGCCATGCTGAAGCTGGCTCTCCTAACAGGAACTGTGGCCCATGGAGGCCTGTATTGGGTTTGCACAACAAGGTTTTGGTAGTGGGGGGGCTACAGGGGTAGCTTCTGTGAGAAACTGCTAGAAGCTTCTCCTGTGTCCAACAGAGCCAATGCCAGCTGACTCCAAGACAGACCCACTGCTGGCCAAGGCTGAGCCCATCAGCGATGGTGGTAGCACCTCTGTGATAACATATTTAGGAAGGGGGAAGGAAAAATACCTGAGCAACTGCAGCTGGAGGAGAGGAGTGAGAATATGTGAGAGAAACAGCTCTGCAGACACCAAGGTCAGTGAAGAAGGAGGAGGTGTTCCCAGTGCCAGAGAGGAGATTCCCCTGCAGCCTGTGGAGACTATGGTGAGGCAGGCTGTGCCATTGCAGCCCATGAAGGTTAATGGTGGAGCAGATATCCACCTGCAGTCTGTGGAGGATCCCACGCTGGAGCAGGTGGATGCACCTGAAGGAAGGTGTGACCCTGTCGGAAGCCCATGCTGGAGCAAGCTCCTGGCAGGACCTGTGGGTCCATAGAGACAGAGAAGTCCACACTGGAGTATACTATTGATATACTATTGGTTATTGAGATTATGTAGGATAAGATAACCTGAATAACATGCACATATATTTTTTCAGTGGGTTTTTTTTAATAATTATAAAAAATTTTTAAAATGCAGCATTTGTAGCAAATCTTATGAGAAATGAGACATGGGATTTTTGTTTCTTAATTTGAAGTAGAAGTATGTATATATGTAAAACATTTTATTGATGTCAATTCTTGAAGTGCTAAGGCTTGGACAACCGGCCGAAGCCAGAGTTGACCTATAGATGAATCCTGTATATTTTATAACTGATAACCATTGTGCTAGAGGGTATTGTACTAAGTTATAACAACCCACTTATGCTGATGTAAAAAGTGCTAAAGTGTTGAAGTACTGCAGCCTGAACAACAGGCCCCAAGCTGAAGCTGCTAACTTAGTATGTAATCATTAACAAAGTATGTAAGCTCACTAGTGAAAGATGCAGCTTAGACAGAATATAATCAGTAGTGAGGATGAAATGCTGACAGAATGTATCCATTCCCTTGTTTAGCCTTGTTCAAGGCTGAGAACCCACGTATTTGGCCTTGTTAGAAACTCCCTTGGTCTCCCCCCCTGAGCCCTGACCAGGCTTTGGGTGGAATCCAACAGGAGAATGAAACCAGAAATTTTCCGCTCAAAACAAAGGTGCCAGTTATTCTGGCTTGTTGATCTCTGGTATATAAAGCTGGACCCACTTGCAGCGACTTTGGATGCCTCACCTACAGATGGACGCATCGCGTAGGACTTCTCACTTGCCTGGACAGGCTCTCCAAATCCTCGCTGTAACTGCGGCTCCCCAGTGACTGGGGATCTGGATGACGGTAACATATGCTAGTGGTGATGTATCTTTCTTAATCACTATTCTCTCTTTCATGTAGTAATGATTTGATGCATTACCCTGTATTTTCCTATTTGTTGCTTTAGGTGCATTATTCTGCCTTTTCTTACTGCATGTTTTCTGTATTGCTCTGTTACATTATTTGGTTATCACTAGTAAAATGCGCCTACTCTTTTCACTCTGGTGTCCAAGTTTAATTGGTATCCTTGGTTCCAGGGGAAGCTCTGGCTTCCTAAGTGATAACCAAGAATGGGAGGAAAATGAACTTGTGGTTTTAGGTCATTCTGTTGCCAGTATTATGAGCAAACAATAGACACCAAATCAGGGGAAGGTCCCTTTGCTAATGGGGCCTGGGCTTTAAAAGGTCATTACTGAGCCCATGAAGGCGATGGAAATACCAAGGCCTAAACTATACATGCGCTCTGGGCTGGGGCGTGGAAATACATTTTCCTGCTGCATAGGCAGACCCCAGCTCCAGCAAGCCAGATCACCATCTTTAGCTCCACAATTGACAACAACAACCAGAATGTATCCCCTTTTGATACTTGATTTTGTGGCGGTTGCTCTGTTAGCTCTTGTTATATTTTTCTCTTGTGGTATGTATGTGTTTGTCTTGTCACTGTCCATGTAAACTGTCTTGTAATTCTACTTATTCATGCAGACAACCACCTTCTTCCCCCAATTCCCAAGGACCGGGAGCATGTCCTTAGGCCCACTTCAGACACATTTTGGTTAAATATGTTTAGTTAAGATATTATTGACACGGTTGTTGTTACTGTTACCTTTATTAGATGTTTGATTAAAATGTTGTTAACCATTGTTAGTGTTAATAATTGGTTTATTTGTTATTTGTAGTGTTATTACTAATTTACCTTTGTTTGAATCTGGGATTGACGTTTCTAGGCCCAGATGATGCATGCGCTTTGGGATAAAGGGGCGTGGAAACCAATTTTCCCACTGCATATGCTGACCTCAACTTCGGCAAACCAGGGCAGCAGACCGCGTGGACTGCCAGGGCCACAAACACTCAGTGGTACATTGCCAGAACCGTGGAAAAATAATGTATCACATGTTAGGGGTGATCCCAATTTACTATATAGCCTTAACTTTGTTAGCTATTATCTTAATTGCTCTTTTAATACTTATTTCTTGTACTTATAAATGTCCACCATGTAAACTGCCATTGTGTTCTTCTACTAATTCCTCCCAACCTTAAAATCGGTTTACAGAATGTTTTGGTTTTGTAGAGTTAGTTAATTTTGAGCATGACATATTTGTTAGAGATGCTGTTAGCTATATGCTTGTTAACTGAAGATATTCATATTTGTTAAAGATATTATTAGTTACATGTTTATTAACGGAAAATTTATATATCTGTTAAAAATGTTATTAGTTATATGTTAGCCAAAAATGTTATTAGTTATCATGTTGCGTGCTATTTCTATCCTTTCTCTCTCTCTCTTTATATATCTATCATTCGTGCCACCACAAGGACAGTAATGTTGAGCCACGGGGTGGTGTAAAACACTGTGTTAGACTGTGCTTGTCTCGACATTGCTGCTGCTCCACTACCACTACCTGGTCTCAACATCCCGTTGCCATGGAGGAGTACGCTCTGAAGGAGATGAACTGTCCCTGAAGAAAACACCATATGCGCCTGAAACCAGAACAACGACATCCTTGGCAGTGCCCGTCAAGCTGCGCTTGCGTGCGAGCCAAGTAGAGACCACCGTGAACACCTGGGCATGTGCACATGGAAGAACACAGGGCAGCACATATGACAATGAGCTCTGTGGAAATGGGTGGACTCTTTGGAGGAATTGTGGGGACTGGGACAATAAAATACTGTGTACTCCTCTCTCGGGGCTCGGAGCTGGGATTTCGACATCATCTCTCTCTCGGCAGAGCTTGGAGCAACCTTATCACCTGCACTGAGAACAAGTCAATGGGACGTCACTGGATTTGTGGTGGTGGTAACTGATCTTGCTGCATCTCTTCCGTTTGCTCGCTTAGACCTTTTCTTCTCTCTGTCCTATCGCTATTATTGCTTGTTACGGGAAATAGAGCTTACAAGGTTGTATGGCATCTAACCTCGTTTGTATCTTAAGTTCACTCCTAGGATCATTTAAGAACCCTCCCCGATATTGGATAGGGACATGCCTGGCGAGACATCATCAACTGATGAACGAAAACTAATGTCACTAACCACAGAAATGGTTTGAGAGCCATGATTCACCTATAGGTCAAAGGACCAGATGAAGTGCTAAGGCTTGGACAACAGGCCCAAGCCAGAGTTGACCTATAGATGAATCCTGTATATTTTATAACTGATAGCCATTGTGCTAGTAGAGATTGTACTAAGTTATATGCCTTTCCTTACTGCATGTCTTCTGTATTACTCTGTTACATAATTTGGCTATCACTAGTAAAATACGCCTACTCTTTTCATTCTGGTGTCTGAGTTTAATTGGTATCCTTAATCAGCAAAACAATTATTCATACACATGTGTGTGTAAAATCACAATTTATATAATTATTTTCTTTCAAAAACTAAATGCTGCTCTCAGAGATGAGCATACACTTCAGGGACACCACTGCATGGGTCTGACTGCTAGCCACCTGCTGTTTCCAGTAAATCAGATTGTGAACTAGTGATCTATGTCACAGCATTTTAACCTCTCCATGCTTTGGAACCATGCGTCTGAGTTGAACATTTGTAGTTTAATTTGTCCAACAGAAGACATCACACTCTCTGTTAACAGAGGCCATACTGGAGATTTAAAGAGCAATAAATGTCTAAAAAAACAAGGCAACAAGAAGAATGTGTAAGATTCTCCTGAGTACTATAAAATCTCGTAGTATACTTTTAATTATGGGTAATTAATACTATTTAAAATAACAAAAGGTAATCAATGTTTGGGAATATTCTAAATTGATTTTACTAAATCAATCTGTGTTATTTATAAAACCCCCTGGATTCCAGCATCTTCATTTACAGCTGTTAAAAACATACATTTTTTTTAAAAAATGTTTGTGTCTTAAAATGTAAATGTGACATTTTCATTGTGATATAAGCAAATATTATCTGTTCTTAATTCTCACATCTTTGTCTCCCCCTCTCCCAAAAAAATTGTTAGCAAAGTATCACAGAATCATTCAGGTTGGAAAAGACCCTTGGGATCATCAAGTCCAACCATCAGCCCTACTCTACAAAGTTCTCCCCTACACCATATCCCCCAACATCTCATCTAAATGACCCTTAAACACATCCAGGCATGGTGACTCCACCACCTCCCTGGGCAGCCTATTCCACTGTCTGACCACTCTTTCTGTGAAAATTTTTTTCCTAATGTCCAGTCTGAACCTCCCCTGTTGGAGTTTAAAGCTGTTCCCTCTTGTTCTGTCACTAATCACCTGTGAGAAGAGACCAGCACCAACCTCTCTACAATGTCCTTTCAGGTAGCTGTAGAGAGTGATGAGGTCTCCCCTCAGCCTTCTCTTCCTCAAACTGAACAGTCCCAGCCCCCTCAATCTCTCCTCATAGGATTTGTTCTCCAGGCCCTTCACCAGCTTCGTTGCCCTCCTCTGCACTCGCTCCAGCACCTCGATATCCCTCTCGTATTGAGGTGCCCAAAACTGGACACAATACTCCAGGTGTGGCCTCGCTAGTGCAGAGTACAGGGGGACGATCACCTCCCTGCTTCTGCTGGTCACACTATTTCTAATACAAGCCAGGATGCTGTTGGCTTTCTTGGCCACCTGGGCACGCTGCTGGCTCATGTTCAGCTGCTTGTCAGTTAGAACCCCCACATCCTTCTCTTCCAGTAGTAGGCCCATTAAAGAATGCTGGTTTCTATACAGAACACAAGTAAAATTTTTACTAAAATATTTATTTATGTAAATGTTTAATATGTATAAAAGTTTTGCTAGAGAGCAAAAACAAAGCTTAGAAGATATACCAATATTCTGTGTTGTTAGAATGGAATATCTTATACTCTAGGAAAATCTGGTGCCTCACTTAAAAGGCCAGCTCATTATGTAGGTTTTCCAGATTAGAGCAGTTTGTAAGTAAATATTCCTTAGAATAATAGTCTTGATTTAATTTACCATAGAAATCAATTATTACTGCCAAAATTTCAGTTCCATTTCACAAAAAGAATTTTACCTCTGTGTATGACATTTGGCTGGAAAGTGATATAATGTAAATTATGCAGTAAAAAGCTTTAAAATATCTTGTATCAGAGTTTAGTATCTATTAAGTTGCTATATGATGCCTTTTATTGACATTAATGGTAATGATCATAATGTTATCTAAACACCCTGAGAGACTTCACTATTCTGATATATCTGAGTTGGAAAGTTTGCAAATATTCAGACCTAACCACTGATAAAAGATAGTAGGTCACTAATTCACTTGTTATAAATTAAGACTGACCTTTAAAATATTGCACTTATAATGTAATGATTAGGAAGATAACTAGAGCAGACTGGGCGCCTGAAAGAAAGCTTAGGGCACATCAGCATGGGCATGTGAAAGAAAGCTCAGGCTCCACAGCTGTGTCAGTGTACTTTAGTCCTAACCTTTAAAACCCATCCTAGCATGACACAGAGAACAAATGTTAGGCTTACAGTGCTACAACCCCAGCTAATGATATAAGACTGTTTCACTTTTTTTTTCTTTTTTTAGCAAGATATAATGGGAAATACATGATTAGGAAGCATGAAAAGATTTGTGTAATTGCTAATGCAGTTTTAAAGGCTGTATAAATATCAAATATCATTCACATTCACAAATGAACTTCAATTTACTATTTTTTTCAGATACTTAAGAATTAAATACTTTTCAGCATCCTCATTAACCCTATCTGCAACTTAGGAGGTGTGTGCCTGCGTAAATGCAGGGCAAATTCTATAATAAGAATTTACTTTTACACACAAAAAGCATGCACATGCACACACACAGTTAAGTGAATGGTGGACACAAGGACGTACTGTTCACTAATGTTTGTCATGTGTATTTATGTTTTGTGTTTTCCTCATGTACTTACTGGGTATTATTCCTCTGGGTACTTACTCCATATTTTATATTTATGCCTTTGTCTTCTTCATTTAGTCTACAGCTTTTTGTACTTGCCTGAAGTAAATTTCATGTTTATGAGAAGTTCATGTTCAATTTATCAGCATAATTTTGAAGTATACTTCTGTCCTCTAAAGAGCCTGTAACCCGCCACAGCGCAGTGTCATTAACGATATTTATGCATAATTCTTATTCCACTATCCAAGATACATCAAAAATATTTAATGTTATCAGGCCTAGAACTATGTCATCTAAGATGCAACACAAAATTATTTACAGAGACTAACCAGTAACTATTCTTTGTATGCTTTTTCCAAATTAAGTACACCACATATTTAGAGACAACAATGAGTCTTTTTTCTGCTAGATTGTAATAAAAAAAATGGTTAGTAACTAGAATTAGATTTTGCATTGAGCAATTTTTCATCACTTATTCCATTATTTCTTTCCAAGGTTCAGAGCTAACTGGCTTTGTTACAACTTCCCAGGTGTCCCTGTCTTATTTTCTCTGTTATTTTCTTTGCACTGAGGACCTGTTTTTCCTTGTTTTCCTTTTAAATCTTATGTATTTATAAACTCTCTACATCATTGTCTTTTATATCCTTTGGTAGTTGTAATTCAGCAACTGTGACAGCCTTTCTTATTGTATCTTTTCATCTTCCTATTATTTTATGCTTTTACTCATTAGTCATGTGGTTCTTTTCTCACCTTTTGCAAAATCTCTTTCTGATCTGTATATCCTTACTGACTGCACCAGAAGCTTTAATGGTCTCTTATTATGATTTATATCTTTCTTTTATATTAAGATATTCAGTTAATAAACACTTAATACATTCACTTGCACTTACTGCCAGATCTCCTGCAGATTATCTTAACCCTTCTTTTTTGAAGTTTGTTTTGGTGGGTTTTTTAATGTCTGTTGTCCTTGTACTTAGTACTGATATCTATTTACCCATCGATAATAATAATATTTCACTCAAATTGCCTTAATCCTTCATATTATTACACAGATTCTTTCTGTGTCTCATAACTGAAGCAAAAGTAACTACCGTCCAAATAATTTCTGCAATGAAAAACTGACCTAGCTTGTTTCTAGAAACTTAGTTGGCCCATATCCTGCCATTCTGCTCTTTCAATTGATTTTCAGATAAAGTAAATCCTACTTTACATCAAATAGTCCTTTATGTGTTTCTGATTATTTTTCACAATAGAAAGAATGACTTGGTTTTCTAATTTAACACTCAATAATGGCAGCACTAGTGTTTTTTCTTTTTTTTGAATATCAGATATATATACCAGATATAGAATATAATACCAAAGGATATAGTGTAAGAAATCAATCTTTTTTATTTCTTGATTGATGTAATGTAAATAAATATATATATACCAGATATTGATACAGTACCTCTACCTCCTTTTTTTTGGTCTATTTGATGCAGTACCATAAAAAAATACCAATTTTTTTATCTGGTTGCGATATTATTCTCCCCATTGGCAGATATTAATGGCTCCCTGCTCCTAACTCTGATTTCTTTTAGGGTTAATTGCAGACTTCACTTGAGAGTGTTTGTTCCTATATATTTTTTAATGGAAGATACATATACATAATCTCATGTATGACCCAATTGGTTCTCATCAACTGGTTTTTAGTCTGAATACCGTGCCAGATACTCCTATCATGAATTATCAGCCACTTAAATTTAAATCTGTCTAATGTTTCAGGATCCAGCCGAAGGAGAATTAGGGACCAGAAATACAGCATATGTTGCAAAGCACTATGGACCTCACTGGGTAAATTCAGCTAGGGAACTGCAACCACCAGGTTCATTTTTACCTTTTTCCTGCATCAGTAACAAGCTTTGAAAAAGGTAAGAGGAATAGACATACTAAATAGATCAGGCTTTAATTTAATTTGGGTTTCATTAGTTTTTAAACAGCAATACATAACTGAAGTCACAAGTCTGGGGATTTAAGCTTTATTTCTGTGTATTGAATCTTTCTAGAACAGAATAGTAAAGTGTGCTGCTCTGCTTCACAGTTTTGGGGACTCTGTCCAAAGTCACCAAAAGCAAATGGAATGGCAGCATTCCAATGTATGGCTATAAATACCTAATGCATAGACTATGGTAATAAAAATTTCGAGGACATTTAGCAAAGCTATAGTTTCATGGTTAGCAAAATTTTCAGTACAAACATAAGTTTCAACCAGCTAGTTTAAATCCGTTAACAGTGTTGTGGAAGATCTTGCTAGCAGATTCATTTGTAATTCAAAACTGAATGAAAAAATAACTCTAAGGACTGTTAGCCTTTGCTGCTGTCATAATTATCTCTTATTTCTCTCCCACAGGAGCGGAACTCTGCTTTTAATCGCATTCAACTCTGTAGCACTTCCTTAATTCCCTCTTAAGGAAAATATCCCTTATTATAACTAACTATGGGGAAAAACAAAACAAAACAAAAACAAAAACATAAACTTCAAAAATAACCAAAACACAAACAAGCAAAGATGCCTGCATTTTGGGATTGAATCTGAAATTCTCTAAATTACACAGAATTACAAAGTTTTGTTAAAAAGTTGGAAGCTTCTGTTCAAGGGTAGTTGTTGGGTTTGTTTTTTGAAAGACATAGTGTCAGCTACTAAACAGAAATTAAGCCTTATTGCAACAGTCTCACCTAATCTTTAACTTCACTTAGGACATGCAGGACAGTATGGTCTTGTTCAGTAAATAGAGATGATGGTAAAAGTATCAGGTGTCCTCTGACATAAAAAATAATGGGGAAAAGAAGCTGTGCAGCAGTGCAGTATGTCCACGTGAAAGATGTTGGAATCTGTGTTATATGCTTCAAGGATGAGAGAATATGTACCACGCAGCAGGTAGTTTTTCTGCTGATTCAAATATACCAGTCCCATGTTACAAGTCTGGGTAGAGAAAAAGCTGATCGAGACATGTGAAGGCTCCAGCAACTTACTGTATCTTACACAGAAAGATCAAAAAAGTCTACTTAGCCAAGAAAGACTAGGAGTTCACTTAATCAAGATATATAAATATCTTAATTAATAAGTTTTTTAATAGAGGGAAGAAAAGCCCAATAATTCCTAATTGGCCGGAAAAAGAAACCAGACAAAAATTACATTTAAAGTATTGCTCACATCTTAACATTGATTATGATTAAACATTAGACAATTCCACGTGAAATATTAGATTCCATATCTCCTGGAGCCTTAAATAATGACTTGGAAGCTTTAGGTTTTCTTATCACAAGCCTTAAATGAAGGCAGAATATTTTTATAACATAAACTGAAAAGTTCTGAACTTCACCCCTCAAAATATTTTACAGAGGCAAAACTACTACTCCTGATACATCTCATTGATAATAATTTCTTTGGTTTATATAAATCATGCAAAAATCTCTTACTGGCATGACTGGAATTATAATACCCTGTATAATATCCATCACATCCTTGGTGGTATCTAAGAATGTATGCACTGATGTGTTAGATCAGAAATACACCGAGACTAATATTTTATTTTTGACAATAAGTAGTAACAGATAATTCACCAGGACTGTCAGAAACTGTTATTATACAGAATGAGATTCATCCCTTCATACATCATCAGTTTCCAGCAAGTTTATGGATTGCAGGCTTCCTGAATGGAGCCTTTCAAGCAGGCCTTCATGTTTAATACCCTTTGATAAATTTTCCTTTTATGAATTTCTGATCCATTTTTCAATCTATTTATAATTTTTCTATCTATAACAACACATGCCAATAACTTCCCCAACTTCATTATGTATGCTACAGAAAAGTTCTACCTTTTGTTTTAAATCTTATGCCTGATAAATCATTGAGTGTCCCTATTTATTTTAGTGTAAGAAAGAATGAATGTTCCGTATTTACCTGACATGTAATATTCATAATTTTATTAATCTTTCATATCCTTTCTCACTGACTTCTTTTCAAGATTTAAAAGGTTAGCCTATTTTATTCCTCTCCCTAAAGATTCTTTTCCATATCTGTTTCTATCCTTTTTCCCTTTTCTGTACTGTTTCTCATGTTACTATGCCTATCTTGACATAGGGTATGTGGTTCAGGAATTAGGTCACAGGAGATTACATTTAACTTTCAAATGTTTATATTTTTAGAATACACTTAGATTAATTTACCTTCAGGATTTCAAAGTAATGAAAATCCATTGTATTTCATTTAGAAACACCTAAAACTGTTAACCTTAAAAACAGTTTAAAAATTTATAGGATAAAAATATTTATTGAAATTGACACAATTATTTGAATAGGCTTTTTTAACTTCAGGGTGGGGGGTTGAGAATAATTCATTTGTTCAAGGTTCAGTTTTGAAGCTCTAGATTGCTGCATTTTGGAGTTTTTTTCATTTGCATGACCTATTGTATGCAGAAGAAGTAAACATACAGTATGCATACAGAATGGCTTATTTTCTTTTTTACTGACGGTTATGTCACAACCAGGAAGCTGTAGGCTGTGACCAGTCACCTGCATGATGGATGGCATGTAAGTATCCAAAATTGCTCTGACACTGGTTTGACGTTGTGTCAATCCTTAACGTAAAGAAATGGCATTACCAGGTTCATAGAATGCTTGATGTTTTGTTGTAGTTACTGATTCATTTTACAGGTGAATTTGCACCCTAAATCACCTCAAGTGATTTTCACAGGCAAATCAGATGGACAATCACAAAAAGAAGCATCAGCATTTGAAGTTCTGAGTAGTCTGTAGGCCACATGTAAGTAATGTTTTATCTTTTTGTCAGGATTTATTCATGAACATGTATTCAAATGAATACATGTATTCAAACTATTACACTTTTGGCTGTTGTGGCCTGAGACATAAAAGATGGAATTATGAATGTATATAATTTACCCAATGTACAAAACATAGTAATAATTTTAATCCAGATTCTAGAAACAAGAGTGCTTTGGGATTGTCTGCAGGAATTAGTGTTCTCCCATAGTCCGCCACTTACTTTGCTAAGTAAACACAGTCCATGGCAGGGACTCAGAACACGTGACAAGGAAGTGTGAAGTTTTAATTACTCTGGAATAGTAAAACAAAAAATTACATGTTTTGATTTTGGGTTGTTTTTTGCTTTGTGGTTTGGTTGTGGGTTTTATTTCCTGTCTTGATTTGAGATTTATGTTTTCCTCTGCTTTATGTGTAATACCGTTTCCCCCATCATACAACTCCTGCAGCATAAAATATGACTGTTTCAGCCTTACTTGCGAGTTCAGTCACTGATGTTTCAGTCAAGATAAGAGCAATCAGTCTCCCTCTGTAGCCCAGCAAGTGCCATCCTCAGACAATAGTAAATGACCACATCAGAACAAGTGCAGTATTCTGCTGGAGTAAGCACAGTGAAAGTGTTCCCTGTTAAATTATCAAGCCATCTTCCTATCTGTATTTTTTCCAGAAACTGCTGAGTCTGAGACTCCAGGTTTTTTTGCACTTCTTTCATTTTATTACTGATCGTGCTTTTCAGGTATTCATTAGTAAAATGTCCTAGGTCTAGACTATTATTTATCTGGTTTCTACAAAACAGAGTTATAGATAAACAATAGTGGAAGCACTCTGGGCTGCTCCATCCACTGAGGGTTAAAGAGGGCCATGGAAGCACAAGCACAGTAGTCAGTAAATCTTTGTGCAAGAAGGATGGTGGAAAAACCTGAGTACTCTTCTACCATATAATGATTCACGAGAATTATTTTTCAGTTTGTTTCTTAATACTGGTAAGACTATGGGAAATAGTCTAATATAATCCTATCGCTGTTGAGAAGAACATAAGAAGCCCATGCAAACTGCTCATTTGAAACTGCTGGTGGATATCTGTTTGACTCCAGATGAGACTAACTTCATACATATTAAAAAGTACCGTAAGAATAATGAAAACTTGTATCTTCATATAAGGCTTACAAATGTTCACTTTTGCAGTACTCATGAACATAGGAAAGGTAAGAAAATAGAAGATCCAGAAATGTTTCTTCAAGAGAAGTGCATTTAACCACAAGGATATACTATTTTTTGCAACAACAATGAAATACTGCCTTCCTACCTTAATCAAAATAAAATATTTTACACCATCACAGGAATGCAATAAACTAAGGATACAGCAGAAAAATATAAAGGAAATCAACTAACTCTGTGAAGTCTCTGCACATAAGTTAAAAAAAAAAAAGTCAATACTTGCATGAATGCTATCATTCAATCTACAGTAGCTGAGAGGAAAACAGCTTTTTTTGACAATAAAATGGTCCTACTCCTTTAAGAACCAGTCTTCCACTTCCTATGTGCTTCACTGTTCTCTTCAACTCTCGCATTACTTACGGACTAACACAGGAGAAAAAAAGGTAGTTTTTATCTGTATCCTGGTGCAGTTCCTTTGTGACTATGTAAATGCCTGAACAAACATGAGGTAGGGGCTGAGATGTAAATAAGAGTGGGAACATATTTTTACAAAAGCTGTATCGTTTTGTGACCATGTTAATTTGTGTCATAATGAGTCAAGGTGACTCTGTGACTACGTTTGACTCCATGCCTGATACAAGTACACACTGTAATTTAACAAATAGTAGTCTCACCCAGACTTGACTGTATTATATATTAACAAATCACATGTCCCAGATAAGCTTTAGCTTATTGTAGTCTAGAGGAAGACAGGATGAGTCATGACTCCGGTCATGTACATACCCCTGTAAGATGAATAGGATAATATGAGCCAGGGGAAGGAAGGACTCCAACATGATTCAATGTATCTTCAACTCATGAGCTAGGACTGGCCAGATCAGCCAACCTGCCCAGAGGAAAGGTCATAGCACTGCCTATCATGAGGAAGAAAGAGATCACAAGAGATGTTTGGACCTCAAAGAGATGTTTGGAGATAATAAATTCTTGTGTGTTCATCCTGATTGTAAGCAATGATTTCCAAATCAGGAAAAAAAGGAAAAGCTTCTTCCCCCACAAGGACAGTCAGGCATTGAAGAAGGTTCCCCACACAGGTTGTGCAGTCTCCATCTTTGGCGGCTTTCAAGACCAGTCTGGATAAAGGCCTGAGCAACCTTGTCTCACCTCAGAGCTGAGCCTGCTTTCAGCAGTAGGTTGGACTAGACAGCTCCTGAGTTCCTTTCTGTGCGGAATTATCCTGATTATAAGATTCCGTCATTCTGTCTTGTGTTCCCTTACAGCCTAGTTAAACACATATATAACATATTGAATTCCAGGATTAAACTCTTGATTTGCACCTTCAGTTGATTTGTATTTCCTTGGATATGACAGTTTCCTAAAGTCAGATTCTCCCTTTACTGAGGACTCAGTCTATTTGTTGTAAATGTCACAAAATAACTAAATATGTCTTTTAAAAAGAGCATAGACTTCAAGGTCTTTACTGTTACGTGACAGAATGAAGATTTTCATCACATAACCCATGGCTACATGTCTCTATTCTGCCTGAAAAGTTTGAGACATGTTTGTGCACTACACTTTGAAGTACAACAGGTGAAATGGCAAACCGCCATGCACAAAATCAAACCTCAGAGGCAAAATCAAAAGGACAGAAGTACCTTACTTCTATGGAAAGTTTTTGTTTCTAAGAAGGTTAACCGCTTCATTTCTGTTCTCAGTCCTTCAGAAAAAGAGCATGAAAACTATAATGCATGGATTATGAAAGACTCAAACAGATAATACTTTTAGCATTAGTATTCCTCCTACTCCTGACTTTCTGCTTACCTTGTTCTACAGTTAAGCATTATCTCTGCTATCTTCTGTTCCCTGTTTTAGAATGGGAGAAGGACTTAGACACTCCAAAACTTGGCTGCTTTTTGCAGTCACATCTATATTATTTTCAGTTAAATCCAATAAAAAAATCAATTCTATCCACTATCAGTAAACACTCTGCTAATCAATTTTCATCACGTTTTTATGACTGCACTTTGTTTGCCATTCTAACTGAATAATTTTAACCACAACATTCTTCTGAAGGCATTTTTCCTGTGTTAAGTAGTATCCATTTTGCCACTATTCTTTAAATTTGAACTCAGTTTTATCAGGTTACAAACCACCTATCATCTGGGCCATTTAATAACCTTATTAGGATCATATTACTCATAACCATTATTCTCCTGAGTCTTTCCTCTGAGCATTAAGCACAGATTTAAAAACTTTGTATAATAATTAGTGAGAAAACGGTAATAATATCTAAGGCAGTGTCAACAGTCTTCATTAATAAAAAAGAAACAATTATACTTGTTACTTTCTAACTTGAAATGATTTTTCAGGAAAACAATTGCCAGATCTGCGGTGGGTTTTTTTCCCCCATTTTAATCTCTACTTAGAGCACTTCTGCTTCTTGTCTTGTCTGTTTTGTAATTTTCTCCAACACATTATTATTTTCATTGGTACTTGTACTACGAGGGTGTGATTGTCTATCCTTGTGCTGCCACATTTATATCAGGCAGATGTTTTCCTCTGTAACCTTATATATAAGCATCATTTGATCAAGTGTGTTGACTGAAAATAAATCTAACCTATTCAGACACTGGATGGCTGCATAAATCAAATAACTGCTTTGTTACAAAGATACAATTGAGAACCTATTGTGTTAATGCATACGTCTGTTGTGGGCTAATCATCAACAATAGTGTACTTAATTTTTAAATGCCTCCTGAAGGCTAATTTCTGTTGTAACTGAATTGGCAATTAAAAATTACCATGTAGATATCTAACATGAATTAACTGCATCTTCCTCTCAAAAAAACAAACAAAAAAAACCCCAAAAAAACACCTTTTCCATAATAACTATCAACTGTCTGCTCATCCTCACTTTGCTTTTAATTAGCACTAGTTGATGTATTCTTCACTAATATTGCTTACAAGTTCTACAAAGCATTGAATTTTTATCATTTTGTTCTCTCGTAGCACTAGTAAAATGGGATTAAGAGTCAGGAAATACTAATTTTCCCCATCATTAAATTGTATATGACAGCAAAGGCATGGAAAATGACACATAAGATGCCACGTATATTTTAGAAAAAGTACTGTTGAGGAATACGAGAGTAAGAGACTTTGTATTCTAGATATTACAGGAGGCCTATAGTGCTAAAACCAATTGTCCCAAGGAATGTTCCCAGGGCATCAGGCCATGAATGCAGAGTGGCACCACCTAAAGCTCCTCCAGAGTGAATGGGCAACATTCAGGTTGGGTAGCACTTGGACAACATTTCCTCTGGGCCCTTCTCTATTTTACTAAGATATATTTTTTTCTGTTCTTACTGCTCAAAATATCTGAGGTAATGTGTTGGTTTTATGTGTATTGTAAACCTCCAGGGTGATGTTTTTCCAACATGGTATAAAGGCTACAAGTGTGTGAAAATGTGTGATGCTATCTAAATGCATAGTGCCATCCTGGAACAGTGATCAAGGACTACAATCTGGATAATGGAGATGAGCCTGTCATCGGAGGTGGAACCTAAGACACATTGATTCCACAACTGTATCTGATTCAGTCTCAGGGAGAGGGAAATCTTGAGGAAAACAGATCTTCACACAACACTGATGACCAAATATCCAGGACTTGGGAGGAAAGTGAGGAGCTAAGTTATTTCACAGTGGTGAGAAAGCTACAGACCAATATGTTTCGTTACTTCAGAGAATTGATTAAAATGATAAAAAGGAAGAGAATTTTGTATATATAAGGATGAATGCAAGGAAAGAGATGATACAGCTTCTGTAGAGGAAAGTTATGATTGACACACCAGTTAAGGTTATTTTAAGGAATACATAATTCTGTGGATAACAGAGAACTCACTGATACTGCCTGATTGGATTTTAAATAAAACCTCATCCGGTACTTTCCATAGGGTCTTGAAGAATGACCCCTGACAAATGACTAATTAACAAAAGAAAGACCTATTTACAGCTGTTTAACACATGATTTTAAGGCAAATGTTGGTTCAAGAAGTTCCTAAATCACTAATTACAGCAGGTGGGAGCCTACACAAGGAGAAAGAGCACACCATATCATCCTGGTGTCTACTCTTTGCTTAAGCAACTGCTATTGCTACTATCAGATGCTGAACTCCAAACATAAACATTTACTGATCCAAAATGACTATTGTTAATGATGTTCAAATGCTACTGTGATACCATGCTACAGCATCTCCAAAACTTTATAAAACTATTTTTTTCTCTGTGAAATTTATTTAATTTAGAGGTAAATTACCTTTAGTTTAGTTAACATAAAATTTATTCTCCATGAATATTTATTTAAACATATTGTTTCTCTATAAAACACTGTATATTATTTGCCTAAACACTTTCTGAACATACTAGTAATATTGTAAAACTTCATTAACAAAGTTTTTAAGCTTGGATTCAGAAAAAAAAGCAGCAAATGAAACATTACAACAACACTTAAAAGGTAATTATCTTCTTACAAAATGTGAAAGATGATCTACTATGAAACTCAAGAAAGCTGTGTTTAAAAACACTGATACTTTTTATCTAGGACTAGATGTTTTCCCATATTTTTATTTGAGCTTCCATTCTTCATAAATCATCAACTTTTTTTAAAACATGATAAATGGCTTCACAAAATTCTTACAGGGAAATTATGGTTGCCATAAATTTGCAATTAATAAAGTGTGCTCATTAAATTGTCCTTAGCTATGCTATACAGAAGAGTAAACAAATTAAGTTCAAAATATAAAAAAAAAAAGAATGGAAATACATCGTATCCATTGAAAAGTTCATCAGGAATGTTTCCAAGTCAAGGATAGGCCCAAACTGATAAGAAACAAATTCTGATTTGGCAGCCCAAAGACCCACATTTTTGTGTTTTTATTCTTTCTCATCCATACAATCTGCAAGGGGGTCTTGTTAACAGGCTATTTTGAAGAAGCTTATTAAAAGGATCAAAAGAGTTTTAAGTATCTCAGACAAAACCTTTAAAACCGGCTGCTTTTCTGTTGCATCTAAGTTAAAGAAAATATTTTTTCACAGAATGTAGTTTCATTCTCCACAGAATATTTAAAATGCAGGCAAAGGGGGTGTTTCTGTTTGGAAAAAAAAATGCACAAAATCACTGTTGCAAGGGAGAAATTAATTTTGTTAGCCATTGCTCCCAGCTACTTTAACACAATTGATATGATGCACAAAATATGCAATATCAAACAATGAACTATTTAAATATATTTCAGAACAGAAAAAAAGTGCCTATGATTTCACAAACACAAATTTAATTCATTATGTATCATTTTACATTGTATCTAGATTTATACAGGAAAAAATTATAATTTGGCTAAAATCAGAAAGAGAGTCATGATCCAGACAATGCAATACTTCAATTTACTATGGAAAATTCTAAGTCTCCTTTACATTTTAGAAAACTTAGATAGGAACTATTTTGAAATATCCAAGAATACAGTATCAGTACGAGAAAAGTAAGGTGAGTTATTTTATTTTGAAAGAAGTAATTACATCATATTTCAAATTTATCTTTGATAACAGAGCACTTAGGTGTCCTACTATTTTGTATGAACATGCCAGTGGTAGGTGAAATTTTAGAACACTACACAAAGATTTTCTTAGAAGAACACTTCTACCCACAGAGAACAGAGCTAAAACTTTGGTTTGTTGGTTTTTGGGGTTTTTTTTTGTGTCATGGTAGAAGTGAAGTACATTTTCCCTAAAACATTTGAGACAATGCTACACTCTGAAAACACTTTCACATTAATGCACATCTTCATGTTAACAAATAATAAACAATTTGCATAATGTGTTCTTTAAAAAGAAATTATGATCCTTATTCAGACTACAGCAGTAGTTCTCTGAATTAGAACTCCAAGCACATACTTTATGACAACTATTATTTTCTATCACTTTCCAGTCTATCCACCAAAAATGTATTGGTTAATTCAAAACTAATCATCATTTCAAGTTCAATTAGTCTAATACCTTTGCTGCTTTTTTTTTTTTTTTTTTTTTTGTAATAACCAAATTCTTCAAACAGGTAGGAGGGAAAATCGTCAACTTGTTTTTCAACAGCAGCTAAATTAAGCTGGTAATCAGGAATAGAACATACAGATTTAATGTCTGCCTAGGACAGTATGAAATATATACTTTGCATCCCCACTTGCTCTCATCAGGAGACTGCTCTAAGCACATCGTTCATAGAGAATTCTGGGAAGGAGTTTCTACCACTTTGTCTATACAATTTAACTAGAATCTTAATACTTGCCTTAACAATTCAGACTATAGTACATGCTGGAATCCAGGATAACCATGTCAAAGCAGCATAGAGAATCATCCCAGTTTTCCGCCCAGTGATTATTAAATATTCCATTAAAAGTGACCAACAGCAAAATAAGAGACTGAGACATTCCAACCAAAGTATGTTAGAGGCAAGCATTAGAAAACTCTTACGCTGAACACTCAGAATACTCAGAATATTTAACTCTGAACCTCCATATGCTGGCTAAATTATCCAATGACATTGCTATTTCTTCCACCAATGAATGTCTCAAACCTTAACTTTTCACTTAGGCAAAAAGGAACGTTTCACTAGATCTCATTTATTTTCAGTTTTTTGTTTTGTTAAGAAAAAAATGGGGAAAATAAATTCCTGAAACTAATAATTTTCTCTTAGTTTCACTTCCAAAATGAAAAGCAAAAATCTTATTCAACTTACCAAACATCAGAATCAGCCCTTGACATCAGACAACAAAAATCCTGAAGGCCATCTATGGAATTTTTTCCCACTACTTAAATGAAAATGGCCTATCAAGATTTTCTTAAAGAAAAGACTTGACATAACTAAAATATTATAATGACTGACTGGAAGACTACGTAAAGTTAGCACTTAATAAAGAATTCCAAGTTTTCTCTCACGGATAACCCATCTACTTGATGTATATTCTAGCTCACTGTTTTACTTAGAAACAAAAAGGAGGGAGATTTCGTTACACAGCAGATGTGCAGAAGAAAAGTTTGCGTTTTTTTTAAATCAATAGGTGTAACAGTCACATAAAGCAACAAAATGTCTAAGAAGTTATTTTATAATACTACCTACTATCCAGATTAACCGATATGTTTTTAGTAATTTTACGAATAGATGTACTATTTGTTTTCCAGAATGAAAGATCAGGAACCTCGTTTTAGCTTTAGAAGTATACTTCTGTGTAGACTTTATAAACTAAGATATCTTGAACTAAACCTCAAGCTATAGTCTAAGGGGATATAAAGTATTACCACTGTAAATCTAATCAACAAATTGTTGTTAATTAAGCTTTCCAAATCTATTTTTCCTAACATATGGGGGGGATACTTTTGCATAATTGAATACATCAGTCTAATTTAGGGAATGTAAATGACAAACTAAAAAAAGAATATGCTTTCACTCTCCTTCTCTACATTAGCAATTATCTAATTAACATTGTAATTTTTTTTGTTTTGTAAACAGATGAGAATTTCAGTATATAAATTAATCTTATTATATCATTTAAATATAGCCAAGGCCTTTTGCAGGAAAAAACCTAAATCATTATTTGAAGCTCATGGCTGAATACATAAAACATGCTCAAGAATAACTGAATGTACATTTAGCTATTCATGTGATTCATACTGTCTGTATGTAATTGGTGTTACCTCACTAATAATTATTATAAATTATTGTTTAAAAATTATTTTAGCTGACAGCTAGTTCAAAAGATTTCAGTTTAACAGCTTGAAAAACTCAATGGCAATTAAGTAATATTCTAATACAGGTAATTAACTATGTAGGTGGCAGTATGAATTAACTCAAATTATGAAATACTATTTGCTAAAGCTGAGACTTAGTGTATAGGTTTCTACTATACCCTGAAGTAGTAAGGAATATTACTTATAACCATCACTTGTAGAAACTGATACTGATGTTTTCAAAACAATGTACTTATCTAATTTGGGATATTTTCTTATTATAAAATTAAAAATTATGTAGTTTATTTTGTCTATGCTATGTTTTGTGGGGGTTTTGTATTAATAATAAGAAAACAAGACTCTACTGACTTTAATGTGGCTAGCCAACCACTTCTTGTATCACCTGTTGTTCAAATGCCTGTCTGTTGTGCAGATCACTCATAATGCTTTATGAACCAGTTAAGAGCTTAAGCTTTTACAGGAGAACATCACTGTTATTTATGGTTTTGTATATGTCCTCTTTGTGAACCAACAGTATATTTAAACCAATACAACAAACATAAGGATCTCTCATATTCATGTTTCTTGAGTAGTGCCATCATATATTACCATAAAACCACCAGACCAGAAAACTACAGAATGTATCATTTATTTTTTCTACTTAACTAAACTTGATCTTGAAAGGGGTTGTTTATTGTTTTACTTCTTCTACTTGTTTTACACAAAACATTGAGATTAAGAATCACAGAAGCCAGCTCAGCAAAAATATTACTACTGCTAAGTCAACAAACAAAAACACTCTCTACCCATAGTCTATTCTGAACAAAACCAAAATAAAAAAGTGCTGTGGCTATTCAGCTCAAGGTGTTGTATCTCACAAATCAGGATAGAAATTTCTAAGTAAGTGTAACACCAGCCATACCCCTCACCAGCACATTATTTAGTGAGACCACATATACAGTTCTCTGTGCAGAAACTCCTCCAGAGAGAACCTGTGACCAACTGGTTTGACCAATGCTACTTTCCCCCGCTCTGTGCTGAAAGAACTCCATGGTATTCACTTTCTGACATTATGAAACTCCCTGAAGGCTCCACCAATCTTTACCAATACAACAGTCCATTCCATTCTGTTTCTAAATGTTTAATACAATAATATTCTAAATTTTTAATACAATAATAGCTAGAATGGTTAGACCTGCACACAATGAGGTGAATGAATCTATAGTGCTTTTCATCTTGATGCTACATTCTTGGAATATATTTGGAAATTATTTTATAGCTACAATTAGAATATCAACATTTATGCCATAGTAACAATGATTACGGCTTTGTTTGTTTTCAGCAAGACTATCTATTGACAAATGGAAAAGTAACAAGTTATCCTTCCACATTTCGTAATACTTCTTTTTTTAACACATTAAAATTGAAATAGTTGACTTACCATATTGTAGGTGGTTCAGAACCTTCTACTTCTAAATAATCATATTTTTCTTCCATTTGGAAATCTGTAAATATGAGCGAAATAGTATCACCAGGCTCTGCCACAATTGTCCATGTGCAATCTGCATTATTATGATATTCATTAGGAAAGTTGGGGCTCGAGATGATACCACTGGATCCTCTCATAGTTCCTCCACAAGCATCCTCAGCTGTTAAAAAAAAAAAAAAGTCATTAAAATCACCCCTCAGAAATGTACACTTACTTGTTGAGAATAGAATTTTATTATTTTTTAGGTGAACAATTGTTTAAGGTTTTTTAACATGTTAGACTTGGAATGCTACTGCAAAGTTGAAGTGTTAATAAGTAATGGCTTCAGATTTCAATTATTTTAAAATTATTATACTAGTGCAAGCATGTATTTTTACAATCCACTATTTATCATTTTCATTAACACCACTTTACAATAGCATGCAAAAATTTCATTATTTCCTCTTTTGCTTTAACCAAAAATGTTCTCATGAAGCAAGTTGAGTTTAATCCCTATCATATGCAGTCTGACACATGATGTCAGCAATTACATTATACTGAGAAAATGTTATCATATTTTATTTTAGTATATCTAGCGATGTTTAAGTTTGTTCTCCTATACTCTTTTTCCAATTTTCAAACAGCTGATCTGTTTTCAAACAAAAGCCATTCATGGATGATTTCCCAAATGTCAGATGCAAGACACTTTCATGGTTAAGATGTTTACATCAGTCATTTTAATGAATGTAAGTTTTAACAGATCAAGTACTTAAAATCTGATCATAAGAACACATTTTTCAGGATATGTGAATAATTGTGAAATTATTTGACCAATTATTTATTGATTGCGAATATACCAATAAACCCCTAAAAAGGACAGATGCTCAGAGGAGATGGGCAATGGTGATGTGCTCAATAAAGTTCAGGGAATAATGCAGTCAATGACTGAGAACAGCTCTTGCGAAGACTGACATTTATCTCCACACAAAGAGGACCAGAGGGTGGCCTTCGTTTTAGATAAACGGCTATCAAAAGTTGAGTGGATTAACTGGTGGTGAAAATGTTTCTCCCTGAGTTCATTAAGAGCATGAATGTCTCCCTGAGTTAGCTGAACCAGCATGCGGGAGAGAATATTTGGCTCAGCCCAACACAGAGTATAAAAACTAGGCAACTAACAAAAGAACTTCAAAGAGAGCAACAGGTTAGAGCTGTCTTCAACCCATGTATTCCTTCCAGCAGCTGGGGATGCCCAGTGTTGTGATGGTGAGCATACTATAGATACCTGTAATAGGAATCACATTGGTATTGTGATAAAACTCTATATTGCGATTGTTATATATTTTGCTAAGTGTAACCTACACTTGTGTTGCTATGCAATACATTTTGTATCACTCCGCTAAATTAGAAGTCCTGTGTAACATCAACTATCTTTAAATAAGTAAATGTGATATTAAACATTACATCCTCCACATGTGGCATATCTGAAAGAACCTGGTCAGAGAGTATTTGACACAATAATGTTCTATTGTCTAACATACAATCTTATGCTGAATAAACTTGGCAAATATTAGAGATTTATTAAATCACTTCCAATACCAACAGAACTAATTCTGTGAGAAAACAATTCTCAAATGAGTGATGTTGTGTATCTTCTATCTTAACGGTACATATATGCCTAATAAGTCAAAAATTGTTTTTGAGGAGCTCATGTCAAAATTTTTTCTGTGAGCTAATAACATTGATTGTGAATGTAGTGCTATTACTTTCAGAAATGGAATTACCTTTCAAATAACTTACATGGAAATATCATGTTATTAGATGGAAATACCATATCACATTACTTATTCAGTTTACTATCCAAATGTTTGAAGCATACCTGAAAAGCAATTCTTGTATCTGCTTAGAGTGCTAACATGAATAAAACTTGCCCTGAAGCCTGAAAACCCAGTCAATATTGCTGAAAAAATGATAAGCATAAAAAAATAATAATTTTGAGGAATATAGCATTACAGAAAAAAGCTTTAAAGAATTCTGACACAGATAATGGCTCATTTCTAATGGAAAGAAAAATTTCAATGTCTGTAAGAAACCTCTTCATTACAGTAGTTTAGGAGTTTAAAATACTAGGCTTTATCTCTTCAAAATTCTGTTAAATTATTATATGTCCAGATAGAAAAACTGAAGTAAAAACATATCTTGGATTTAATCTTACTAATTAGCCAGTGCACTTAGCATCCAGTAAATACAAGGAAACTGAGGAACCTCATCACATCACAGGTTCAAGTCCTTTATTGTGAAAGGAATAAAAAATTATAAAAAAGGTAATAATGAACTTTTGTTTTCATGCATTAAGGACACTGAGGAGAATAATTTTTAATTGCTGGTTCACAGAAATAAAATGTCCATTAAGACAATGGGTAACACACTGGTTCAATGATTTTGAAGAACCCGTATATTGATTTTTTTAGATATTGCTTGAAATACATTTCAAGTACTGATTTGAAAAAGTTCTTATAGGTAAATTTTCATAGCTAAATTATGGAATCTTATGCAAACTGGAAAGACAAATTGTAGCATGTGAAATAGCTTTTTAGCTCATGTAAACATAAAAGCAGAAATCTAGATGTATCATGCAAGACTAAAGACTTTGGAATAGCTTTCTCAGACTCAAAAATAGAAGAGCTTTTGAAAAATACTGTCCTACAGAACGAATTTTTTTGCTTTTCACAAATGAATTCTAGAGAAACCTATCCTAGTTCCTAGGAATATAAAAAACTGTTCACTAAAAAAGCTGTTGTACTCTACCAATACTTAAAAGAATAGAGTGACTGTGTTTAAAAACACAAGCTGTGTCAATGAGCATGTCCCATATTCTGAGCCACATCTGTTTAGAGATTTTTGCCAAAATGTAATTTTGCTACCATCAGCAAAATGGCCCAGATAAATCATGATGTCTTTTGTTTTGATTCATGTAGCAAATTTGGTACAAATGAAATTAATACTAACTACATTTAAGTGCTGTAAATATAACCAAGAGCACACCAGATACCATCTTAGCCTCTGTAATGCAAGCATTAGCCCAATAAATAACAGAATTACTGCGCTGTGTTCCTATATTTCTCCACCTACAATATCATTTGCTTGTGATTTATTTGCTTCCAGTTTTGCAGTCAGATTGTCATAGGTAAAAGCTTACATCTGAGAGAAGGCGAATAAACATTAATCCCCATGAAAATGTTTGGTGCCTTAACTTGTGAAGCCACTGCAAAAAAGAATTGATCTTTGAGTAAATTGACAAACACTGAAGCTGACAGCAGTTCTACCATTGACTTCATAGTGCATAAGACCCTGAGAAATAAAATGTAATAATTGTTTCTGTGCAATCCACTTTTAGCACCTGTATTTCTATCACATTGAAATAGCATAATTGCTTAGATATCAGTTATAAAACATCACAAACAAAAGAATAACTGGTAAGAGAACATTTATGAAGACCAACAGTGGCCTATCTTCATCAATGCGCAACAAGTCCAATAATGATATGTGAACAAGGAAGAAAGAGAGAAAAGCAAAACTTTGCAGTGATCTCTGTACAGACCCCTGAGAATCTCTCTCACTGCCCTTCCACAACCTTCTGAATTATCTCTGTTAAACCACTGAGGTAGGAGTCCTCAAAGATACTTAAGGGCTTAACACTACAACCACTGCAATCAAAATGTAATACCTAAACAGTAGCTAAGCACCTAAATGCCTTGAAAGAATTGTGTATCTGTCCCTGTTCTTTTAATTTTCAGTTACCAAATATGGAGAAAAACATTCAAAGGAATGGTGAGAAGACAATACTTTTAGGTTAAAACTTCATAGAATCTGACATGCAATTACAAATACATAGCTAACATTGATGACATTTTTTGAAAAAAATCTACTTTTAAAATTCCTACCCCATGTTTTTAAATTAAAATTATTTTGTCACGTACGGGGAAAATGTATCTAACCTACAAACTTGCAAATGTGATATGAAGGCATAAATGCAAAAAATGCACATACTGCCAAGACATCATTTTTCCAAACATACTTCTCTGATCTTAACCATATGCTGAAAGGGGAAGATTTTTCAAAGTGATAGGCAAGTGGGGACTTGGCTTAGCTTTTCAAGGTATTATGAATTCAAATGAAGATCTGTATTTGAATATGCATAAGGGCTTTTATGCAGAGGGAGTATCACTGCTATTATGATGTGAGTGATGATTATAAGAGTACAAAGGTTTTGAGGGTTTGGGGTTTTTTTGCTTTTTGTGGGCACAGAGTGTTTTTTATTTTTATATATATATATTTATATAGATACATAGATAGATACATATTTATATAGATACATGCAGCTTTTTTTTTTCCTTAAATTATGGCTAAATGCCTCTTAAAAATTAATGTGAAATAAGTATACATTTAAATAATTTCTGGTGAAAATTAATTTAAGAATTTATATCTTATATTTTATTTTCTAACCATCTTCCTGGTTTGCTGTTCACTGTTCCTTTTTCATAATAAATTTCAAAAATATGTTTCTCTAGTTAGTCTTATTTAATTTAATTTTCTGCTTATTCTTGTAGGTTTCAGTGATATTCATAATAATGTTACATAAATATTGAACTGTAATTTTCAAGAAGATAGATGATCAAAGAAAGGCAATGTTATCAGTGATTTATAGACCATGCAAATTCATGGATTTCAGTAAGAATTCAATAAGATTACATGGTAGATCAAACTTTAATCTGGCATACAATGTATCAGGTCATCTTATCTATCTAGATATTTATAGTGTACCAAACAGTTAAACTTAAGTGCATAACTCAACTCATCACAGAGTAATAGACATCTGTTATCTATTCTTGAAAATAATGCAAGAAAAAATAGTATAGCAACTTTCCAAGTTTAAACAATGATCTTTATAATAGCCAATAAAAGTTCTGAGCAAGCTGAACCACTTTTGAAGAAATCCATCATGAAAACCTGAGAGGACCTGCAGTGATCCCTCCATACTTCGATCTTATCTACACAGACTCTGTGAAATTCACGGCATAGTCTTCACAGTGTAGGTGAGGTACAACCCCAGACACAGTGTTGTCTGCTCTTTCAAATTTTAGTCTTATTTCAGACGAATTAACTGAGCAATCTAAAGGAATCAGCACTCTATCATCCCCTTTTAAGAATTTTACAGTCATATTAATTATTGTTCTTAAATATACACATTAATAGCTACCTTTCATCTGAAGATCACAAAAGATCTTCACATCAGAAAGCAATCAATTCTTTGAGAAACTCCAGTGCTCTTCAAAAGAATTTAATATAGGCAAACACATAACACTAACTACTGATTCCATCAGTGTGGTGAAAAACTACATGTTTCTGCATAGCACACACACGCACAGATGCATGTGTCTACACAAACTCCAACCATCTACAGAATTTTATTTGGGGCTCAACTGCTCCCTTAAATATTGGTATCTCACTGTTAAGATTTCTGATAGGCAACTGAAGAAAACAGGGAGCCTGAGAAATGTCATTCTCACCCCATATTTATAACACATTAAAAATAAATTAACTACTTACATACATAAAATAATTATGTGGAAAATGAAGCATAATTCTAACTATTTTCAGATGTTTCTGAATGAAAAGTATTGCTTTTTATGTCTTTCTGAAACAGCTTATGATTATTTGATGCAATAAAGTAGATGGAAATTAATTATGCAGATAATACTTTTTTATATTTTTCCAAAACCACAACCCTTTAGCTGTAATCTCGATTCTGACAGAAAAAAAAATTGTTATAAAAATCTACCAGTGTTTTCTAAATAAGATTTTAATCAACTACCTTCATATTCAAAGTAAAAGGTAAAGAAAATGAGATTATCTTCTCCAGGTAGCAACTTGTCATGAGAAAGCAAATATTATTGTCTATTAAAAAGCAGCACACTATCTTAGCTATAACTGAAGTTATACAAACATTTCTGAATCAGAGGTAGTTTCTTTCCCAAAGACCTTGTCTCTTTTTGCTACTTCTGGAAGTTTGTCAGAGGTTAGGTCTAAATAAGTAAATAAATAAATAAATAAATAAATAATCTCACCTAGATAGAAGCCCCACTGATCACTGTTTAGGGAGGTGTTTTTATGTTTTCAGTAGGCACTCATTATCAATGTTTTAAAATATGTCTATAGCAATTATGTAGAATTATTTACTGATTCTTTCTGGATGAAGCTCAGAATTATCCTGACTTGTATATTATTACTACTCAAGCATTTTATGCTTAGTATTTCCCCCTTTATAGCTCTTTACGTTTATACACTCAGATTGTTTTTACAGAGCACAGCACTGAGAAGCAGCTTCATAACACTTTTGAACTTAATTTTCCACAAGTCTGAATTTGCTGGTTTATCCATCAGCAACTTTCACAAATTTCCAATGTCACACTTGGCCAGTGTTTAATCCAATGCTCTTTTATACATTCCAGTTTTGCAATTTTCTGCACATCCTATACCGCTTTCATAAAAACAACTTAGAATGTGTTTCTTATTAAGTTTCTTCATTGGCTGTGCTAGAGACAAGCAGCAGAAAGGAAACTATATAAGCTGAAGTCAAAAGCCCCTTAAAAAGTTAAGCTCAGTTTTAAAATCTGCGGCATCATCTGATTATGAAATTTGCAAATGAACACAGAAATAGACAGTCACAAAAAATATCTTTAAGAAGCTCCACAGGCAATGCCATTTTCTAGCAGAGTTCCCTCTGCTCCCTCCTTTGCACAAACTACAATACATACTCCTTGTGTTCCCTACCTACCTTTCTTGGAGAGTGTATACATCTGTTGCAGGACTCCAGCTGTGCCAGCTGTTCTGCTATGGCTCTGTCATTTTAATAATGTCATTTTAATCAGTGGATCTACAGTTGCATATGAATTTACAGTTCCTATGTTTCCCATGCTACCTGTGTTTGTGTATAGGCACTTGAGATGTGTCTCTGGTCACTCCCTCAAAAAAGACTCCCCTGTTCCCTGATAAACCTGAAAGCTTTGCTCACCAACCCTGATAAACCTAGTTTAAAGACCTCCTCCCTAGGTTAGCAAACCTCTTGGTAATGGTGCTTTTGACTTAGTCTCGATAATCTAATGCTCAGAGTCAGAGAATAAATGAATGGGTCTTTCAAGTATAGAGAACAGCATATGTAGTATAATGCATATTACATTTATTTTCATCTAATATTCTCACATATTCTAAAAACTCCAAATATAATGAAAGATATAATTTCTAAGAAACATTTATATGTTGGCTTTTTCTATAAACCTGCAATAATAAAAAACTTCAGCCTTTCCTTATAATTTATCCACAGAATAACCTTACAGGTTTCAGAAATTTAAATTAGATGATTGCAAAACATCCATAAACTGAAAATCTTTAAGGACAGCTTTGCAGAAGATTTGTCATTAATGACTTACATAAAATTCATCCAGCTTTTGAGGAGAGGGACATAAAACATTTCTTGAGGACATATGGAAGTCTTATTTTCTACAGCTTTGTGATTTGTAAAACTCACAGATTTTAAATTCCAAGTAAACTCAAGGATGATTGTAAATTGACATGATTCACATCCTCAAATCCTTCACTTTGCACTTGTATGCTCAGTATAGCTGTAAAACTTATACAGATTTGACAACCAGAAAAAAAAAAAAAATCAAATAATAGCATCTGTAACTAAAAAGGTGAGGAAGCTCAGGAGTTTAAATGGTGCTTTAGGAGAAGTTAAATGGAATAAATTGCTTCCTAACCTGCCTCTTTTGAGTTAGAACCACAAAAATCAGCTGTGTCATGGGAAAAACACAACTGATACCCACACCATTTGTGCCTACCTGGAGCCCTGTACTGGGCAAAAATCGTCAGGGGAGCTGCAGGGGTGACCTGTGTGGAAGTAGGCCGTGAACTGCCCTGTGTCAGTCACAGCCAGCTCCTGCCAGCCATGCAACAAATGGCGCTGACCCACCGCCTCACAAAATGGGGGTCACAGAGGAGCCGCCGTAGGGCGCAGGAGGCTGCGTGGGAGGAGACACAAAGAGGGACTCAGGGGGAAACAGGAAGGTGCATGTGAGAACGCACCGAAGACTGTACGGAAGGGAGGTCCCGAAGGGAGTACAGCCCCTGGAGAAATGTTGGAGCAAAGGATAAGAGTGGGAGACTAGGATGAGGGAAAGAGGAAACCAGAAGGCGCAGTTACCTCACACACCACCAGCGGGGCTGAGGGGGAGGGGCAGCAGAAGCGAGTGGAGTGGAGACCAGGAGAGGGAGCAGGGGCCTGCAGTGAAGTTGAGGCAAGTGAAGCGGGAAGAAAGGTGTTTTCCCTGTGATAAAGGTTTTGTCTTCTTTTGTTTTGCAAATCCTGAATTGGTAACTGAATGTTTGTGTCAACTGTCAATAGAGTTCTGAGATCCTGAGTTGCTTGATTTTCCCTAAGTAAACGTCGTCTTATGGGTGTGGTGTGAGTTGAGTTCTTCTGAAGGGTTATTGATAGGAAAAGTAACTGTTTTCTAGTAAATGCCAAACAGTGACTTATTATTTTATCTATAAAGAAGGAAGGAAAAATGTTAACATAGGAAAAATCTTGGCATATAAAGCAAATAGTTTGGTCTTTTTTACAAAAAAATATGGAAGGTGTGCAGTCTGCTGAATTCTTACTTATATATTTGGAAAACATTAGATGTTGTTTGGCTAAAACTTTACACAGTTCATTTTTTTAAATTCTCTGTTTTTCTAGACTAAGACTAGAAATTTGATGGATTAACTCACAAGCACGTTTAACAAAGTAAGATAACCCACCAATCTGTACATCAGCCAACTGTTCCTTTACTGCTGTTTTCCAGCAAGAGAATGAAATACATCTTTTTCTCACATAAAAATGAACATTGGGGAGTGTAAGGAACAGAAGGAAGTAATGCCTCAAACATTGATTGACACAGAAAACCTCAAGGACAATTTGTGATTAGTCTAAGGAATGTCACCCAAGGAAGCGGGAGTGTATTGAAGGATGCACCCCCCACTCCCTTGCAGTTGTATTGACAAACTCCTTAGATAAGCCTCAAAGGGGGGAAACATGGACTGAGTGAAACCAAATGTTCCACATCAAGCACAAGGACTGCTAATCACTGGCTCCACTGCATAAACCCAATACTATGTGACTAAGCCAGACACCATTCAGGCCTCGATAACGACTTCGCCCCTTCGATATTGAAGAGGTGACAAGAACTGATAAGAGGTGAGCATTTCTGCCCCAGGAGCCGGATGGTTGTTCCAGAAGCATGAAGTTAGCAGAATTCTGGGAACTGAGAAAAAAACAAAATATGCTAATCAGCTGATAAAATGAACTTAAAAGGCGACAGAAATTTTGCTGTGTGGTGCACCAACCACCCAAGATTACCTGACCTGAGACAATGCTGGATCCAGGGGTGGTGATCTAGATTTCTTTGACTCTCTCTCTTTTTCTTTCCTTTCCTTTCTTTTCTTATAGATTTATAAGAGACCACATTACTTATTATCCTTTTCCAAGTTTAAATTGTTTTCTACTGCAAGTAAAATATTTTAACTGGCCATTTGGTGTCATTTCACCTTAATTTAACCTGAGGGGATCACAGAACCGTTGCAACCCTCTGGGCTTCCAGTCCAGTTCATGACAGGGAGGGATTGGTGACTTTATTGCTTTACAAACAAAACAAGGAAATTTAAATGAAAATATTTGGACAGACTTATTCTTGTGTGAGCACAACAGCAGAAATTAAAAGATTTCTTGCTGATCAAACTGCTTCCAGTTGCTTTGTGAAACAATGAAGCTTAGCATTTCTGAAGTGTAAAATTATTATTTCAGATTTCATAGTTCTCAAGCCTGATATTTACTGTTTGAGTTGCTGAGGGGCAGAGGGCTTAAGAGTCAATTCATTAAAAACAGAATACAGAGGAAAGCAGAAACTAGTTAATTGTTCAGGAAAAGAAAATGAAAACAAGTAAAAAGTAAATCTTTCCATTCATCAATTTGAAATTAAATTATTTTTCTTTCTAATTATTTTTAATAGCTGAAAAAACAAAGAGTTTTTACTATGGTTTTGAAATGTAATATTGTCTTTAAAATTTGTCTTGTCTTTAAACCAAGCATGCCAAACATGAGATGATCAACAAGATACTATTTGAGATTTTAGAAATTATTAGGGATCCCCTCCTGTTTTCATTTTTTTTTCATTTCTTAGTAAAGAAACTGCATTAAAGTATAAGTTTAGTTATGACTGATTTTTGACCTGGCTTTGCAGTTTTGCCTCTGAACCACAAAGAAATTATTCACACACCTGTAATTGAGACACTGCTCTATCAAAGATAAGAACGTGACAAGTACCTAAGTATTTAAAGTGGTATTTGTTTTATTTATCTGTTGGTAATTTACTGTATAAAACAAGTTTATTTCTGTTTTATGAAAATGATGTGGTGGGGCAGTCAGGAAGAAGGCTGAGTGGCTTATCCTAGTCACAGCACCCAGTGTCATCTGACATTGCCTGCAGGGAGGAAGAGTTGGCAACCAATTCACAGGTTTTAGCTGGAAGGACCTTCTCAGATGAAGAGCGCAGCAGATAGGATGTGAAAGAGCCACCAAGCAAGAAGCCTGCACAAATGAAGATTGTATTGGGTTTATGTGGCAAGGTTTTGGTAGCAGGTGCCTCTGTGAGTAGAGTTCAGGGGCTGCCCCCATGTTGGACAGAGCCAGTTCAAGATGGCTCCAAGACAGACCCACCACTGATCAAAATGTGGCAATTGGCAATGCTGGTGGCATCTCTGTTGTAACATATTTAAGAAAGGATAAAAAATGCTGTGCAGCAGCTGAAAGAGAGAAGAGTGAGGAAAAAGAGAAGCAACTCTGCAGACACTAAGATCAGTGAAGAAGGAGGGGGAGGAGGTGCTACAGGCACTGGAGCAGAGGTTCCCCTGTAGCTGGTGAAGAAGGCTGTGGTGATGAAGTTTGTTCCCCTGAAGCCCATGGAGGACCACAGTGAAGCAGATACCCACATTGCAGACTGTGGAGGACCCCACACCACAGAAGGTAGATAAGCCCTAAGGAAGCTGTTCCTTAAGGACTGTACCCTGTGGAAAGAACTGGAGCAGTTCTTGAAGAACTGCAGCCTGTGGGAAGGACCCATATTGGAGCAGTTCTTGAAGGACCGGAATGGACCCCATGCTGGAGCAGGGAAAAGGTGTGAGAGGAGAGATGGGCAGAGAAGTGTTCCTATCCCCCCGTGCCACTCGGGGGAGAAGGTGGAAGAGTGAGGAATGAAGGAGTAAAGTTGAGGCTGGGAGAAAGGTGTTTTAATTTTTGTCTTTGTTTCTCACTCTCATACCCTATTTTTAATTGGCAATAAATTAAATTAATCTTCCCCAAGTTGAATCTGTTTTTTCCATGATCGGTAAGTGATCTCCTTGTGCTTATCTGGACCCGTGATTTTTTCCATCTATATTCTTTTGCTGTCCTGTTAAGGAGGGGGGCTGAGAGAAGAGCTTTGTGGACACCTGACAGCCAGCCAAGGTCAACCCACCACACAGGTGAAGATAATACAGGAAGGCACAGCATACAGCCATAGCAGACGGTGGAAAATAAAAATGTGTCTGAGTTTGAAGAAGTTTGATTCAATCCAAGAAACTGATAAAAGTTTCTGAAGTGGGAGCAGGCTGAAGAGAAGGATGTGGGTTTCAGAGACATGTTGGAATGGGAAGAACTATTTTCAAATCCTGTCTTAAATTCTATTACAGTTTTGGTTTTGATAGCTTCTAGAATACAGCATACAATTTTGCACAACTACCTCCCCTCCCTTACCCAATAAAAGGACAGAGAAGACAGGGATAAGCTAGAGTGAATCATTAAAGGATCACCAGGATTGTTGGGACTGGAGCACTGAGGAGAATGAGGGAACATCTCTGATTCAGTGCAGAGATGAGTCAGCTTCAGGGGGGCCTAACAGCAGCCCCCAGTGCCTGCCGGGAGTCTATTGAGGCAATAGAGGCAAGTTGTTTGCAGTGGCGCCTGGATAACAAGAGGCAATGGGCCTGAAGAGAGGTGTGCAGTGGATATAAGGAGAAACTTTTTCATTATAAGAACAATCAAGAAGTGGAAAAGATTGCCCAGAGAGGTCCATAAACTTACAAATTCAGATTCAAACTTTGCTCAAATTCCCTCCTTGAATTTCTTTACTACAAATCACTTCTGCTTTTAAAGACTGCATCAAAGTGTGTTATTGCTTCATCCCCCACTGAAGTTTCTGCTTGCAATCTCAAAAGCTATGTTTCGGAAAAAAACCCCATATATTTCAATAAATATTGAAATATTTCAATTTCTGAATTCCATTTTGACAAATATTACCAAGTTGGCTAGATTAGGGAAAAAAAATTATTTTTTTTCCCTAAAATTTTTTGATCAAACCCAGCAAAGCACAGATATTTTTCTTAGTGTTTTAATGAAATAGTAATGTGATCAAAACTGAAATTTCAGTAAAACAGTGGGCTTTTAGGTTACTCTTCATTTGTGTCATAAAAATTAGTAATGGTTATTCTATTTTCAGGTACATCATGTTACCAATTTTTCAGTTTTAAATTCATTTATTAATAATACCTGATTAGAATTTTGCAGAATTTATATTGTTGTCTAAAAAATCAATTTACAGTTAAGTTGACAGGTACCTGTTAGAAAAATTTGTAATTTCTCAAAAATCCCTGAATATGTAGTAAAAATATTTGATAAAACTGTATGGACACATTTTAACCTTAAGTAAGAGTTGTCACCTGACAACTCTTAAATATGAGTTGTTCTTATGTGACTTAACCTCAAAATAAAAAAAAGCATCAAAGCATCAACAAATCTCACATTGCAGATATGCAAAAGCAAAAAAAAAAAAAAAAAAAACCAAAACCAGACTTAGCCAAAGAAAGACACAAACCTTCATAAAATCTTATTATCTTGGGTCCAGATAATGCCTTTACCTAACAGACACTTAAGCTATGAACAATCACTTTATATTTCCTTTGGATTTAGAGAAAAGAATAAAATCTGAAATCTCTCCCTGTAGTCAGTGAGGATTGTCCACAGGAAGTGCCTCCTATTCTATAGAGAAAACCTAGTACAGCCATACTTCTGTCTTAGGCAGCTCCATTCATACTTGTGTACATCTTGGTGAAGAGAGTCTAAGACTTGGAAAGGACAGTAAAACTTCTGTCTTCTTTTTCAATACTCTACCTGTTCTAACACACTTAAGAGTTATGAGAGAAATTTGGATGTGTCGAGACCTGAACAATAGGTACAGTATGATTTCTTTATCTAATCTGCAACTAAATCCCTAAAGTGGGACCAGATTCTTAGCTGACTCCATGACACTGAAAGTTCTGAGTTGGAAGGTTTATTTGCAGGCTTATTTCATTGTGTGCATTGACATAACATACTCAAGCCGTTGTGTAACAATTCTAAGTGCATTATTATTCCTTCCTTTTCTGAAACAGTTAGATCCAGACTAATAATGATTAAACTATTAAGATTTACATTGTACTAACAATAAATTCTTGGCTTTAGCTATATGCAAGGTATGCTTCCTCTTCATCCATAACGATTTCAGGTGTAACAATGTGTCATCAAAGAAGTGTTTATACCTATAATATACTGCTGTAAATGATGTTTATTATACTTGCAAAAAAACCTTCTTAATTTTAAATGTCATTTATAAGAATTATGATATTTGGGAAGGAGATCCAGAAAGAAAAATATGTTTAAATACACAGTAAAGAAAATAGAGTTTAAATATTTCAATAATTGTGACTTATTTGGGTAGAACATCCAATCTTTGACTAACTGAAAGGAGGCTATGGAAAAGATGGAGTCAGACTTTTTTCCAGGGTGCACAGCAAAAAGACAAGAGAAAATGGTCACAAATTGTAAATTAAGATATTCTATTTAGAGATCAGGCATTAAAAAAATTGCTTTTTGAGAGATCGATTGTGATATCAGGTTTCCTGGAGAGGCTGTGGAACTTCCATCCTTGGAGATTTTCAAAAATGAGCTGAACAAGACCCTAAGCAAATATATCTACCTTTAAAGTCAGATCTGAGGTGTGTTAGATTTGAGTCCCAAAATAATTTCTCCTCTCATTTCTATGATAGCTTAGAGATAGGAAAGAACACCACCGAATAAATAAATGGGGGGCGGGGGGAGAGGAACATGTATTGTCTGAATTAACTTACTATTTTTTAAACTTCCCTGCACATAATCCGGTAGACTAGAGCAAGATCAGGGAAAAAAAGAATACTTCCCTTTGTTTATTTTCAACTCTCTGGCCTGATATTTAAAGCTGTATTTTTTCCTCAGAAAAAGTGCACTGACTTTAAGTTTTACACCATCCAATAGAGAAAGGATTGCAATGCATACATCTTCAATCACTTTTATCTTTTCTATAAAAATTGTGGAAAGAGACCACTTTGAATCTCTTTTTATGTAAACCACCATGCAATCAACTCTTACTAATTTTCTACATTACATTCAGCATAGGACCTTAGTGAGACAAGAGTGTCATAATTTTCATTGTCTAGTCCTTTGAAACTTCTGGCCTCATGAAAACTGATTACAAGGAGCATGCAGCTTAAAATAATTTGCTTTTATGAACTGAAGAAAAATGAAAATATTCGTCAAAATAGCTTTCTAAAATGTACAATTCCATATGCTCAGGTTTATAAAATAGCTAAATAATAACAAGAGTGTATTCTTACAACAACAAGGGTGTATTCTTACCAAGCACAGTGCAAATCAGGAAGCATAATTTCTGTGGCATATTTGTGATATCTTTATGCTTGTAATGTTAAACATCTAAAAGAATCTGCCTTTCATCCCAGCACAATATGCCTAAGGATAACAAAATGTTTTCAGGATTTCAGAGTCAAGATTTCTGTAGTTGTTTAATTATGCAGAGACCTTAAAATTCAGCACTCCTGAATGTGATCTGTGACTACTGCTTCACCAGAAGAGAGAAACAGGACTTAACCTCTTCTCAAGACATTTTCTCAGCCAATTTACGATGACTGCTTTGGCAGTTCTGTTATCTTGTTTGCCAAAATTTATCAAACTTAAATTAAGTCTGCTTGCATTTGAAAAGTTCACAGACATGTTCAAATTTGGAAAACTAAAATCAGAACTTGAAGGAAAAGATTTTTAAACCATGGAAGAATTTAGAAATAAGAGTTTCAGTGTTCTGCTTGAGGGATGTACAAAGTTTTTCAAGTAGAAGTTGAATATATCTCCTTCCTGTATCCAAATGCCTCTACCACTCATATGTCATCCTACCACTGGATGATTTTATTGTTACACTCAAAATCTTCTTGTGGGTGAAAAGGAATACACAATATATATGCAGACAAATTATTTTTCATCTGATTAGTAATTTAATAGTAGATAATAGTCCAAATCACCTAATGAATGCAGAGAAACCTCATTAACTTTGCTGCTACCATTACCTTTTCAGTACCACAGGAAATGGAGACTCCATGATGATGAAGGCTGGAAGCTTTTGACTTCTGACACCAGGAGGACAGCTTCTGCTCCTTCTGAAGCTCTGCACCTCCAGAGTAGGTCAGTGCCATGGTAGCAGATGAGGGACTGGGACCTGTGTCCAACAAAGCACTTGGACCAGCTGAGCCTGAGCTCTGCATCAGAAGCAGGAGGAAGTGGCAAATGACAGTAGTGGGAGACTCCCTGTTGTGGGGGATGGAGGCTTCCACCTGCTGACCTGTCATCTAGGGAGGTTTGGTGTTTGTCAAGGGCTCAGAACCCAGACACTGCTGAGGCTTCTATGACCTGTGGATCCCTGCTGCTCTTCTATGTGGGCACTAATACCACGAGAGAAGACCTGGAAAATAGCAAGCATGACTACATAGCCCTGGGGTGAGAGTCAAGGGCTGAGTGGAGACTCAGATGTTTCTTTTCCTCAGTCCTGCCAGTATGGGGAAAGTATGTGAGGGGAAGTGAACAGATCCTGTTGGTCAACAAGTGGTTACATAGCAGATGTGGACAATGGGCATTCAGGTTTTATGGCAATGGGACCATCTCTGAGGACTGGGAACTGCTTAGAAGAGAAGGGATCCAAGAGGTAAGGCAAAAGTATCTTTGCCAACAGGCTGGCCAACCTGGTGAGGACAGCTTTAAAGTAGGAATGACAGGGGGAGATGGTGGGGGAAGAAGTAGATCAGACCTTCTTCAAACATTTGGAAGAAGCCTCGCATTTGCAGTCCCTAGTTCACTTAGGGACTTGCACCTGGAGGGACAACATGGAGATCACAAGCAATCCACAAGTTTGATACAGTTCACTGATGAAAACTTCCAAACACAGGTGTGTTATACCTTCTACAGGTATATCAGCAGCAAAAGGAGGACTAGGGAGAATGTGAGCCTTCTGCTAATGAGGCAGGGGGTCTTTATGACAAAGGACGTGGAAAGGGCCAAAGCACTGAATGTCTTTTTTGCCTTAGTAAGACTTGCCTTCAGGAATTCCAGACCAGTGGGAAGGTCTGGAGCAAGCAAGAATTAACCTTGGTGGTAGAGGATCAATCTAGGGAACATTTAAACAGACTCTACATATGTAAGTCCACAGGATCTGTTGAGATGCACCCACGAACTGGCCAATGTCACTGTGACACCACTGTCAATTATCACTGAAAGGTTGTTGTGACTGTAAGGAGGTTCCTGAGGACTGGAAGAAAGTATATCACTCCTGTCTTCAAAAACGGCAAGAGGGGGCACTCAGGGAGCTACAGGCTGTTCAGCCTCACCTTGATCACTGGGTAGGTAACAGAACCAATCCTTCTGGAAACCGTTTTGAAACGTATGAGGGACAAAAAGGTGATTGGAAGTAGTTAACCTTGATTCATTAAGGTAAGGAGAAATACTCAGCCAATAAAATAGCCATTTATAATGATTTTACTGACATGGTAGATAACGGGAGAGCCATGGGTATTATTTTCACTTTAGCACAGCTTTTAACAATGTCTCCCATCACAGCCTCATAGACAAACTGATAGAGCAGATAAAGAGTCAGTGAGGTGTACTGAAAACTGAACAGCTGAACTCAAAGTGTGGTAAAGTGCATAAAGCAGCATAAAGTCCAGCTAGAAGTCAGTTACCTCACATCTGGAGTACTGTGTGCAGTGCTGGGCTCCCCAGTATGAGAGAAACAAACATACTGGAGAGAGTCCAGCAAAAAGCCACAAAGATGATTAAGGGACTGGGGTGCCTGGCATATGGGGAGATTCTGAGAGAGTTGGGACTGTTCAACCTGAGGTAGAGAAGGTTCAAGGGGGATCTTATCAATGTGTGTAAATACTTGATGGGGGAGTAAAAAAGATGGATCCCAGTGGCATCAAGTGAAAGGATATGAAAATTTGGCCCAAGCTGAAATAGAAGAAATACAGTTTAAACGTAAGAATTTTTTTTTCCACTGTACGGTTGACTGAACACTCGAACAGGTTGTCCGGGGAGGCTGTGGGATCTCTCTCCTTACAGATACTCAAAACCTAAGAGGACATGTTCCTGAGCACCCCACTCCAGGAGGCCTTACTTGAGCAGGGGACTTGGACTAGATTATACCCAGAGGTGCCTTCCAGCTTCAGCCGCTGTCTGTTTCAGTGATTCTGTGACATGGGAATATTATGCCCTCACCTAGGTCAAGAGCTGAGTACAGTGCAGACTGTGGCAAGCCATGGCAAACAGGATAATGTAAACAAGAACTGAGTGTAACAAGGCTTGTCACTGGCCACAGATCAACAGCTGTCAGGAGAATACCAAAAACTGTTGGAAAGGTGTATAGTATGGGTCATTGTGGACTGAGCTGATACATTACAAAGACTCTTGTCTGTAGAGACCTGATGGAAACATTTGAACACAGCCGTACAAAATCACGTAGAGGCAAAGTGCCTGCAGTGGAACCATTCTGTGTTGAAGCTGAGCTGCTGCGCATGAGCACCAGCACTGAGACTGGCTGAAGCAGGCATTGACTTAACTGACATCCCTTCTGGAGTGATCACAGTGTATGTCAGTGTGAGCAACATAAAAGCTTTACCCTGACACATCTATCCCTCCACTGTTCTGCTTAAAAGATTGAGTTCTGGCAAGTTACACTTTTTGATATTCTTTTCCCCCATGACAAATTGCACAGTGAATACACACATGCACACACACATGTTCTTTGTAACTGTGCATTTTGTCCCTTCATCATAATCAAAAAAGTTATACAGAACAGCTCTTTTTAAGAGCCTTTCCTTCAGAGCCATCAAGTCCTACAATATAAATCCTTTTTATTTCACACATCATTTACTCAACAGGTAGTAATGGCATCTTCAGGGCCATTCTGGTTCATGATAGGAATCCAGAGCATTAAAGATATGTGCCCAAAATCATTATAGAACTTTTCCTGGAAAATTACAGTGTATGTGTAGTAGTCAACCTAAAATCCCAGCTTGGTGTTCATTTTACTACTTTATTTCAAACTTAGAAAGTGACTGGATCATGGTCCAAATGTTATCAGTTACTAAAGATTACAGAATTTCAATTACCAGGACTTAAATATATGCCAAAACATGGAATAAGGACCTTGTGAAAAAAGCAATGATAGCAGAACTGAGCTAATCATAAATAAAAAATGACATACATCTTTCTAATGCTGTTTTCAAATAAGGATGTTGAATACTTTTATTGATATTAAGGGTCACAGTACTCTGTATGTAACTGTATGACTACAGTTGTTACAGGCACTTCCAAGGCTGAAATAGAGCTGAGTTGAAGAGCAAGTATCTAGAGAGGTATCGATCTCAGAATTAAAACTCTGAAATCCCTGATGACAGACCTTTTAACAAACGACCTTCCTGAGAGAACACAGAAAGGAATTCGGAATTCTGAAAAAGCTTCTCTTTATTCCCCTATTCATCCTCAAACAGGATATGTGCTACACATGCTGCTGATGTTCTTCTGGCATTGATGGTCATATATATCTCAGGCTTTATTTTGCACCTATTAAGTAAAAATGAACTTTATAGATTACTTCAATAAAAACATTAGATCCAAACTTTGAATGACCTAACCAGGTGTGGTGGGTTGACCCTAGCTAGCAGGTCAACCCTCACCCGGTCACACACTTTCAGTGGGATAGGGGAGAGGATTGGAAGGGCAAGTCAGAAAACTTGTGGGTCAAAAGATAGTTTAATAAGTGAAGGTGGAAGGAGGAAAAGGAAAGGAAAAAATCCAACAAACAAACAAAAAACAAGTGATACAGCTCAATATCCAGTGCCAAGTCAGTCTTTTTGAGCAATGTCTACTTTGAAGAAACTGTGCCCACTCCCCACAGTTTTATTGCTCGCATGACATAATATGACATAGAATAACTCTCTGGTCAGCTGGGGTCAGCTGTCCCAGATGTGCCTTCTCCCATCCTCCTGTCCAACCGCAGCCTGATTGCTGGGGGAAGGTAGGAGCAGTGAGAAACAGAGAAGGCGGCCTTGATGATGTGTCAGCACTGTTCAGCAATAGCTAAAACATTGGTATGTTATCCACACTGATTTGGTCACAAATCTAAAACAGACACCATAGGAGCTGCTATAAGGAAAATTAGCTCCATGCCAGCTGAACACCAGGTAAGAAGTTTCATACCTCCAGCTCACTGTCTGAATTGCAGACATAAAGTACTCCTCCTATTGAAAGGATACAACATTTCAAAATACAAGACACAAAACTATTCCTTTTTTTAAGTCCTCGTGAAGTATCCTCTTTCTTATTAAGTTTAAAACCTTTTCAAGGCATTAGAAAAGCTGAATATGTATTGTTGCTGCCAAAATGCTCCCCTGATAAAGGTAATTAAAGTCAGGATTTACAGCATCCTGCTATTATATGTGATAATCCATCACTATTTATCTGTAGAATGTTGAAAATGGAATACCAGAATACAATGGAATCATGCTATTGAAGTGTTTGGGTGAAATAAACATCAAAAGGAAATTAATACGGACATCTTAACTCAGTATCACCAACTTCACACCAGATGAGAAGTCACTGAGAGAGCTGGACTTCCTTTTTTCATTTTTTTTCCCCTCCAATTCCTGTAGCTAGAGCAGAGATCTCTGATACATATAAATTAAAAGTGCATTAATCAGGGTACAATTACTATTCACTCACCTTGAACCCTAGTATAAGGGGATTGAAACAATATAACTAATGTTAACAGCATAACCAGTAGTATATAAGCATTTTTGTGATGTTGTGATGCCATAAAGAGACACAATACACAAGCATTTTTGAGAAGTATGTGAGCAATGTGATCACCAAAGGGGTAAAGATTTTTGTAGCTGCACATAGGAGGCATCCAAGTAAAAGAAGTTGCAAGATAAGGTAGTCACAAGTGACTACAAACCAATGTCCTCACCATTACACGAGAATAACTGGCAGGGATATGTGTTCAAGACTTAACAGTTTTGTATAAATAATGATGATAATTAATAATATGTGTAAGAACTGTTTGCACAAAGTGCACTGTTAACGTGGATTTAGTAAAATTCAGTTTTAAAGTTTAAAACTGGTTTGATTTGTCAGTTTTCTAAATACTCCATGACAACAGACTCTTAACTTTCTGCTATGAACATGTGGACATATTTATATATTCAACACTTCTCAACCAATACTTGCTATATCATGTTGTTTCTGAAGATGACGGGATGGTGTGTGTACTGATGGATAGATTTTGCAATTCCCTTTATACCAATGGCATTACACAGGATTTCCTAAAGCAAGATTTTTCCTCAGTAAAGGTATTTAGAGGTTCATGAGGAAAAAAAACCTATGTCAGCATGCTAAATTTCATATAAAAAGAATTTAAAAGATAATTCTAAGATAAATTGGGTCTTAACATCAATTCTGACACAGAGCGAATTCCAGTTATGTGTCTGGACATCTTCAGCACAGGAACACCAAAGAAAGTCAACAAGAAAAAGCAAATTGGCTGAGAAAAGTCATACAATTCATTGGCTGCCAGAATATTTGCATTGTTACAATTCTCAATGCACACAATGTAATAATCCAGTAATAAAATGCGTAACATGTTATTTTCATCACGATGTCACTATAAGAGTTAGAATCAAAGAAAAACACATTTCTTGCATTACGGTGGAGATTACCTGAAAGTTAAATAATTCAAGAAAAGAGTAAATTATTGTCATATAAATTAAACATTATACTTAGGAGAACAAAGTGCATATGATTATTTGTGTAGCAAAATGCAAGCAAAGCCCAGGACTGCATTGTTGAAATTTGATGCTGAATTGATTATACAAACACGAAGAATTTCAGCTTGGCTTCTTCTCACTCCAGCAGCTTTTGAATCTATAGCCTAACTTTAATCAAATTTTGCAGTAAAGACATATTTTGAAAAACATTGCTAAGATTTTCATGAAAATAGGCAGATGGATAGAGAAAAATTACTTCTCCCAGTTCAGAAAATAGTGGAGTGTGAATACAATCATACTATTAGGCCCTGAAAATCCACAGAAGGGAACACACTGGAGAACCAAGATTTGTAAGTTCTACTGCTCAGTATTTTTATTACCTTTTTTGTGCTACAGCCAACCACCACCACAGAAAACAAAGATTTTTACTCTGTTTTTTTGTTTGCTTGTTTTTGAAGGACTAGAGCTGTGTCTGAATAGAAATAAGTAATTTTCTTACTTTATATTTTAAATGTTGAAAAATCCTTGATACTTACAACTCTATTAATTCCTTTTTTCTCATATTCTACACCTAAGCTTTTTCTATAAGTAGTTATATTTCTCTCAGTCTACAATAATCTTAGTTAAATGAGGATGACTACTATTTTGGAACCTTGTTCTAATTTCTTCCTACCCTATTCTCTGATTCATGAATTTCATATACTTCTGCAGAAATTATTAAAAATTAAAATTAAAAATATATACTTTTAAAATATTAGAACTTGTGAAAAATCAGAAGTACAGTTCTCAGCCTGTGGCCTACCACTTCAGAAATATGAGTGAACTAAATTACCTCAAAACTAATATCACAAGTTCACACATACATATAAAAAGTCACTCCATCACAGTTTTAATTTTTATTTATTTTATAAATAAATACCTATACTTATATAATATTCTATATAAATAATATACTCAGTCATTTTATCCTTATGAATATTACTTGAAGGACACTGATGAAAAATGTATAAGATTATTGTTAGACTTTTTTAGCAAATATGTAATATTTGTTCTTTAAAAATGCATTGGATATACTTATCTTGCTGGATTTTTTAACTTTCTTTTTATGAACTCACTGTGCTGTAATCAACAAATCCTTACAAGTCTCTCTGATGCAGTTAGATTGCTTGTCATTCAGTCTGTTTGTGGACCAGATAATTTTTACGTTTTTCTTCTTGCCACACTGAAAATCTTTAACTGAATTTGGCAAAGGGGAATGTACAATTTTTGGCAGAACACACTACAATGGTTATAGCAAATGGAAAACAGCAGCCTCACCATATGATCATATGTTGTTTGACAGGGAAAAAAGAGAAAAGAAAATGTAGACTTACACAGCTCATATTCAAAAGTTTGGGTTTTTTTCAAAACCCATTTATGAACATGCGAGGAAACATAAAAATAGCTGTTGCTCTCAACAAAATTAATACTCCTTCCAGTTGTATATATTTATAGTCTTTTGTACACCTTGTTTTGGCCTTCTCTTTTGGTCCTTTTATCAATACCCTATAATTACTCTATTTTTTTACATATTATTTTATCTTCTGTCACATCTTTGAGTTATGGGTTTTTTCCCATTAACAGCGTCAAAATCATCTATTCCATTTCTCAGAATCTTCTTGCCTACTGTCTCTTTTCTTCTCTCATGCTTCTGCTTATTCATAGTCTAGTATTTGAGATAGATTTTTCCAGCAGTTTATTTCTCTTTACATTTCAGAATCCACTTCACATACGGAATTGGACATCTCACCTAAGTTTTCATATACATACATAGTAGACTTCTATAGTTGAGCTAGTCACCTTAGGCTCTTTTCATAATCATTTATGAGAAGTATGCACTTTTAAGGTGCACCATATCAGATTTAAAAGTCCAGTACAGGTGTATTGGGTTTACGTGGCAAGGTTTTGGTAGTGGGAGAGCTACAGGGGTGGCTTCTGTTAGAAGCTGCTAGAAGATTCCTCTGTGTCCAATAGATCCAATGCCAGCTGGCTCCAAGATGGACCTGCCTCTGGCCAAGGTCGAGCCCATCAGCGATGGTGGTAGTGCCTCTGTGAAAAAATATTTAAGAAGGGGAAAAACCCTGTGCAAAACCATCAGCAGAGAGAGAGGAGTGAGAATAGGTGAGAGGAAGAGCTCTGCAGACACCAAGATCAGAGAAGGAGAGGGAGGAGGTGGTCCAGGTGCCAGAGCAGATTCCCCTGCAACCCGTGAATCATGGTGAGGCAGGCTGTCCCCCTGCAGCCCATGGAGGACCTGCACCCCATTAACAGTGAAGCAGATATCCAGCTGCAGCCCATGGAGTGCCCCATGCCAGCACAAGTGGATGTGCCTGAAGGAGGCTGTGACCCTGTGGGGAGCCTGTGTTGGAGCAGGCACCTGGGCAGGACCTGTGGCACTGTGGAGAAAGGAATGCGCACTGGAGCAGGCTTGCTGGCAGGACTTTTGACCCCGTGGGGGAACCATGCTGGAGCAGTCTGTACCTGAAAGACTGCACACCCATGGAAAGGACTCACATTGGAGCAGTTCGTGAAGAACTGCAGCCCATGGGAAGGACTCACATTACAGAAGTTCACGGAGGATTGCCTCCTGTGGGAAGGATCCCACACTGGAGCAAAGAAAGAGTGTGAGGAGTCCTCCCCCTGAGGAGGAAGGAGCAGTAGAGACAACGTGTGATTAACTGACTGCAACCCCCATTCCCCATCCCCTTGTGCCGCTGGCAGGGAGGAGGTAGAGAAAATTGTGAGTGAAGTTAAGCCTGGGAAGAAGGGAGGGGTGAGGGGAAGATGTTTTTAAGATTTGGTTTTAGTTGTCATTATCCTACTCTGATTTGATTGGCGATAAATTAACTGATTTCCCCAAGTCGAGTTTGTTTTGCCCATGACAGTAATTGGTGAGTGATCTCCCTGTCCTTATCTTGAGCCGTGAGCCTTTTGTTATATTTTCTCTCCTCTGTCCAGCTGAGGAGGGGGAGTAATACACCAGCTTTGGTGGGCACCTGGTGTCCAGCCAACGTCAATCCACCACAATGGAAATGACATAGGTATACTGGGCTGAGTCAAGTAGAAGGTTGCTAAGGTGATTTGGGGTCTGGAGCATATGACATGAGGAGAAGCTGAAAGAACTGGGTCTTTTCAGGTTGGAGAAGAGAAGATTTGGGGGAGATCTTGCTGTTGTCTTCAATACCTAATGGGAAAGTACAGAGAAAACCTAAAAGGTACACAGTGAAATGACAATAGAGAATGAACACCAGCTGGAATGTGGGTAATTCTGATTCAATATAAGCAAAAAGAAGTCAAATGCTGAAACAAACGTCCAGTCTGGAGTCTCCATCCTTGGAGGTATTCAAAACTCAGGTAGACATGGCCCCAAGCAACTATTTGTAGTTGACCTTGCTTTGAGCAAAAGGTTAGACTAGAGGCCTCCAGAGGCCCCTTCCAACCTACATAATGCCATGATTCTATGATTTATTTTAGCAGTGAATGTTGCACAGACCATAAGTGCTTTATTCTCTCTTGTGACCTTAAATTTAGTCCAGACAAGTAATCAACATGTAGACTTCTATATAGAAGATGGTTGAAGGAGTCCCTCACTCCTGCCTATTCCAAATCCAGCTAAACACCACTCTGATTTGTAGCTTCACTTAAGTTGATCTTACAGGAAGCTTTTTAACTATTTGTTCATTAAACAGCCTTCCTAACTTCTAAACATTTTGACAACTATCATAAAATGAATTAAAAATATAAAGGGGTGGTTATGTGAATTAGTCACATAATATGAAGACGAACTGTCATGAAAGGCACATTTGAGAAATGCGAAATGCCATGCAAAAAAAAAAAAGCAAACTTCCTTAAGCTCTTATTTTTCATAAATCTCATAACAGAATATGATGGTTCTATTACTAAGATAACACAGTTTAATTTCTATTACAAAGATAGATTTAACAGTGTATTTACTGTTATCTCATTGAATGAATCTTTCATTAAAATATTTTCACAGCTAAACAATACCTTTTTGCAAGTATGATTTCTCTGCATTTGCCATCAAACATCTCAATTGCATACCCATAGTTCAGAATCCAGCAGAAATGTTTAAATGCAAACATTTCAGTCAAGAAAAAAACCCCACAGTCTGAGTGTTAGTACTCTTTAAGAACTATGGAAATTCAGATATGGAGTAAACAAGTTAGTAAGGTGATGTAAGTTACATGCCGTGGAAGTGAACTTGTATTTCTTCTTTTTGTGGGTGGGTTTTTTTTTTTTAAGCCACTAGAAAAAGTAAGCATGACAGAAAAATAGCAGTCTTGGTCACTTTCCTCCTTCACCCTCAATAAATGAATAGAAATATTCCCCCTAATGTAAAACTACCTAAAATTAGGACAGCAGCACAAGGACAAAACATTTGGTTCACAGAATTTCAGATCTTATTATGGAAAGCAATATATTCCATTTAATGAGGGAATGAAATTCTTCCATTTATTGCACTGTTTGAAATGAAATGCTTATGCACAATACAAACTAGCTAAAAAAGGGGCGGGAGGGGAGAAACTGGAGGAAGACAGGACTTCTTGGAGGCTTTAATAGGGATGTTGTTTCCATGGAAACCCTGCCAGTGTGCTGGATAGAATCCTCTAGGGAACTGGTGATCAAATAATGCAAGACTTTCTAATTGTCTAGCAACAACTTGGTTTATGTTTTTAAGTACAACTCTTCACTTAATACCACACTTATATTGCCAGAGGATACATTTCATAAAGAAAGGAAAACAAAATAACTTGCAACTACCCTACACAGAAGGACGAAGTAATGTTTTAGCAATTCTACAGCTGCACAAAGCTTAATATATATATATAAAATAAATAATAACAAATAATAAAGATATAAAGCAATCCAAATTTTAAGAAATATAGTATACAATATTTCAAATGACCCTGTAAAAAACCTTCTTAATCTACCTGAGCTGAATTGAACCCAGCCATCTAACACATTTAGTCAAGAAAATCTACAAAAAAACACAGCATTTCTTTTTGTATAGAAGCTGAGTGTGAATACTCTTATTTTTATGCATTTATCTGCATATTTCATAGAAGAAATAATCTGCATATACACATATGCATGTACAAAATGTTAGACTTGCTTCATGTATGAAAAACACCCACCATACACAGTAGACCTAGAACTGCTGTCAATGACATTGAGGCCTGAAACACAGCACAGAGCAGCTCTTCGGGCACTTGCAAATCATTGCCTGCTGCCTATGCCTTAACAGAGGACTGTCCTGAATTCCTTGCTTTCTTTGGGGCAGCCTGTACTTCAGTCTCATTCTTAGATAGACTTTCATACTCATCCTCATTAGCCAGCTCTGCAATACAGTCTTCATGTGCTCATTTCCATATTCTACAAAAGGCTTCAGTCTGCACAGTTCTACTTTGCTTGTCAAATATTTGTTCACATTAAATACTGTTAATTGTTTTCTGAATTTTTAATCTATAGTGTTACAAAATAAATTGCACCAAGATTTGTAGCCTCTGGGGGGACTGTTATGAGACCTTGAAATTATATGTTGAATGTTTACCTACCTGCTAGAAGCATCTGTGACTTAATCAGTTCATTTATCTTCATTTCTTATTTTGGTTTGCTTTAGATTTTCATATAAAGCTCAAATGGTAGTTTAACATGAAATCTTTGGAGCTAGCTATGACAAATGTTATACTTAGACATGAACAGTTTGTCTCCAGAACTCCCTAAATAAATAGGTGGTGGCAGGGGGGAAACCCAGCTCAAAAGAAAAATGTATTTGTGTTCCACAATTTCATTTTCTTTCCTCAATTTACAAGTTCTAAGACAAGCAGCATTAACTTAAGGAAGTCTGTTTGTTTCTTTGTTAGTTTTTAATGCTTATATTTATGACTTCACTTTTTATTTATTTTTCTATAAATGTCTGTAATATTGATCCACTAACTGAAAGCTCTTATCTAACAGTGGTATCTGAACACTGTCCAGAAATAAACTTGTTCTGTTATCATTCCAGGAGTTGCTCATAAGTTTCAAGCTATTGTTCATAATTAATCTAAATATTGATGGCAAAGCTCTTTACTAGCAACTTCTTGATGTGGACTATAGATCTTTCAGAATGTTATGCAAATGATGGTACAGTGATTAAGAAGGAAGACTGATCTTTAGAAAGATTGGAAGAGTGGAATGCTGGGGATGACAGAAAAGGAAGCTTTCAGTGTAATTATTTGTGCACATTTAGAAAATTCCTCAATTGGACTTTCTATGTGCTAGCCTAGCCAGAAAACAGCTGAAGTGCAGCAGTCTACAAAGCCTGCCAATTCCTGAGCTGACAACGTGCAGATTATACATTAATTTATTCTGGGACTAGAGGGTTACAGAACCACTAATGTCTGTAAACCATCTCCATAGTGCTGGCACAAAGCAGATAATATGCAGTGTTGGAATTTATGTCTGAGAGAAAATTATTTGGCTAATAGCAAGATCATTATAGCATCCTTGTTCAAAATGGCAGGTAGGCTTGCAAATAGCAGGGTAGACATGAGACACAAACAAATTTAATCCAAAGACAACAGAAATTAGGATGGTTATAAATCTATATGCAATAGCACAAACCAAACAGAATTAACATGCAGTGTCATGCTTAGCACTTCAGGATACATGACCTTTTTTGTCTGGCTCTTCTATGCATGTATGAACCTGAGGCCAAGCAACATATCCAAGACTCTAGGTAGCGAGCAGAACGTAGTATTCATAATGGAAAACCAAGCCACATAAACATAATTGTGTTGTCACAGACTGAAGAAGATACTGCAAAACCAGATTAACCTGTAGTTTTTCCAGTAAACAGACTCACTGATCAAAATAGGAAATCATATCTGGAACCTAAGAATTATCTTGTGCTGTTGAAGAAATACTGTTTGTAAAGCAACATTAGCTTATGATACTTAAAGCAATGTTTTTGCGTTTTTTGTGGATACCTCTGGAGTTATGAGAGGCAGAAAATTTGATAGAACAGGTGCCTGAAAACTACAGTCTGAAAGACAGATTTATGTGCAGATGCATATAATCCTGGATTTACATATGCTTTTCCAGAGTCGTCATAGGAGTTCTGTAAAAGATAGGATTAAAAAAAAGGGACTATGGATCCAACATACAAAATTAATTCAGATTTATACTAAAAGGGAAGTCAGATAGAGGGCTTCCTAGATAAAGTCTTCCATTTCCAAAATTCTTTTATAGAAGATTTTCCTTCTTATAGTATAGTATCTCTATTGTAGCATCATCCTTCGAATCGTCAGTCTTGCCTGCTTTCCCTGTTAATTTCTTTTTTGCCTGTTACCATCACCATCAAGCTCACTGGAAGAATATTCATTTAGAAATGCATTATATTATTCTTCAACATCCAAGTTCCCTGTCTTTTTTACTTCATATATCCTTTGCAGGTTTATAAATATTACCATCAGTTATCTGCATTTTAAATTAATTAGTTTTCTTTTGATCTAGCACTATTAAATTGTTTCATCCACATAACTCTATTCCTCATCCTTATTCTTGAACATGGTTTCTGTACAACGTTTCAGAAGGCATTACTGTGCCAGACAAGCCACCATATAGCTTCCCTGGCTCTTTATTTGGTCCACAACAAATTCTAATTCAAATCAACCCATTTGCTCAATAGAAATTGACTACCTCCCCACCCACCTATGGCTGAATTTGACTTACACGGAGGACAACCTGAAGTCACAACTGGGCACAGACAGCAAAGCTTTACAGTACCTATGTACCAGCAGAGAAAGTTTCTGGCAGGGTAAATCAGAAGGATAAATCTCTGCTCCAAATACTGAGGCAAAGAAAAAGAAGTTCTCCTGAGTTATCATTCCTTCACATCTCAACACAGCTGTGTTACACAGACATTTCATCTTAAGCTGTTTTTAACTGGTACGTATGCTGCAGGTTTTTACATTTTGTTAATGTTGTAGTAGCTTATGTACTATTTAAAAGATGTTTGGTAAACAATCATACAAAAAGTGTTAACAGTCAAAACTAAAAGCAGTCAGCAGGAAGCTTGTTCACACACGTGAATATTCACTTATATAGCTATATGTATGCTCTAAGAACAATCACAGTTCAGAGGAAAAGTCAGATGTCATGTTAGGCATGTGATACCACTGCTTTTAATAGTTACAGAACACTGAAAGAACCAGTAAAACATATCCTGCTAAGCAACATAATCTTTGAATAGCCTGACTCCTACTGAAAACTCCAGATCTCCAAAAACTGTGTCACATGCTTCAACAGACAATCCAAAATATGGAGATTATATTCTAAAAAGCCATGGATATATTTTTATAATGCAAATCCATTACACAGCAGTAATCCAATTACACAGCAGTTCAAATAATAAAGAAAAAAAAATTCATTCAGTGGTCAAGGTTTTTAATATCAACTTGCTTAAAAAAGAAAAAAAAATCATGAAAATGCAGAAAATGTTTGATTAAAAATTACATTCCAGTTACAGTTCTTAGATGCTGAGATATTTGAAATCTATTTCCTTAGTTTCTTTTTAGCTCTTTAATATTGTGAAAATAGATATTAAAATCAAGGTCTGTCCAAGGAAAATACTTAGTTAAACTTTGCAGGACTCTAAACTCACACACTTACACGCTACATTGCTTAACTGTAATATGGTAGTATCATTTTTATATACAAGTAACTAGGGATGTAGAGGAAAATTTCTACTGAATAATAGAAATAATTTGCTTGCAAAGTTCTTAAGCACCTGTACTCCTATAAATTTTTGAATGGATGGGTTCACCACAGAAAGGCCATCGAAAACGATCTTAAACTTTCTGAAGCCTAGAAAATCTCCGTCTTAGCTGCAGCTTCTGTATTCTTACATAAAATGAATGAATTAAATTGTCATCCTGAAATAGCTGAAACTCAACCCAAAAAGCATGGCGTGCACTCTTCCCTCTTTGATAACTATGATTCTTTAAATAACAGTGGGAAATGATTACATGTATGTGAAAAGGAACACCTGGTTTATCAAGGCTTTTTGGAGAAATAGAAAAATGTATCACTATTGAGACTGAAATAAAGAAAAATACTGTAAAAATCACTGGGGTGCATTTTTTTTCTTTTTTTGCTAATGAACAGCTGCATCAGTAAGAGAATTGGGGGGGTGGACTTCTTTTTGGTTTTAATTTAGGAGAATGATCTTTAGCACATAGAAGAAAATGCCTTTTAATTGATACTTACAGAAGTAAAAAGAACAGAAAGATAGTAATGAGGCAGTGTCCCACATATTTCACAAAAATATGTAACTTGTTATATCTTTCATCTGATGATCATAAGGCCATTTGCAAGTGAAATGAAACACAGCTTGCTGTAAAAAAACAAATTATGTCAAATATATATGACTGAAATATTCAGCCACACTTCCAGGCAGCTCCAGATGAAATGGGATCAAAAGGGGAAGATCTTATTCTATTGATATATGGTTGACAAAAGGAAGGATAAGTAAAAGGGACCATGAACAGGTCTACCATATTTTGAATTTATATTTTGGTTTTTTATTATATTTGAGTACGTTTCTATTTAAAAAAAAACCCAAACAAACACCAAAACCACAAAACCAACAAGACTGTAATAAAGAAAATGTTGCACTGTTAATAACATGAAAAATAGTACCCAAAAGAGCCATCAAACTATTCCTCAGTGTGAGGCATGCAATGGCTGACCTTAATCTAAGGCAAGAGTTTACAGACTCAGAAAGCAAGTCATAAATTTGCAAGGTGAGAATCAGAGTCCCTTTTAAGACGTCTTTTTAAATAGTAGGGATTTTTCTAAGTACGCACATATAGCTGTTATATATACACTTGTTTTTCTTACACAATTCAAACTTACTTGAAGAGCTACAATGACCAGCAAAACTGGATAATGGAGCAATCATGTATCTACAGACACCAGAATAACTAGTGTAAGCATGGCTGCTTGGAACAGCTAGAAGGAGCAAATGTTTGACAAGTCACTGCCTTAGCTGCATCTTAAATGAGGTTATGCAATTAAGGAAGATGACAGCACCCTGGAAATAATCCTGTACTATGAGTGATGCATAACTGCATGTTACATGAAAAGAACCAACTATGCTAGCAGTTGCATCATCAGGGGATGAGGAAAGAGAAGAACTGTCATTATTGTGCTTTGAGCATCCAGAGAAGCCAGTTATTGATTATTCTCCTGTTCATTCTTTTGCTCTCTCCCTTCAGTGAAGCAGTACTCTTAATCCATTTGCTGTACTATTTATGAATGATAAACCTTAGCTCAGTATCAGACATCTTAATTTGTTTTTCCCAGGTTCCCGGGGTGCTGGTGTTTGTTAATGACTATAAAATTTTACCTCACCCTTTGGTGTTCCTAGTAATGATAGAAACTGAACACTTATAAAATCCTTGGTGTATGGATGATGTCCACATGAGTTGGATAAGTGCCAGAAGCGCTTTGAACTTTCATCCCCAATGACAGGAAAATTCCCAAAATAGTTTGTTTATGAAGTTATGATCATTATTGCTATTCATAAATCTCTGATTTTCTAATCCTGTTCAGCTAAACAAATATATAGAAAGTAATTTTCATTATACTTTCAGTTTGACATGAAGTAAGCAGTACCTCAGCATTTTTGCTTGATGCCCAAATATGCAAGAGGACTGAATCTCCAAATATTTCTTTCTCAGTATTTGTATTAAATGAAATAGGAGTAAACAAAGAGTTAAACCACAAAATTATTCCCATAAATGTGTGCACTTTCATTTTTACTTCATATAGCTAGAAAATTGGAATCTGGCACTGTATTTTTGGCCAGCCTCAAGATTTATAGATTGCAGTAAATAAACACATTATTCTGGGACTTGGGCCAGATTTGTCTACAGTTCCTGGAAACCTTTCATTTGTGCCTTACCACAAGTTCTTCATTCCATGGGCAATGCAGAAAAATAAAAGCCTTGCCTATCTACCTGGAATTCAACAATTAATCTATTCTGAAAAAAAAACCCCTAAAACCAAAACCAAAACTAATCAAGAAAACATTCTTCTTTAAAAATGTTATTTAAAGCCCAGAATATTATTTTTAAAATGGAACAAGAATTAAAATAACCCTCATAGACTAACTAGGTGAATAACTGGACACACCAGCACCTCAGAGAGCAGAATAGAGCATGCTGTTACCATGAGCTGTGATCAATGAATCACAAAAATTCTTATCCCCTCTTGGCTAAGTGGGGCCCAACACTTCAAAAGAAAGCACAGATAAGTTAAAATCATTCTGAAGGAAATGAATAAAAATTACTAATGGTCTCAAAAAATGACTTATGAAGTAAGAGTGCATTAGGATTGTTGTAGTTAAAGAAGAGAAGACCAAAACTAAACAAGTAAAAGGAAGTTGCAAAGAAGAAGAAAATTGGTTTCTAATGAGCACAGGTACAAAGCTATATACAGGAAAAAAGACAGGATGCTTAAAGTTTAGAAAGAAAAATTCATGTGGAATAAAAACTAAAAACTCTTTCTAATAATATCAAAAATAAAATACGGGAAACCACCACTTTTGGAAAATGTGAAGGTTTTTAAAGGACTATCTGGGCAAATACCTACTGGGAATAAGTCTTGCTGTGAAACATGGGTATAGATTCTTTAAGATCTTCTGAATTCTTTACTGTTTGTGTCCTGCCATATTGCCTTTTCAACATATATCAAGACGAATAAAGTCCCATGAGAACTAGAGTCTGTGAGAGACTTCCTTGAGCTATTTAAAGAACACTTCACACATTTCCTCACCCTTATCCAGTAGTGCGTGACAGACTCCCAACATGAGTTCTCTGATTATTCTGTTGCTCTCTAATCCTGATCCACAAGCCTCTCCACCGGCCCATTCAGCAACCCCAACAGCTGATCCATATATCTAAGCTGCTCCTTCACACAGATGCCATCACACCATCTTCTCTGCCTCTGTCCTGACGAGTTTGTATCCATCCTTTATCACACTCCAGCCATGTGAGCTGTCCCACCATGTCTCAGTTACTCCAATAACATCACTGTTCTGTGACCGCACGTGGCACTGGAGATCCTCCTGCTTGTGTCCCAGGCTGACGTGAGGCAGATGTTCAGATATCCCTTCACCATGTTTTATAATTTCTGAAGCTTCCCATATTCCCATCACTCTGCACCCTTTGTTTTTGATCCCTGTCCACTGCTACCTGACTTAAATGTGGGTCGATGTGTCTTTTTCCCATGGCTCCTAGTTTAAAGTTATTTTCTCTTCAGCTTGATTACTTTGTATGAAGTATTGATATTGAACAAGGTTTCTTTTTTCCTCATGGTTTACTCAAGAAGAGAAACCTGGGAACTAGCAGGCCTCAAAAACAAAGCCTGTATTAAATTTTTTCATTATGTTTTAAAGAGTTTTTAAAAGTTCTAAGACATATATACAAAAATTTAAATATACATACTTACAATGATATGGGAAAAAAGTTATAGAAAATACATAAAGTATATAATGTTGGGACATAACATCAAACATTCAAAATTAAAGGTAGATGGAACTGTGAAATGGAAAGGATTAATGCACAGCAGTAAGTTTCTTTCTCTGAAGTGTAAAACACCAGTCAGTATTAAGAGTATTTGGATTAGGAAGATTAAATTGATGAAGCAGCTAGCAATCCTAAATTCTCACAGTTAAAGTTTTTTACCCCCTCTCAGACAGTCTTAGAAGAACCCAGTATCAACTTATGATGTAGAGCAGCAAAGAGAACCTTTGCCCATAAACTGCTCTGTTCTGGTGAAATAAGGTCAGCTCCACCGATTGACTGAAATGTGAAAGAAATTTTATGTGCTAAATTTGTACAGATCTACTATCAAAGGTTTCATTGTGAAGAAAACTCAGAAGGCCATCATACAATATAAATGAGTTAACAAAGCAAACCTCTTACCTATATGTCCATTACAGTCAGTTCTGTAAAAGATCATGTCTGTGCTGTTTGGCCTTTCTTGGCCACCTTAAATACAATGGAGTCTTTCACACATATGCAGTAAAACTCTGCTACGGCTTCTATTACATTTAAATGCCCTTCTAGTGTCAACACAATTTATAGCAGATTGTTTTTAACTTCTGGATTTGCAGAGCTGAATAAAAAGATTACTAAATGTTGTGAAATTCTAAATTTAGTTTTGTAACACAACCATCTTCAGACTCCTTCATCAGTGGACAATTTTAAATGTTATCTCTTTAAAAACAGGCTGCAAATCTGAAATACATCTCACAAGACAAAGGCAATGCTGTCTTAATATTTAAATAAGCCAGCAACACCCCAGCCAACGATGAGAACAAGATCACCTAATGCTGAAGAGCAAGATTCATGTTCCATAGGTGAATCAATAATCATTCTTTAGGTTAATAAAGATGCAGTTTTGAAGAATACTAAAATGTCATGCTTGAAATTTAGCAACGAAATCTTTTGCCTGCACAAAACCACTACTGGCAATGAGTTGTTCTCCTGGAGTAAAATTTGAAGGGCTTTAAGGACTTCTCAGAAAAATAACTTGTCATGGCTTCTGCTTTCCAGATGTAATTATGACTGAGTTATAAATCAGGGTTTGCAAAGTGTTAATTAAATACTGAAAAATATTTCCATTTATACCGAGGTAAATTCTAATTTTAGGCAGAAATTGAGGTATACAAAGTTTTATCAAGCCATAATTTCAATAATCTGAGAACAATATAGTAGTCTATTTAAAAGCCCATGGCAGCAAAAGCATTTTGTACTAAGCAGTTTAGTAAACTGAGTTAATGAATCTGGGATTTAGCAGTAATTACTTTCAGAGTATCTCAAATTATTTTACAAATATTATTTATGCTAATTGATCACTCAAAAGAATTTATCCAGGAATGCCACATAGAAAATGAACCTAAGAAGAATGTAAGATATTATAGGGAAACAATTACCTAGCATAAGCAGAATTTACTAGGCCGAACACATATTGAGCTAGTTATACATTTAATACCTCTCCTCTTAAAATAGTCTTTAGGGTTTTCTAACAAATAAACTTGATTAGAAATTAGTTTTAAATCACATGTGAAAGACTGGGGCTTTGCTGGAATTAACACCTCTAGTACTATGCTTTGATGGCTGCACTGTACACATGATCAAAACAAACTATTCAAATTGTTATCAATTATCAGCCTAAACCAGTATTTCACTTTTCCAAGTTCCTCCTTCCCATTGACTCATCTTGATTCTTCAGAGTAACCTTCTTGCCTTTCAATTGCAGGTATAATTATCACTGTTATGTTGTCCTCAGTGACAATTTTGCAACGTAATTTCAATCACAATCAATGTGATTATGGTCAATGCATCATTTACTTCTATGTCCTTTGTTCTAAAGAAACTTCTTAAAAAAACAGGAGATAAAAACAGTGTTTCAAGCTTTTCATAAATAACCCCCACTAACTTCCACCCACTTGTAAGAAGTCCTAATTCCCACTCTTGAACACAACTGTGGGCTCAAACATTTTGGAATTCAGGAAGTTTTATTTTGTTCAGTACTGGGTTAGATTTATTGAATTTAAAATCTGGTTTTTCTCTTTTCCTCTTCTTTGCCTGTATCAATTGTTATAACAATCTTTTGTTATTAAATTTTATCTTATTGGTACTTTTTCCATGAAAAGTAGCAAGATAATGAATGCATTGTTACATCTGTCTTTTCCTTACTGTTGTGTGAACAACAACTGTCTGCAAATGTTCCCTTTTCTGGAATTATAACAAATATTTTCTTGTTCTAAACATAATTATATTTAGAAACAGTTAGTTCTGCTGCTTTCCCCAGTCCTCTGTATAGTGTTTGGAGATGTAATTTAAGAGGTCTGTTTTCCAAATTAAGATGGTTACTGCACAGATGAATGCTAATTACTTTGATGCAGATACCTTTTCATTCTGGTCTATATCACACCAGCTCAGGGTTTGTCCACTGCTAATGTAAGTTTCTAATGGATCTTAGGACAGCTCTCTTCACTACTGATAGGAATTCCTGAAATGCCGTGAGGACAAGCAAAGCCAAACTATGTAAACCAAAAGAAAATGTGATTCTGATGCTCTGATGAATATCCTGAACTGGATATATACATTTCTAATGAAAGGAAAACTAAGGAAAACATTTTAAGATACTTAAGCTTCATAAGCTGTTAACTATATCCTGATCTCTTGTATATCTCTTACCTTCGAACATTTAAATCCTGATTAAACAGAAAAAAACAAAAAACTTTTTTTGTTAAAAAGTTTCCATGCTGAGCTTTTTTTTCTAAAAATTAGTAACTCTGTTAAAGTATCATCACTATTGCAATAGCACATTATTGCACACTGTAAGTTTTCACAGATGAGCACAATGGGTACTTCCAGTTCTCCATCCATCATAAGAACTTAGTTATGTGGCCATTATTATCATAAATAAATAAACACAGGTTTTGGACATGAAACTTATGTATTAAAACCAATCAGAACTCTTACAAATAATGTGGGTTTTTTTAAGGAATGTGTACTATGTTAGATCATTATTACTGCTTGTATATTTTCAGTGAGTTCCATTTAACAAACACTAAATATATTAGTAATGCTAATATTATTGTTAGCACAGTAAAACTAGTATATTTTAGTGTTAGTTAGGAATATATAATAGACATTTATATTTCTGTACCAATTTACTGGTTCACAACACATCAATAATGACTTAAGAGTAGCTTCAAATAAATCAGTAGTTTCACCACTACTTTGAATAATAAGAAATCCATGGATCTGATCAGACATTAAAATTCATGTGGGGATTTCCTATTCTTCAGGTTTAGATATATTTGTTTACATAAGTAGATTTGTATATTTATGTGAAATATACCTGATTATGAGAACCAGATACTATCCTGAGAATAACACTAATAAAGTAAAAAAAAAGACAAGTATTGTAGGGTATACTAGAGATCAATTTCAATGCTTTTCATAGAAGCAAAAGTTTGATTCTATTGGTCTTAAAAATTACACATTTTAAACATAACTAAAATAAAGAGCTCATAAAGTTTTTTTATTGCAAAAATTCAAATCAACAAAAGGTAGTGTAACTTTCTTCATAAAAAAAAAAAGTCATTCAGGGTTTTATTTTAAAGAGCTTCCTGGCCCTCCTTGAAAGCATGCAGCATTCTCCTTGAAAACACACAACATTTATATTATACTACTATTTCAATAAATTGCTAGACCTTTTCTATAATTTCTACACACACACACACACCCCAAATCTTAATTAAGTTCTCTAATTTTAGGCAACCATCATTGCCATTTGTAGACCATTTACATTTTTAAAGGTACCAACCATAATAGGGTTGTCCATTTTAGGCAATTTATAATGTTCCAAAAAGGATCTGTGGAACAATCTCTGAAAAATGTTTAATTCGTTAGTATCAAGTCATCTTCATATCTTATATACAAATACATCATCCTACAAAATATTTTTGTTAGTTTTCTTTTTAACTTTTTTAAAATAATCCAACATGTTTTTAATCTGGTTTTACACAGCTATAGTGGGGATTTTCCCAAGAATAAGCAGTAACAGCTCTTCTGACTTAGACAAAAAACTGCTCATTCCCCATGAGATGTAATTTATTCCTGCTTTTAAGTCAGTGCACTTTATTTTCCTCTGTGCGTATTGTCAGTTCCACTAGTAAATGCACTACATGGCATCAAGTGCAGTACTTTGACTTTACTTCCTGCTCTGTTCTTTCCACAGCCCACAAAGCTCAGCTTAAAACAGACACAAAGGAAGAGTCAGCTCAATTACACTTATATTACTAGGTTCTATTTGCCACACTGTCATAAAATCATTTACCTACTTGTAAACAAATTTATCTGTCCATGAAATGCTTACATTGTTATATGAATAGTTCTTGGTAGTCATGTGAAGTTTAATTCTTTTTTTTTCAGAATTCCATATATTATAGGCCATATATAAACAGATAAACCCCTTCAAGAAAGTGTACTGGAGGGTCTATAAGACTCTTAGGTATACTTTTATTTCATTTGAAGATGCTTTTTTATCTGTCCTAAAACTTATCTCATGTAGTTGAAATATATATAGTCATGTATCTATATAGTCACAGGATTATACCAGTCACTTGCAATTAAATCTTCCTCTCCAGTGGGTTCTGCACACAGGAGATGGCAAAATATTTCAATAGCGAGATGAATATTCTAATATTCAAATCTGACACCTGTTAGATCCCTTTTTAAAATATGGGCTTATAAATATCTCGATCCAGTTTATTGGGAATAAATCTACTGAAGAAGAAGAAATTAAGTATGCATCTATACAGATAGGGAGAAATAAACACGTCTTTATATGTACATGTATATAAGTTGCAGGGGAATTACAGAATTCCCAGGTTTGGAATTTAATAACAACCTCTTTAGTCTTTTACCTGTCATGACAAAATATGGAAAAATAATATCCCTCCAGATAAATAATGAAAAAAGCAGAAATGCATTTTGTCCATGTAAATAAAGTACCTACAGTCAGTGGTTGTGCACTTGTCTGATCAAAATGCATGTCAATTCAAACAAGTGAAAAAACAAAGTTTTATAGTGACAAATATTTTGTAGCTATATGTACAGGCAACAGTGAAAATATTTTAATAGAACTTCTAGGAATACAAATAGAACATCTCTTCTGGTTTTGAAATTCCTGAATTCTAAAAAAAAAAAAAGAACAGTTTAGAATAAAGATTCTTACAACATTAATTTTACCCTGGAATAGGAAAAGCTTTAAAAATATAAAAGTCAGAATACTGCCTTGATTATGAACGTGTCTAATTACTCTAACCTTTATAGAATGACAATATTATATAAAAATGTAACCTTATTTATTAGAGTCAGTAAATCATTCCTAGGTTGCTGCATTATGGAGAAACTGCAAGCTGTAATATTATCTCAGAAATAGGTGGTTCAATACAGCTGCTATCATGTTTCACTGTTGAAAACAACCTTATCAAAGTTAATTTGTCAGTGAAGAAGACTTTATTTAAAAACTAGTCATGGGTTGTGCACAGTATAATTGACCACAATACAAGTAATCCAATTTAGTTTTCTTTTAATTAAGGTATTTTTGCACTTCTAGTAAATCTAATAAAACAGTATTTTAATGAATGTCAGAACATGCAAATGACAGGTGTAAAGAAAAGCTTTGTGCATTTGAACTATGTGCACTAAGAAAGAATATGAAATAAAGTAATTGTTAGGTATGTGCAATGATTTTGCAATACAATCCAATAGAGATTGGTAAAGAAAAAGGAAGCAATTTGAGGAAAAATTCTTTATGAATAAAATTTGGCCAAAAAATGTGTAACTTCAATATCAGTGTTACGCACCAAATTTAAACCATAAGCATGTAATAGGGTCTCATGTATGGATCTTTGTGGCAATACAAAGCACTTTTGATTCCAATGAAATTCCTCCCACTGAGACATCAATCCATAAGAATTATGCTGCTAAAACACAAGAATTACCTCCTCCTGATCTCTTCATTCAAAGTTAAGGCAACATAAAAGGAATGATTAAAAAAAAAAATTACTCCCCAAATACACTTGTTCTGAATTACAAGAGGCAGATGACAATAGCATTTGCACACAGATGATCTAAAGACATCTATGCGCTCAACTTCGCTGACATCTAAGCATGTTGTAAGTTCAGAGCTTTGTTCAATTTATTTCCTATAGGTAAAACCAACCAAACAAAAAAACCCAAATTAATATTGAATAAAGTATACTTTTGTGCTCTTCTGGGGGCTTTTTTCTAACAAATAGGACTATGACATTTCCTAGGTCATGACATTGAAATACTCTGTATTTCCCCAATTCAGACAATTATATTAAAATGAGCAACTAGTATAGGCATGTCTGGAAGAGACCTGGCCATCTACCATAAAACAGGAGTCAAGATGTTTAGCGTTGAGAAAAATTAATTCTCACACATATACTCTCAAAATTATATACTACTTCACTTGTTTGTGTCAGGATTTTCTGGTTTAGATGTAATGACCATTGGTACGGAACAATAAGGCATTTATCAGAGGAACTCTTTAGAGATGAGTGTTTAATCAAACAGAGAGAAAGAGATAAGAAGCTCATTAGTGGGTAATCATCTTTAGCGACCTTCTGCAGAATCCTGTGTTGGATAATTTCATTAGACAAAATTAGGAGAAATTCATTAGAATGGAACCACAAAGGTCTCTGTATTAAATGTAAAGTTAGATGCTTCTGATATCAAACACAGACTTGTAGAAAAGGAACTATTGAAAATAATTAGTTAATTTTTTAATCGAACATAGACCAAAAATACCTTAACAGCAACTTGGTGCATTAAGCCTTTAAACCATTATGCCTGATGCTAAAACATAAGAATCTGTAACGTTCCTAGGTTATGTTTCAGTAATTCGTAACCACCACTATTAAAATCTGTACCTTGGGGTTTTTTATTTTTCATTTGTTAAGCCTTTCCCCCTTATATTCTTCACTGCTATTGATTAGAGAACTGTCTTCTCCAAAAGCTATTTTCCTTCTGCATGAGTTTCTGCAGTAAATCAAGTCACTTCTTCATCTTCTTGCACATATACTGAAAAGTTTTAGTTCCTCAGTCTCTAGACAAAATGACAATTTTGAAACCTAACAGAACTTGTTTCCTCTTTTTCTGAATCCTTTCTAGTTTGTCAGCTCTATTTTGTCCTAGAGTGACACTATTCAGATAATGACCTCTTTAATCATGAATGGAAAGAGATATGTTTTTCATATTCTTATGTGATAGTCTTCTGCTTACACACTAGAGTTATGTTTAAGACTACTATGGCATCTTATAATTCCTATTCAAATTTACACTGTGTATTTTAGCATCCCCTTGGAATAAGTACAAAATCTATCCAAAGTTCTATTGAAAAATGTTGTATCAAAAGAAAGCATGTGTAACACTGTGACTGTGATGACTGACTGGCAAGTGGAAGCATCAGGTTCAAGTCTCTCATCTTCCTCATTTAAGAGTACAATTTTTTATGTCAACTCATTTCAAAATTGTCAGATCAAGAATTTGAACAGTGGTCGACAGTGAAGTCCATTAGCCTTTTACTTTGTTATAAATGTAAATTAACATTAGTTTCATCAAATCATTTTTATGATCATCTCCAGAAACAAAATTTGGATTTATGCTTTGGCTGTGTATCTTCATTATTAGCTAGCATTTTTCTGGGAAGTGAAGGGGGGGGGGAGGGGGGGGGGGGGGGGAGGAAGATTCAGGAGTTATAAATAATTTTACTAGAAAATATTATTAGTAGTAATAACTTTGTATTTCCTTCAAGATCATGGATAAACATATTAAATAGCTCTAAGCCAAGAATAGGAAACAACAGAACGGTATTTCCAATGATAGACATTTCCCATATATAACTACTTTTTTGTGGTACTGGTTAACCAGGTTTTAACCCAAATGAATCTTGATATTTTTTTAATCAGAAATTTATCAGAATGCTAATTTCAGTTGGAATGTTTCTGTAGACTCTGGAAGAGTGCATTACATTTTTTAGAAAAATATAAATGTTAAATTCTGTAAAGTTAACCTGCAAATCCAGAAAAGGATCTCAAGCTTGCCTGACAAAACAGTGTTTCATCAAAATACTATCTTTATTGCATTTGGTTGTGTATAGTAGAGATAATTTCTGCATTTTATCAGCTTAGCTCCTTTCATTACTCTGCAAACATTATTTCTCTCTAATAGTCTCAGAAAGTAATATTTACTCATAAACTAGGATTCCCTACTACTGCTATATTTCTAATGTGAGCAAGAGAAAAGGATTTGACCTACCATTTTTGTTAAAATACAAGGGATATCCTATATTGAAATCAGAAGATATCTAATCTGAGGGGAAGTCCTGCTAACTCAGGTGTTCTCGTAGTTTCAAACTTCTATTTGCTCAATATCCAAGTTAATACTTGACAAAAAGTCAGTCCTTAGGAAGTATTAATGGATCCCAAATTTACATTCCTGTAGTTGCTAACATGTTGAACACATTTATATCCTACTTATTACTAGGTTTCTAGTTCTTATTTCATTACATATATTTCAAAATAAATGAGAAATATCATTTTAATAGGATATTGACTTAAAAGTTGATAGGTGCTTGTGTTGAAATACCTCATATATGTGAGCAGGAGATCAAAATATTAAAAAAGATCTTTCTTTAATCACAGTTTAAAAGTTAATAATTAAACCAGAGATGGAAAGTTGTTCATACTGATAAATATAATGTATATATTCAAGAACATTACTGTAGCATTTCTCTTACCTCTACAGATAGGAACAGGGAAGTCCCACGATGCTGTATTCACAGAGTTAGCTATGCAAGTAAGCTGAGGGTGGCCATCCAAAATATATCCAGCTACACAGCTGTATCGGATTTTGTCACCAACATCAAATCTTGTACCGTACAAGATACCCTTTGGTGGAACTCCTGGATTGCCACAGGAACTACTCTGTAATTCTGGAGAAAACATATTTTTATTATTTGCAATGTTTTTATTAATCAATACAGCATTTTGTTGAAGAATATAGAACACAAATTATGGCAACTTTGGGCAGATAGTATGTTTGCATGGATATTATACAACTCTTTACACTGAAAAGCCATTTCTGACTTAGCCTATTAAGTATCTGCTTATGTACCCACATATCCAAAGGTAGAAAATTATATGAAAATGTGCACAAGGTTTTCCTTAAGCTCCAGCTATAGATATATTTTTCTTAACTGACAGAAAAGAACTCATTACATAGGAAGGCGAAACAAGAACTTGATATATTTCTGACTCTTAAGTTCTACAAATGCAAAACAATAAATAAACCTGTAATATAGACATGAAAGAATATCAGATTTGAATCAACCAAAATTTGGAAGAATAAATAAAACTACTCAAGACAGAACACTAAGAGAATGTTTTAACAAACATAATCCTGAACATGATCAGGAAGCTGTTGAATGATTTAATAGATTTCAGATAATGAGGCAAAGGTGATGAGACACTGTGGGTAACTGATTTCTGATCAAAGGACTGGTTAATTTAAACATATGGAATACCATAGATCTGATTCTACTCAAATGCAGAGCTTTAAACCACTGAGAATGCAAAATGAGTCATGGCTCTGCTGTTAGTTTGATATCTGAGAACATAAATTAGAGTTCACTTTTACTAGGTGGTACTCACATTCAAGTGAGTACCCTCTTGACTGATGTTTGAGCATCATAAATAGTTTGATTACAACATTTCCCATCATTTGTTGTTGAAGTCCTTTAGTTAATGGACAAAAAAAGATAGATTTTGTACAAGTGTGAGTGAAAGAGGTTTCATAAACTTATCCTGAGCTCTTCAAACCTTGTACCAGGTATACTTACCAGCCTAATGCTAACAGGGAAGAGGCAAATCAGGTAAACCTGTACTTGGATTCATAGCAAATTTCCCTAATATACAAAGTAAGGAAACAAGATGGAAGAACAGAAGGTATTTATGTATTTTCTTAATTTCTTTTCCTGAGTTCCATGTAACTAAAATATTCTTCTGCATCCCTGATGTGCTCACGGGTGTGTGCACGCAGGCACACACACACACATATATATATTAACATCTTTAAATATAGTATGGAAAAAATAACTTGAATTGTTACAGTAGGCTTTGAGTAAAGAAAAAAGATGTAAATGGCTATCAAAACAAGCAGTATGGTTCATAAGATACGTTACACTGTCAAATTTCCATGCCGAGAACTACCAAAACCTAGGATATTAGATTTCTGATACCAGCCATGAAACAAAACCATGTAACAGTTATTAAAAGGAAGAATCCATTATAGTCATATTTATATACGCTATACATGCTATACATGTCTATAAATATACATGTTATATATAAAATATGATGCGTTTGTCTGCAAGACTTGCTGTACCAATCATGTTTTGATGTGAATATGTTAAATATGCAGATTAGTTGTTGATGTCATTGTTGCTATCTATTTCTTTCTCTTACATAATAAACTCTGTGGATCTAGATTTGACTTTCATTGTTTTGTACAAGGACATAACACAGAAGTAAGATTACCTGTCTCATCTTGAACACTTCAAAGTTCACCTAAATGGTTGATACTCTTACTGCTGCTTTATCAAGCTAAGCGTTCTGTCCTCCAGCAAAACTCCCCTGTCCTCAAATCTGCTTTCAAGATTTACAAGGAAGGCAACACTGAAGTTGACTCCTGCATATTTGTTCAAAGGGATTTCTCTTAAGACCTTTAAAGGTTTGCAGGGCCACTCCAGTTATTATTTATCATCATATCATGTCAAAATATAGGTAAGAATATAATCTTGTGGATTTTGGTTATTTTACGAATCATATTATATTAACTTGAAAACTTTGACTGTACACAGTGTTTTTATTTTCAGCTTCTCCAAGAAGATGAAATCTTTCAGACGCCTGTATTTCTTACTGCTTTGTAAAAAGGCTGCAAAAAGATTCCCTGTCCTTTGAAATGAAGAATATAGAGATTAACGATGCCTTTAACAGTCACTGCCTAAAATTGCTTGCTTTACTCTTACTGCTGTCTCATCAAGAATTACCCACAGAAGGCAATATTTTCTTATGAAATTATATTATATTTTAAAGCACTAATTAAAAATCACCCTACTTCTAAAATAAAACTCATTTTCCAGTTGCAATAGTACATGACTTGTCTAAAAAGAGTATTTGGTATTTTCTGTTAAATTTTTAATATTATGAAGGTATGTTACTATTTCCAACCCTTCAAGTCATTTTGTTCCTGATGCTAGATAATAAAGTAGAAAATAAGTTGTATAATTTTAAATATATTTCTTCTGTGAGTATTTTCATTTTTGACACATACAAGTGCATTACTTTGAGGGGGTGTTGTATAACTCACCAAGTAACTGCATTAGTCTTCCTTGATAGGTAGTATCTATGTTCAAACTGAATATGACACTCTAATACCAACTCCCTGCCATTTAAAGCTAAGAATGGTTAATTTGAGATTGTCATCTGTCAGGGAACCCAGGAATTGCCAAACTAGATTGTAATTTCTGTTCAGCTCTGCACAAATTCCTGAATTCAGTGACATTCTGATATTCATTAATGATATGAGGCCTGGAAAAGTATTTCCTTTTAAATTTGCCACATTGTAATTTGGTTGAACTTCTTGTTCATGTAATCTGAAAATAAGCAGAATTGAATTTTTTACACCATCCTACTTTTTACATTTTTATCGTGTATTGTTGCTCATGTCCTTTTAAAGCAAGCTGTCCCAATTGTTTCAATCTCTCTCCAAGTAAGATTTTTTTTGTCCTAGATTTGTCAGTTACCTCTGAAATCATGTGCATTCTTTGCTTACACAAAACCAAGTTGCTATTTTAAATCAACATTCCACCTGTAAGCGAGGTACATATGAACTTACTTATCCTCTGGGGTTTTTTTACATTATAAAATACCAAGATCAAAATAGCCTTCAATGCTTTTCAATATTTCATTAATTCTTATTATTGCCAATGGAAATTCTGTTCAAAGACTGTGAGTAAAATATGCCTCAGAGAGTTCTGCTTAGCAGGAATGGACACACACCTTTAAAGAGTTTAATTAGCAGAAATTCACCCACTTATAAATACTAATTAATAAGCTATTCAAATTAAAACACATTAAATATAATTTCTTTGTGAAAATACTTTCAACAACAAGGCTGGCAGAAGTTGAGACTCTCTTTCTCAACATTCACTCAAGTCATAACCAGATATGAAAATTTCAAATTTACTTTCTTTTTATTCAGATTTTAAGTCAGGAATTTTTTTCTTTTATGTTATTTATAAAATCAAGAGTATCACCTGTCCTCCCTAAATTAAGCATGAAATTTATAATATGGTGTCCAAATATCCAGAACAAAAATTTGCAAATATTCCAGTAAAAAATGCATTTGTTATATCATTGCATTGCATTCAACTCACTGGAAACTATTTGTATTTTCTCTGCTGAAGATTAATGTTCTTCAAACACTAAATCTGACATTAGAAGTTTAGGAACATAAAGAATTTTGTCCTTTTTCAAAGGGTTGATTCATACTTTTATCACGGTTTTTGTTCATAGATATCTCAAATCACCATGATCCCATTTCTCCCAAGCTAAAGTGAGAAATAATGTCAATATAAAATGCATATCTTCATGAGCACTCATTAACTGAAAAAACTATGAAATATCCCAATAGAAGCTAATATTTCTTTCATTTATTACATTTTAAACTGAATAGTCCTGTTATCCCTTTACTGTCAGTTTGGATATCTCCCTGTATTACTCCATGGCACTAGTCCTAGACCGCTTGTTCACTCATGTCTCCTATTCCAAAGAGTAATTGCTCTGCCAGGTAAACCTGAGTATGGTCCGGGGAATATGCCACTCCAGGCACCACTCCAGTTGTCTTTTGGGACAGGACTTGGAAATACTAGAACATGTCTGTACATAGATATCCCTTGGGAAAGAAATGCATATGTAGTTTGATTGACAAGCAAGAATACTTTGGTATTGTAGACTCAAGACTGATTTCAGAAGTGCTGCATGTAGTATGTGTGTGGATATAACAAGTGCTACACATTCCAAGGGTTCCAAATATTAGAAAAGATGATACGTTTGTAACAATATGAAGTACCCTGAAATTCAGTTGTCCAAAATTCACCTGTATCAAATTTTGTAATGGTTTTAGTTGCACATAGTTTTCCAAAGGTTTTATAAACTAGAAAAGTAACTTAGATGCATAGTTTCTACCTCATATTTTTCTTTTTTTCTCAAAACATATATTTTGCTTACTTTCATTTCCATTCTGTCCTCATTCACATTGCTCTCAATATATGAGTAAGCATGGTCTAGATTTAGGTCTAAAAGTGACTAGAAGAATTAACTGATGAGTACAGAAATGTGGGTCTTCCTACATACATATTGAAATATACATATACATACCTGTCCCACTTGAGTTTATAGAGTGAGAGAAACCATAAGAAAAATTTGGAGTAGGCAATATGAGTGCAGTGAAAGAAAAAATGAAAAACTTAATATCTAGGTGGCAACTGCACCAATATGTATGGTTCAGAGAGGAAAGAAAGAGACGTTATAAATTAATTCTTTGGAGTGTCTACCATGAGCAATATAGATTTATTAAAACAGAGATTAAATTAAAAAATTCCCTCCCCCAAAATCCAGGTCTCTCATTTATAGCAATTCAACAATAAAAGTAGTTATTCCTTGATTCCAACAGAACTCTCATCTCAGGATACAAGTGCAGAATGAAGAGTGACTATTCTGAAATTCACATATGTTTACAGCAGTAATGGAAATAACAGCTTGTCTAATAACCAAAACTTCTCTGAAGTTTTTCTCTTGCTTTCCGCATTTTATGGGGGTCAGTCAGAAAAGACTGTCATATTCTGATATCTATCTATAAATAAGTGTGCAAGAGGAAGTATGAGAAAGATTTTTTTTCCCCCTAAAGGAAAACAAGGTAAAACATATTTTTTCTTCTCCTATTCTTAATTGCTCTTTCTTGATAGAGAAATATCTTTGTAATAGTAACCTCACTGAGGGTCTCTATTGTTCACTAAATCTAATATAGCTAATTGCATTGCAGTTTCTTACCTATTTTTTAATGAATGACACATTTTTGCTTTTTTCTTCCCGTTGAAATTATTTTCGTGCCAAAAAATGACAGAGGAACTTGATTATCTGAAGTAAAGCCACTGATTAGTATAATGGTGTCTTAAAACTGTGTCCTGAGTGACCTTTAAACATAGATTTTTATACTGAATTTGATTTTGGTTCTAAGCACATTGAAGCAATCACTGCATTTGCCTTCTTTGCAAGTAACACAAAAATGTTTCTATTTATAGCATTAAAGTCGTATGTTATTTTTATAGGAACAAAGCCATTTCAGCATTAAGTAAATTAGAACTGCATTAATATAATTCTTCTACAAGCAAGAGAACAGCAACAAGAAGTACAGCAAATAAACCTTCCGGTGAAGGAAACAAATGGTAACTGTAGTACTGTAGTAACATTGATACAGTGACCATGACAAATGTAATACAAAAAACGATCCAGGGTTTGCAATACATTCCCTTCACATGTAATGCACTGTTTGGAATATCTGTTTAAATGAGCTGAAGACACAGAACAGCACTAGAGAGCTGAAAGACCATGCAAAAAGAAAATGGCAGTCAATAATTTTACCATGTGACAGCATAATCCAGCACCAAATGAAATCAACAGAAAGATGACTAGAAGCTTCAGCAGATATGGTTAAATCTGACATTTCCCCACCAGACACACTTCCAGAGTATTACTGAAGGGAATGACAAACAGGTAAACACCAAATATCTAGCTAGGAGAGCTGTACAGTTAAGAGCACCAGCCACCCTTATTTGCCTTTACCAAATTCCACTTGACTTCAATGAAAGCTTTATCTGTAGTAGATTCCTGTACAGCTGCTGAGGGCATCAGTTAAACCCCAAGTATGGCTGAGAGGTAAATTCACATAGAACATGAACTGCAAAAGACCACTGGAGACTATATGTTTTGGAGTGGTTGTAGGGTTGCTAGTGTCATAGAGATTGCTCCATCCGCACTGTTCTGAAAGTATTCAACCCTGTCAGTATAGTCCAAAACCTGAGGTACTGTATCTGCCACGTGGTGGTTGCTCAGCTTCCCAGGTGAATGAAGCCCAGGAAGATGCACCCTGCCTGCCATGCAATGGCTGTGTAGATATGTCCATATATGAGTTATAACAGGACTGTTCCATTTAGACTACAGTGATTCTGAGCACTTTTTTTGGCATAGCTATATTCTGTAGGCAGCTGTGAAGATGGTGTTGTAATTACAGAGCAAAGATTATTTCAGAGCCCAGGGCAATCGAAAATAAAAAAAATAATCCTAAAACCTATACCATATCACTATTCCTTCTGCAATATGTATTTCTTACTATGCCTCTTAGCTATACAAAAGAATTTCATCTTCAATTGTTATGGTAAGAAATATCTCAGTGTTATTTATTTTCATTCCACTGTTACCTCAATGCCTCACCTTATTTTGCCTTATGCTAGGTACTTTATAAATGTTGCATTGTTCCTCACTGGCTGTCCTTACCTGGAGAATTTACAGTAACAAAAGATATAAAAAGCTAACTGGATTTAGCAAAAAGCAGTTTACCCACCGAAGGAGGATGTCATAGCACAAACAAGTCGAGTGCTACCACAGACAGTGTCTCCACACAAATTTCACAGACAAGAATAGATACCTATGTCAAAAAAATTTCATTAATTTTATATATTTTATGTACTGTCATATCTAGAGTCCTACTGAAATTAGGGTTCCATTTTGGAAGATGTAACACATATATCAGGAAGATGTATAGTTTTTATATTCAAGATGATAGGAATACTGAAAGCAGAGAACAGAATGAAATAAAACACATTTTGTGAAAATGTACCGAGACTTCTTAAGGAGTCTTAAGAAATGTAAGATTTGTCACTTGAGCACTGATAGGCATTGCTAATTAATGAACTGACTCAAACTGTTATAAATGCTAATCCGAAAGATTTATGGTTTAAATTATTATAAACTAGAGGCTGGCTAGTTTTACAAAGAAAGTATGCAGTAACTCTTCCAGCTTCCTGTTGGCAAAGATCATCTGAACTGACCAACATATAGTTTGAGGATATGTACACATGTCCATGGCTAATTAACCATGCCTCTGCTGTGACTCACTAGCCAAGGTTGCCCTGCCATAGGCCTTCTTCATAAATTGTGTCTTAACATTGAAGACAGAGAATTTCTGGTATGTTGAACTTTTCAGCTTGTTTTTTAAAAAAAAAAAAAAAAGAAAAATTATCTGCTACAGTGGATCACTCAGGGTTTAAAACTATAAAGTATAAGATGTGGGTAGGGGATATGTCATGGATGTATCATTAGACAGTGGCATAAAAGGGCACAAAGAAAATCAGTTTTCTCCTCAGGAAAAGGACTTTGACACATGAGAACTGGGCACTAGATGGCACCTGAAACATTCAGAGCTGTTGTATGACTTGGCAGAGTAACAAACATTTCCTTCCATATATATCAGTGGTAACGTAAAATTCCAATTTTTTTATATATATTACATATGCTTGGTATATTAAGAGACACTGTATTGCCCTGTTAGAAGTACAAATGTTTGGTGCAATTGGATTATTTCATTGACTACCTGCTTCTTTTTCTCAAAGGACATGCTGTCTCTTACAGTGAAATTTCAGTCTGTTTTCCACCATAATTGCTGGTATGAAGGATTCCTTAACAAAATAGTTTACAGAAAATGTGTTTACTAATTTAGAGCTGTATCCATGTACTTATTTTCTAAATGTTTGTTTTAGCCATTTTGACAAAAGAAAGGTGGGCCTTAATTCTTTAATTCAGTTTTCATTGAGAAGGTTTTATGGCTTAGAATTTTCCTTTAGAAGATTGAATCATTATTCCTTCCAAAATCTGTATCACAGTTGTTTTTCCAGCACCACCACTTCTTGATAGAATTAATATCCTTACTGTATTTGATCATAATCAGCCTTTTGGGATGTCATGAGAACATTACCAAACTCTTCAGAGGTCTTTTTTGTATTTCATAGTAAAACTCAACTGGCCGATTTAGACTACTGCTCAATAGGTTGTAGTTGGTCAGTGTCTTTGTTTAGTCAAGACTGGATTGCTGTAATTACTTTTCTGAATGTTCTTATCATATCCTTTCAACAAAAAAATCTTCTTTAGAAAACACAAACTCTATCATTTTATGTGTCGCAATGTCTCAGCACATCAGGTGAAATCTCAAATCCTTAATCCAAGATTCCTTTTAAAGTATTTTTATGAATGCTTCATGATGCAGCAGCACATCTTTCAGACTATGTATGTATATGATACAGCCTATCATGTTAGCCATATTTTATTACATTGCATAGCTGTCATGTTAAGTAAAAATATTACATTCTCAAATACAACCTGTCTTATTGTGAATCAAAATATTTTTATCAAAATGCTGAAATAAAATCTCAACTCCATATCAGGATGGAAGTGTAATGCCTTCTCTTTACATCAAACTGTACTCAAGGATCCTGCACTCAGAATATAGCTGAAAACACTACTGATACATTAAGTAAGAGAAAGTTTATCATTAGAAGTGTACAATTAATAATAGTAAAACTGTTTTATTTCACTCATTTTTCTCACTGTTTATGACATGACTCAGACATACATCAAAAATGCAGATTTTGCTTAATAAAGTGCTATTCTCACAGTAATTTTTTTAACCACAATCATACTTTTAATGTCAGAAACAGATGGCTACATAAAGTCCTTTTTATTAGAAAAGGTCTCTTTGGTTAATGTTCATCTCAGGTATAATATGAATATTTCATTAAAAATGACCAGACACAAGAACATTTAAAAAATACTGGGTCAAGGATATATGGATGATTCTGCTTTTAATGGTAGTTACCCTGATAATTTTGCAGTGCTGAATTGCTTTTATGGCCTAATGACTCTACCACGTAAGGTGAAATAATACATTACTGATCTTGTCCAAATTACTTACATGATGATTCATTAACCAGGAACGACAGTGTCATCAAATTAATGGATGGTAATGTGAATAAATAAACATCTGCAACAGGTCATTCATCAAGAGCAAGCACAAAACCTTTGAATAACTTATATTCCATAAAACTTTGGTTTATACTACAGTGCTGAGCTGTGCACCCCCAATATAGTACCTTCCAAAACAGTCAGCTTTCCACATGGGAGGAAAATCACATTCTACTACAAACATAAAAGCATTAAGTCTGCTTTTTGCATCTACCTCATCCTTCCTTTCCACTTTTAATAAGAATTCCCAGATGTCCTTCACTTCAGAAGCAGCTCTCTCTAATTTTTATTTTCTTTCAGCATTATGCTACCATTTTCCTTTTGCAAGAATTAACATTAGTGTCGGTATTCAGCATTCTATTATCACCTTCATTGCATGGGCTTGTTCATTTCTTAGAGAACATTTCTTGAGCCTTAAAATTGGTGTGCTTTGCCTTATGCTGGAGGCAAGTTGCCTGGCACATTTGGGAAAACATTTTCAGAACTCTCAAGCATGGAAGAATGAAAGTAGTGTATTTTCTGATGAAACAAATTATTTCCTTATGCAGGAATGATTTAAAATATCTGAAAAAAAAGAAAGAGCTTTCAAGCTGAATATGTCCCAACATTATTCTATAAGCAAGTATCACTTGGCATAGGGGGAACTGCTTTATATAAGCTATGCTTTGTGGGGCGTGGAAAGTGCTTAAGTATATTTTTTTTCTTTCTAATAGTGAAAAAGTAAATAATATAGCAATGCACATGATTCAGTGCACTATTGCCTCTGGGCGATGGACTATTATGGGTATCTTTTTTTTTTTTTCCAGAGGTTTTAAAATCAGAAGGAGTTATTTGTAATTTCTGGTCTGAGTCCTGCAGGAGCAGATATCGAAGAATTTCCTTTGTTATTCCCACATCAGAATAATTGTGTTTGGGATATAAGCAGTAAAAGGCATTTATTCTTATTTTATAAATACAGGGATGGAGAGAATTTGCAAAGTAATTCATGTGACATAGACATATTAACTTCCTTTCTTCAAAGTCTCCTTTTTTAACCAATATAAACTCATATGGTCAGCCTTCCCTCAAATCATGTCAGCAGCCAGAATAACAGCTACTTCTATCCCTGTCCCTTCAGGTTACCTGCTGTGGGTCATTCCTCTCTTGACTAATCTGTTATTGGAATGAGTAGAAATGATCATAATATGACACGATAGAAAGGTTTATAACTCAAGATTTGAATTAACTTCTCATTAAAGACCACTGTTTCTCTGGCTATGTCTACATGACAGGTTAGTAATGAAAAAGCCATGCCAGTTATGTCTCTGAACTTACTGGTATTTCTGTATTGAGAAACTACTTGAACAACATTCCTTCAGCTTCTGCTTTTAGAGACTTTAAAAATTCTCTGCTTTTATTGAGAAAAAGAAAAATGTTCTAGGAAAAGATAAGTTTAATAGCCTGCTGTAGTCCTGCACAAATCACTGTTTGACAGAGCTTATGAAGTGTTCGTTGTGGTGCTAACTCACTGAAAGATCATATATCTTATAGAGATCTTTGCAAAACTTCTGTAAAGAGTGACAGATTGGTATGTTAGAAGAGCTAAACAGTGTCAAAGAAATGTATGTTATACAAGTAGGCTGTTAGCACAGTGTGAAATGGTAAGGAATACACAGAAATGTATCATCAGGTCTATATCTGACATGTTCAATCATGTGATTTAGAATTCTACTTTAATGTATAAGGAGAAAAAAGAATTCTAAATGCCAACTGATGGACAAAAAAAATTTTCCGCATTAATTTTCCATTTTAGGTCGAAAGATGCTAATGAACTGATGAATATTTCAGTTTGATTTCTCCTCCTTTTTCCCCAGCAGAATAGAGGTGAACAAAAAAAATTAGGGGAAAGATTTAGTTTTTACTTTGTTTCTCAACAAGTTTAGAAAGATATGTTTTAATTCAGGGAAAAAGTTTATTTTCATCAGACATGTTTTTAACAATTGGAGCACTTTTGCACTTAACATTGACTTGATTATCAGTTGTTTACTTAATTAATGTACTGGCTAGATATAAATAGAAGACTGTAAAGGAAAAAAAAAGATGGAGTCAGGGGCAAGGAAACTTATGTATGTCCAGACTTCTTAGGTTTGGTCTCAGCACCCTGAATGTTCAACCCAGCATTCTGTTGTCATAATTCTGGCACTGAACTTTCTGGATGTTGATGATGGAAACTTTTCTTCTTTATCAATTATACCTAATCAAATATTTACTAATAGACATATGACACTGCCTAGACAGGACTACAGTGTTGTTGTGATTTCTGTAGTGTCTACCTTGTTTCAAGGAAAATCAAGCAGGTCTTCATTATGACATATTTTCTTTCTTCTACATATTTGTCATATTAAGAAAAATGACAATTGAGTTATTCATTCTTAGTTAGATTAGTGTGTTTATATAAACTGAAACTTTTGAGGATACTTTTATGTCTTTCTTTTTCTGCAGCAGTTTATTCCATTTTAAATCTCTCACTCATTTAAGTCCTGCAGTGCTCTGCCTTCTCTTACATTAGCAACTTTTGCACAGAGATACTAGGAATGTGCTTGGGGATAAGATAATAATAATCTCTTAACTGGAATCAGTATGTGTATTTCTGCTTTCCTATGTTATTTTTACAAGAGGATTTAAATATAAAGTCTACAGTTATAATAGAGTCTACTATTGTAAAATGGTAACAAAACCTAAATTAATCAGTTCTACAAACTGGACATAATTGGAGATTAGCTCGTCAAATTTATATCGTGATCCCCCTTGTTCACAGTTTTAAAAAGCGTTTTTCGATACAATTGAGAAAGCTCCAGGGCTAACTGTAGTACCTTAGTTCTGTAACTTATGGAAAATTAGATTGAGAGTAGGAAATAATAATCCTTACTTGTTTATAATTTTTATTTGCTTTGTAAAACAAAAGATATTTTTAAACACATAATGATTTACTAAAATCAGGAGTTACAACTCTCCTTAGAAGCTGTTTCATAAAGGATGGTATTATTTGCATTGCTATATTGCTGATGTAAGTCAAGTCTTCTCATCCAATATTACAGTTTATGGGATTACTTAGGTATTAAAACCTTTGAGTTATTTAGTTGTGTTTGAACAAAACCTTAACTATGTGAATAGGTAGGACTGACTGTTCTTGGTGATGAAGGTTATTATGACTGAATAAAGAAATACAACTTAGTAGTAGTAGTAGTAGTAGTATTTCCTATATTTCCATGCATTTTTTACAGGGATTGTATTTAGATACTTATTTTAAACTTAAAGATAAGAGAAAATGTCTCACATTGTGTTTTCTGGGAATAGACAAGTCAAATGTACTTTTGGTTATGCAAAGCCAAACTCTGGTATACTCCTCTGTCTTGGAAAAGTATATATATTCATTTATCTGCACTGATTTCTACTTCAGTCTTAGCTACTGAGATAATCTGGTGGTGGTAGTAAAAATGGAAAACAATCCACAGAACACTTCAAGAGTTTGACTGCATCATCAACTGCATGAAATTCTGCTTGGTCTTCAAAAGTCAGTGCTGTTTTCAACATTACAGTCCTCTGGTTCATAGCTGGAACTTGAATTCCAAGTAATCAGCAGTGTCCAGAAATGCCAGTTATTGTTTATAGCTACAACTGTTTTCAATTTGTACATGTCAGAGTGTCAAATGACACTGAAGTGGTATTTTTCACCTCAGAATTGGACTAAAGGGCAAGTTTTTAACAAGGAGTTAGAAAAGGATGTCAAGGCAACCTCAAATACATAGAAATCCATATATCAAGTTCAAGAAATCAAACTATACCACTTCAATTCCTAGTAAAATCCTTTCCTAAATGCCACTCACTCCTGATCGATAATGGATCCATTCTATAAATTTTGGTCCTGGCTAATACTGGATCCATTTGAAAACCTGTTGATAATTACATCATCTTCACTTGACAATGTAATTAATATCTTTTTCATATTTCTACAGCATAAAATTCTTTAAATCATGGGGTCCTAATTGCTTTCATTTTCAAAAATAATGTTTTCGTTTAAAGATCTCCCTACACTTAACAACTGAAAGAGTTGGCAGATGTGCTCGCCAAGCCGCTTTCCATGATTTACCTGAAGTCATGGCTAACTGGGGAGGTCCCACTGGACTGGAGGGTGGCAAATGTGACACCCATCTACAGGAAACTATAGACCTGTCAGTCTGACCTCGGTGCCAGGGAAGGTCATGGAGCAGGTCATCTCGAGTGCCATTAAAAGTCATATAATGGACAACCAGGGGATCAGGCCTAGTCAGCATGGGTTTATGAAAGGCAGGTCCTGCCTGACAAACCTGATCTTCTATGACAAGATGACCCGACTGTTGGACCAGGGAAAAGCTGTCGATACTATCTACCTGCATTTTTGAAAAGCATTCAACACAGTTCCCCATAGGATTCTCATAGAAAAACTGGCTGCCCATGGCCTGGATGAGCGAACGGTCTGCTGGGTCAAGCACTGGCTGGATGGACGGTCCCAGAGAGTGGTGGTCAATGGAGCTAAATCCAGCTGGCGGCCAGTCACAAGTGGTGTTCCTCAGGGCTCAGTGTTGGGACCATTTCTGTTCAACATCTTTATTGATGATCTTGATAAGGACATAGAGTGCGTTATCAGTAAATTCGCAGATGACACCAAGTTAAGTGGGAGTGTCGATCTGCATGAAGATAGGGAGGTACTACAGAGAGACTTGGATAGATTGGATCGGTGGGCCAACGTTAACGGGATGAGCTTCAACAAGGCCAAGTGCCAGGTCCTGCACTTGGGCTACAGGCTTGGGGAGGTGTGGCTGGAGAGCTGTGTGGAAGAGAAGGATCTGGGGGTTCTAACTGATAAGCAGCTGAACATGAGCCAGCAGTGTGCCCAGGTGGGCAAGAAGGCCAATGGCATCCTGGCTTGTATTAGAAATAGTGTGACCAGCAGAAGCAGGGAGGTGATCGTCCCCCTGTACTCTTCACTGGTGAGGCCACACCTGGAGTATTGTGTCCAGTTTTGGGCACCTCAATACAAGAGGGATATCGAGGTGCTGGAGTGAGTGCAGAGGAGGGCAACGAAGCTGGTGAAGGGCCTGGAGAACAAATCCTATGAGGAGAGATTGAGGGAGCTGGGACTGTTCAGTTTGAGGAAGAGAAGGCTGAGAGGAGACCTCATCACTCTCTACATCTACCTGAAAGGACATTGGTTTAGAGGTTGGTGCCGGTCTCTTCTCACAGGTGATTAGTGACAGAACAAGGGGGAATGGTTTTAAACTCCAACAGGGGAGGTTCAGACTGAACATTAGGAAAAAAATTTTCACGGAAAGAGTGGTTAGACAGTGGAATAGGCTGCCCAGGGAGGTGGTGGAGTCACCATCCTTGGATGTGTTTAAGGGTCGTTTAGATGAGATGTTGGGGGATATGGTGTAGGGGAGAACCTTGTAGAATAGGGCTGATGGTTGGACTCGATGATCCCAAGGGTCTTTTCCAACCTGAATGATTCTGTGATTCTCTGAACTGGAATATGCATTTATAGTATGTGGAGTATATAACAGACATGCTTCACAACACAAACTGTCCTTTTGAACATTAATCAGCTTGAACATTTTTCCTACGAGATATTATCTGTAAAAAGAACAATTAAAAAAAGATCTAATCCATACATCAATAAGTTCATATCAGCTCTTTCTCATATTATTCTTTTTGGTTATCTGTTTTCTGCTGTGAAAACAGTACTAGCTTCAGGTCATTTTAGATTATTTAAAATTATCTGAGTCATCAGTTTCCAAGATATGCAGTAGAGGATGGTGACACACTTACCGGCATGTCTGGAGTGCTCACACAGTGGATTTTTTCTAAAATACCTTTCATATATTAATTTCTCAAGGAGGATGCTGCTTATTTAATGACTGGTTAAAATCTGTAGTGTTAATCACACAATAAGTAGATGACAGGCATTACCCATCTGCCTTTGAAACTGTGGCAGATATTCTGCTGTCTAATGATTTTATAGGTGGCAACCAAAATACTGAAGGAAAAGTAAAATTTTTATCCAGTTAGAAATTTTACACATTGAGCATGAGTTTCATAATTTTCAAGAAAACAAAAATAGAATGATGAAAGGAGAAATTATTTTTAAGGTACATGAAGCACAAAGAAGTTGTGATTGGCAGGGAAAAATATAATTTTCAAGAAAATCAATCAAAAGAATCTTATTATTCCATTCCTTCTCATTTTACCAATCATCTTTCAGATGCTGTAAGAGACAAGAATGAGTTTCTGTAACTGCATTCTCCTTTACTCCAGAAGTACTACCTCACAGTCAGAACAGGTAGAGTCCTTGCACTGTGTCATGGCTGCTCTGGAAAGATGAGTCCTTCACTTGGCATCAGCAGCAGAATCCTTGGGACCAGAAGAGAGACAGGTCCCCTCATCTCAGTTCCAGTGTTTGGTCTAACTCAGTTCGGGGAAGCAATGAGAAGCCTTTATCATAAAAACATAGAAGTTTCATTCCAATACTTTGAAAAAGTGCACTCCTTGTCTGGTAACAGTAGGAGATCTCTCAGAGGTGACATGGGACTTCTCATAACCACAGTCTCTGAGAAGTTAAAGCATTTCCCTGTTTCCTGGACAGTATCACTAAGCCTGAGCTATCTACATAGCTATTAGACAAGGTAATTAAAGGCACAAACATTACCTTGTCAAATTTTCAAGTTCATCTCTGAAAGTGTATAAAGCTTTTAAAATGTTTCAAACCTTTCAGACAGGAAGAAAAAACTTTCTCATAAAAATTTAAAAATTTGGAAAATGGAAAAAATTCAGTTTAAACATTATAAACTTACCATTATTACCACTGTGCAATATTTTGAAGGAAAGCTATTGCTCAAGTTAAATATTAAATACAACTACTACAAATAACCTGAACAAAATTTTTTAAAATATCACCTGCAAAGGTAGTTATGAAGAAGCATCCCATAAAGATAAAAGCTGTGAAGTAATCATGGCACACCATGGCAAGTAGATTCAATTAATGGTTTAAATATATCATGTGCACAAAATGTATTCAGATAAGAGTCTGTATTGTTAATTAACCTTATCAGGATATGTTTTATGCACTGATATATGATTATCTCAAACTTTTTCATTACATAAAATATTTTTATCTATGACTTTGCCCATTTCTTACAGAGACTACTATTTTGATTTGAGTTGGTTTTCATTCAAAAAATGTTTACCTGGTGAAATTAATTAGCTTTTAGTTTGTTATAGGTGCTTTGGTATTTCTATTGATAATTACATATTCCTGGAATTCAGAGTTACTTTTTAGTCAATTCAGAGATTACTTGGGGTTTAGCCTCATTCTGCATTTTGGCTTTCAACAGACTTGCTTTCAAAAACATTTATTTTGCTCAAAATCTATTGCTTTGTCGTTCTGGAAAGATCATTTAATTGTTCCTTTGAAAACACTTTATACAGCATGGTGGACTACTTATACAATGTTTTGGATTAAGTAATTAGCTAAATGATTTTTCATGAAGCTGATATACCCCATTTTTTCCAGACTTCTCTGTGTCCAAAATATTTTAACTCAGGAAAATGTCCTGAAACCATTGATAAAACACAGTGTTTAAAATGAAGTACATTATCAGGGCACTGTATCTTGGTTTAGGAAATTAATATATTTTATTTCAAAATAGGTCAGCAGAATAAATCACTTATACTGTAATTGTCCAGGATACTGGATTTAATGTTGGTATTAGCATGACAGTGTCATGTAATTTTAACGGTTTCCTTGGAATCTGTTTTCTACTGTTATTTTTCTTACAAAAGGTTGTCATTGCTAGATTATAACAATAATTTAGCAATCCCATAATTTAGTACTATCTCTAAGGAAAAACTACTACTAAGGAGAATTATTGCAAATGCATCTTTTAGCAGCAACCTGGGAGACTATAGAGATTTTGCATATAAATTGAGACATACATAACTCTCGCACTATCATCAGGCCAGTTTATTCACTGTAACTTGCCATCCATCCTGCTGCCACAGACATGAAAACTTCTACAAGCAACAGCAAGAGATTCTGAGGCCACAGTGTATTTTTTTTTTTTTTGATGTCTAGCATGTGCAAATACTTCCATGTTCTAAGCATGTTTAATAGGATGTAAAATAGGATCACAGACAAAGAGGGACTGGTTTCAAGAGCAGAAGAACTTAATTTCTTCAATATATTACTATAGTGTGTCTGTCTGTCTCTCCATATTTTTCTTTGATGTTAATTAGTGTTAGTCCTTGTTTTTAATGAGCAATTATTTCTATTAGGCAGAAAGTTCCTAAACTATGCTCAGAGGCAGAAAAGGAGCAGTCAGGGTCTGCTTTCTCTAAATGCAAGAGTGAAAGAAGTGGCAATATCCTCTCTTCTGCAAGCAGCAGAGGAAGGATAAGTTGGTTACATTTGCTGGTATTTTGTGATGTTTTCATGGTGAAAAGTAGTTTTGGTGATGGGAGAAATAATGGTACCATGGTGTCCTAATGTGCAAATCTTCTCTTTCTTTCATTTTTTTCCTTCATTTTCTGCAATGTCATAGATTTGCAATGTTAATGATCATGCAGATCTTTATGTATTTCAAGACACTGATTGCAATATGCTGCATAATATCAATATTATTCCTAATGTTAAACAGTAAAGAGAAAATCTCATCAATGCTGCAATAAATTTGAAAATAACATAGATCTATTGATTTCAAATTGGGGCAATTGCTCCTGAGAATAGGTTAAATTAATATCAACAGCATCACTGACTCGTGGAATATTTTGCATTTTTATCAATTTCAAATTAAGCCAGATTTTGCATGAAATATTTTATAGATTAAAAGGAGGTAGTAGCTTAATATAATGTTCCATTATGTCTCTGCAGTTAACATATAATTTGCCCTCATCCCATTCATTTACCTCTTTCTGGTTTTACTTTGCTTCTTTTTATATGTCTGCCAGAACAGTCATCTCTTGAACGAGTTGAGAAATCAGAGTCTAAGGTTAGAAGTGACATGTCACGAAAATCCTAAAACTTGGGTTTTTTAAACCTCGGATCAACAGAGTTAGATGTATTTTAAGATGCCATCTGGTAACTTTATACATACCAACACAAATTTTGAAATTAAAGGGATTATTTATTGAACAATTATGGTTATGTCAAAATATTATTCAATCACTACTAGTGGTGATTTGCATGAAATGAAGATTATTAAGCAGTATTCAATTTGTGACACTACACCAGCAATTGTTAGTTCTTTTATATTTAATGGATAGCACATGAAACTTAACAAAGCAAAGCTTTCTAATGACCTAGAAACACATTAAATAACTTTAACTATGAATCAGAAAGCACTTTCAAATATACCAAACTACCATATGTTTAAAAAACTTTTTTTTAAAGGTGTTCTTTTTCTCAGCTGGATGTGTACCCACTCCCTTTATCCAGGATAAAGATGCACCTTTCATAACTGCTTAAGGACTGTTACCGAATCATGAAACTAATTCTTAAAAGCCCTTCATCTTAAGATAAACAATAATTTATTCCGTCTGAGACTGTGTGCCTTGAAATGACTGTTTTTTCTAATGCTACCAAACCATCATAAAAGTGATTTTGCCTTTTTCCTGCCATCATTTTGAAATTATTAACTAGTTGTCATCAGGATGGTTTTGAGGATAAATCCAATTATGATCTAAGAGTCAAAAAGTTCCCAAATCCTGTGTTGCCTTATCTAAATTTTAAACACCCATCTTTCAAGGTAAAATCTAAAAATCTACATTCCATGTCTGTCCTGGTTTAGCCAGGATAGGGTTAAGTTTCCCCAGCAGTAGGGGGAGAGCTCTAGCTGGATTATTCAATACCATGCTGACATCACATCCGGGCGCCGAAGCGGGACAGTCCGTTACCGGTTACCGCATGTACTGTGGGATTGGCTCTGTTCTCACTGCTGTATTGGTAGATATTTTGCTCTGTTCATTGTTATTACTGTTATTCTTATTGTTATTGTTGTTGTTTGCTGCGTTGCTGTTGCACTGCTGTATTAAACCTGTCCTTATCTCAGCCTCGGGGCTTTGTATTTCACTCCCTTTGTGGGGGAGGGGCAGTGGCCGCGTGGTCTCAGACCCCGGCAGGGGCTAAACCACCACACATGTCTTAGCTCTATGTATTTATTATACAATGGAAAAGCTAAGTGCCAAGGAAAGATAGTTCACATATATGGCTGTAGAGCATGGGAACATACAGAACTAGCTAGCTGGTAAAACTATGCACAAGGTGTGCTTTTCATATGTATGTCACCTGGGAGGTTGAGGCTACATATATGCTAGCAAAGAAATAGATCAGCAACCATTCTCTACCCCTGAGAGACAGTGGCAAGGCATGGCTAAAATCCTTATGTCCTAATATTTTTCCCAAACCATGATGGCTCCATCCATATATGCAATCCCCCACATCATGCCTGGGAATTATGTCAGGGCGCTAACTGATATAAACAGAAAACATACCAGGGAATAAATATTCTGACAATTAAATGGCAGAGATGATTGTCTGCTAGGGTCTGCACCCATTCTATAGACATATTTGGTTTACTAGTATATACACAACTGAAGTGATTCAGTCAGTGCTGCATAAATCCTTTTCCATCTGCTATAATGAGGATCCTTGTTAATTAAAAACCCTGAAACTATTCTCACAAAACTCAAGCTGGGATCACTGTTTTATCTTTCGTTTTGGTGCTGTTGCAAGAGGAAGATGTGATGTGGATGGAGGAAAGTCATTCTCTGAGAGAGGACTCTATGTAGGAGACTAGGAATCAATGTTAAAAGCAGTATAAGCAGAAGACAGGCCCCTATTGTAAACATTTGAAATTGAATTTCCAGAATAATGGCAAATTTTTTGAGAAGCAGTCCATGGGGAGGGAAGAGATACTTGTATTTATTTGTACTGACACCATTTGGATAGAATATAAAATCTGTGTGGCAGCAAGACTGCTGCTAGGGCTGATGAAAGATGTTGGGGTAGGAAAGACTGACTTCCTAATGTAAATGACTAACAGAGACCAGATAATTGCTTTCTTAAAGCATTCCTCTTTCTCCTACAAAAAAGGAAGCTTACTAGGTCACATAATAGATATATACACTGTAGATGCCTAAAGTTAGCAGACATGAGTCCCAGATGATATATCATAAAGATATGCTTATATTATTAGAGATTTATCTGTTTCGGTAGAATCTAACCAGACTATTTAAGTTTCTACATTAATTTATACACAACTGAAATAGGAAAAATGTGGGGTTGGGCATTTTCTTTCTCAGCTTAAGTAAACATTTTTCTGACTTAACATTTGGGTTTTTTAATGTGAATTAAAATATATGACTATTTTCCAACTATTTATCCAACAGAGAACCAACTTCCAGACACTTCCCTGGATTTTAATTTACTAAATTACATTAACATTATTATTCATATCCTCTATTTAATAAAAAAAAATACAAAAAAGGCATTAAAAAAAATCCAGTTGTACTGATCAAAACTATGACTAAAATTTATTTTAATCTTATATCCCTTCACATATAAATTCAGAACTTTAAAAGCCTAAATGTGTCCAGAATGTTTTCAGAACCAGCTTCCTATGGACCAAGAAATAAAAATAACAGGGCTGTTAACCAACAAGTTTTCCCATGATTGGTTTCACAAACAGCAACTAATTTAAAATTAACAAAGCTGTTCACTATTTTTTTCTCCAAGAACCATACTACATACCCTTTGAAGTCTGGCAAAGTATCAGAGAGAGGAGAAACACTAAAGAATGCATTTGCTTTGGAAAAAGCACAATGCAGTAGACACAAATACACAGTACACATAATTTGCCAGAGAAGTTTAAACAATCTATAATGATTATCAACAGTGCTGGTAACCCAAACTGAGCTTCCCTAGTTTAAATGTTCAGGAACAACTAGGTAAAATCCCTGTTGACAATTTTTATTTCTTTCATTGTGAAAATTTTAGTTCAGTTGTACTTCCTGATCTCAACTGTACCAGCATGACCCGAGTTAGAGACATGACAAACAAGTCACTTGTGGAACATTACTTGCCCTAGAGAACCCATTAGAAAGGTTGGCAAATATAATCCTTTATCATAGCCAAAGGTAAACAGGCCATAATAATTCCGTTTAATTAAAGTTGGTTCTCAGGTCAGGATTAATAAAGCTGATAGTAGTGCTGCTCAACAGACAGACACACCACAATACCTGTAATAACTACTCCACAGAAGTAGGTCATATCCATCAGTCATTATTGTTTTGTTAAGATCAAGTGCTTAAATATTGCCTTCATGCAAAAGAAAAACAAAATGTAGCAACAAAATACAGCACAAGGAAACAAAAACCAGACTTTTCCGGACAACAGATGATTATAATAAATGCAGGCATCTATAGTATAGATATCTATGAACTGTTCATCTGTATTCCATTTATAATTAGTTGAAAGCATCTTTAAAGAATAATTAATCAGCTTAATGGACATCAGCTTCAGAATGAGGACATATAAACCAAGTTGGGTGGCTCATACTTTCTTTCCCTTCACCTACAGTAAAAGAAGAGTAATTAGCTCACCTACAGACATCAATATTGTAAACAACTGTGAATAAAGGAGATGAACCCAACCCATAATCAATTCTGTAATAATAGTCCTTGATATCATTTACCTAAACTAGAACATAAGAAGTAAGTCTTGCCAATGTTATTTTGTCTTTTATTTCCACAAGTCAAACTTTTAATTTACACATCAAGTTTTTCTGCATATAAAGCAGGTTTTAAATTGTTAAGAGATGAAATTGAAGAAACTCCTCTAGCTACACATACAGTAGAACAGATTAGAAATCTTCCTCTCACAATTGTTCCATCAATGAGAATAACTACTACAGATACTGCAGATAGATAGGATTTTCTATTTAATCTGCATTAAATTGAAAGTGGCTGTACTGTGTCCTATATAATTAGATACACAATCTCAGTGTTCATCAGATATGCCTGTCAGAAGTTGATTTTATTACTTTGCCATGTATCAAATTTCATTTTGACCACTGGAATTTTTGACAGAGGAGTGAAGGCTGGACATCTAGAAATAAGAATATGTTTAATGGATTTATAAACACCACAAGACATATACAGAAACATGACATGACTAGGGACTTCAGAGGCCAAAACAGAGTTCCTTGGAATAACTGCCTTTTAATTAAGCTGGAACAAAACTTTCCATTTCAGTGCATAAGCACTGAATTTTTAACATATACACGAATAGGAAATTATTCATTCACTATGAAAAAATAATAAAGTAACAAAATAATGAAATAATAATAGTAAAACTAATAACAAGAACAATCACAGAAAAGTCCAAAAGGCAATATACAATAAAGTATTCTCCCATACCATTATATTTTCTAAAAAAAAAATGAAGCTGAAGTCAGGGAAAAGCAATAAATGTGACCTAGACTGCTTTTAGTCCCCTCTCCTGTAAAAAGCTGAATTACATGCAAAAAATTGTTTCCACTTTATGTATACATTTATTATTATTAACATACATTTATCTTACCCTATTTTTGGTGTGGTTCCTGTGGAGCAGAAATTATACACAGTGCAAGTGTCAGGATAATTAGGCTATAATCATGCTTCAAATTTACCCATACAATTCTCATTAATGTAATTGGGAGTTGTATAAATGAACCAAGGGCAAGAAGTTACTTTAAGTCCTGTGGCCTTCTGGAGCCCTGTGAAGCTGCCAGTTTGTATTAGGAGGTATTTCCTTGCTTTTGGTATTCTGTAAAAAGACTGATAATTTGAGGTATGAAAACAAAGTTTTGTTTCCATGATACTGACTGCTGAATATTCTGACATACTTTTTCTGTCCAAACAAAAGGTATCATTTGTTCATCCTAACTTGATTGGTGTCCAGAGCAAAAAAGAAAAATCCTGTAATTCAGAAGCAGGGCAAACAGAAAATATAATACATGCAGCATATCAGTTTATTTACTCTTCATTTTTGTCTTACTTTGTTTCAGCTTTATCTGGCACATTTTTCCACTAAAATATCAAATACAACTTCCCCAGTTTCCTTAAGGTTCATTGTACTAATACTCTCCTATCAAAGTGTCCATCATTGTCATCGGCTAATATAAGCAGAATTCCTCCCTAGTCACCTTTATAAAGAGGCTATTCCAGCCATGCATATCCTAAACAAAACACTTCTCTTGAAAAGGAGATTGCTTGGCACACAGACTATATTTACATTTCTACCTTGCTACTGTAACAGAAAGTTTTTCTGATGCATCTCGATTACTACCCCAAGTTCTCCATGCTATCTAAACCACACTGTGCTAGTGGAAATGATAGAAAAGCATACCAGCTCTGTGAGAGACTGAAATGTCCTATGACTGTCCCAAAACTTGCTTGTGTCTGTGCAAACCTCGAAGAGAAGCTGCTGCGGCCTGTGAATTGGTCTGGGGAGTGTTTCCCAGAGAAGAGGAAGTGTATTGAAGGATGCACCCCCCCACTTCCTTGCGGTTGCATTGTCCGGACTCTTTAGACAAGCCTCAAAGGGGCAGACCCGTACTGAGCTGGCCCCATCCTGTAGCCATTTGTGGCTCTATTGTGTAGGCCAGACCATGCATTGCTAATGAACTGACAAGAGGCAAATGTTCCTGCCCTAAAGCCAGATGCAACAAAACCTGTGGGACCAGAGGAAAATAAACCTAAAGGTGGGCAGATATGCTGATCAGCGGATACGATGAACTTAAAAAGGCAGCCGAAAATGTTGCTCCGTGTGCATCCACCATCGAAGCCAGATCTGTGTGCACCCACCACAGAAGAACTGAAGACTGAGGACCAACGGGACGCCACTGGATCCATGGTGGTGACTATTCTTGCAGCCCTATACCGCATCCTTGCTTTATTTATGTCTTTTCCTTCCATTCTGTCCTATCGCTACCTCTCTTCACCTTTTTAATAATAAAAACCTGTTTCGGGTGTACGGCATTTGACCTCGTTTGTGTCTTAATTTCGCTCTTGGGATCATATCGAAACCTCCCCCGACATTGGATCGGGACAAGCTCAAAGCCTGCTTTTCACAGAAATAGAGGCTGGGCAAAGGCAATATGCCTAAAAAACTAGTAAGAAGTGTGAGTGTTGTCATTAACTTTGCATGTCAGCATTGGTATTTTAATTTCTGTAGCTGTGTCCAAATACAGGCTGGAGATAAAATGGTAAAGCAAAATGGTAATTATAAAAAAAAAAGTTGGAAACTAAGATGAGAAATTTAAAGACTACTGCTAGCTCACTATCCTGTCTCTTTTAGAAGTCCACTTCTATTGGAGTTTGTCAGCTTGAGCAAATGCTCCCGGATATCACAGATCCTCTGCCATCCATATAAGTAGATTATAGAAAATAAAAGTACAAGGTTCCAGTCTGCCCTGGACCCAAAAGCCCGGGACTCCTGGCACTTTAAAACTGAAAGGGCCTGTACAGTTCCCCCACAATTTAAAAAGTGTCTTAGCAGTTTTGCTGTTGTTATTATGTTGTAGGCAGCAGAAATGCTGACAAGAAGCATTTTTAATTCAAAGCTTCTGTTCAACAGTTCACAGCAGAGAAGTGGCCTAGAATCCTCTAGATTTTCTACGGCAGCCAAGCTGGCAGTTACAGACCCTGTAGAGATTATTTTAAAAAAAGCACTGTTTCTGAAATGAAATATTACAGTGTCCTAGTCTCACTTGGTCTGTACATACTTGGGATGGGGGGGAGGTGATGTTTGAGTAGACATAGAGTGCTTTTTTTCTAATCTTGAAAATTTTTTAGCCTCATAGTGAGTTTCTCAGGAAGGCTTTAATGAGTGTTTCATTCTCTCATTTTTAACTTTTCAGCTGTCGGTATAACCAAATGCTACTTGTTCACTTTTGCTATTCCAATTTATTCACTAAATTCCAGGAGAGGAAGATTAGACCAAAACACATCTACTTTAAAGAGAACATATGAAGGGTTAACAGAATTCAGTGAGAATTTAATGACTGTAGTAAATATTTATTTTGGAAAAAAAGGTACTTTCTTAAAGTTTACTTTCATTAGCTGATAAGGAAATAGCTTCAACATTCTCAAGGCTTAATTAAAATACCTACAAAGATAATATATAATGCAAATTCCATCACCACAGTGAAATTCTCTAGATAAAAATGATTGCTTTATTTAATATAAAGCACATCTGAATATGGGTCAATTCATTAGAATGTTATGCTGCTTAGTAAAAATATTTAAATACTAAATTTATAGCAGAATTAAAATGAATTTTTTTTTAATATTCTTAAAATAACGTAATATGATATAGAGGCATTTAGGAGGTTTTTTTCCCAGTTTGCTGGCTCAAGACACCACACCTATGCTATGTTCCTGACAAAGTAGGGAAGGAAGTTACAGTGCATCAGGTAAGAGTGGTGGCAGTTGTCACCATTCCTGTAATAGTTTAGCAGTCTCAGAAAAAAGTTAAATCTTGAAAAGTACTGATCTAATAATCCATGTCAAACTGCCATCGAATTTCAATCTCCACTAACATGCAGGTCTATGAGCCCCTGGACTGGACTGTGGAAGGAGATATCAATAACTAAGGTTGTTTTAGTTTAACATTGCTTCCAAAATGCAACAACTATCTTATGATAGCTAACTGGACTGTGCCTTTTTTTTTCTCTTTTACTTTTCAATAAGATTATATGAAGATTCCTTATTTGAAAGGGTCATTCAAGGAAAAAAAAAATCAGGAGCAGTTAGTATTGCCTAAGGGTTCTTCCTCAGAAAGGTGCTGGCAAATTTCTGGGGATGAGAACGACCTGCAAGTTCACTACTGTTTTGCTGCTGTTTGATAGAACATGAGCAAGCTTTAATTGAAATCAACATCAGGGCTCCTCTTTCTCAAAAATCGTACCAGTAATTCTGTATGGGAAATAAGACCCAGTGTAGTACCCAGATCTCTTTTTATAAGACCTGGAACTCCATACAAACTCTTGAATCTTGCCTTTGCTCCTGCTACGAGAAGCCAGGGTATTTCAGGTGGTACTTGGTTTGTCTGGATGAAGGTAAAATGCATGAACATAAATATTTACTAGTATGAAATTTGTTTCAGTAGAGTAAACCATACAGGAAAGAACTATAATCAATAGATCATAATAGTATGCAACAGAATAAAATTATAAATGCAAATACTTAATTATATTAGTTTATCTTCATCTCTCTCTTACTGTTTCTATTTTCCTTTGTTGATCTGATCCCCAATAGGTCCACATTGTTAAATATTGCTGTTTTAAATTTAATTAAGTTGGGCAAAAGGATTTGTTTACAATGTGGTTAATTTTATTACTACTCTATAAATAAAGTTTTGTGTAACACAGAGTATGCTATGTTTTCCTACTAAGATGTTCTAAATTTTAGAAATATAGAAAAGTATTTAAATTCTTCAGTTGTAATGTTGTTCAGGTCCTATGAATTAATGCTTTTCTGTCACAGACTTTCAACTGCATATTTTTAAAATTCTTGGAGATCATTACAACAAACTCAGAACAGACTCCAAAAAAATATTGCTGTTAAAAAAATATTCTTAATACCAATTTGGTGAATGACAAAATAATTTTCTGCATTTTTATAGTAAATCTGAAAAAAAGATATGAAGAATAGTACCTAACTGGGTGGTACAAATTTGCAGAGAAAGGAAGTGAAGTTCATAGTGTCTTTGAATAATCACCTGGAATAGGAGACTGAACTCCCTGATGAAATAAATACCTAATTGTCCATACAAGAGGAACAGCTGCAACAATCTAGACTGAGAGATACCCACTACAGAAATACCCAGTAGAATAAGTTAATTAATAGGTTCACATAGTCTACACCTTGACTAACTGCCCAGTTTGAATTTAGCTAAGTCTTCAAGCAGAGTGGCAATTTAAATTTAGGTCTTTTTTTAAAGAAAGTGTTTTCTAATCAATACAAGAAATTCCCAACCTGCTGACAGGTATCTTTTGCAGATTGCAAAGTTATTCAGCTAGCATATCTGGTTCTTCTATATGAGAAATTATTTTTACATTTCCATATGTTACTGTAAGACTGAGCCTCATTTGGAAGATGAGTTACACATCTAAGATTTAAATTCCTCTTTTCTATTTTAAAATTTAAACAAATCAACTGAAGAGTTCTTTTTTTCTGCAACCTGTAAACTTCTTCCATTCCTATTATCTTTTCAGCACTCTTTCAAGTTCACAATAATCCAATTATCTTTCCTGAACTGCTCAGTTTTTTATGAAGTCTCAGTTCAATGACAACTCTCTCACTAGTTGAGGCTCTTTGATAAGACCACATATTGTTTCCTTATGTCATCTTTCAATCTTTCTGACAACCTCTTTACTTTCATGGTTCAGATTGTGAAGTCATGCTCTTACAAATTAGATCTCTCTAATATTACTGTAGATTTTCTAGTGACAGTATTATGAGTTTCAGAGACTTTCTCACTTGAAATGTATCAGTGACAACGTAAGTTTGGCTGCAGGTAAATCACAGAATGGTTGACCATTACTAAATGGAGAAAAAAAAAATTTTAAAGTTAATATTAAAAACTAAATCCAATCTTTAAATTGAGGGTTGCTTTATACTATATACTAGAATTGTTGGTGTTGTTTTCTTTTTAAAACACTGCTTACCAAATAACAAGTCGCAGCCAAGTAAGTTCTGCTAATAAGCTCTCAATTATTTGTTGGACTAAGTAGATGAGTACTTACCAGAAAAGGTAAAAGAATGTGCCACCTATTTAAAGAGCTAACATGCCACAGGATAAAGATAATACTGCTTAAACTGAATAAGGCACAAGTTCTTTACTGATTATAATAACTACTTAACCACATTTATGTTTTTCAGAGTTGGTAGTTGGCCAGAAAAATTAGCAGAAAATATGCAAATAGTTCTCTGTATTGAGTTTATGCAGCTTTAATTAATGGAATTAATTAATTTAATTGCTAATGCAGCTCCAGGAGGAATGAACATTCAAGGAGGTATTCTGTAGTAGCAATGTCATTTAGGTATTAAATCTGAGTTTATACACTTGAGGTAGAAATATACTGTCTTAATCCTTTGTCTTGTGTATGGTTTGTAACACATACAACTTGCAAACCTTTCAGGATCAGGAAATGTGTTTTACACATCTTTGAAAAATGACACTTTTTAAATATCTGAAATATAATTCACTTAATTTCATTTCACCAGATGACAGTGATACAATTACATTTATAAAAAGAAAATAAAAGTCATTATCAGTATCAATGAAGTTTTGCTTGCACCCAGTATCTATTGCATCACATTTAGAAGATGCCTTAATAACCAGAAATTTACCATAGTGCAAAAATATTGTAATTGACTGAAATGCTACACAGCATCTATATATATATTTCTGTGCTTAATATTATGCCATGCAATGAAGAAACAAACTAGACAGTTGCATAAACTTTTAAGTCTTAGAGCTGAGCATGTGCAAATAAAGGGCTTTTTTGATTGGTTTTCTGAGGACCACTTTGACAGCAAATGTATGTGCTGAACTCTTGCCAAGTTTTCTACTAAAACAAAACCATAATCATGGTGTCCACAGTCAGGTTCCTATATTGGTTCTTAAAGAGACAATGTTTTCCACAAAATCAGTGGAAAAAAATAGTTCCTTTTCAGAGAAAAATTTCGAGTCCAACTTAAATGCTCTAAAATAAACTAAATGCCTTAATCTAGAGGTGTAAATGCTCCTTCAGCATGCTTTACAAGGTATTTTGAAGGTAGAGGTCACCTGGTTACAAATGTTAAAATTATAGTCCTGTGGAACTTCATATGAAGGTATTTCTGACCCATCAATTCAGAAATATAAAGAATGAATCATGTAGTAAAGATTAACAGAGCATGTTTGCTTTCTTACAGAATTCGTGAACAAGATACCTAGTGAAACTGCAGGGTCTGCACACTGTTGCTGCTGTCACAGTGCAAAAAAGGACTTAACACATGTACACAGAGTACAAATATCCTGCAATAACCCGAGAAAGAATAAATATCAAGGCCCTAAGAGCAGCAACAGACCTGGACCATCCTCACCTAGGACCCTCATCCCTGCCCATGGGCCCAGGAGTCCCATTTCATCTCAGTCCAAGGCCACCAGTCCCCTGCCACAGCAACACCATAGGAGTGCCAGTCTCCAGCCAATCTCCAGATGTCTGCTGGAGACATGCCTTGGCCCTACGCTGTAGGGAGCTTAGATCCTGCAAGAACTCTCAGCCCTATGCTGGTACTCCAGCCTGACCCAGGGCCCATTTATTTTCACTCCCTGGATGCGCTCTGGTCCTGGCCCACTGTTTGCTATGTTATCATGGCTATTGATGGACCCTGTTACCAGCCCCCAGCTCTGCCACCCGTATTTAACCCCTGTGGGACTGCACCCCATTGAAGAGGGCACAGTCTGTGTGGAATGATTCTGAGTTTCTTGTTCCTTATCATCCAGCCCTTGCTGCTCTCTGACAGTAAAATTACATTTAATTGGATGTACAAAATCTGTATGTATTGACAGGGAAATAAATCCTTCAGGAATGCATATTCAATTTTCACATTAAGCAAGGAAATCAAAATTATTACTTTTGGTTATTTCCTATGGGTTACTTAGTATAGAATCATAAAATAATTCAAGTTGGAGGGACCTCAGGAGGGTTGCAGTCCAACCTCCTGCTCAAAGCAGGGTCCACTAGGAGATCATACCTCAGAGAGGAGAGTCTACAACCACTCTGGGCAATCTCTTCTTTTTGGTTATGATGTCTGGCTTGCCATTCACCTCAGTGGACACATTTCTCACCAGGCTCCTTACAGGTATTTGAAGAATGCTTTGACACCTGCCTGCCCCCAGCCACCTCTTCTGAAGAAGCCCATCTCCCTTAGCCTCTCCTCGCAGGGCAAGTGTTCCATGGTAACCCTTCCCTGAACTTGCTGCAATTTATAAGCATCTTTCTCGTACTGGGGATCCAATATTGGATGCTGTATTCCAGAATTAAGAGCAGAGGGAAGGGAAATAATCGCTTCCCTTGGTTTACTAACTACATATTGGTAGCCATTGGTAGCTATTAGCTATCATTGCTTCCAGGGCACACAGTTCACTCATGTAACAAGTAGTTGAGACCTTTACCTTTATTTTACTACAAGAACAAAATATTCTATTCCATTAAAGACTGGTGTTTACCCAAAACAACCTACTAACAGAAAAGATGGTTTTAGGCTCAAAGGAATGATATGAAATGTCAACAAGAGTCCCTGACACATTTAAAAGACAGCATAGCATATATATGAGAGTTTAAAGAAAGAAAAACATTCAAAGGACTCTGACTGGAATCATAGAAAAGCTATTGGATTATTTTTCCCTGAAGATGACCTTCTCTGTTATATGAAAATCAACAGTAGATGTATCTTACAATATTTAATGGAAGACAAGAAGGGTCTGTAGCTCAGGCCTTGAAATTTGCTTCAAAACTGTAATGGTATTGCCCTTTAACAAACCTACTGTTTGAACATCTGGATGTAGCAGCAAAGAATACCAAACAAACACATTGAATTGTTGCTGCAGAATAAAAACCAAGTGAGTTTGAGTAGATGTTCAGTCTGTTGTATCTAATTAGTTACTTTAGATTGTTCCTAAATATAACTTTCTCATGTGTTGAATTTCCTTGTTTCTGGGAAAAAGAAGGAATTAAACCTATTACTTCTGTATTATTTAATTTGGGAGTAAAATGAGTTGATAACCATCCTTAGAATTCTGTGTAATTTTTGTGGGAAATACAAAGTAATGTTTATGTTCTCCTGTGCTATACTCACACAGATTAAAACTGGAAGATGATATACATTTTAATCTTAAATTTTTATTCTTAAAATGGCGTGAGCATAATTATCAATATTAGTTACAAGAAAAGGAAGTAAATAGAAAGTCATGTTGGCTTTGCACTTAAATAGTATAGGGAAAAACTAATCACCAACTTACTGAATTTGTCTTTTTTTATGCTTGCAAAAGATCTGTGAACAAAACTAATTTATATATTTTCTAATTAATTTAGTTACTGTCCAAGATAAGAAAGAGGCAATAGATCAGATGAACTGTAGTGAAGTCATAATTTTGATCAGGAATGAAGGCACACATACTTAGGCCAGGTTTGTAAGCCATACCATTAATTGTAGAACAAAACCAAGCAAATTCTGTGAATAATAAATTTCCTAACTTCAGACTTTCAAACAAGTGTACAAATTCAGAAATATGCTAAAATCTAGTCTTGCCTTCATTGCAAACAGGCTAAAACCACAAGAAAAATTCACAAGAAATTAACATGTGAAGTGATCAGATAAATTGGTAGTTGGTAGCAGTATGGAAGAGTCTTTGACTCATCCTAGTTGTCTGATGAGGAAAAGGTGAATAGAAATTAAATACTGCTGTGTCCTTTCAACTGTCCCAGCAATTGAAAGTCCTGTGGAGTCAATGTGATGTTCATCTGCTTCTAAGACAACACATGTGACCTGAAGGCAGGAACAGAAATAATGTCACAAGTACTTATGTTTTCTACCATGTCACCTATACATATATGACAATAGGGACCTTTAAACTGATGAAAATGTTTGGGGAACAGGGCGAAAAATGGTAATACTGTAATTTCTGTAGTAGTATGTCATATATTCCATCAAATAAGAGAAAAATAACCACCTGTGTGCTACAGTTGTGTCTAGATATGGCTTATCTATACACCTATGTGTACTAGTCATTTATGTTTACTTTATAGCCAGTACTGAAAAAATAAATGGATGGCACTCTGAAATTGCTTATCTCTGCCCTCTACTGTACAGGAGGTCTGCAGTGACAATACAGGATTGTCATGGGTTTGTCTGAGATAAGAGTTAGTTTTCTTCCTAGTAGCTGGTATAGTGCTGTGTTTTGGATTTAGTCTGAGAATATGTAAGGGACTGTGACGGACTGTGTCTCAACATTGCTGCTGCACCACTACCACTTCCTGGCCTCAGCATCCTGTCGCTGTGGAGGAGTACACTCTGAAGGAGACGAATTGTCCCCAACGAAACCACGACATCCGCCCGAAGCTGAAACAGCAACATCCTTGGCAGTGCCTACCAAGCTGCACCTGCATGCGAGCCAGGTGGAGAGGAAATCAGGGTGAGGAAGATGTGCGGAGGCTGGAGATGCCCCAGGTCGACCCCCCCACTGGTACGACCACCGTGAACACCTGGGCATGCACGCATGGAGGAACACAGGGCGGCACGTACTACAATGAGGTCTGAGAGAATGGGCGGACTTTTCGGAGAAATCATGAGGACTGGGGCAATAAAAGGACTGCGTACTCCTCTCTCGGGGTCCCTCTTGTTATCACTCTTGTTATTCATCCTTCCTCGGAGCTGGGACTTTGGTGGAGCTCGGAGCTTGGAGTACCATCACCTGCACCAAGACCGAGCCAACGGTACATCGCTGGATTTGCGGTGGTGGTAATTAATCTTGCTACATTTCTACCGCTTGCTTGTTTAGGGATTCTGATTTTTCCTTTCTTTTTCTCTCTGCCCTATCGCTATTACCAGTTGTTACAGAAAATAAAGTTCACAAGGTTGTATGGCATCTGACCTCGTTTGTGTCTTAATCTCGCTCTTGGGATCGTTTAAGAACCCTCCCCGATATCGGATCGGGACAGAATAACATTGATAACACACTGATGTTTTAGTTGTTGCTATGTAGTGCTTAGCCTAATTTAAGGATTTTTCAGTTTCTCACGCTCTGCCAGGGAGGAGGTACACAAGAAGCTGGGAGAGAGCACAGCCAGGACAGCTGACCCGAGCTAAACAAAGGGATGTTCCATACCATAGAACATCGTGCTCAGTATAGAAACTGGGGGGGCGTTGGGCCGGGAGGGGCAGATTGCTGCTCAGGGACTGTCTGGGCATCAGTCAGCAGGTGGTGAGCAATTGCATTGTGCATCACTTATCTTTTCTTGGGTTTTATTTCTCTCTCTCTTTTTGCTATATTCCTCTTCATTACCATTCCCATTCATTTTATTTTAGTTTGGTTTAGTTATTAAATTGTTCTTATCTCAATCCATGAGTTTCACTGTTTTTTATTCTCCTCCCCATCCCACTGTGAGGGGAGGAGCGAGCGAATGGCTGTGTGGTACTTAGTTGCTAGCTGGGGTTTAAACCATGACAAGGATATCCACATCAGCACTGTAATGTGTATTGGAAATCCTGTGAGGTGAATCCTGACCACCTAATCTATCACATGTGATAGGATTTATAAACTGATGTAGCAGTCTTTAAAAATTACCTACATCTTGTAGTTACCTACAAGATAATGTACTTCGCTTAAAGGAATGAGCTAAAGAAAGAATGCAGTAGAAATTAAAATGAAAATTAAAAAAGTCTCCCAAGAAAGGAAACCAATCCCAGAAAGTAGGGCAGTATCCTTTTTTATCCATATGCATTTATGCCATAGGTAGTACTGGAGGTGAAGACTGATGCATATCATGGTCATCATAAATTCAGAACATGCTGTCTATCAAATAAATGAACTTCAATGGAGTTCTAAAATAGAGAGAAGAGAAAAGAAATCCATCCCTTAGCAGGGAGAAGTGAAAGCATAGTCTGAAATTACTCACATGGGAAAGCCAACCTTCGAACCAAAAGGGTTGGGGGAGAGAGGTTGGAAAAAGGAGACCTAATTCTCAGGGGAACACGAAGCAGCCCAGGAAAAAATTTAGTGCTATGTGTATGTTAAGATTGTGACTTCTTAAATTAAGTTTCTTTTTTTTGTAACAATTTCCAATCTGTAATACATGTTTAATCTTTGGGATTTTTTTTCTTTTTTAATTTATCATTTCAAGTCTGTATAGCGATCAAACAGGATTCAACTGAATGTAACAGTCACACTGTATAATACTTTCATGAAAGACCCAAATCCAAATATGACAAACCTACTTCTTGGAGAGTCTGCAACCCAGACCAATCTTGGGTATCCCAAGATCTTGTGATGTATTTTCTTCTAAGCAGCAAGAGTCAGTTTTGTATACTCAGTAAACCTGCTAGCAGGCATTGCTCAACAGAAACGCAGACAAGAGATGAGAAAAATTGTAATTCTAAAACTGTTATAATCTCCTATTGTCATAACATAAATATGCACTTATTGTGCTTATTTGGCTTGCTCCATTGGTCAAAATTAAAATGTGTTGCCCACTAACGCCAATGTGAGAAATTCCTGTGCTGTAAGAGCCTTTGTACCATTTTGCAGTTATCAAATTGTTTTAGCAATGCTTAGCCTCTCTCTCCTTTTCTATTATAATCTTCCAAGAATTTCTTTTTTTGATTTCTTTTGTCCAATTTTTGCTGTCAACAGCAAAGGAAAGACCAGGGAGAGCCTCCAACCCCTGCTAGATACAGGAGGAAACATGGTAACAAGTGACAAGGAAAAGACTGAGGTGCTTAATGCCTTCTTTGCCTCAGTCTTTAATAACAAGACTAGTTGTATTGAGGGAATCCAGCCTCCACAGCAAGAAGACAGAGACTGGGAGAATGACCCCCCGCAATTCAGGAGGAGACAGTCAGTGACCTACTGCATCACATAGACATACACAAGTCTATGGAACCGGATGGGATACACCCAAGGGTGCTGAAGGAGCTGGCTGGGGTGCTCGCCAAGCCAATTTCCATCACTTACCAGCAGTCCTGGCTGACTGGGGAGCTCCTGACAGGTTGGAAATTGGCCAGTGTGACACCCATATATAAGAAGGGTCGGAAGGATGATCCAGGAAATTACAGGCCTGTCAGCTTGACTTCGGTGCCTGGGAAGCTGATGGAGCAGCTCATCCTGAGTACCATCACACAACACATGTGAGACAACCGGACGATAAGGCCCAGTCAGCATGGGTTTATGAAAGGCAGGTCCTGCCTGACAAAACTGATCTCGTTCTACAACAGGGTGACCTGCTTATTGGATGAAGGAAAGGCTGTGGATATTTTATACTTTGACTTTAGTAAGGCCTTTGACACCATTTCCCACAGCATTCTCCTGGCAAAACTGGATGCTGTGCCTTGGATGGGTACACGCTTTGCTGGGTAAAAAACTGTCTGGATGGCCCAAAGAGTTGTGGTGAATGGAGTTAAATCCAGTTGGCGGCCGGTCACGAGTGGTGTCCCCCAGGGCTCAATTTTGGGGCCACTCCTGTTTAACATCTTTATTGATGATCTAGACGAGGGGATCGAGTGCACCCTCAGTAAGTTTGCAGATGACACCAAGCTGGGTGGGAGTGTTGATCTGCTCGAGGGTAGGGAGGCTCTGCAGAGAGACCTGGACAGGCTGGAGCGATGGGCTAAGGCCAGCTGGAGGAGTTTCAATAAGGCCAAATGCTGGGTGCTGCACTTGGGCCACAACAACCCCCAGCAGTGCTACAGGCTTGGGGAGGAGTGGCTGGAGAGCTGCCAGTCAGAGAGGGACGTGGGGGTGTTGATTGACAGCCGGCTGAACATGAGCCAGCAGTGTGCCCAGGTGGCCAAGAAGGCCAATGGCATCCTTGCCTGTATCAGAAAGAGAGTGGCCAGCAGGGACAGGGAAGTGATCTTACCCCTGTACTCGGCACTGGTGAGGCTGCACCTCGATTCCTGAGTTCAGTTTTGGGCCCCTCCCTACAAAAAGGACATTGAATTACTCGAGCGTGTCCAGAGAAGGGCAACGAAGCTGGTGAAGGGTCTGGAGCACATGTCGTACGAGGAGCGGCTGAGGGAACTGGGGTTGTTTAGTCTGGAGAAGAGGAGGCTGAGGGGAGACCTCATGGCCCTCTACAACTACCTGAAAGGAGGTTGCAGAGAGCTGGGGATGTCTCTTTAATGAAATAACAAGCAATAGGACAAGAGGGAATTGCCTCAAGTTGCGCCAGGGAAGGTTTAGACTGGATATTAGGAAGCATTTCTTTACAGAACAGGTTGTTAGGCATTGGAATGGGCTGCCCAGGGAGGTGGTGGAGTCCCCATCCCTGGAGGTGTTTAAGAGTAGGGTCGACATAGCGCTGAGGGGTATGGTGTAGTTGGAAACTGCCAATGCTAGGTTAATGTTTGGACTAGATGATCTTCAAGGTCTTTTCCAACCTAGATGATTCTGTGATTCTGTAATTAACTGCTTGTTTTTGAGCAACTTTTCCTGGGTTTATTAAATATTATTTTATACTGTACTTTGAAAAGTATTCTATGAATATTAAGGAAATAAATGTAATTAATTGATAAAGCAGGCTTTAGAAAAAGACCCTTTCCAGTGACTACAGAACCTTGGGAAAGTTGAGGTATAAGTAGTCCATATTTCATTAACTGCAACAATATGTGAAGTTGGAATGTTTTATAGATGTGACAGTAGCAGAATTGTGGATAGTAGAAAATTTTTCCATATGATACTTCATGCCCAGAATAACATGTTCTTACTGCTTGCAATAGGAGCTCTTGTGACAAGTACAGAATTGAGCAATGCTACACTGTAATTAAAGATGACATAGCATGTTGTTATTTTACAACACTACTTGTCTATAAACATCTTATTCTTGTCATCTGTCTACTTACTAATAACTAGTAAACTAGAGAGACAGGGTGCTGAGAAGAATAAATGTACAGCACAGGTTTTCATTTCTACATCACCAATTCAGACCCAAACACAGATGCTCATGTTGAGAAGCCACAGTTTAGTAGCATTTTCTTACCCTGTGGTTTCAAGTCATTTCCCAGATGATGCACATCTTCATCACAAAATCAGCTCTACAACTGCCACTAAGAGCATCAGTGTTGATTATCTCTTTAGAGAGACTGGGAATTGAATGCTACAAGTAGCAATGATATCAGTCCTAAAAGAACTAAGAACACTTATTCCTTAGAGGCACACTGGCAGAACAGTAAGGGGAAAGCAATATAAATGCTAAATTTAAATAAAAAAAAAAAAAATCTTTGCAATCCTAAAGCTTTAATTTCTTCTTTAATCATACAATAAATATGTAACAAAGTCTCCTAGTCTTCTATTTTTCATATAGAAGCCGTAGGATTGTTTTCTGATATCAGGTCTGTTCACTTTCTCTATACTGTCTTCAGATGCTGTTTTATACCAAGGAAACTACAGGATGTAAGATGAAAACCAAAAGCAAAGAAGGTATAAGAATTCTGCACTAAAACTTGAGCTGATATTTTATGAACTTTTTAATGATTCAATTGCCATTATTTTAAAAAATGTTCTGAATATAACAAACTGATGTTTTTAAAGTATATAACCTTCTAGGTTTTTCGATCAAAAATTTATCAGGAATTCATTATGATTTTTCCTTAGGACAGACCTCTTTGCTTAAAAAAAAATAGGTTAGCTTTGGAGTTTTAAAGCATTTCTAATGTAGAGCTGCATCTAAAAAGGGAACTTCTAAAATTCGTTCAGTATTTTGGGACAACTTTTCCATTTACATCTATAGTGTGGATCTTAGATAAGCAGCTTAGTTAATTAATTTTTAGCTGTAGCATGCAACTTATGGTCCATGGGATTTTAGTGGCTTGCTGCCAACCATCTAACAAAAGAATGGCTTTTTTTTTCTGTAGGTTGTTCAGGTAGAGATTCATTAACAGAAAAACAGAACTACTAAAGCAGAATCACTTCTCCAGCCAGAAGACTAATATTTACTTTTAAATACAATTGCTTTCAATTATTTTAACTTTTTTTTTTTTTTTCCAATTTGTAAGGCATTTGACTAACCTTTATTTCCCAGCATTATTGTCTCCCTATTCTTAAAAATGTCTAAATTTACGCTGAGGTTTGCTTGTATGACCTCATTGGCTAATGAGCAATTGTCTGCTAAGAATTTATCAAAAATGTAAACATCTTCCAAAATAAACTTCTAAGAAATTTAATTTATTTTAAAGGCAGAGAGTTCCAGTGCTGAGTAAGCTCTCACTTACTGTACACTCTCTTCTTGTTAAAATAAAGTTGTCATTATAATCATGGCTAAATGGTTATAATGGTATTGTTCTTGATAATATAAATGACTGGCATAACTCGACTCTTAATTCACAAACCTAAAAAAAAGTTTACCTATTCCCAAGAATTTTACATGTCATGTAATTTCTATCAAGCCTAGTGGAAGCTACTGAATGCTCAACAGTATGAATATCTTATTATGGACCTAAGTGTCCAAATATGAACTATCAATTTAACTCGTGAAAAACTGGCAAACTGAAAATCTGTTAAGATGACAAAATAAGTCTGTTATTAGGTTACAGTTCTGTGTTACTGAGATGCATGTTCTCATCATGAATAAACCTCCTCATCTGTAGAGTTTCCTACTGACTTTTGAAGTGTTCTTAAGATTGCATGTGTTTGTCAGGGTATTATACTTATCTTAATAATATGATACTCCACTAGCTGAAGAATATAAGTTCACAAAGAAAACCTCAGAAAACCTTGGTAAATTTCTTTCAAGACTTGCAATGTATATTAATTTTTTTTTGGATGAAAAATGACATTGAAAATATAAGAAAAAAACTAAAGTAAGGCTGACATATAATTAAGATCTCAAATTAATCACTGTCTTAGTTAAACTTCAATATGAGGCATGTATCAAAATGATAAATTACAGTACCGTAGGTTGACAAATATAGCTTATTTAACAACATTAGTCTGAAAGAAATAAATTAAACAGAACATTGAAATAGTAAGTGGATTTTTTCCAGACTAAGGGAGAGACATTTTTTCTTCCAATAATTAAATATTTCTTAAGGCAGAAGAAATGATAGGCTACTCATAGGTTTTTAACTTTCAGATAATGACTTTTTTGCAGATGTTAAATGAATATATTTCCATCCATATTTGCCTGGAACAAAATTATGCATGGTTTTGTGGCTCTCTGATCAATCAGCTTCTTTTATTTATTTATTTTTTAAGATTTAGCAAAGAAAATTTAGCACCCAAAGGACAACAACTGAAGTCCAGCTGGTAATTATGGTAGAATAAAACACGAGGTTTATAATCAAGCACATGTGCATGAGCTTTTTTCCTACAAATTATATGTTATTTTGTAAATGAAAGAACAAGGAAGATAAATCTATCTAGATGAATTTATCACATATTCTCTCTAAAATAGGATGGCAAATTCTTGGCAGCAGGAACAATCTTTAACTGCACTTTTGCATACTGTTAATAAAGTGACACAGCCATCCATACTGAGTCTTTGGGAGGTACTAGTGATTGGATACTCTCTCCTGCATGGCACAGTCCCCTGTCTGCAAGCTAGATCTATAATCCTGGACAGCATGCTCCTTGCCTGGAGCCCATACCCATAATTTCACCGACTAATTGTTGTTTGCTCAGCTTCGCAAATGCTAATTCATGCTATTCACCAATGTGAGTGGTAATAACATGGCCAAGGGAAACCTTAAGGAGATCAAAGGTTGGTATGAGGTTCTGAGGGGAAGAGTGATCCCAGACGGTGTTGGTATCCCTCTCAATCCTTCTGGTTAGGAGAAAAACTCTGGCTATGAGCAAGCGAATCCAGCAGAGGGGTGTCTAGCTGCACAGTTGACTTCAAGGCTTTGGCCTCCTTGATCATGGTACCTCATCTTAGATGAAGTAGGACTGCTGTGAAGAAATGAAACCACCTGATCAAGGCAAAGAACATAACTGCAAGTAGACTTGCTTACCGCAAAAGGAGGGCTTTTAAAAATAGTCTTGTCAGGGGACAGTGACCTAACTAGAGTAGAAGAGAAGAAAACTGAGCCCAGGATTAGAAGGAAGGCCAGGAAGTAAGTAGCAAAATTGGGATGCTATACTTTAAGACATCACATTTGGATTTATTTGGGGAATTGTTAGGCAAAACCTCCTGGGAAACAATTATGAGAAGGAAGGACAGCCAGAAAGAAGGCTGATCTTTTTAAAAGCTAACCAACTATTTTAAGGGGAAGTGAACTTTGGCAAACGACTCATGGAGCTAACAAGGGAGCTTCTTAATGAACTGCAAATAAGCACAGACCAAAAAAAAATGGAAAAAAAGAGTAGACAACAAGAAAGCAGTATAAAAGTGTTGCTTCAGTACTTGGGGACAAAATGAAGAAGGCCAAAGTCCAAAGGGCACTAACACTAACACTAGTGAGTGGTGTGATGGGTTATAAAAAAGGGATTCTACAAGTATTATAGTAACAAAGGACAGGGAAAAATACAGATACACTGGTAAGTGGAGAAGACAAAAATGGACAACATAGAAAAGGCAATCAGTGGTAGTCCCTCATGACTAGACAGACTAGTGATACATCTGTCCCAAAGAAAGCAAGAGGGACCACCATGGGCACTATAAACTAGTACCCCTTCCCTCAGTTCCTGGAAGTAACCTGAAGAGCACACTTTTGTAATCCATTTTCCAACACCTGAAGGATGAAGGTAATTGGGAATAATCAGCACAGATTTAACAAGGGCAAATTATGCTTGATGTACCCAAATAATATTTAAGGATGTGAAGGGATGTTATAAGCGACTACTGCCTCCAGCAGCTCTAGGGCCTGGAGTTTTTTTCTTGTCCAGCCATAGAAGGCCAGCTCAGGGCACCTTTAGACATGGGGGTGTGTGACTCAGGCCAATGGACCTCATTCCTGCTTTCCCATTTGCAGGTTTAACTGGTTGCACAACTAAACATGTATCCCAGAGGAACATACGCACACACAAGACACCAACATGTGGGAGAGAGTCAAGTTGACCGACCTGTCAGCCCTGCACAGCCTCTGAGAAGCAGCAAGGCTTTGATGAGAAACAGGCCTTGGGAGAAAGATAAGAAACTGCTGAGTTGTGCCAAGGTGGCAGAAGAAAACAGCGCACAGCTGCAACACTGAACTGGGAAAAGTACTGACCTGTGAGAAGTTACCGCTGCGTGAACAGCACGTGAACAAGAAGTTGATTGGTCTGCACAGCGCGTGTTAGAGTGGTCTTATGCTGATAGGAGAAAAGGTAGATAGCTGTCTAATTGCTGATTTGCTAATTATGAAGTAAGAGCTTTGGCGAGAGCATAAGTATGTACTATTATAAGAAGAAAAAAAAAAGAATAAAGAAAGAAAATGGCCCCTGCCCTGCAGAAAGAAAGAACACTCTGACTCGTTATTTTGGCTGCTACACCAACGCAACTGGTACAGACTGCCACAACAGCGCCGACCTACAGAACTCACATAAAACACAAGCACTGGCACCCTAGTCTCCTTTTTATCTGTCAGGCACAGGAAGTCACTCATGCAGGCATACACATGAGACTATCTGGGTTCACAAGTACACGTACATTTGCAAATCCCCCAAGTACCAGCACAACCCTTCTGTCTGCCCGGCACCCCTGCGCAGATCCCAGGCCCTCTTACCAGCATCATGCATCCCCTACTCACTGGCTGGTCCAGCTTGATGCTCACTAGCAAAAACACAGCACTCACTTCTCCAGCATGGACTCTCCACCCATTTGATACCTCATCCCAGATGCAGGATCTCCTACCTGCTGTCAAGTCCAGCTAGAAGCATGCTGGTGAATGACACATGCACACCTGGTTTGGAAAACAAACAGACAGTTCCCCCCCATACTCCCCCAACACCAAGCACACGCCCTGCTCCAGCTGCTGGTGCTGAGCCTCTCACTTGCTTCACTCATGCCTGTTCCTCCCAGTAGCTGGTTTTGGGGACACACACTGTTCCCACCCCAGTGTGAGAGACGACTTGTAAAAACAGGCCTGCAAGAAACACAGACTGAGAAAAACAGCCTGAGAGAAAGATAAAAGTTAGCAGGAGGAGTGGAGGCCCTCAGAGCTAAGGAATGTCTCAAACACTTGCAAGTAACGAAACTATAGTCATGGGGTGGATAGTGTGGAGGTCGAAGGTGATAAGGCTGCCCCAATAACAGAGGATGCAGCTGAAGGGGAGGGGGAGGGGGCAGAGAGCGAAGTGAAACGAAGAAGACGGATGCCTCCTTGGACCTTCGCTGGTGGGATCTACGCAGGAGCTCAGACCGGTGATCTCTATTTCTCTATTCCCTCCACCTCCCTCCTTTCCTTCTCCCCCTTTTCCTTCCCTACCATTAAGAAATGCAAGGCATACTGTATTGCTTGCCACAACTCATTATATACTTAGCCAATTATCGTGTATCCAATTCATACATTATGGGAAGTTAATAAATGTTTGGACTTTGAGACTTGTCTCACCGTTGTCCGCTCCGTTGGGGATTTACAAATCTGAGTCACTTGTCTCCCTTGTCTGAGCGGGATGTGACACCCAGTGAGTAGCAGCCAAGACCCTCATCCACTCCAGTAGCTGGCACTGAGGCCCCACCCACTCCAGTAGCTGATACCCACAGGCCAGGGGCACCTGCACCCCTGGGCTGACTCCAGTAGCTGGCACTCTGAAGCCCTTACACACACACAGGATAGGGAGTGAGAATGCACTGAGAGTTAAAAAAGGATTTAATAAGAAGATAGGACAGATTGTGGTGATCAGGTGCAGGGCTCAGCTAGATGAGCATACTGACCAGGCCTGTTTGTCACACAGACATCACAACACTCACAAAATGATGAAAATGCAGAATAATAGCACAAAATAATTTATGATTTGGAACAAAATACTTTATGTTAAGACTTTTAAAGCCCATATTAAAGAGCAAGAATACTCTGAAGGGTGTGATTTTATTGCAGTACTTAAGAACCTAACATAAGAACTAACAGATGCTAATACTAAGGGCTCTGTAATTTAGCAGATAAAAGTAGAACAAGAGGCAGTGACTGGAAATGTAAAAATCAGAGTTAAATAGTCTTGTTTCTAAGTGAGTCAGGGTGATCAGTGGAATCAAAGAAAGTGATAGTTTTCTTAAAGCTTGATATCTTCAAGAGCTGAATTTCTTTCCAGAAGTTATTCTTCAGCCAAATCCAAATTAGTGATTGCAATATAAAGAAAATGGTGTGAAATGCAATAAAAATTAACCAGATTAAGTCCACGGGCCTATTTTTCTTTACTCTATCTGGATCTATACAGGAATGGTGGGAACAATACAACACATAAGTAAAATATTTAAAATTAATAAGCACCAACGCAACCTCGTATTGATTTCATAAACAGTGATTCTCTTCTGTGCTACAGCATTACAAGTACTTCTGGCATTAGAATTAGCATGATAGTCCTGAGGCAATGATGTATTGTGACACACAGGCTACACTGGATCAACTGGAATAAAAAAAATATTTTTCCAACAAATACTGATTTTATTTTTTGACAATGTCAAGTATTAACTGAGTGTGTTTTGGAAATGTTACTTATGATTTTAAAAAACACTGGCTAAGAAGATGTCATATGGCTATACATCTCTATATGATACATGGGAAAGAATATTGATTTATAGTTTTACTAGATAAAATATGTGAGGTATTTCAAAACTTTTAATAGGGTGGACTTCTTGTTTTGCTTTTTGTCTGAACTAATGCTGAAGTATTAATAATATGATCAAAAGCAGGATAATATTCTGCTATTGTTAATCATAGCATGAAATTTGTACAACTTCACTTCTCTTAGTGGAGTTACACTGCAAACACATCAATATAAAAAATCACTTTGCAACATGACCTAGCACCATATTTTTTAGCTTACATATTTACTTATTCTTTTTCTAAACTTTAGTTGACAGTTCCTCTTTATTTAATAAATTAATTTGAAAATAGTGCAAATTGTAACTTTCCCTTTGCCTTCCCGATACCAAGGGAGTTCAGAACTACCTACCATGTTAATGACTACCTTGAAGAATGGTACAATAAAGTCAAAACCTCATAAGCATCTTTCAAGTTTTCTATTTCCCTGAATACGCAGCCATTTTGTTTCTGCATCACACGCTGTGGATACAAGTCTATGAACAGACATTGTTGGGATGTTTCCTGTCCACAATTAGTATTCCAAGACCAGAAGGATATACTAGATAATTTTCTGTGACTTCCTAGACAGTATGGCAGATACTCACACATTCAGCCAAGAAACCCCAGCACCTTTTTTTTCTTGTTATCTAATAGGTTGAATGGAAGTAAAACTTTAGAATGGCCTTCTTATGTTTAGTATGTTTCCTTCTTAAATTTACTATGTTTCATTTCATTTCAAAAACAGGAGTTTCCATGATGAATAAATGCATCTCTTTAGGTGATTTAAGCATTCTCTATTTTAATTATTCTTTTATTTTCTTTGTGGACTTTTCTTTCAGAAACTTTAGGCAAACTCAATTTAATTCCATTTTTATTAAGGGCTTGCTGAAGAAATCTTATGACAGAGAGCAGCCATATCCAAAATAGCTATGGCAAAATCTGAACAAAAAACCCTCGAACCTGTAGTGTCTGTCAGGTGATAAGCCTGGTGAGAACTTCACAGTCTAAAGTCTGTGGCTTTTACAACTCCAACCTGGCAAACACTTTTTGAGTGGACCTTTTACAGAGACCACTCCAACATTAAACAATAATTCATTTGTACTCCTTTAAATTTTTATATGTAGTAGTGGTATTATTAGCTTAATACATCTAGTACTTCATGAATCTTACCTAAATCCAAGATTTAGATTATGTGTGGCCATATTTCTGAATTCTGATATGCAGGAGAGGTAAAAATAGATTATCCTATTTGTCCACATTCTCTAGGTCTATACCAACTGCCAAAATTATTTTTAGCATTCACATCATGGCACATTTAAGTCCTGCTAGTATTTCTGATCTACATGCTTCAATAATCCTGTATATCAGCTACCAATTTTTCTTAATGTTGCTGAAAGAAATGCATGATAGGTCCCTAGAAGTCACTAGATGGAAATCCTGTTCTGTTAATAAACACCATCTGCTCCCTTCTTTCCTGTCCCCTGCTCCCATTATCCATAAAGATGAGATCAGTCTTGAAATTATTAGCATTGCTCTCGAACCCCTCTCAAAAGCATTTCAGCAGAATTGCTGAATTCCTATAGCACCACTCCAGTACAAACACGAAGACTATTTCATTATTTATAGTGTCTAATAATTCAGTATGTGAATTCTTATGTCTAATAATTCAGCATGTGTAGCAGTACAAAACAGATAAAATTATATTTGATAACACTATTATAAATAATTGCAATCCATCTCCAGGACATTCAGAGTTTCCACTATAAAAATAATCTATATATTAAGTTCTTTTTTTCTTCCTTATGATTAATAGGAGAGCACAAAAATGTCTATCATATTTACTTGAATAAAGATTGCCATAAATTCTAGCAGTAAATTTGCTAATGAAGTCAATGATTTTAACAATGTTAGCTACCTGTTTAATAGCTATAAAATAACCCAGTAAGAACAAAAGGAAGCACTGTTCAAAGCAGGACGAGGTTCACTGAAGCCCCTTGCTGTATGGGCCAAGTTGCTATGTCGCTTTCTTTCTTAGCAGCTGTATTTCTCCTCCTGTGCTCTCAATGAATAAAGTTGCTTATGTATCTCAGAACAACAGGAAATGGAAAACTGCATTAAATTCTTCCAGTCTGAAACCAAAACAATCTTATCAGAAATAAAATAAAAAGGACACAGCTACTTTGTGACTTCACCTAAATTATCAAATAAGGGATTAATATAGTATTTCTCCTCCATACATGTTACACAGATCCTGAAAGCTAAAAAGAAAAAAAAAAAAAAAAAAAAAGGCGTGGAATCAGCAGACTTGTAACTCCTCCATTCCTCACTCCAGCCAGCAAAGCTGTGTCGCTAGACAATGATGAAATGATAAATTGCTGCTGGTAATATTGTAGCTCGAGTTTTTTTCTTAAAATCCCTCCTTAATTTTCAATGCATCTCACCATTTTCTGTTGCCACTGTAACTCTTTTTTTTCAAGTAATCGGTTTCAGTTTTCTCTCATGGAATCCTTTTTCTCTAGGTCTGGTGGGCTATATAGAGAGGTGTATCTCACTACTTCTCAGACGTGTTCTTTCCCAAATAATAGAGAAACTGAACATGGAGAGGTATGTGCACAATGGTACCAAAGCTAACCCAAATATGCCACTTGACATTGAGGAAAGCAAGGTGAAAAAGAGAAAGACAGAGAGAAGGAGATAAGAAGGAGTGAGAAGAATGGATGGATGGAGGATACAGATTGAGGTTTATGATATTGATGGCAGGAGGCCAGAGTGGGTATTTCTGTGGTCTATTGTGTACTTAGTTCGACCAGATGCAATTGCAGGGCCTTACATATGATGGTCCAGCACCGTAGTTCTATTGATGATATAATTTTATATGTTTTCGTACACATTTTTATTCTCAGGAGACCAGAAGATTAATATGTTCCTCTATGTTATAATCAAGAAAGTCCACAGTAGACTCATTGTTTCCACAGATTCTGTCAGGTAGTCTGGACTTCCTTGTCAACTTTCAGCTCAACTGCAAATATGTCAAGGAGGATGGGAGGTCAAAGAAAGAGACATTTATGGGCTTTGCTTATTTGGGGTTTTTGGGGGGTTGATTTTTTTGTAAAGGAAGTGAACAGTAATGCATTCCATATAGCCATCTGTCTATGTCCTATATTTCCAAACATTTAAAAGAAAAGTATTTTAAATGATCATGGATTATGAAAGGTATGTTTCTTCTTTTTCAAATCACACCTGGATCTAATCCTTTCAGATATATGTCTCTACTGCTCATCCTGCCATCTCATGCTACCTCTGTCTATCATTTTGCTTTATTGCAATGATAGGTTGCTAATCATTTCTACCTTAGGTTTTAAATTACAAATCCATAATGAAGCACTTAAGTATGTGGTCTGATATTTAGGGGTACTAAGTATGCAGATGTTTCATCAGGAAGCTAAAAAGGAGTTACTGGGCAATCAAAATTTTTGAAAATTAGATACTAGGTAGAACCAGACCTGAAAATGTTGATTACAGGGTTATACACATTCACAAAGAGTAAAAGAACAGAAATGGAGATTGCCCTGATGTGATTATCATTTAAATACACCTATTCTCTCATGTCAAGGAATGATGCATGAAATGAATGAAACATAACGAGTTTTCATTTCTTTGCTAGCTGGGTATAAAGACAGGTAGCTTTATAGGAAGTCAGAAAAACAGGAATTGAAAGAAAAATTCTCTCACTGAATGAAGCTGACTTGATGCAGCTCTTAAAAAAAGTAGATCTGGCTGTGGGAAGGGAGACTCCAGTGAACTGAAACTCTGGGGTCTAGCCTAACTTCTTTCACTGTTCCTGAAATCACAAAATAAAGCCTCAGATTCAAAGAAGATGAGTATCAAATACAAGGTAACAAATTTATGTTTTGTTATAAAATATTGATTTCTGTGGTTGAAGGCAAAATTTCCACACACTTGTCAGTGATTTAAGAGCTTGAGTTCTACTAATTGGCATGTTATTTTAGCCTAGAAAGGAACTATATGAGGAGTCAGTCATATGCAAACTGAACTCTATTGGTAATCTTCCATTTCAGGTTTCATCATTCTCTGTCATAACTGAAAGGCATAGCACACTATCTGTTAGCATTAGTAGTGCAAAACCTTGGAAAAATGTATAAGGACAGCAGCTGATACCATATATAGTGAATCTGAATTTCCCAATTTATGGCACCAAATCAATGATACAAAATGCTACATATTTTGTTAATATGCATAAGGGTAGTATATATTATATTTTGCATAGTTAAATAATAGGAATTTATATATAACATTTTTGTAATAACACAGCTGCTGTGCAAAGTTACTAACACTTGGAAAATTAACAGACTACAGAGTAGCTATGATCTAGCCAAAAACAATTGTTACACTTAGCTTGATTTAACAGACTATAAAGTAGCTACAATCCAGCCAAAACCAGTTACACATAGCTTGAATTTGTATTTTGTAAATTACCTCTTGCTTGCGTGCAAGCCAGAAAAAAGTGTGTGTGTAACTGCCTCATTTGCTTTCTATAATAAGGGACAAGAAAGGCCTGAAAATTCTTTTACATTTTTCATTTCATACCTTTACATAAGTACGGAGGGAATTTCTATATGAAATAGCATTCTAATGCATCATACCTGAAGATAAACTATGTCAATGGCTGAATACATTTTACTACAGATGGTTCTGGGCTGTATTTCTATGGCAGCCCTTCATTGCATTACCTGTTTTCGGATATTTTCCTAGCTATCAAAGTGTTACTCAGCTAGTTACTTTCTCAGAGATTAGTTTCTGTTGCAGGCAGGACTGAGCAGTGTATAACAATGGCCTCAGAGCTTCTCCAGGCAGTTTACTATATCTTCTGGCTTGTTGACAGAGACACTTAATGGAAGCAGAAAGATCAAGTGTCCTTACATCAATTTAAAAAAGAAAAAAATAAAAGAGAAAGATAAAAACAACAGTTTCTGTTTATATCCTATAAATACATGTTAGAGTTTATAGTCCCAGGGCCAAGAAACTGATTTAAAAAAATGGATGGATGATATATTCCAACTCTTCAAACATTACTAAAATGAGTTTGATCATAAACTAGATCCTTTCTGGAACATAAATATGAACTTCTGAACTTCAGGAATACCTGTGCCCATTCATTTACTTCAGTGTCTGTGTGAAAACTGTAGACAATTGTGAAAACTGCAGTAGGGAAGTAGTTTTATGTCAGTTCAGAGAACTGAGTCAGCATTTCTCCTATGCAAAAGTATGAGAAGGAATCTGTCCATAAAACTTGCAGATATAAATTCAACTATCTAGTGAAATTCAAGAGTGAATTATAATGTATTGGCATTAATTTGAATAAGCATATGTTAGAAGAACCAGAAAGAATATGATTATGTTTTTCAGAATTTAAAGAATTTGGCATTATTAAAGGTCATAAAACATTTGTGTCTGGATAGGACTATAGACAGTAGAGTTTTAAATATTTTGGTGTCAGATGTGAGTCTATGCATTTGAAAGACTGACCCTGTAACTTGTGTAAGATTACAAATGTGCATTTCTATATATTTTTGTGGGACATTTTTTTTATTATGTATAGAGATCAGAGAAAAAAATCAAAAATCTTTTGTTAAGAATGTCTTACCTTCATAGTAAACTTTAAACCCGTGAGCACTAACTGCAAAGTCACTTGTCAAGCGCAGTGAAAATACAGATTTTGTACTTGTCACAGGTGGAGGAAGATGAAATCCTGTTAACCTAAAAAACAAAAAAGCACAGCTCGTGGTTAATTGTCTGAAAAATAGAACAGCGTGTGACAGGTTGCTGTTCCAAACAATATTTCATCATGGAAAGGGCAATGGACTTAAAAGTATATAGTTTATATTACTTAAAAAAATTATTTTTATATAATAGTTTAAGGAATCAATATAAAATTTTAGCAGCTTTCATGGACACTGAGCCAGGTAAGGTACATCGTTTTGGGAAAACTACTTAGAGATGATAGTAAGATATAGAAACTGGACTTTAAAAATGGTCCAGATTATCAGTAAATGAAAAAAAAAAACCAAAACAAAACAGTCCAAACCACCAGCCCATTTATACTATTTAGGGTTATGTTAAAACATCTATTGCATTGTATATTTTACACAGACTTCTGTTAAAATCTGTAGTGGGTGAATTTTCTGCAGTAATATGATGAAAGAAAGGGGACCATGATTCACTTTACTGAGGGAATTTAAAATTACTTAAACTATGTACTTTAACCTCAGAGAAGATATTTCTGCTTTCAACTCAAACAGGAAATCCAAAGAGCATCATTGTGAAATCATACATCCATAACGTGCTGGGTTTGGGTGGCAGGGTTTTGGTAGCAGGGGAGGGGTCTACAGTGGTGGCCCCTGTGAGAAGCTTCTCAAAGCTCCTCCAGCTCCAAGTCGGTCCCACCTCTGGCTAAAACCGAGCCAATCAGTGATTGTGGCTGTGCCTCTGGGATAACGTATTTAAGAAGGGGAACCTGAGTTGGGGACGACTTTGAGAAGGAGTTACAAGAAAGACACCTATACAAACACCGAGGTCAGTGAAAGGAAGGAGGAAGTGGGGGGAGGTGTTCTGGAGCAGGGTCCCCCCTGTACCCCATGGTGAGATGGCAGGGCTGCCCTCCCCTGCCACCATGGAGGTCACTGGAAGAACAGAGATTTGCCTGCAGCCTGTGGAGGACCTCCGGGGCTCTATGGGAAGAAGAAGCCCCTGCTGTTGTAGTTCGGCACTCGGAGGACTGCAACATGTGGAGGTGACCTACGCCAGAGCACCTCAGGAAGAATGTGTCCTGTGGGGAGAGAGTTTGTGGAGGACTGTCTCCTGTGAGAGGGATGCCAAGTGGAGCAGGGGGAAGAATGCAGAGGAGTGCATCCCCCCCGACCCCGGAGGAAGAAGCATTGGACTGACTGCATCCCCCATCCCCTGCCTCTGTGCCACTGGAGGAGGAGGTAGAAATATCAAGAACAAAACAGCACAGAGAGAAAGGAGGGGGGGGATAAGCTGTGTTTTTAAGATATGGTAACTTTTCCCACTGTCCCATTCTGTCTGTTAAATGTTGGTTTTGTAAAATGTTTGAATTCAAGTGATGTTCTTGTTTATTTCCCCTTCCCCTAGGAGTGTCTTTTGCCTGTGACCATTTAAATAGGTGAGAAAACCCTCCCTGTCCTTATCTCAATTCCTGAGCCTTTTTTTTTCATTTTTCTCCTTCCCAGCGCTGGCAGGGATGGAGTGAGTGAACAGCTGGGTGGTGGTCAACTGCCCTCTGGGCTCAAACCAGGACCATAAAGACAGCTCTCGTGTAAGGAATTATGGGGTTGCTAGGAGGTTTTTTTTGGTTGGTTGGTTGGTTGGTTTGGTTTTATTAAAACCAGTATTTTTGAGACACAGATGAAAGGACACTTCTCGTGTACTCATAGCACTGCTGATATGCTCTACCGATACGCAGCTCTACACATTCTTTTCATTTGACGTAGATAACACTTTCTCTGTTCTAGGAGAATAACCCAATCAGGGTTCACACCAGAGCAAGAAAACCCATAGTATTTACCTGTCAAAAATATGTAGAGAGCAAATTTAATAATTTAACAATGTATACTCACAAACGAAAACTAGACATACCTTTGGAGCCCAGTTAGTCGTGTATGGCAAATTGTGTAGCAGATTAGGATGATTTATTTTATTAATTATTAACATTAAATTGTTTTCATGTGTTTGTAGCTGAGCCCTATTTTTACTCATTACTTTGAATTTAGAATTATAGAAAAATTTAGGTCAGAAGACACCTGTGGAGATCAGACAGTCTAACCTCCTGCTCAAAGTAGGCTTAATGTAAGAGTAAGTCAAAGTTGCTCAAGACGTACCTTTTCTCTTAAAATAAATTCACCATTTCCTTTTTTTTTTTATTCATACATTCATGATGATGTTTTAATTACTGCTATATGTGAAATATAAAATTTAATGTACATATGCACAAACAGCCTCCAAAACTGTTCACTACTTTGTTAAACACCCACTACAAAACAGCTGTGTATTAAATATGATTCACAGAGACATTTGATTTTTCAATACATCTTTATAGGATTCCAGAACACACAGTTCATAGGTTGGTCTTGTGAACACTTAAAAAAAAAAAAAAAAAAAAAAAAAAAGATGTAAACTCTGATATTTTTTACTGGAAAGAAAAGCACATAATTTTAATTTTGCTTGATATAAGTACTGCAAACACCAATGGTGTTTAATGTTGCTTTAATACATTTTCTGCTGCTTTGTACTGAAATTCACTCTCAGTCTTGTTCTGAAATGTACTGATAAGTTATGTCCTGCCATTATCACCAGAGGGAAGGACAGAGAGTGATGAGAAGCCCGGAATTTGAAAGGTCAGGAAATGATTTCCTGAAAAATTATTGCAATTGCAATATTAGCATTTATTTTAATGATTTATCTATTTTTAATGTTTAGATACCTTTAGATGAGTTCTACGTAGTGTACTAGTAATTCACCATGAGACTCATTTGCTGTGGGGACCATAAAAAGTTTTATATTGTTCTCTGATGACTGTCTACTTAGTGTTCTTACTACTTGGTGTTCTTAACAGATACTCTAAATTAATGGGTGTTATATTGTTGGTTTTTCTCAGGTAATCTTTGGCAAAAAATCCCACAATAGCCTGTCTTTTTTCCAGGAAATATTCATTCATTACCCTATGCCCTCACTGAAACAATTGTTAAAGACACCGCAATAGCCAATGTATGCTATTGGTCACAATCATGACAGGTATGAAAGCCAAATTGTAAGATAATATTACTCACAGCATAATGACCAGAAAATTCAAAAAAATAAAAAAAAGTAGCAATGACAATTAAAGAGGTGTATATACAGATATCTTTTGTCATTAACAACTTCATGAATAATGTAATTAAATCAAAAGTAAATTAAAGAATTTATATGACTGTGCAAAGATGGAGCATTATTTACAGAATTTTTAGGAAACACATTATTTTATTTTATTATGAAAATATATTTTTATTCTAACAATAAAAAAAATAATAAAATGCTTAACTCTCCCAAATGGGCATATGCACTCTTTTACAAGTCAATATCAATGAAATTTTTCATTAGCTTATACATAAACCAATAAATACATTAATTCATTGGTAAGTATCACCACTTGAAAGTAATCTGACTTAACATAAAACCAAGCAATAATTTGAATAAAAATTTAATTCGCAGCACACAGTAGGTCTAGCTGGTATCTATTTAGCTAATCAATGATTTGAGAGAATTGTGGGTATAAACACATATCCAGCAGAAAAGAAATACACGTTTATCCCAAATTATTTAATTTTATGAGTCGTACATATAACAGCTTAGATGGGTAGGGTATTTTTAAAATGAACACGTTACTAGTGTGGCAAGCATTACAGCTTCATGTGCAAAATGGATCATTATTAGAGCCATTTGATACCATTTAGCTTTCAGGGGTCTGCCTTTTATCACCATCATTATGCTGCATTTACTCAGAAAGGTTCAGCTTGATTCTTTAATTCAGTTGCTATACTTAAATATATATGAAAAAATGCAGAGGTTTTATTTGTGGTTTAGTGGATGCAAAATTAATTAAAATTTTTAATTTGTAAAAATACAACAACATGAAAATATCACTTGGTAATATACTACACATTTTCAAGACGGAATATAATGTAATTTGCTCAGACAATTGAAGTAACCAATACTTGAGTATTTTTCATTGGGTACTACAGTACATTGACCTCAGAGCTTAAGTCTCAGTTGTGTGTAAAACTCTTCAAAAAGTTATAAATGTTAGCTAGAATAGTTTTCTTTGCCATTGAAAATAAAACATAACAAGTACATAATAACTGCAGCAGAGAGATGTCAGGTAAGCAGCAAAATGCCTGCAAGATAATGTATGTGCATAAGTCTGATTGTCACCTATTCAGACCAGTCACAACTAAATGGCTAACAAAGAGAGTAAGTACCTGGTAAAAGCAAAACTTTAGGTGGGACACTTATGCAAAACAAGCAGTCATCTCCTTAAGCTGGTATCATCTGCATATTAATCATATTTAAAATTCAAATTTCCTGTAGTAGCTGAGTTTTTTTTTATCTACAGCAATTTTCTCTCTTAAATGCCATTTGCATACTTCATTCCATTTGCATCAACTTTTTTCAGATTTAAAATACTTAATAGAGGGATTCAGGTGTCTCTCTACTGTTATTTTAGACACTGTGAGGTATCTGAGACATCAGGACAGAGCTGGTAGATATGACATTGGACCAACATGAGACCCATTGCTCTTCTGGAGATGGGATTCTAGATGTGCCCCCATGCAATGTTTAGCCACTTCAATCACCCCTTTATAGTCTACCACTTTGGCAGAATAAATTTATACTAGGACGGGGGGCGGGGGGGGGGGGAGCACTTTTCATTCACCCAGTCCTTATCCTCTTTCCCTTTTTTGTGTTGGAATTGGCTCATTTAGTGTTACCTGAAATACATAAAGAAATCCCATAAGCAACTGATACTGGCTTCTGTGGTAAGAAACCATGGGAACTAAAATGCAATGTCTACAGAAGTTTGAGAAAAATATATTTCTTTCTCTTTCAACTCTTAAAAAACAAAATTTTGAATTTAACATTATACTGGAATATTTGATTGGGATGGTGCAGTTCAGCTACAAAGTATTATCCAACATACAACAGTGATACAAATTTTTAAATTAATACACTTCATATTAATGCATATGTTTGCTTTGTTCTCACTGATGTCTTATCAAGCTTGTCTGGTACATTACGCCCACAGGAAATGGACACATTATATGTCCAGCTAGTAGACTCTGAAGTTGTGAATGTGAAGTATGAAACTAGCTGGGTAGATGCCCAAAGACAACAGATAATTCTGGGAGTGCAGGAAAAGGTTGAGATACATTTTTATTTATTCAGCTCTTCTACCTTAGAAACATCAGATGTTCTTCCTGAAAATCTTCTTGTCTACAGAAATTCTGAAACTCCAGTGTAAATATGGTAAAATTAAAGTTGGTATATCATGTGGAGACATAATATGTATTTAGATATTATTTGCATAATTTAGATATTTGTAAGCAAAATTATGATGCTTTGTAAAGTAGTTTCAATAAAGTGAATCTGGCAAAGTTTTTGTAATGACTTCACCATATAAGAATGAACAGAACAGAAACACTTGGTAACTGGGAGCCAGAGTAAAAGGCATGTGAGATATGATTAAAGATAGGTGTATAAATAACCTCAAATAGACCCAAGGCTGAGGAGAAGAAAATCTCCATCATCACCATCATACTCTTTGGCAAAGAATTCATCTTGCTGGTTGTTTATCATAACTACCCCCTGGTGCCATCTTCATCCCCCTGAGGAAAACCAAAGCTGTTGGGGACCCAGAGGGATATCAGAAGGGTGAGAACACCACCAGAGAAAAGAGGTAGATTCTAGGAAGATTCTGTATAATTTTAACTGCATTATCAACAAGATTTTGCTTTAATAATTGGTTACATGGAGTATGAGTGTTAGTAATTTGTAAATGGATTAGTAATAACTACTGCTATATTAACTGTTATATTTTTATTTGTTAAGATTTCTTGGCAAAATATGACATATTTTATTTGAGTCCTCAGATGTCTCTAAGTACTAAGGATGCAAGTGCAGAATATTTCCCAATGTACAAATTAAGTGACTAAAAGATGTCTGTTTCCATCTGAAAGACTAGTTTCGAAGGAATCTGTGTCATATGTGGGGAAGTTCTCTGACTCCATCCTTAGATCTTTTTTCAGTAATGGAAAGGGTCAAATGGAGTCTGCAACAAAACATTGTCTTATGTCTGCAGGAATTTCTAAATATCCTGTCACCATTAATTAAAATATAATAAATAAATTCTAAGAAGTTTTGATTATTTCTGAATATATATGAAAATCTGTAGTAATTTTTTTTGTTTTATTAGTGACTGAAAATTACATAATTATTTTTTCAGACATGCCATTTACAGTGTGTATCACTGTCTTTTCTTCCTGTGAGTTACTGTATTTCGGCACATGCTGTAGATTCACAAAAAACATGGGCATACAACAAAACACAGTTGAATCTCTGTCTGTTTTCCTTTCTTAAACTGGATTTTAAAAGACTTACTCCACGAATAACTGTAATCTCTCTCACTCTCTTTTTTTAATCATCTATATCATCATTTAAGAACAACAAATCAGCTTAGATTTATGGTTTCCAAGCTTTTAAGGTTTCTGAGTAGAGATTTCTGAAGTTTTATCAATCTTTTGTTCTCTGCTTTTACTGTGATCCTTGGGATAAACCTTTAATCATATATCAAGTGAGCTTTTAGTTGCATGCTGGACTTTAAACCTCCCAACTGCAGGAACAAATTAGAGCAATCTCTTCATAATTGCAAAGTTAAAATGATGGAAAGCAGTCTTGATTAGTCATACAAAAGTGCTCCTAGATAAATTGTTTACTTCAGATTGTAGTGTGATAAATGACAGCATTTCCTCATTGCCTGTATATCCCAGATAAACTGTTGTTTGACAAAACATCGATTACCCTTTTAAATATGTAATTTAAAAAAAATGTATTTTAAAGACCTTTTTTCAGGTTCACAAAAGTCTAGCTTTTTTACAGTCTGTTACTGCTTTCCAAAGAAAATACAGTCCTTCTAGAATATTTCAATTTGGATTGGATAGTATACAAGGAGATTGACCAAAAGATCTTTTAAGTGAATAGTAGTCTTTCACTTGATCTAAATAAACTTCTGATTAGCTCATAGGAATTTTGCAACAGCAAGAGTTCTAGGTTAATCTGAAATGTGTTTGTGCCTAAACAAATAAAATAATGCAGAAATATAAAACATGTCAACATGTCAACTTATTATAACTTTGACTGTAAAATTAGAAAGAGTGTCAAAGTCCATCCATTCTCACTTTTAGTTTGATCTCCAAAGAACTGTTTATTCTTAATGTCAAATGCAGAAGATGGATTCTGATGAAGAATACGCCTAATAAGCCAAATGCCAAGTATAAAATAAAAGTTGGTAAAATTAACTTTTTTATACCTTCACTGAGAATCTTCCCCACAGATAAAGCCAAACTTTCTGAAGACAGTAGAAATGTTATTCCATATTTAACTGTTTTCAGGAAATTGAAATATCTGATATATTCAAAGCACATTTAAAATATTTCTAATTACAGCTTTTGCTTTTATCATATTAATATAACTTTTATTTTTCTTCCGCTGTGAAATTTTGGTCTCAGTGTTACATATGCAACTTGATAATCTTCAGAGAATATTATTCTTAAAATCTGTAGTACATAAACAAATTAAACTGCATAACCAGTGGATTTCTTCTATTAAACTGAATACAGTCCTCCTACCAATTGTGTTATTTGCTGCTGTGTCCAGTAACTTATATTATTTATGCAGACACTACCATTTAACACTTATCAAATAAATGCAACTTAAACTTAGTAAGGTACTGCTGGGGCTTGGTCTTGTTGGACTACATGCTGATGAATTCATTATTAGCTGATGGAGTCTTGTCTGTGTGTTTGTGCATTCATATACACTTCTATTCATTTTCTAAGTAGCAGATTAGATTTAACATCTGACTGGAATGATGTTACACTGATTCAATTTCAAATTTAGTGAGATATGGTCTTTTGCCTGCCAAATTCTTGTTTAACATTTTCCTGCTACTTCTGATTATTGAGAGAAAAAAAAATCATAGATGCTCTCAGCAGAAGGGATTGCTTATTTGCATTTGCTAAGATAAAAACATCCTCTTCTCACCCAATTTGTTACTGCATTTGTTGTGATCAGCATCTGGTTGGCTGAAATAAAAGATTTCTTCAGGTTTTTTTCTAGGCACAGTTTTATTTTTGTCTTCTAATACAAATCAAATATTTGTTTCTGAGGACCCTATCCCCTCACTTGTACATGTCATGGCATTTTCTTATTTTGAATACTGAGATATTGAAGAGAAGATATGATTACTTAGTAAAGTATGAATTTTAAATATGTAGTGTATCCAATTTGGCATCCCATATTTCTGACTGCCACATTAAAACTGCATAGTTTCCTATTGGCATGTTATTGGTTGCCTTCTTTCATGATAATGGAAAATGTTTCCTTTTCAGTCTGTTTTGTGGTCTTTTTTTATTGTGTCTCTTCCATAATAACTCATCAAACATATAAGCATCTCTGATCTCTGAACAGCAGACTAACCATCTACCAGTAGAAAGTTCCAAAAGCATTGAAAACTAGCTAAGGAGCAGTAACAGTGAGTCATAAAAGGTAAGTAACAGAAAAGCTAGGAAAGGCAAGGAAATATGATTTTCAAAATTAAAGTATGCATTTCACTACCAAGATCTTTGATGAAATCTATGACATTAAATACATTATTTAAACATCAGTGGTGCTTTTATGTTTATGAATGAGTTAAGAAATAAAATTACTTTAAAAGGTAAAAGTTACCTACAACCGTTATCTACAAATATGTTTGCTTTTGAATAAGACCATGCATCTTTAAAGTAGCCCAGATCGTATTAACCCAAAGTTTCTCTTCCTTCCCTGAAATTGAATAGCCCATATTCCACACACAAAATCATACAGGACATTCAGTCTGAAGTATATCTCATGCTGTTGGATTTCTATACCATATTCCACAGTCTAGTGCTTGAGATTTAGTTGTAATTGTTTTAGTATAATTTACTTTCTCAGTGTCCACTGTAAACTAGAATGAATGCCACAAGAGAAAGAAGATTTTTTTTTATTCTTGTTTTGGCTTTCCCATGCAGTTTACCAAAAATGCATTAGTCTTCCCAAATAAATAAATACAAAACTTGTCCTATTGAAAATATGAGAAATACACAGGAAGGTTACCATAAAAAGATTGCCTGGATATCCTAAAATATTAATTCCACAACACAAGATAACAGGATAAATCAGACTGGAAGGAACTTCAGGAGGTCTCTATTCCAGACTCTTGCTCAAAGTAGGGTCAGGTCTGAGGTCAGACCAGGTTGCCCAGGGCTTTATACTGTTAAGTCTTGAAAATCTACAAGGATGGATGTTGCCCAGCTTCTCTGGGCAATCAGAACCAGTCCTTAATTGTCCATGAGACATACTGTGACAGATTCAAATGATTCTATGTGATAATAGCTTCTTTCACCTGATTTAAGTAACATACCTAAGTGATCACAAATACCACAGGAGAGAGGATCTTGCAATTCTAACATGCTTATTCTCACAATACACACTGAAGTCAGAAAGTGCTGCTTTCCCAGTGGAGGAACAGAAACAAGAGACCAGGATTCAGACTTGGTTTAAAAACCTTAATCTCTGTAGAGAGACAGTTCTTTCTCACAGTCCTTAATTTAAATAAGATCATAGAAGCATAGAATGGTTTGGGTTGGAAGGGACCTCCAAAAGTCATCTAGTTCAACTTCCCTTCATCTTCAACTTATCAACTTCTTCAACATCTTTAACATCTTCAACTAGATCAGGTTGCTCAAAGCCCTGTCCAGCCTGACCTTGAATGTTTCCAGGGATGGGGCACCTCCAACTTCTCTGGACAACCTATTCCTACCCTCATTATTAAAAATGTCTTCCTTATGTCTAATCTGAATCTAATCTCTTTTAGTTTAAAACCTTTGCCCCTTCTACTATTGCTACATGCCCTGCTAAAAAGTCTGTCTCCATCTTTCTTATAAGCCCCTTTAAGTATTGAAAGGCTGCAATACGGTCTCCCTGGTGCCTCTACTTGAGTGGAGGGGGAACAAACAAAGATCAGAGGACAGTACTGAAGAAAAATACAAGGTGACAAAGTGCAGAAACACAATATCTAACGTGTCAACCTACAAAACTGTCTGTGAAAGATGAATTTCGTTGTAGAACTCCTAGAACAAATGAATGAATTTTATTCTTTACCACCACTACAATAAAAATAAACTGATTCCCACATAAAACAACTATAAACTTTGTTAGTACATATTACTATTTATTTCTAGTACAGATCTTAGAAGAGTATTTCTACATTTGCAAAGACACCCTACTTTCCTTAGTTTCCAATGTATGTTTGGGATTGGTTTTCTGACTTTTTTTTTAAATTTTTATTTCTTGTTTAGATAGAAGAATGATAAAAATGAAGTTTCACACTAAAAAAAAAAGAGAATATTTTAAAATGAGTACACCAGAACATTTCTGAGAGTAAAAAACTACTAGTCACCTTGTGCATATGAATTTAAATTTCTGAAGATGTGAGAGTCCTATATCTAATCTGATGGATCACATCAACAATATTTCCATGATTATATATTTCTGACTGCTCTATTAACTGTCAGAGCAAATCTAGTTTCCCTTTAACTCTTCAATGCCGTGGCCTTTTCTCCCTTCCATATTCTATGCACCCACGTATGCATCCATGCTTTTCTGACCTTTGAGCAGAACAGACCATGTCCAAACAGCAACTTCCAAAAATGTCAAAGGTTTAAAAGTCAAGGAGCAATAGTAGCTAATCTGAAATGAACAAAAGAATTCTGAAGTACTGGATTGCATAATCACTCATGATGGCAATCAAGTCACTACTCACACTTATTAATGAATTTTGGAGGGAGAAATAACAACTTACACTTTGCATTTCTGTCTTTTTTGCCGATATGTTCTAACTGTTTTTCCAACATTATATTAGAAAGTAAAATAGTCCATAATAATTAAAATTGTAATAGATTCCTTTTTAATCCTTCCTACTTCAAAATTTTTCCATTGACCCAGTACATATTTTCCTATAGAACACAAACAATCAAGCATCATGGTTTTCTTGCTAGTGTTCTGCTATACTTTGTTAGAAAAATAACTATTACAGTTTAAAGAAAAGCTATTAATTCTTTCATAATGATAGAAAGAATTCTATGAAACTTTAAGTGGCAAATTAAAACTGATAAGATGAAGTTCAATTACCTTGTTAAACTATTTTTATTAATCCAAGTTTAGAAGGATTCAGAAAGGGATTGGACATGTAACTAATAAGTAAATTCAGAGTTCAGTAGTATATCCCTTTAAGAACTGATAGAGTTTTAAGAGGGATATGAAAATCTCATGATTCAAGAATTCAATCAATTTCTAGGCAGTGAGTTAAACTGAAGCTCTGTAATGTGTATATTTCATGGGTAACCTCATGTCAAGGTTTTGGTAGTGGGAGAGGCTCTGTGAGGATAGGTCAGAGGCTACTCCATGCTGGACACAGCTAGGTCCAGACCCACTGCAGAACAGTGCCTCTGTGGAAACATTTAAGAGGCTAAATGCTGCACAAGCAATGAGAAGTGAGGAAAAACTGTGAAAAACAGACCTGTGAACACCAAGGTCAGAGAAGGACAGGGAGATGGTGTGTAAGGCAATGTAGCAGAGATTCCTCTGCAGCCCATGGAGTGCCATGCTAGAGTATATATCCACACTGTAGCCTGTAGAAGACCCCACATAAGAGCAGATGGACATTCCCTGAAGTAATTACAGCCTATGAAGAAGACCCATTGGAGCAGTCCATGGAGGACCCAGGCTGGAACAGGGAAAATTGTGAGGAGAAAGAAGCAGCAGAGAGGAACTGTTATGAACCAACCACAACCCTGCATTCCCCATCTCCCCTGTGCTGCTCAGGGAGGGGAAAGGTAGAGGAGATAATAATGGAGTAAAGTTGGGCCTGGGAAGAAAAGGGTTGGTATGAGGGGAAGGTGTTTTAGTTTTTGTCTTTGCTTCTCACCATCCAGCTCTCTTTTTAATTGGCAATTAATTAAATTAATTTTCCCCAAGTTGAGTCTGTTTTGCCTGTGACAGTAATTGGTAAGTGATCTTCCTGTCTTTACCTTGACCTAGGAGCTTTTTCATCTTATCTTCTCTTGCAGTCCTGTTGTTAGCGGGGGGGGGGGGGGGGGAGTGATGGAGTGAATGGGTGGGCATCTGACAGCCAGCCAAGGTCAACTCACCATAACCTCTGGTATTATTTCTTACACACCAGTTCAGAACAAACATTTTTGAAATCTCAGAAGGTATTGGAAAGGGGAAACACTTCTCTACTAAGTAATAGACAATTAAGTCTGAATCTAATCAGTGTTTTAAGTTTTTGGGTGTGGATGTGTGTATGCACATGTTCCTGTTAAGAAGTTATTAAAGGTGCTGAATTTCAGCTGAGAGTATTGCAAGTTTGATCTGCAGTATCCTGGTAAAATTCAACTGATGTTTGGTATTCCAGTTTTCCTTCCAAGGAATCAGAATTCAATTCCACTGAATTAGAAAGAAAGTAAGGAATGTAAAGGCTTCTTTAAAAGAATTCCAACTCAAATATGAATAGGAGTAACTTCTACACTTTTCATATGTGTATTCAGTCAGTTTAAAATAAATAAATAGAATTTGTCTTCATAGCCTACAAAACAAAGCAGAGACTGAGCAGAAGTGGCTGACTGGGTTCAAGTTTTACTCTCACTGAAAATGTTAATAAAAATATCTTATACTTTATTCAAAAATTCATTAACAAATTGGAATATGATTTATGAACTAATTTATTTTCATCAAATGATAATTTTTCCTTGTCAAAATGCAAAACTCTTCATGCGATCTATTATTTTAAAATAATTATCATAGGTCAAGGCTGAACATTTTTAATTGAACAGCTGCTTTGAACTAAACAATAAATTACTCATCAGGTTCTGGCATGATCATTATATTCTTTACAAAGCATGTTTCTAAAAACTGCCACCATCCATTATCAGTGTGAAACTTTTATTATGCAGATCTCCACTTCTTTTTAGCATCAGAAATGAAACAGACTTTATAAATAATTATCTTTCTTATAACAGTCAATTTATTTTAATACATAAAAAATAACAAGAAGAACTTCAAATGGTAAGAAGAACCAGATATCTCACTACCATACAAATAGTCTTTAAAATTTTCTAGGGTGAGGATTTGCCTGCTTCTTGCATAGAAAAACTGATCAGAACAAAACATATCAAAACAATTACTTTTAGAGTATTCAAAAACATTCTAGGTCCTTAAAGTAACAATTAAAAAAAGATGAATCAAGCAACACATATTCTTAGCCTCTAGCAGATAGAACATTATGACAACACATTTATTCTCCCCATCTTCTTAAAGCTGGATAAAGACATACAGTACATTTTAGCAGATCTTGGAGCTCTCTAAACACCAAAGGAAGAAAGCCTTCTCCTTCCAATTTTCCCACAGTTCTGACACTGACTTCACACAGGTTCTAGTGATTTGCACACTCCTCTGTGAATAGGTTCATTTAACCACCCTCATGAAGAACGTATCCATTAAAAATAAACCCAAGTCAATTCAGTTAGTAAAGGGAAACATATCCACAAAAGGGTATCATAGAATCATAGAACCATAGAATGATTTGGGTTGGAAGGGATCTTCAAGATCATCTAGTTCCAACCCCCCTGCCACTGGCAGGGACACCTTCAATTAGACCAGGTTGCTCAAAGCCCCGTCCAACCTGGCCTTGAACACTGCCAGGGAGGGGGCAGCCACAACTTCTCTGGGCAACCTGTTCCAGTGCCTCACCACCCTCACAGTGAAGAATTTCTTCCTAAAATCTAATCTAAATCTACCTTCTTTCAGTTTAAAAACATTGCCCCTCATCCTATCACTACACTCCCTGATAAATAGTCCTTCCCCATCTTTTCTGTAGGCCCCCTTTAAGTACTGGAAGGCTGCTATAAGGTCTCCCTGGAGCCTTTTCTTCTCCAGGCTGAACAACCCCAAATCTCTCAACCTGTCTTCATAGAAGAGGTCCTCCAGCCCCCTCATCATCTTCATGGCCCTCCTCTGGAACCACTCAAGCAGGTCCATGTCTTTCTTACATTAGGGGCCCCAGAACTGGACACAGCACTGAAGGTGAGGTCTTACAAGAGCAGAGTAGAGAAGGAGAATCACCTCCCTCAATCTACCAGTCACACTTCTCTTGATGCAGCCGAGGATACAGTTGGCTTGCTGGGCTGTGAGCGCACATTGCTGGCTCATAGTCAGTTTTCCATCCACTAATAGCCCCTCCGCAGGGCTGCTCTCAATCCACTTATCACCCAGCCTGTACTTGGGATTGTCCTGGCCCATGTGTGCAGGACCTTGCACTTGGCCTTGTTGAACTTCATGAGGTTTGCACAGGCTCACTTCTCAAGCCTGTCAAGGTGCCTCTGGATAACATCCCTTCCCTCCAGCGTGTCAACCACACAGCGTGGTGTCATCAGCAAAGTTGCTGAGGGAGCACTCAATCTGCCTGATATGCCTGATGAGTGCCAATTGAAGTGAAAGGAAAGATCACACAGCCAAAGTCAGAGGAATATGGGAGCCGGATTTGCTTCTATAAGTGACAACAAGCTTTTAGATGAGCTCAACTATCTTTTGTAACTTTGCCTTAATGTGTGAAAATAGCACAATATGGAAAGGAGAGATGCCATATTTTGCTTATCACCATGCCAGGAACTTCCAGAACAGCTTCAACTTATACTAAATATTCTGTGGAGTTTTGGAATGCATCCATGAACAAAATGCTTGTGACATTATCACCACACATGTTATTTCTGTTCTGGTACAAAGATAAAGTTGTAGTAGCAGGGCATGTGAAAGAGGAAAAGCTATCTGCATATATTTCAGAATTTATGCTTTTAATATGAAAAACTCAGTGTCTTAGAATATAAAGTAATTATTCAGTAAGAGCAAAAAATATATCAATCAGCAAAATTAGCTGGAAAACAGACTACAATAGCTCAAAAAAAAAAAAAATCCATGGATTTTATTTAATTCCTTTCTTTCCAGAAAACTTGCACTCTGAGTCAAAAGCCACCTACTTTTATCATGGGACCCTGTTCACTTTAAAGGAGAAAATACAGGCAGACTATGCATCAGAAAGCAATAGAAGGAAGTCCAGAGGGTGTTAGAGGGAGGTGTATCTCCAACATTGGGTATTGTCATCTTTCTATAGAGAGGTCTGGAGCATATGATGCTTCAAGGCAAAGCCTAAATCCACTGCAGTGGAGAAAGAAGTATGTATAAAGATTTTTATTTTTGACCACTGCAGTGAGAAATTAAGCTCCCAATTTCCCATATCCATTCTGAAATGCCCTTGCGGAGAGTGGGTAGAAAAGCAGCAAAACTTTATAGCTGCATGGGAGGGGAAGGCATTCAGAACACCGGAAAAAAATAGAAAAACTTAGGACAACAGAGACAAACAAATAAAACATGAAGTGGAGGAGAAGAAAGCCAGAATAAAATAGAAAAGATTTTTCATTTTCAGATCTGAAATTCTGAGACAGACAGAAAAGATCTGTGACACTTGAGAAAATATTTATCCCATCAAGCCATAAATGAGACCCTATAATGACCTTTACAGAACCAGAAAAGAGTTTTAAATTAGTATTAGTATCTACTACAATCAACACAATATATATGTAAGCATAAAGAATATAAACATGTCATTTTCAGTCACATAGCAGGTAAGTATTTAATTCCATATTGATCATTGTATCTAAAATGCCATAGCAAAATTTCTAGTAGGAAAGTAAAAAGCATTTTAAGAAAATAATATTTCAGTTTAAAATACAAAATAGAAAATAAGGTGCCTCTTTCAAGGGAGAAAAATCTAAATTAAAAATCTGAACTTGGAAAATGTAGATTTTCCTTTTTAATTTTTCTCCTTCCCCTACAGACAGTGAATGCATGTGGAGTTTTCTCCCTTTCCCTCCCCACAAAATGAAAAGGAGAAGACTTTCTAGGAAGAAAAAAACTCTTCACAATATAATTAAGTTTAGGATTTGTTAAAAAAAAAATCAATAATTAAGTATAATTTTTCAAATTAATTGACTGCTCTCTTCAGACATCTCCTATGATACAAAATGAAAAGAAGAAAATAGCAAATATGAGAGGAAATTTTTGTTACATTAAAGACAGTGAAACATCCAGTATAATATAACAGAAGTGTGTCAGGTACATTATTCTAACCTCCACTTTTGGAAATCTTCCCTTAATTGATTTAACAAAGAAGAAATCTTTCCAATATTTAAAAATATGTAAATTTAATTTAAAAATAAGTGTATCATTCCCATCACCACTTTTTATATACATTTATCACCCCTACACTAGAGATTCTTAGCACCCATAGGGCAGTGAATTTGATACAGCGTCTTCGCACCAATTTCCATGGTCTTTGAGTCACACCTTTAGTTCCTCTACAAACCAGCTCTGAACATTCCTATTAAAATAAACAGGATCTACATTTGTTCAGTAATTGAGAATGAAGCTTTTACTTGATTTTCACATAAGGACCACACAAAGGACCACCGAAAAACAACACCTATCTGAAGCAGCCTAGTTAGCATGCAAAAGTACAGAGCTCTTCAGTTTTAAGGGTATTTTTTAACCCTAATAGTTATAATGAACATAGATAAGCATTCCAAAAGTCATCAATGTAGGGACAAAATGTAGCTTACCCATGGCAACAAAAAATGCACAACTAGAATATTCTTCACTTTTTCTACATGCCTTGACAATGTAGTTTACTGCATGTCATTCTGCTATGCATGAAAGCATGCAATGGTGTACTATTGTTAAAAAATAAATAAATATTTTCTAATATTTTTAAATAACTAGAACTGTTATTGCAGCAGGGACCAAATAATTACATTTCCAGCTTTAAGAACATACTGCTGTGTGTGTATGTGTACTGTTCCACTCTTAGAGACAGTGATTTCAAAATATATTACTTTTCCTTATAAAGTAATATTTTTACTAAACATTACTAAGAAAAGTCTGATATGACAAGGTCTTTTTGATTACATGCTAAGAATCCACTATTTTAGCAAACAGATAAATTTATTTTCATGCTTGGAGTACCACTATCATTTCAGGAAATAAATTTTCAAAGATTCTGTTACTTTTGCTGAAAACAGGTAAGAAAATGCAGCCAGTGTTTGTCTCTGTATTTAGGACTGGATGTTTAAAATGCACATGTGCAGTTACAGGTCTGCCAGGCCTGCATGTAGCACGTAGTTTTTCATAAATGAGGGTAGGTTTAAATAAAAATAAATGTATAATACGAATATGAGTCCACTTAGCTAATCTATTTTGCAATCATCAAAGAGTAGGTTAGGCTATGTTATCGTAATTCCATATATGAGTAATTCTGGCTGATGTTAAAAGAACAATTCTCAGTAAACAGAATCAGATAGTGAAGTAAACAAGATTTTAAGGGAGATAATCATTACTGCAAACAGGATATCTCACAGAAAAGAGAATGAGTGAGCTACCCACATTTCATACCAACATAAGCAGTTATAGTTGTTACTTTTTACTATTCTAACTGATAAAGACAGTCAAACAAAAAGCCTGTGCAGGAACCTTCAAACATCTTCATTGTTTGGACATATGTTTTATAAAAAAGCTAAATATAACTTTTTCAAACCACTGAGACACATAATGCAAAGTGTGAAATCAATACAATATTTTTCTCAGGACACAATCCATTTAACAGGATACACAGTGAATAGGGTCTTTTAGAACATTGAAGGTTGGCCCTGCTTTGTATATTTCTTGATATTTTACCTTTGAATTCAATACTGGGAATAACTGACCACTTCTCTAAATACCAATCTGAAAAAAGCACTTAGTTTAAGCAAGCACATTTTTTAATTAAAAAAATAAAATAACAACACAAAAAAAGGAAAATAAATAAATTTGTGTGTTAACGGTTATAATGATTTTGAAAAAAAAGAACAGTAACTCCTCTGTGGCTGAAATGGCTTCTTCATGGTTTAATATCAGTTAAAAAATTTCTTGCAGCTGCACCACATAAATCAGTGTTAAGAACCACAGCCATATAAATCTGGATCACATTAAGATAATAATGAAATCTGGTATTACAGCATGTTGATCGATAATCTAGTGTGGTTCTGAACAAGAAAACAATGTCCAATAATGCTCTGAGAAAAAAACAGATTGAATTTCCCTAGATAACCATCAGGAAAACCTTAGTCACAGAAAGATTAAACCTACTTGACCCAAAACACAGGGATAGAGAAGTAGTTTTTAAATCCTCCACAAAAAACTAACCAGTTATGTCAAATGGAGCGACAAGGTTCAATGTACCCAAAGCTGAAAGCCTGTCAGAATCTTGCTTATTACAGGTGCAAATATTATGATACAAATAGAAACTTGTCTAGATTTTTTTAGTTGAGGTATTTTTGTAATTTTAGTTAAGGCTACTGTGAGATCTCAAAAAAAGTGATCTTCATAAGTGATTTCACAGATAGAAACTACAAATAGGAAATGGTAAAGTCAAAAAAGAAAAAATATGAGAGGATAATTAATTAGAGTGGTTTTAGAAGAGTAGGAAAGAGATGGATAAAACAATTTTACTAAAGAATGTGGAATGGAATGGAGTAGAATGGAATAAGAGATAAATTATAGACAATAGTTTGACAGTAAAAACAATATTGTGAAAAGAGGAAGGTAAAAATACTTTCAATGTTTATTTTTCATGGGAAAGCCAAGTTAAATCCATTGTTTTCCATTTTAACTATAAAAAAGAGAGATATCTCCATTTTAATTTTTTTCCCTATCTGTAACCATAATTAAAGAATTTATAATACTCAACCCCAAAAATGAGATGTACATATTATTTATATGTGAAAACATGGTACCTTTTTATAATACTTTTTAGAGTATTTAATTTGAAAAAAAAAACCCTTGTTTATATAGTGAATTATATTGTTTTTCATACCTCTGAGATCTGTATTTTGGCCAATCAAGATGTTTACTTGATTTTTCTATTTTTTTTCCTTGGCACGGGGGATTTTGTGATGATTTTATATTTTAAATATCTTTTTCAGTTCTATATTTAAATATATTTCCACTTCCTATAATCAATTGAAATCACACAGGAAATAAAAATAATTAGTAGAAACTATTACAGCCATGATTCATTTTCACATGGTGTGGTATATCATGTTCACAATGGCACTGGGACTAGGCAAAGAATATTTTTGCAATTATTAATAATCAAATGGCTATGAGAGGTAATTACCTTGATTAGTATGTCACTGTGACTTTTTCATCCAGGTTATATTTTTAGAGTTAGATTATCAAGTACCATGCTACATACTTCCTATGAAGGCAGTAACCTAAGAAATTACTTAGTTTTAGTTTTCAAAAAAACTATATACTTTGACATAATTCCAGATTTTGCCATGGGAGAAAATTTGTGTCAGTGGTTACAATTTCAAACTGTACAAAACTTTTTGCAATTTAACAACAGGTACTTTCTAAATGACAACCGAAATATTACATTATATGAACATTTCCAGTACAGAAATAGGCTGGGATTAAGGCAGTTTTCACTCAGGACTTTGCCACTTTTATATATGTAGAGTTCCATTTGGAAGTTTGCATGGATATGCTATACCCTTCATAGCATCTATCTCTTCTCATTCCTGTCATATCTGTTGCCTACTAAAGTTTCTAGGTTTTGTTTAGAAAGTGGAGTAATAAAAGACATATATCAAAGATGCTATCTATCTATATATAAACATGTGCTATCTCTTCACAACATTTCTCAGTTTTATACTTAGTGTTTATTAGTTAGATCATCACACTGGGCCCTATTCATTTAACTTTTTCTAACACCCGATATTCTACTCAAAAAAAACAAACTACATTCTTTGTACATAGATGCTTGTTACTCTGGAGATGTGTTCTCATCAATAACTTTAATCGCGTTGTAAAAGAGTATTAGAGAAAGGTCCATCTGCAGGCCTTAGCAATATATGTCTTTACTGGTTTCTTGCAGGCCATTGAAGTGCTAAGGCTTGGACAACAGGCCCAAGCCAGAGTTGACCTATAGATGAATCCTGTATATTTTATAACTGATAATCATTGTGCTAGTAGGTATTGTACTAAGTTATAACAACCCACTTATGTTGGTGTAAAAAGTGCTAAAGCATTGAAATACTGCAGCCTGAACAACAGGCCCCAAGCTGAAGCTGCTAACTTAGTATGTAATCATTAACAAAGTATGTAAGCTCACTAGTGAAAGATGCAGCTTAGACAGAATATAATCAGTAGTGAGGATGAAATGCTGAGAGAATGTATCCAACTTCCCTTGTTTAGCCTTGTTCAAGGCTGAGAACCCAAGTATTTGGCCTTGTCAGAAACTCCCTTGGTTCCCCCCTCCCAAGCCCTGGCCAAGCTTTGGGTGGAATCCAACAGGAGAATGAAACCAGAAATTTTCCACTCAGAACAAAGGTGCCAGCTATTCTGGCTTGTCGATCTCTGGTATATAAGGCTGGGCCCATTTGCAGCGACTTTGGATGCTTCACCTATGGGTGGACGCACCGCGTAGGATTTCCCACTTGCCGGGACAGGCTCTCCAAATCCTCGCTGTAACCGGGGCTCCCCAGTGTCTGCGGATCTGGATGATGATGATAATATATGCAAGTGGTGATGTATTTCTCTTAATTACTATTCTCTCTCTCTCTCACGTAGTACCCTGTATTTCCTTGTTTGTTGCTTTAAGTGCACTATTCTGCCTTTTCTTACTGCATGTTTTCTGTATTACTCTGTTACATTATTTGGTTATCACTAGTAAAATACGCCTACTCTTTTCACTCTGGTGTCCGAGTTTAATTGGTATCCTTAATCAGCAAAACAGCCATAGATTAGAATGAACAGCATTTGTCCAAGAAAAGATTCCTTTTGTATAGTATTAGAAAAGACATGAAGGAGATGAAGATTCTATGCTTGCAAGTCTCAGATAGGACTTAGTCTACTTAAACAGATTTAGTATGGCAGATGTACAGAAAATGACTTTAAACTGAGCAGGAACAGCAAATCTATTTTATCTTAGAGGAATTTCTAACATTGTTTAAAACTGGATAAATTATACATTTCCATTCATTTCACATTATAAGGAAGCAATATTTAACTATGAAAATGACTTCAGTCCTTTGTATAGATGTTATCAAACTAAGTTTTCTATACATCTTGAAAAGTAGATGTGTAGTATATGTGTTTTACAATGCACAAATGGAAGCACATTGGAGTCATGTACTTTGGTCAATACCATTTAAGAAATTTGTATAAATTCATGACTAGGATTTGTAAATCCTAATGAAAAAGACATTTTTTTTTCATAAATATGTTGCTACATTTAGATTCTGAGGGACCACACTGACTACAGAAGAACTGACAGCAGATTTTGAGATAATTTTTTTGATGTTACTAACACTTTGAAAGAATCTCTGGGCTTTTGGTTGTTTTTTTGGTGGTTTCTTTTTAGGAAAAAACACTCTTCCATGTCAGCAGATTCAGGAATTTCTAGTATATTGTTGACATTAACTTGTACTTAGGTAAAATAAAATATAACATATTTTATATTTACATAAATAGTTTGGATGATAAAATATTCACTTCAGACTGTGTAATGCAATCTATAGGAGCCACTTTTCAGTAATAAGCTGTCATATTCACAATTTAAGACAAATATTAGAGACAGAGAGAAAAGTTCTCCAGTTCAAGACTTATGCCTAAACATTATTTCATTCTAAGTGTATATGTAAATACACGCAAGCACACACACATATATATTTGCACATATACTCATGTTTCTTTTGACTTTCTGCAGACATACCAGTTAAAATAGAATGACCATACTTTTCTTCAAAAACAATAGTCTCTTCATGTAGGAACTAAACATTCAGAGTTAACTTTAGTAATAGTATATGGTTTTCTAAATACATTCAGATTCAATTATCGACTTTATGAGGTAAGTTCATCGATATTGTCAACTGCAACAATACAAGGTGAATTTAATAACCAGTTTGAGTTACCTTTCTGCCATGTAAGCAAGTGTAACAGACACACCTGCAACAGAATGAGTCTTTCCCATAGACTATAACTTTCTGGGACAAGACTATTATTGTGAACTATTATTCTTCTTCCTTTTATAGCTGAAACATATGTGAAAGACTAATGGTCAAAGACAGTCTGTGCTGGCATGCTATGGTATAATGTCATAGAATCATAGAATCATAGAATGGTTTGGGTTGGAAGAGATCTCCAAAGGTCATCTAGTCCAATTTTCCTGCAACTAGACCATGTTGCTCAAAGCCCCCTCCAGCCTGAGCTTGAATTTTTCCAGGGATGGAGCATCTACAACTTCTCTGGGTAACCTGTTCCAGTGTTTCAACATCCTCATTGTAAAAAATTTATTCCTTATATCTAGTTTGAATCTAACTTCTTTTAGTTTTAAAACCATTACATCTTGTCCTATCGCAAGAGGCCCTACTAAAAAGTCTGTCCCCACCTTACACATCTTTTCATTATAAGCCACTTTAAGTACTGAAAGGCCACAATAAGGTCTCCCCGAAGTCTTCTGTTCTCATGGCTAAACCCCAACTCCCTCAGTCTTTCTTCATAGGAGAGGTGTTCCAGCCTCCTGATCATTTTTGTGGCCCTCCTCTGAACCCACTCCAGCAGGTCCATGTCTTTCCTGTTCTGAGGACTCCAGAGCTGGATGCAATACTCCAGATGGGGTTTCACCAGAGCAGAGTAGAGGGACAGAATCACCTCCCTTGACTTGCTGGTCACACTTTTTTTGATGCAGCCCAGGACACAGTTGGCTTTTTGGGCTGCGAGCACACATTACCTGCTTATGTTGAGCTTCTCATGAACCAACACCCCCAAGTCCTTCTCCACCGGGCTGCTCTCAATCACTTCATCCCCCAACCTGTATTGCTACTAGGGGGTTGTCCTGACCCAAGGTGGAGGAGCTTGCACCTGGCCTTGTTATCTTCATGAGGTTCACATGGGCCCACTTCTTGAGCTTGTTCAGATCCCTCTGGATGGCATCCTGTTCCTCAGGCATGTCAACCACACCACTCTGCTTGGTGCCATCTGCAAATTTGCTGAGGGTGCACTCGATCCCACTGACTATGTCATTGATGAAATATTAAACAGTAGTGGTCCCAACACAGACCCTTGAGTGATGCGACTCATCACTGATCTCCATCCAGACATTAAGTCATTGACCACTACTCTCTGGATGCAATCATCCAACCAATTTGCTATCCACTGAACAGTCCACCCATCAAGCCCATATCTCTCCAATTTAGAGAGAAGGATGTTGTGGGGGACCATATCAAATGCCTGACAAAATTCTAGGTAGATGACACCCATAGCTCTTCCCTTGTCCACTAATGTAGTCATATATGTGTGTTATATATAAATGGTGTCCATAGCAAAAATCAACTTTGCTCCCTAGGCTGTTTCAAATCCCATATATCAATTTAGCAAAGCAAAAAAAAAATAAAAATAAAAATAAAAAATTTAGCAGTTACTTCTCTGAGATGACCACATTCATCACCTTATAAAACTGGTATATACATTCTTAATCTGTATAATGCCAGTTACGAACTTTTCCAAAGAAGAAGATAACTCTCAGAGACTGTAGAAGAGGTTTTTCTTGCATTACATGAGAAGCCACGTAGACAAGCTAGTCCAGTATCCATCAGTTACTTCCAAGTAACCAAACTGGCCATCCTAGTTACTTCAAAGATATCCCATGGAAGGCTGATAACAGGAAGTCTTTTCCTAAGGTCAGTTAGCAGAAATTTACCTCCACCTTCAAGTAATGACCAAAATTTTTTGTTTGGTTTTGGTTTTGCTTTTAAAGACTTACCATTTAACTTTGGACTTCGTTGCTAGCTAAATGAGCATCTAACCATTCTTTCCTAAACTGCTAAAATCTTGGCTTCTTCGCAGTAATGTGAGCATAAGTTCAAGAGACCAGTTGCACCTTGTCTGGACAAACACTTTTTATCAGTTTTAATTTTCTACCTTTCATTCTCAATGGTTATCTAGAAATTTAACATCATATCAAAATATTCCCAAGACTATAGCACAATTGATGTGAGCTACAGTTCTTTCAAGTTTGTATTTATAATCACAATGTCAAGCATTTTATTGCTTTAATGCATTTTCTTCACAAAACACACTTTTCAGATTGAAAAAAAGAAATTTCCATTTAAACATCTTGCCTGCTCAGAACCCATCTCTCAGAGCTGAATATCTATTTAGCATTATATGCTGTGACATTTTTTCAATTATCTTTGTTTCCTTTATCTACAAACTTTGCTGTATTTATTGCCCATATTCAGCCTATTTTCAACATTCTGCATATCTTCTGTTCATATCTTTGCCATATTTGGTTTTTTGTTCATGCAGTGAAAATTTTCTTGTTTAGGTTCATTCAGTTCTGTTATCTGTCTCATAATTTTCCACTTTGGTTGCTGGTTCACTGTGCCTTCTGGTTTTTTTTTAATTGCCATTGTTCCCTCCTTCAGTCTGCATTGGCCTTTTTTCCTTCTGTTTCTGATGGATCTTTTATACGTCTGGTTTTTGAGGTTTTTTTTTAATTGTCATTGTTTCTTCCTTCAGTCTGCATTGGCCTTTTCCTTCTGTTTCTTTGGATCTTTTATCCTTCTGTTTCCTCATCTCTTCATTGGTCTTCAACTGGCACTTATACCTTTTTATTTTTACTTTCTTTGTAAGGGGAGAGTGTCATCTCATGGTCCCTAAATTCTCAAGTTAAATTTCTTCCTTTCTTCTCTTTCCATGCAAATACTGGAGAAAGCTAGAGAACTGTGGATCAGCTGAAAGAAAAATCAATGACTCAGTGATCAGCAGTTTGAAGGTGTTTCCAAAGTGCTGAATCCTTAAGTTGATCCTAATCAGCTCACAGTTTCTGCTCCGGTTGCCAATTTGGACAGAAGGTGAACAGTGATGACAGAAGAAAAGTACTTAGGGTATAATAAACAGTCTGAGTGGAAAAAACTCAGAGGTACATTTGTCTCTGATGATAATGGAAATTTTCTGAAGTTCAGTAAATGGTCCACTGTCTCTCTGTCAACAGCTCTTCGTCTACACCAATATCCAATGTCATGGTTTAACCCCAGCCAGCAACTAAGCAGCACACAGCCACTCACTCAGTCCTCCCCCCTCCCAGTGGGATGGGGAGGAGAATTGAAAAACAAAGTAAAACTCATAGGTTAAGAACAATTTAATAGAGAGGAATAAACCCAGGAAAAGAGAAGTGATGCACAACGCAACTGCTCACCACCTGCTGACCGATGCCTGAGCAGCAATTTGCCCCTTCTGACAAAATCCTCCCAGTTTCTATACTGAGCATGACATTCTATGGTATGGAATATCCCTTTGGCTAGTTCGGGTCAGGTGTCCTGGCTGTGCTCCCTCCCAGCTTCTTGTGCACCTGCTCACTGGCAGAGCATGGGAAACTGAAAAGTCCTTGACTTGGGATAAGCACTACCTAGCAACAACTAAAACATCAGTGTGTTATCAATGTAATTCTCACACTAAATCCAAAACACAGCACTGTACCACCTACTAGGAAGAAAATTAACTCTATCCCAGCCAAAACCAAGACATTCAAAAAGACTTAAACAGGAGAGTGGAAAAGGAAGCTGTGTATGTTTTCAATTGTCAAGTTCAGTTCTGAATGAAGATCTGAATGACTGCAAATATTCCACTCTGACGTGTCTTAAAGGCTTAAAAACCAAACAGTCAAAGAGATTTTGTCTCTGTCAGATTTAATCTAGAACCTTGCAGTGTTACCATTTTATTCTTTGTTTTATTTATACTGAGTCTGCTAACTTGAGCAACTTTTATAATAGTAGATGAAGGGTACAGAACTAGCTTGGAGAATAACTCTAATAACAGCATTTGAAATGGCAATAATATAAGCCAAATGATGACATGACTCAGAAAGGGTCTTTATATAGTTTAAGTAAACAAGGCATTGTTTGTATGAGAAAGAACTTACAAAGAACACATGCATTGAGGAAAACAGAGCTACATATAACAAAGCTTGGATTCAGAATGGAAACTCAACACACGATCATGGCATTTTTCCTAAGCAAGACATTGACACTAGCTCTGGGCACCCTGTAGTACATTTTGTAGTACTGTAGATCAACTAAAGACAGAAGAAGTGGAAAAGGACAGAGCAAGTAAAACAAGCCTTTAAAGTCAGGAAATTCTGTAAGTGGAAACTCTAGCATAGCAGAAGTGGAGGAAGAAGGTAGCAAAAGCAAGGGGGAAATGTGGGCATATTTTTTTCTTCTGGTTTTGGTGAGAGTTAATATGAGAAAGATTGGAGCACTTGATAACAAATAGCATAATAGATTCCCCCAAAAGATGTGGTAACGAGTTTGGCTGGGAGATAGTAAAGCACGCAACACAGATATAAACCTTCACAAAGAATTAAGGTTAAAGTTCTAAGGACCAGAAGAAGGGAAGAGCCTGAGTCAGAAGAAGATTACTGTAGCTACTGTGGTGGCATTAGATGACATGTAATAAGCTGGCGGTTGCACTAATGTTAGCAGCATAACCTAATTGCTGCCTGTTTGACCCAGGCTTCTACCTATTAAAAGGCGAAACACATATTTAGCATAGTTAGAATAAGAAATGGAAAAACAAGCAGAGCTATTAAATGAGGACCCCTGAAGTTTCTGCTATTGCCAACCTTCATTTTTTTGCTAGCCTTCTTTCTTTGTAACTTTTCTGTAAGATAATTTTGACAATTTAGCACATGTAAGATGTAAATTTTAATTCTTCTACTGTAAAAATAGAAATTTTTATAGGCAAAATCTTCCAGAAATATATTGTTTCCCTTTTAAGACTGGGAATTGTTAGCATTCTACTTAGTGTTATATATTTTTTAAGTAAGAACATAAAATGACTAAAGTATCCTTGATTTTGTTGTGGTGTTTTTTTTTTCTGTTTGCTTTGTTTTGTTTTAATTTATCACATGCTCTGAGTATTTTTCAATACAATTCTAGATGTAGAAAAAAGATGGATAACGCTAGCTTTTCAACAGTGTAAAATGATGTAAATTATTCCAAGAAAATATATCTTGAATTTGTGACTGGTTCTGAGCTAAACCACATCTGATTATGTTGTTAGTAATACCTGGCATATTTATGATGGAGAGACAGGTATCTGACAATGCTATCAGGCCAGGAGCAGGCACTGATGGGGTGACAGCAGGATGCTCAACTCATCCATATGGGTGTTCCCTTAACAGCCAGGGAAAGCACTCATCCTGTTCCTACTGTGGTCCTCCAGACCACTGGAGCAGGTCCAACTCCTATGGCATGGTCAGAGCAGCCAGTTTGGCTTCTTGTCCTGGCATGTCTGATAGTTTTCCATGCCTTTTTCAGATAAGCGTAACTTCAGCCTGGGGCCAAGTAAGCAGCCAACTCACCTGCCTGCAACTCTAACAATACTTAATATAAATTGATATTAAGTATTCATTGTAATGTTACATATTTTTCCTCCCAATTTTTTTTCTCTGCTCTTAATTAGTTGGACCAAAAGAATTAATTTTAATTTTATAGTCAGTACCACCCATTCTAGGTGGAAGAATATCTGTTATTGCATATGCAATATAATTTTTTTTAAAAAGGTATTTTATATTTAAGCTTAGTTTTAAGCTTATTCCTCTGTTATGTGATAACAATTTATTTTTTGAGTAGTTTGCAATACTATTATCAAAACATGAGTCTGTTTGTTTAGAAAAAAAATTTTTCACAGAAAGAGTGGTTAGACAGTGGAATAGGCTGCCCAGGGAGGTGGTGGAGTCCCCATCCCTGGATGTGTTTGAGTCGTTTAGGTGAGATGTTGGGGGATATGGTGTAGGGGAGAACTTTGTAGAGTAGGGCTGATGGTTGGACTTGATGATGCAAAGGGTCTTTTCCAACCTGAATGATTCTATGATTCTATACCAAATTCAAACCTTTGGAAGTACTAGGGTGAAGAGAGCATACCCAATTACATTTAACACTAGGAGCATCCTGAAATTTTAAAGATCTACTTATTAATCTTCTGAAAACTTTTTTTCTCTTCAAGTCGTTGGGGAGTAAATGTTAAAAATGTAGGCCTGGTCAGGAAGTCAGATGTTTTAGGAGGAAGCAATTCATCGATAGAGAAAAGGAAGTGGATGTCTCCAGTAATTTCAGTGAATTTCTCCTATGCAGCTCAGAAGCACTGATCAGATAACCTGTGCATTTGATTCTTGTTTGCCTCAGCAGAACGTAGATGAAAGGATGATTCATCTTGCTTAAAAACAAGAGATTAGAAAAGATGAGTATTAGCTCACCTTTTAAACACTGAGAATGTTAAAGCTTTCTTCCATTCAAATTTCCTAAGAGGAAATTAACCATGAGTATGTAAAGAAAAGTTTTTAATTCATCCAGTTAAATATTTGGACACACTGACTATATCAACACTTTAAAATATCTCTGCAGATAGATGATGGTCTTGCAGGCTCTCAAACACAAGCAAAATACTTATTTATTAATTGTTCAAAAATTCCAGTTTGTTCCAGTTTGTCACACCTCCACGTCTCATGATTTTTTAGATAAACATATCTATACTTCTTTTCACTGATTCAAACAAATGAATAGCTGTCACAGAATGTTTATATCTTTTTGCTAACAGTGCAGCTTTCCAAACTCCCATACAATGTCTGTCCATTTGAAGACCACACATAGTGAAATTTTCTGATGTTTTTTACCAGAACATTCTGGTAAGCTTGTCATTTTCTAAATAATTCTATTTTTAACTTTAGGAAATATATAATTTCGGCTACTACAAAATTGCTTTCTGAACATAAACATATGAAAGATTATTTTAGTCAATGCAATGAGACAGAAATATACTGGATTGAATTATTCAATTTATCCCAGTACAACTGCAGTAGCTATGCATTTTTTTTCTCTGTTTAAAATAGATCTGAATTTGTGTCAATGATTTAAATGAAATGTTAATATTGTGATGACTATTTAAATGTCAAATCAATTAACTGCTTAGGTACTGGTAATTTTGAAAAATATCTTCCCTTAGAACTGGGGCTTGGGTATATAATCACAAGTTATTATTCAATTATTTAAAGCTATTTCTAATATCACACTGCATATTGGGATAACTAATTAAAGCAAAGAATGATGTTTTAGAAAACTATTGAGCATGACTTCTCTTTTAAAAGTAGTGTTCAATTCTAAGCACCTTACTCAAAAAGAAAAGGACAGACATAATCTTTGATATTTACTGACAGCATAATACATGTCATGCTCAGAAATTTCATTAAAAAAAAAAAAAAAAAAAAAGAAAAATATTATCCAAGTTGCAAAGTAAAATACTTGCAAGTAAATGTCAGAACTGTGGTTGCCATTCACTCCTCCACCTACATATGCACCATGTCACTGCCACTAATAGCATGGTTTAAAATCAATTGTGGTTTCCATAAAACTACATCCCTGTCCCTGTTCCCTGTATGAGTCTCTCAGCTATACTCTGTGGAGAGCTTAGCTGCCCCCCTTTCTTTTTGCTCATAGCTGGACCCCACAGAGCGACCCTGGATCTGGTTCATCTCTTGCCATGTAGGTTACTGTCAAGGGACCCTGTTACCAGTCCCTGGCTCTGCTCCCTGTGTTCAGCCCCTGCAGGATTGTGCCCCATCAGTGAGAGCACAACCTGAGCAGGGTCACCCTTGGGTCCCGGCTTGTGCCCCTCAAGGAGCAGCCTTGCTATTGCCACTCCCTAATATATGGCAGTAGCTACTACAGTGAATTATTTACAAGTTATACTAAAAAATATTTTCATAACATGCAAGAGGTATCATCAGATGACTCCAACTGGCTTTTGCAAAGCAGTTGATTTATGAGATGTTTTATCAGTTCAAATCACACCTTCCCTTAAACTCATTTAAAAGTGGGATTTCTTATCACTAGTGCAAACAAACTCTTGTTTCTCAAGCTGGGCACCCAGAAAATTGAAAACATGTTGTTGATATGCATCTTCAAAAAGCTTGGCTGAAATGATTCATCTAGTAACACAAAAAAATTATGTGCGAGGCAGAAATTTTGAAAAAATGGAACAGGAGTTTTATCTGGAAATGCAATGCTTTCACTCAGAACAGCAGTCAGAAGTATTAGCTACTTTCCAAAATAAGGTATATACAAATTTGCAATTTTAAAGTAATCATATAAAAACAAACCCTGATTTAATTTTTTAGGGGGAAGCTAGATGTATAAATGTGAAAGAAAGGGTACATAAAAGTCACAAAGATACACAGGGAGGGCACAAGAAGCCCTAAAAATAGACAGTGTCTATGACATGACCCAGAAAGACTCCCAAGTATGAAATTTTGCTGAAAGCTTAGTTCAAATAGAGGAAGTAATGCTATCTTTCTGCAAACAGATTACAAATATGATTTATGGAAAAATAATGGGGGGGTTTGCATTCAGTTAAACTTTTTTATGTTTTATCTATTTATAGTTTGAGGCAAAGATCTAGATTCAATCCCAAGGAGAACAATCAAACAAAGAAGTACAAAGCTGGATGAGGATGGAATCAGAGGTCCTGAGCTTCACAAGTAGTCCAACTGCAAAATCTTTTCCATATAGAAACTTCTTTCAGTCAAAATATTGAAGTAGAAATAGAAATAGTGACCTTGTCTATCTGAGACAATTTTTTTAGCTGTCCAGTTATATATTTTACAAATATACCTGTATAGTCCCCTGAAAACATTTTTGTCTGCTACAAAATTAAGGTATCAGAACTGCCTACAAACACTCATGAAGCAGGAAATACAAATGGAAATACAGAAGTACAAAGAAAACCAATTTCATTAGAGATACATTTCTCTGTATTTGCTGACTATTCTATGATTCTATGAATACACTCATCACAGTATCATAGAACCATATAATCATAGAATGGTTTGGGTTGGAAAGGACCTTCAAGATCATTGAGTTCCAACTCCTCCTGCCATGGGCAAGGATATCTTTCACTAGATCAGGTTGCTCAAAGCCCCATCCAACCCAGCCTTAACACTTCCAAGGATGAAGTATCCACAACTTCTCTGGGCAACCTGTTCCAGTGTCTCATCACCCTCATCATAAAGAATTTATTCCTCATATCTAATCTAAATCTACCTTCTTTCAGTTTAAAACCATCGCCCTTTTGTCCTGTCACTACAGCGCTGGCAAAAAGTCTCTCTCCTTCTTATAATTGCCCTTTAAGTACTGGAAGGCCACTATAAGATCTCCTTGGAGCCTTCTCTTCTGCAGGTTAAACACCCCCAACTCTCTCAGCTTTTCTTCATAGGGGAGGTGCTGTAGCCCTCTGATTATCTCTGTAGCCCTCCTCTGGACCTGCTCAAGCAGGTCCATGTCTTTCTTATGCTGAGGGCCCCAGAGCTGAAAGCAGTACTCCAGGTGGGGTCTCACAAGAGCCCAATACAGGGACCGAATCACCTCCCTCAACCTGGTGGCCATGATACTTTTGATGCAGCACGGTATATGGTTGGCTTTCTGGGCTGCAAACACACATTGCCAGGTCATGTTGAGCTTCTCATCAACCAACCAACCAAGTCCTTCTTTGCAAGACTGCTATTAATCCATTCATCCTCCGGTCTGTATTGACACTGAGGATTACACTGACCCAGGTGCAGGATGTTGCATTTGACCTTATTGAACTTCACGAGGCTCTCACAGGCCCACTCCTCAACCTTGTCAATGTTCTTCTGGATGGCATCCCTTCCTTCAAGCAAATCAATCGCACCATTCAACTTGGTGTCATCCATGAACTTGCTAAGGGTGCATTCAATCCCACTGTCCATGTCATTAACAAAGATATTGAATAGTATTGGTCCCATTGCAGACTCTGAGGTTATTGATCTCCAAGCCATTGACTGCAACTCTCCATCCAATGCTTTATTCATCAAATAGTTCACCCATCAAATCCATGTCTCTCAAATTTAGCAACAAGGATGTTGTGTGGTACTGTGTCAAAGGTAGATGATGATTTACAGTAGTCAAGATAGACGATAATAAAGATAACTAGTGAATGTATGGATAATATATCTTTTGCTATTGCAGAATTATTATGTATCCCTCAAGCTGCAGCCTTCCAGAAGTGAGTATCTGGTCCATGACTCTGAAGTAGACACTGATAAAAAATGTTCTGTGACCCACCACACTCTTGATTTGTTAAACTGTTTTCTTCGCTCATGTAATCCCTTTGTGTTAGAAGATGCTTGTACACAATTGCAAAAAAATTACCTATAGTTTCTATCTTAAACACATTATCTTTTTCTGATCTCTCTCAAAAGCCTCCTGTTGGAAAAGTTCCACTGATACTAGATTATGCAAACTGCAAACTCAGACCTCCACAATCTCATATTCACTTTATATTCATTTATCAATGCCCATATTCTTCTTAATTAATTATGTTTTGTTGAGACAAATTTTATGAAGGCTAGATTAGTTTTAGCACTTACTTTGTCTAGAATTAAAACACATCAGATAGATTTTAAGACATTTATGACTAAGGAAAGTGCAGCTTAAAGTCTAAATAAGAAATAATCAATAATTTAAAAATTTTAGCTTTAAATATTTTCTCAGATATTTTTAAGATATGAATACAAGTTTGAAGGGCTAGGGCTTGGACAATAAGCCCAAGCCAGAGTTGACCTATAGATGAATCCTTTATATTTTGTAACTGATAACCATTGTGCTAGTAGGTATTGTATTAAGTTATAACAAACCACCTATACTGATGTAAAAAGTGCTAAAGTGTTGAAGTATTGAAGCCTGAACAACAAGCCCTGAGCCAAAGCTGCTAACTTAGCATGTAGTCATTAGCGAAATATGTATGCTCATTAATGAAAGATGTAGTATCTTAGATATCATATACTCATGATGAATGTAATGAAAACATGTCTATCCTGAATGTATCTTTCTTCTTCTTTGTGTAGGGGCAAGTTAACAAAGCCATGAAGCCAGCTGTCTGGCCTTGGGACCAGACGTGTGGCCTTGTTCTAAAAAGAACATACATAAATTAGGTAAACAGGGAAACTCTCTTAGCTTCTCCCTTGAGCCCTGGCCAGGCTCTGGGGGAATCTAATGTGAGATTGAAACCAGATGTTCTGCTTAAAACAAAGGTGCCAGTTATTCTGGCTTGCTGATTTTTGGTATATAAGGCTGGACCCACTTGCAGCGACTTTGGATGCCTCACCTACGGATGGACGCATCACGTAAGACTTCTCACTTGCCGGGACAGGCTCTCCAAATCCTCACTGTAACCGGGGCTCCCCAGCGACTGCGGATCTGGATGATGGTAACGTATGCAAGTGGTGATGTATATTTCTTAATCACTGTTCTCTCTCTCAGGTAGTAATGATTTGATGCATTACCCTGTATTTTCCTATTTGTTTGCTTTAAGTGCACTATTATGCCTTTTCTTACTGTATGTTTTCTGTATTATTTTTTATATTATTTAATTATCCCCAGTAAGATACGCCCACTCTTTTCACTCTGGTGTCTGAGTTCAATTGGTATCTTTAGTCAGCAAAACAAAGTTACATTTTAATGTTTATTCTTTACCTTGTCCTAAAGTTTGCAGGATGAGGATGCCCATCATATAATGACAAATAATCGTATTCTTCTTCTAGAGCAAAAGACTGAAAGACGATCTGTATTCTGTTTCTTTCTTCTGCTATTATAACCCATGTACAGTTTGCACCATTTGGATATCCATATGGGAAGCCAGGGCTTTCTATAGTGCCATTGAGTCCTTTTAAAGTTCCACCACAGGTATAAATAAATCCTAAAAAAAAAAAGGAAACAAAAGTTAGCAATTCATTTTTATATCAATGTTCAATACATCATTGGAATTCATGATTTCTAAGAAATTATCAAAATACTTTTTTGCGAGTACTGCATTTAGAAAGGTAAAGCCCATGTTTTAATACAAATCCTGGCCACTTAATGCCTAACAACCCCACCCACCTAACAAATGTGTTTTCCATACTGTTTATGTAAAGACATATGGTGGCATCTTTGCAAATAAATATATATAAAAAACATCTATGACTAAATTTGGTTGTCTATGAGGCAGAATATTTGTATCAATGTCCTCTTCTAAAAAAGGAAGAGAAACATCCAGAGCAAAGTAAATGAGTCTTCTTTTGGTGAAGGTCTGACACAGATTAGATCTATTAATCTTCTGCTGTTCCTCCCCAGATTTTGGGGCTGGAAGAGGCTGAAAGGCCATTTATTATGAACAAGCTTTTTCCAATCAATAATTCTGGTTTATGAAAGCTGTGTACTTACAGACTCAATGTGAAATAGCCATCTGTTGCGTATTATCTCATGTCAGTAACTGCATTGTGTATTTGCTACAGAAAGAACTTCGTAGCTTGTCTATATCTAAATAAAATATTGAGATGAACAGCTTACGTGTTTTGACTGACCATAAGTGGGTGTTGTTGTTTAACCATAGCAATCAGCTAAGCCCCACACAAACGCTTGCTCACTCCCCCTCAGTGGGATGGGGGGGAGAATCGCAAAGATTAAAAGTGAGAAAATTTGTGGGTTGACATAAAGACAGTTTAATAGGTACAGCAAAAGCTGTGCACATAAGCAAAGCAAAATAAGGAATTCATTGGCTACTTTGGCAGGCAGGTGTTTAGCCACTTCCAGGAAAGCAGAGCTCCATCACACCTAACAGTTACGTGGGAAGACAAACACCATAACCCTGAATATCCCTCCCCTTCCTCCTTCTTTCTCTTGGCTTTTATCACTGAGGATGATGTCATATGGTATGGAATATCCCTTTGGTCAGTTGGGGCCAGCTGTCCCAGCTGTGTCCCCTCTCAACTTCTTGCCCATCCCCAGCCTATTTGCTCAGAGAGGCTGCACGAGAAACAGGCCTTGACTCTGTGTAAGCATTGTTCAGCAATAACTAAAACATCCTTGTATTATCAACACCATTTTGGTTGCAAATCTAAAACACACCACCGTAGGATCCACTATGAAGAAAATAAACTCTATCTCAGCTAAAATCAGTACAATGGGTCAAAGCTGAAAAGTGGATCTGCCAACAGACCCTTCTGAACATGAATATCCCCAAATGTCAGAAATAGCCCCTACATGCAAAAGCCAAATTTTCTTGGACTATAAGCATTTTTCTTTTTATATAGAAAATCCATTCTCTGAGAAAAAAAAAAAAGAAAACAAGAATAATAATAAAAATATCTCTCCCAGGTCACTCTGTCCTGGCAGGGCAGGTCCTTTTCTATATTCTTTCTCTCAGTTCTAATGCTCAGTTACCGCAGTTCTTAACTCCTCTGGGTCCTTAGGATATTTTTTCTTTCCACCAGCTTTGCAGTCTGACTGTAGGTCTACATCCCCTCTCTAGGCTTTCTGCTCTCTTATCCCTTAAATATTAGATCAGTTTTCCTCCTTCGTCTTTTGCACCCCTGAAGTTTCTCTTCCCCAAGTGTGCCTGAAGCAAGCCCCATCTTCTAGCAGGGAGATTTCATCAACTAAGAGAAAGCCCAAAGCACTCAGTTGCTCAGCATGCGCTTTCAGAAAAACGTGATATAAATTTCATAACAAACTACAAACAAACCAACCAGATGCTGTCTCTTAATTATACACACATGTATATATTTGAGCTCATTAAATCATCTTCTTTATGGCATATTCACAAGCTTGTCTTTGTGTTGAGCATTTAAATGTGCAGAGACCCCTTTCTCTGAAGTACTAAGCAGAAATCTCTTAAGATTTTACACTTTGTATTGCTACACTGTAACTTTTCTTGACAACAGAAGAGGGACACATCCAATATTTTTATCTTGTTTTTTTCATATTTATCTCCAATGGTGAGAATGGTCACTCTTATGAAGTGTGATTACTCTTTTACTACAAATATCAGTATATCATAGATATATAGGACAGAAAGGGAATGGAAGATCCTCTTGGAAAGTAATTAGGGCTTTATTTGCCTCATCTGACATGTATAGCAAATTAGCTTAGAGAATTCATTTTCATATCAGTGCCTACGCACTTTCGTTTGTTATCAACCTTCATTGCTAGGAGTCTGTTTTATTTATGTCTTTATACATCTCCCTCATATACTTAAACTATTTTTAAATCTCCATTATGTTTTATTATTTATTATTTAAGCTCATCTCTTTTATTTAGCACCTTAAAAATCTTTTGGAATACAGTTTGTGCACAAGTCACTTTACAAAACTAAACTATTTACTCATCATAAGATCTTCATCCTAGAAATCTAGGACCTCTCACCAAATATAGTCACTGGAATAAGACTTTTAAAATAGCTGAGTGAATATATTTATCAGTTTCATTTTTCCTAGAAATCTCTTGCTGAGACCTACTTCAGTTGAATTACAGAAAAAAGAGAGAGAGACTTGAAAATTAAATAGCATAAATTACATATGTATTAGCTATCACTTTCATATGTACTATTGTTAATTCAATGCAAGCTATAAAGAAAAACTCAAATAATAGGTGAGTTTCAACTCAAATATTCTGTGACCAAAATAAAATTATATTTTTCCAAAAAAACCAACACAACCAAAACAATGAGAAAGTGCCTTGTGAGATAATACACTACTTATTAAGGAATGTAATGCTTCATATTGGTACCAATAATTGTTCCTATCCATACATGTATATGAAATGTAAACTTCCATGACATATAAAAGTTCCACTTAGTCCTTTAACTCCATATGCAAACTGTAACAAAAGAGAATTACTCATATGCTGCAAGATGATATAAATTGGGTTTTTAACAATAACTGGCAGAATGTAACACAGCTATGCACATTTCAGGAGATACATTTTTAATTCCATGAATGGAAAAAAAAAACCAATTAAGTTTGATTTTGATAGGCCTACTCTTTTAGTCTGTAAAATAAAAAATCATGCCAACAGAATACAACATGCACTTTAATCTCTACTTTCATATGTTAATCCATTCTGTAATGCTCTTCACCTTGGCAGACCAACTTGGTCACATACAGAATAGACAATATGCATTAACTGACTGATCTGATCAAATGTTGAAAACATGACATTTATTTTCACAAGGCAAAATTCATGCTGAAATAACTGGTAACACATACTGTGATCTTTTTCATCTAGATTTCAGAATTAGCATTCAAAACAGAATTTACTTGCAAACTGTTTTTCATTAAAGAGAAGATTTGATTCAAAGCATGAGATAAAGACTTCTGAAAAACTTGACATTAGACTAGAAGAGAAAAATATTTGTTGAAGTTTGAAGATGAACAATACTACTGATGATATTCTCTTAACAGTATGATTCAAGTTTCCATTGTATTGTTTTCTACCAGATTGTAAGATTCAGATGTTTAATTCTCATCAATTTTACATGGACAAATATTTCTTGAAGTCAGAAAACACTGCCACTCTTCCTGATTTCAGTAATACTTTGATTTGCTGTAGGATTACTGTAAGAAACAATAACATCAGTTCTTACTTAATCTATATGTTCAACTTTTGTTGCCTTCTAACAAAGCAAGTAATACTTATGCCACATCGATACCCCTTGCCCTTGGATGTCCCATAAATATACTCACTCAGTACACTACAAGATTGCCTTTTGCTTTTTCTTTTCCTCCTGACCATTCAATTACACTGTTTAATAAACATACCTCTCACCTTCCAAGTACTCCACACCTTTTGTTTAATCTGCTTTGTTTAATGTATTCTTTAATAGTAGTCATCGCCATAGTTATGTGTCTACTTTGATTAACATACTGACACATTTCTAAGTTGCTTATATATTTCCTTTTAATGAGGTATCTAATACTTGCTGTCATTTACTTTAAGAGCAAACTGAGAAAATAAAAGATGAGTTGTTCACATGATGCTTTTTTCTTATGTATCTTTTCTGATATCCTGATCTTTCATCTCTTTCTCTTGCACCCATCTTAAAGCACAGTCTATTGTATCTTAAAGTATTCCTTAGCCATGTTATTCATGTTCATCTCCCTTCTTTTGTGCAATCTACCTATTTGCAAAATTGTTCTTTTCCCCCTAGATGGTGGTCCTCTTCCATTCAGAATCCATCAACTTTACTGACTGTCTCTCCTGCTCTTTACATGTTTCTGCAGCACCTTTTTCTATTTGTGATCTTTGATCACCTGACTGCCTTCAGCAGCAAGGAGCAGTTAATTTTCATGATGACCATAAATCAGGAAGGATTGTTCTCCTAATTCTCTTCTGTTGTGCTGGATTCTCTTTCTGTTGACCTACATTATTGTTACCTTTGGTTTTATGGTACCTGTGTGTTCATCCTTCTTGTTTCCTTATTCTTCCTTATAGTCAGGTTTGTGAAACCTCTTGCTTTTGTAGTTTCATACTATACTCTCACATGTGTTTCTTAGTACTTCAGAGAACCTATTGGAATGCTACAGTGAGAGATTTCAGTGATGTGAAACCTTCCCTAATTCATGAAGCCTTTTCTCCCTCCTATCAGTCCTTCCCATGTTTGGAAAATATATACACAATCTTTCTTTCTAAACCATCTCAGCTTCTCTATCATTTTAATTGTTATGACATGCCTTACATCACTATCTTCGAGCCCATTTACAAAATGGAGAAGAGGAAGCTCTCATCAGATATAGTGACTGTATTTTACTTTGGACTATGTTTGGAATTTACCTTTTTATGTCTTCTCATTGTGTCTTAGTTCTCTTCCATTTATGCTTTTCCATTTCCCCATAAGCCTCTTCTCTGCATAAAACAAGCCTCTTTTCTCTAACCTTGACTTCCAACACAACGTTTTATTGACTTTTTTCACATCAGTACAAGCATGCAAGATAATGGTCTCCTTCAATGTACTGGATTTAGTTCCTTCCTACTCTTCACCTTTTTCTCTGCCTCCCTCAAATGTCCAGCAGCTTGCATACTTCTTTCTTTCTCTATTGTGCTTTCATAACAGGTGTGACAGCGACTTTTACACTAAGGACACTCACTGGTGTCCATTCCTAACACAACATTATAATCCCACTGGTTCTTTCTGAATCTCATTTTCCTACTGTGCTAGGCATGGAAGGTGCACACACCAGCAGCAGTCCTGCACCACAGCACAGCAGAACAGAAGTACGCTGCACCTGTGTAGTACCAGCTACAAGGCATTAGAGCTGCTGTTGTTTCAGAACTGTCTTTCTTGTATTCATATAGACCTCTATGCCTGGTTAACCCAATACTCTGTATTTCAAAGAATCCTTCCCACTTCCATCTCAGCTCCAATAGCAGCTTTTACAATGAGATTTCTACCAGCTGAGCAAAGTCTACATTTAATATTTTGCCTATTAAAAAAAACCAAAAACAAACCAACAACCAAACAAAACCACCACAGATAAATTATGTGATTTTCTTCTAAGTTCCCAAGCTAATATTAACTACTTCTGTTGTAGTTATGTCTATCTCTGTGGATTGGTTTTTTCCTTTCTATTTTTGTCAACCCTTCTTTTTTTTACATATAATGCTTATTTCCTTGATTTTAGAGTGGTTTCTTTAGTCTAGAGAAATTCCAGACATGCCTAATAAAGCCTTGTAAAAAGCACAAAAATCTTGTGTTTGTGAAGTGCACAATGTAAGAACACCATTGTAGCACCTCTGTGAAAATCGTCTCTTATGAGTTCCAAGAAATTTAGGATTTCTTAATTAATTTACCATTTCATTTCATTTTGTTCTTAAAAGCATTTGCTTTCACAGACAAGGTATTTGAATGCTTATTCTCTGCACAGCTTACTGGAAATTGTGTCAATATGTAGACATCATAAAGTATTCAAAAGAAGCTTGTTTTAAGACAAGCTTTATCTATGATTTGTATCATTTTAAGGTTATGAGAAAAAATAGTTCTTTGCAAATAGTTGCGTAAGATAGATTGTCTTGCCCTTGCATAAGCTATACAAGGTGCCAAAATGACTTTTCCAATCATTTGGTAGGGTTGGCTGGAAACCCTATAACAAGCTCAGTGAAATTGGTACAGAATACCAGCCAAAAAGAAGCTATCACTGTCAAGTAATTATCACTGCATTTGAAGAGCTTTATGGAAGTACTGTTTCTTCCTCCAAAGATTAATTTCTTATTTCTGTTTCTGTCACCTCTTCTGAAAGAAGATCGGATATATTTTAGTGTTGTCTTCCACTTGTCTCAGCTGGGAAAACTGGAAGAGGGACAAAAGATTCTGCCCGCTCATGTCAACATTGAGTATGTTTCTTCTTTTAAGAAACATAAGATCTAAAAAACAGCAGGACTGCTCATGTTCACATGGAACCCATCCTGAAGAGCAGAAGGTTTTAAATGGCAAGGTGGCAAAATAAACAACTGGATCTCACTTAACAAAAGCATCCATAATTTTTTGTTACATATATTGAAATAAATATTTATTGCCATTGTGTGTATTTCTTGTTCTATAACAGAAAATTGTAATTTCCTATACCTGAAAGCAAAAAGGCTTTAACTTCAACAGTGTCACCAGTCTTTGAAGAACTTTGAAAAAGATGTAACATATCTACATCCTGTAAATCATTCAGCAGAAGATTATCGTTTCACAGGAAAAGACAGGTTTTTTCCCTTACCCTTTGGCACTTAATTACTTTGGTTTGTACATAACTCCTCAACAGGGAATAGCCTTCTGCTCCTATTTTAAAAGCATTGCTACCACCACCACAGATGAAAGTCTGGTTTCAACAAAGTCAGCTGAAATACACTCAAGACTTTACCCCCAGAATGTAATTAACTTTCCATCTAAGGATATTTCAATACTTCTCTCCTATTCCTCATGTAATATCTCAAATGCCTTGTAGACAAGGGATCATCTGTTCCAAAATAACTGCCTCCTTGCTCATGCAGCCAGAGAAGGGTAATCTCTCAGATATGACAAACATCTGGGCAATTGAACTAGACATAAAAACAAGAGAGGACATTTGGAATCTCATCACAGAACAAATTAAAAAACCCCTCTGGGATTGAAAGCCTGCCATATTTAAAACCCCTCACACATGCTAGCACTGTCAGACTTGCAGGGGAATCAGATTTCTTATGTTTAGGGAGATTGTAGATAGATATTAAAGGTGTTTGGGGTTTTTAAAGAGAATTTGGATTTCAAATAATAGAATTTGTAGTCTCAGTGGCATTTGGCCACCGTTCTCTTTCCTGTGTTTAAGAATATACATTTTGAGCTATGACTTCCTCATTTTAGGAGAACTAATTGTGAGAAGTGCCTTCATTAGTACTCTGACCCTGTGCTCTTTTTTTCTTCTACCTACTCTTCCTGAAATTCTTCCTCTTGAAGAATGGAAAGTAACCAGCACACAACCAGAAATTGATACAGGATTCTTCCCAGCAGCCCTAAAGATATCGTTGTAGCAAAAGCATAAAAAAAAAGTAGATTTCATGTTTGGTTTACATGAGGAATTTATTCTGTGGAAAAGATATGAACAGAGATTCCACTGTAAAGATCAGTTGCTGAAAGAATTATATTTATTTTACATTTCCTTTTCACTGTTTCCTTTTCTGCAAAGCTAACCACATGTCCAAATGTTTTGTATTGTGCTTCATTTGTTGTCTTAATTTTAATGTGTGATCTGAGAAACTGTTAATTTCATAATTAAATCGGGATATTTTTAATGTTAGCTTAGAACCATCACTTAACTAGTCAAAATGACAAGGAAGACCACGCCCAGAATACTATGAACTACCAGTATGATTTTGAAGCATTTCTGTTCTTTTAGAAATAACAAGTCTTAATTTGCATAGACTTCCTTATTGATTTTGAAATAACATGCCTTGGAGCAAAATTCTCTTTTCATTAAAATGTGCTGGTAAGTAGTCAGCCCTTTCCATGTGAACTGCATGAAAGACAGTAGGAAGATACAACCACTGCAGTAGCAGGTCAAACTAAAACTTCTGAAATAGTTTATCATTTAGTTGAATCCATGCAATATATTCTAAAGCTTCACAACTGTTGTATTTATTTCTTATTGCATTTTAAATATTGATAGAGAAAAGATTTTGCTGCAAAGTACAGATCTTTGGGTCTCTAGGATATAAGTAGATAACAGGGCTTGAAAAAGTTACATTTGGAAAAAAAATAAAGAGTAAATTAAGTTGTCCACAGAACAATAATTAATGAACAATACTGTGAAATTAATAAATATCAGAATTCTTAAATAAAGGAAACAGTCACACAATAAGATGTTTCAAGAGTATTTCCTCTTGGCACTAGTGGAAGATAAGCAAATATCCTCTTTAATAAAAAGGTTAAAACAAAACTAACTTCTGAAGAAATTAAAATACATTTAGTACTACATTTTAAATTAAAGTTCAAATGTCCAAAAACCTTAATTACTGTTTTCACACTAATTGTAATATAACAGCAGAACAGTCAATATAATGCTGACTTGAATTCCTTCAATTTAAAGCCCATTGGCATACACAGTAAACCTCTGTCTTTATATAGCTGGTTCATTAAAATCTAGGATCTGGACCTCTCTAATGAGATTTACACAGAGACTTAATCTAGTGAAGAAAATATAAAGAAAAGAAAAACACAGTTACAGTATATTACAGCTGGTAGTTTGAAATCTTGTAGCAGTTTCAGATAAGTGATAGAGAACAGATTATTGCAAATCTAACCTGTTGAAATTAGTATACTGCTTTAGAGAAAGAAAAAATAGTTTCCATAATCGTTCTAAAACATCATAGATTTAGTCAAACTCAAAAAGGGAGGGGGGAGACAGGGGAAGAAAACCCAGAATGATGAAAAAAGTTCCAGTAAGCATCCAGATAGGAAATAAACATTATCAAATAAATATGATGCTGGTTTGAAGTGACTTCAATAAGATTAGAAAATACTTTGAAGACTCAGTGCTTGGAAAATCAGGACAAAATTAAGGCTCTGTTTTAAGTTTCTGCCAATAGAAATTGAACACAGCAATGGCTCAGTATTTACTGTATGCTACCACAGACAGTCTTCCTATATTCTGTTTTCTTCTTTCAAAAAGTAACAGACCACCTTCTATGGCAGCTTAGATTGCTTCAAATGTAAACAACATAGAAAGTCTTCTCATTCACTCACAGGTATTACCTTCAGAAGAGATGTAATTTTTAAAAAACAAACAAAAAACTTCTTGCTTTAGACCACATGGAAATTCAGACCTTTGAAACTCTATTATAAACTTGGGAAGAAAAAAAATTATCTAAAGTTGCACGCTTCTGAAACATTACTATTCTCAGTGAAACATCAGCTTTCTCAGTGAAACATCTATAAAAACCTGATGCCAATAGCTACCCTGTGATGCCATTACTATGAGGTTTGGACGATTGTACCAAATGCACTTCATCCACTCTACAACAGCCTAAACTACCTGAGGGCAGCAAAATTATAAGTATGTTCAGAATTAAAGGAAGCAGCAGTTGGAAAAACTAACTATAGTCTTTGATCTACTCCAAACAGTGACAAACTTTTTCAGTTAAATAGGAGACAGATTTGAATTACATCAGAAGGATCTCAACCCCTTTAGTGAATGTATTAGCAAATACAGCTTTTCTGAAATGGGCAAGCAGAACAGAAGTTAAAAAGAGAAAATACAGCGAAGATCACTACAGAATAAAGAAAAAAACATCTTTCCATAAGTAGACACATAGACAAACACACAGTTGTGCAATATGGCACACTGAGGTGGGTTTTCTATTTTTAATTTTCTAGATCATAGTGAAAGAATGCCACCACTTCAAAAATCAAAGAGCCAGAGCATATATAAGGCTCAAGTGAATGCAGCGAGGTCAGGAGAACTTCTCATGAAGGATCTGGCACTATGTGACAATTTCTGACACAATTCTTTAAAAATTAAGGGAGAACAATTTAAACCTCTTGGAAACTAATGATTGTCAATGGTAGATATTCAAGCATTATATGGCTGCTTGAAGTCCAGTTTTATGAGTTTATGTTCCAGTACTGACATTTATTCTTCTTTCATCTGCTCACAAATGAGATACAAAGAGCAGAATTTGATTAAATGTGGGTGTTTACAAAACCTAACAGCAAGGCTCCTGTTATTATCAGTGGAGTGCTGGACAATAGTTCAGCGGTGCTTAGTCATGCATATCAGACTGCAATCAATAAACTGACTCCATATAGTCTCCATTGGCTATAACACAGATTTAAATATCTAGATCAACTTAGACACTTGCTCTGCAGGTGTCTAATGTCAAGTGAAGGAGGTCTGCCTAAGATACATTTGCAGTTTAGTCCTTTCCAATGATTATATTAACATCTTTTTTCTTCCCAAGAAAGACAAGAAAAAATCAAGCAGAAGTGAGCAATTGCTTAGAATCCTCAGTATTTAATTGTAATTACACCTCTAAGGTTCACAGTGATTTCTTTTCCTCTGCCTTTCCTGGAGGAGATGAGGGCCAGGTATCCGAGCAGTGCGTACTCACTTAACATCTGGTCTCCATTTCCTGTTTGAGTATCACAACCCAGAGTTGCTGTCATTGCTGCCATCACTGTAGTATGCACAGCAGAATGCAAGATGGACAGCACTGCAAGGAGAAATCTGTCAGCATTTTCTATCGGTACTAACTGAAGCCATCACATCTTGTTGGTATTGGCAGGATCATCAAGCTGTTTTTAAATCTCCCTCTCCCTGTAACAGGTTCCTCTCAAGAGGTGCAGCAGGTAAGTAAGCTGCTCACCTGCTCCCTCCCTCAGTAGGAGAGGGAGATGCAGGGAATCCCAGGACAGAGTCTCATATCCTAAAATCAGGCCTTTGTGTGCACAGGGTGGAGTTGATGGAGAGATGGCAGTGAAGAGGGAGAGAAGAGTGTGTAATAGCAATCCTGCTTAACCAGCTCTTCAAGAGAAACACGATGAAAATTGTATCAGCTCTGCAGCTGGTGCAAATGAATGCTCTGCAGTGGGTTTCTTTTTAGAGTGCCCCAGCTCACATTACACCAGTGAGCAGCAGCAACAGCGTTAAGGGAACAACTGTAAGCATTTGAACAAGGGCTAGAGACCAAGAATAGTAGTCACTGAAAAACATCTTAACAGTAACCCTCTGTCTTCCTCCTTCCCACACAAAATATCTTCTCTTCTTTTTGTTACAAAACTTCTGTATCTGTGCAAAATGTGATGCAATAATGAATTTTAATTAGTGCTTAGTGTGCCAATAGATGTTTCTACAGAAGTGAAGAGTGGTATATTCTTTTCTCTCTTATTTACTATCTCTATAATTAGGACTATGTGATTATGCTATCAGTGCACTGAAACGAAAATGGAATCCACACCCAGTATGAATAATTTACCCAGTCTGAATGGAAATTACAGAATTTTCAAACAAAAAGTAATTATATTTTTCTGTTTTTCTTAATTATTTTGTTGTAATTTGAGTGATGTGACTAAGTTATTAATGCAGTGTAATAAGCTGAAATCAATGCACAGTGAACCTAACAACTTTTTAAAAATAGCACTTACTTCTTGGATGTAAAGGATGTGTTGACTTTGTTGAATTACTGCAGCAAACTGCATATGATTTATGTTGTGGAGAGGGAATATAACTGCTTCTCAGTGCATTCAAAAATCCAGATTGTTAGGCTATAATTGTGTGCTACTAAGATGGTGCAATTGTTAATATTGGAAAGGTTCTTTGAATATGTAATATGAAGTGGTGTATGAAGGCTAAACATTGTTATCATGATTTGGGTTGATTAACAGAGTAACTCTTAGAACTCACCAGAAAGCTTAAAGATAGCAGATCTTCATTTAAAGAAGCTGAATATCTCTATGCCTGGATTCTGTGACTGCTTTCAAAGCTTAAAAGTTCATTAAAGCTGTCTGAAAGTTCAGCATATGTGTAATAATAAAATTCAGAGGGGACTTCTCAGTACTTCAAAAACAAAACAAATCATGGGGACCACTCAAAGAGGTTATCTTTTAAAATAATCATGCTAATGTACACTGCATTTATAGTTGTCTGAAAAATGCTTATAAGAACTTAAAGAGGAAATAAGAATTCATTTTAATTGTGATTTATTTTTTTTAAGTCACAGAGAACTTTATGTGTTAAACACCGGATGAAACCCATCCATTAGCTATACTTCGAGGTAAGAGATTAGATACCCAAGAATGTGTTCTAATATTCAGAAATGCTGAGAATAAGGTAGCTCCCGATAAGAATCTGACTGTTCATTTACATGAATTATCAATATATTTTTAGATTTCATTTAGAATATGTGGGAAACTTTCTCTAGATCTTATTTCCTTTTTGCACTTTAGGATTCTGTTCACAAAACAACTTCACGAAAATTGTTCCCTTCCTCACAAAAAAACCCCTGTGATAGCCCAGCAGAAATTATAAAACAACAAAAAAATCCCCAACCCTATCCATCTAACCAGACGCATAATTTAATAACATTGAGATATATTTCAAAATTACATTTCGAATGGAGAAATTTGGAAGATTTAACTTTCTTCTTTTCTTTGTACTTTATTCCTTTATCAACAGTTTATAAAAATCTATATTTTTTCTTTTTTACAATGTTTTGCCAAAGTAGACCAATCATTAATTCTGGGTAATGTCTTCCTAGAATGTCTTATTCAGCAAAACAATTAAGCACATTCTCAACATGAGACATTCTTTCTGTTTTGTCTGTAGATTTGACTAATATTTTCCTTATGTAAATCTGTAATCCTCAATGTTCATAGGGTTAATGACCCCATGTGGAGTAATAAACAGCGAGAATAATTGAAATAATCTATTTAAAGGTCTGTTCATGTCCCTATGAAATTATGATTTTTTTTTTTTCCTGTAAGTAGGAGTAAATCAAAACATCTTGTTTCTTGCAATTTACAAGCCATTAAAGTTTCTGGTTTAATAAAAATATTCAAAAATATTCAGTACTTCCTTCTAGCTTCTGCATACATTCTTTTCTTATGCAATAAATTATATACTGCTTTTTTGCACTTCAAGTTTTTTTCCGCATTTTTTGACACTGTTTAAATACTATTTCTTTAATCTTTCTTCAGATTGCTGTGTAAAATGAAGAAAAGTGGTGGTAAGTAGTTTTAGAAATAAGGTAAAAGAAAATGTTAATTGAATATCAACAGCAATTGCTTTTAAAACATATAATTGGAGAAAAAATGTCTTGATCTGTCTTTTAAACTTCATGTTATGGGAATTTATTGCCCACTTCAGCTAGTAACCTTTCTGTGGTTTGCATTACCTGCTACAGGGGAAGATGACATTGAGATATGGTAGAGAAACATGCTGGAATATTCCATCTGACTGAGTTACATGATTTGCAAAATGCCTAAGGAATAATGCAGAATCATTAGTTACAGTTACCCTTCTCATCAGTCCCTAGATATCAAAAAAAAAAGAAAAGTCTTAACAGGTAAATATAATCATATCCCTTTGCGTTTTACACTTCAATGAGTGACCCAGAATCAGGAAGATTATTACAGCTAATGAGCTCAAGAAAGATGAAAGAACACTTACAGATCTACACTGAGCTGTTACTGGGTTCACAAATTGTGACATATCTGGCCACTTTTCTCTTTAATTTTCTGTAACTTAATGTTTCTTGGTATTCGTTATGGCAAAACATTTATATAAAAAGTTAGAGAAAGGAATTCTTACACCTTATCCTTAATTCATGAGGATCAGACCTAAATGATTACAGAATGACATAGCTACATTGACTTTGAGCTAAGATAATCATGAACCTAAAGATCTAGACTTAGGGAAAAAAAAGAGAAGGAAAGCCATTACAGCTCTACACAATGGTATCTATAAAGACAATGGTATCATTGCCCTTCAAACATCTGTAAATAACTAATTTAAAAAAAAAAAAAAAAAATTCTCCAAGATAAAGCACAGGAAATTTCTACCTGCAAAATCAGCAGAACACTTCTGAATAAAATGTGCTTTCTTCTTCTGCCACTAGTATTTTTTTTCTTCTTTATTAGAGTACAAAATGCACTGTGAAGTATTTGTTTCATTATTGTAATTAAAATGTATTTAGAATGAGATGGGACAAGGAGGGGACAGCGTGTTGCATTTTTTTCAGAGTCTGGATGTAAGGACTTTAATTAGAATGTTTACATTAGATTTGGAAGCCCTCTGTTCAGAACAGCTCATTGGGTAACTTCCATGCCCCTCATCCTACCCCTCCACTTTCAGAAACAGAAAGCAAACAAAATTAGTCATATATTATTCAGCTTATTTGTTTTGCAGGCAGATGGTATAAAATTCTTTGTTAATTTTAATTTTCAAATGAAATCGACAGTTAAGATGCAATTAGGTAGCATTATCATTTGAGAAAGGCTACTAAGGAAAACTGGTAACTAAAAAGCTTATTCATTCTTCAGTTTTTGGAAAACTGAGATTGTGAAAGTCGTGGCATTAAGAAGACAACAATACAGACAGTGTCAATGGAGCAAGTTAAAACAACCTGAACTATAAGAAAAACAAACAAACAGAAATGTGTCTGAAGACTACAAAGTCATCAAAATAGTGTTACAGAGGAGAAACTGTAGGTATGACTTACCTGAATGCCTAAAAGGCTTTCGACAAAGTCCTTCACAAAGGCCTTTTAAAAACCATAAACTCAGAAACTAATCAGGATGAAAGATAATGTGTTGGTAGAGATGGTAGTTAGGAGTGACCAGCTGTGTGGTGTTTGGCTGCTGGCTGAGTTCAAACCATGACAGTTCTTTTTGGCGCCCAACATGGGGTGTTTGAGTAGAAGTACGTTATTAATCATGCTTATAATGGCAGCATCTAGAATCATAGAATCATAGAATTGTTTAGGTTGGAAAAGACCTGTGAGATCATCAAGTCTAACCATTAACCAAGCACTGCCAAGTCCACCACTAAACCATGTCCTTAAGTGCCACATATACATGTCTTTTAAATACCTCCAGGGATGGTGACTCAATCACTTCCCTGTGCAGCTTGTTCCAAATCTTGACAACCCTTTCCATTAAGAAATTTTTCCTAATTTCCAATCTAGACCTCCCCCGGTACAACTTGAGGTGATTTCCTCTCATCTTATAAGTTGGTACTTGGGAGAAGAGACTGACACCCACCTCGCTACAACCTCCTCTCAACTAGTTGTAGAGAGCAATAAAGTCTCCCCTCAGCCTCCTTTTCTCCAGGCTAAACAACCACAGTTCCCTCAGCCATTTCTCATAAGACTTGTTCTCTAGACCCTTCACCAGCTTCATTGCCCTTCTTTGGACAAGCTCCAGCACCCCAATGTCTTTCTTGTAGTAAGGGGCCTAAAACTGAACACAGTACTTGAGGTGCAGCCTCACTTCCCTAATCCTCCTGGCTGGAATATTTCTGATACAAGTCAGGATGCTATTGGCCTTCTTGGCCACCTGGGCACACTGCCAGCTCATATTCAGCTGACTGTTGACCAACACCCTCAGGTCCTTTTCTGCCAGGCAGCTTTCCAGCCACTGTTCCCCAAGCCTGTAGCATTGCATGGGTTTGTTGTGACACTAGTGCAGGACCTGGCCCTTAGCCTTGTTGAAACTCATTACAATTGGCCTTGGCCCATCAGTCCAGCCTGTTCAGATTCCTCTGTAGATCCTTCCTACCCCCAAGCAGATCAACACTCCAGCCCAACTTCGTGTCATCTGCAAACTTACTGAGGGTGCACTCGATCCCCTCTTCCATATCATTGATAAAGATGTTATACAGAACTGACCCCAATACTGAGCCCTGGGGAACACCACTTGTGACCAGCTGTCAATTGGATTTAACGCCATTCACCACCACTCTTTGGGCCCGGCCATCCTGCCAGTTTTTTACCCAGCAATGAGTACACCTGTCCAAGCCATGAGCAGCCTGTTTCTTCAGATGAATGCTGTGGGAAACAGTGTCAAAGGCTTTACTAAAGTCCAGGCAGACAACATCCACAATCTTTCCCTCATCCACTAAGTGGATTACCTTGTCATAGAAGATCAGGTTGGTGAAGCAGAACCTGTGTTTCATAAACCCATGCTGACTGGGCCTGATCAACTAGTTGTCCTGTATGTGCTGTGTGATGGCACTGAAGATGATCTGCTCCATAACCTTCCCTGTCACCAAGGCCAGACTGACAAGCTTGTAGTTCCCTGGATCCTCCTTCTAGCCCTTCTTGTAGATGGGCATCACATTTGATAACTTCTAATCAACTGGGACCCCCTCGGTTAGCCAGGACTGCTGATAAATGATGAAAAGTGGCTTGGTGAGCACTTCTGCCAGCTCCCTCAGTACCCTTGGGTGGATCCGATCCAGCCCCATAGATTTGTGTGTGTCTAAGTGGTGTAGCAGGTCACTAACCATTTCACCTTGGATTACTGGGGCTTCGTTCTGCTCCCTGTCTCTGTCTTCCAGCTCAGAGGTCTGGGTACCTGTAGAACAACTGGTCTTACTATTAAAGACTGAGGCAAAGAAGGCATTAATTACCTCAGCCTTTTCACAGAATCACAGAATCACAGAATCATCTCGGTTGGAAAGGACCTTGAAGATCATCTAGTCCAACCTTTAACCTAGCATTGGCAGTTTCCAACTACACCATATCCCTCAGCGCTATGTCAACCCAACTCTTAAACACCTCCAGGGATGGGGACTCCACCACCTCCCTGGGCAGCCCATTCCAACGCCTAACAACCCATTCTGTAAAGAAATGCTTCCTAATATCCAGTCTAAACCTTCCCTGGTGCAACTTGAGGCCATTCCCTCTTGTCCTATCGCTTGTTACTTGGTTAAAGAGACTCATCCCCAGCTCTCTGCAACCTCCTTTCAGGTAGTTGTAGAGGGCGATGAGGTCTCCCCTCAGCCTCCTCTTCTCCAGACTAAACAACCCCAGTTCCCTCAGCCGCTCCTCGTACGACATGTGCTCCAGACCCTTCACCAGCTTCATTGCCCTTCTTTGGACACGCTCGAGAAATTCAATGTCCTTTTTGTAGTGAGGGGCCCAAAACTGAACACAGTAATCGAGGTGTGGCCTCACCAGTGCCGAGTACAGGGGTAAGATCCCTTCCCTGTCCCTGCTGGCCACGCTATTTCTGATACAGGCCAGGATGCCATTGGCCTTCTTGGCCACCTGGGCACACTGCTGGCTCATGTTCAGCCAGCTGTCAATCAACACCCCCAGGTCCCTCTCTGACTGGCAGCTCTCCAGCCACTCCTCCCCAAGCCTGTAGCGCTGCTGGGGGTTGTTGTGGCCCAAGTGCAGCACCAGGCATTTGGCCTTACTGAAGCTCATACAGTTAAAAGGGCAGATACGACTCCGCTGGGAGTCCTCAGCCTTTGTCACTATGTTTCCCCTTGCATCCAATAAAAGATGTATTTACAGAAATATTTTTTATTGTCTCTTAAAGCAGTAGCCAGATTAAGTTCTAGTTGGGCTTTGGCCCTTCTAATTTTCTCTCTGCATAACCTCACAACATCCTTGTAGTTCTCCTGAGTTGCCTGTCCCTTCTTCCAAAGGTCATAAACTCCTTTTGTTTTCCTGAGTTCCAGCCAAAGCTCTACATTCAGTCAGACCAGTCTTTCCCCCCAACTTGTTTTTCAGTGTGTGGGGACAGTCTGCTCCTGCACCTTTAAGATTTCTTCTGGAAGAATGTCCAGCCTTTCCTCTCTGCAGCACTCTATTCCCAGCAGACATCTGGTAGGTTGAAGTCTCTCACAAGAATGAGGGCTAGTAATTGTGAGACTTCTCCCAGCTGCTTATAGAATATTTCTGTATTTCTGCTTATAGAATATTTCTGCCTCTTCATCCTGGTTGGGTGGTCTGTAACAGACTTCCACCATGATATCTGCCTTGTTGGCCTTCCCCTGATTCTTAACCATGAACACTCAACCATCATTAAGCTCTAGACAACCAAAATACTCCCGAACATACAGGGCTACCCCACTGCCTCTCCTTCATTGCCTATCCCTTCTGAAGAGTTTATAGACATCTATGAAAAAGGCAAAAATTGAATTTAATTGTTCTAATTTCCTATGAACTCAGAATACTTTAGAAAGTTTACCTACCTTTATTAGACCATAAAATGTGTGGAGTGTTAAGAATGGAGAAAAAGAACACTGTACTGCAACTTCTTTTTTTTTTTTTTTTTAACTGGCTAATGAATTTAGAAAAAAGGAAGAGGTATCAGAATTTTACAGTGATGAAGTCTTTTGAGAGATTCAAAGATGGAAAAGGCCAGGAGGATGTTCACAAGGACCATAAAAAAGCATCTGAGAAAACAACAATGGGTAAAAAGGAACATAACTTGATTTGGTTTAACACACTTCTAAATGAAAAGTAACTGGTTTAAAATTAATGGAAAAAACCCCAGAAGTCAACCTCGACATCTTTTTGTTTATCTGAATAAAATCTCTACTATACTAAAGCAATGATCTAAAATTTTAAAAAATTAAAAATTAATTTAAAAATGGGTGATCCCAAAACATTCATGTAATGCTGTTGTTTTGAATCAATATACCTGAAAATTCTTCCCCTGAAGTACTAAATCACATCCTCCTCTGGCATGCATTGGAATAAATCCAATGAAGCCAAGCAAGTTACAATGGTATAAGACAGCTGATAACTTTTCAACTGTGTTCATAAATGGAAAGAATACAAGAACAACCAAAAAAAAAAAATTGCTGAGACAATGTGAGGCTGAATGAAAGGAGGCACTTTAAAAGAGATAAGTTAGAATGGGATATATGAAATTGTGGCATGATTAAATGATAGGTCAGACAGTTCAGATAAGATGCTCTGGAATGATTTTCTTGCCTAATTCTTGAATATTAAAAGAAGAGAATTATACATTGTAAAGTTCCAAAAGCACATTCAATTTAACCAGTGTGTTCTGTAGAAGTTGTTCACACAAGAAAATACTTAGCACATGAATTTACTAAAAATGCAAGATAAACTATCTCAATTGAAAGAATTCCCACAATTACATTGCATGCGCAAACAAGCAGTCATGTTCTAGATCTTAATATCTAGAACTACATTATGTGATTATGAAACTACAGCAACTGAATTTTCTCTCCTGACATAATTTCTCTAGTTCTCTCATTTCTCAGATTAAAAAAGATACCAAAGCCCTTTCTTCAGAAACCTCTTCCTTTCTTAAACCTGTGTCATCTTACAAAAACCTTCTGGATGAACTACTAACTGAAGCTGCATTTAAACAGGCAGAATTTGTCTCCATCACAAAGTGCTCTAGATATAATCTTTCCATGTTTTATTCTTTCCTTTCATACACAATGATAATGAGCATACAGTCCAAGTAATAAATGAAACGTACCTATTGTGACTACATCAAAGTCTCTGAAGCTCTGTATATTTTCTTGTTAAACAATTTAGAGAAAAATGATGGAATAAACTACCAGTTTATATAACTTTCTCCTATATTTCTCCTATATTTCTTCTCTATATTACAGTGATACCACATCACCATACCAGATTACAGACACACTTTGATGGCTGTCACTGTCATTTTAAGATCTGCAGCATCTATTTCTTCCAGATTTAATTTTTCTTAGTAAATATTCTGTTATTTTTTGGGGTTGTGCTTTCTTTTTTGTTAACCAGATACATTGGTCTACATTTTTCTAGGTGACTTTCCTCTATATGTACACAGGTGCCTTCTCTTTTCCTTAGTACTGCATATAATGACTCCCAAACAAACAGTACAGGTTCTCATGGATGGCCTCTCATGAAAGGAAAGAAAGAATAGGGGATAGAACTTCTAGTATTGGCTGAAATAATAGGAAAATGTGTACCTCTGACTGCATCCAGGTTCTCATAAACATATGTGAGAAAATAAAATGTTATGCTATAACAACATTTTCCCTTCCTATAAAATCTTGATCAGATCTAATACGCATTTTTCAGAAATGCTATTTTCCAAAATGGCTAAGATTTTACCTTTTCAGTATGAAAAGCTTTGAACTGGATTGTGAACCTGCTGTCAGTATTAGCTTTCTACAACTCCTTCTCCGTTTTGAAAGAGAGAGAAAAAACAATTGGCTTGAAGATCCTGTAGAATAGGAATATTTTTGTTTTGCTTTTTCTCCAAGTAATAATTCCACCAATGAACCATGATAAAGACATCCAGTTCAGATCTTCCTACACAAAAACAATAGACATCAACATTGCTATTCATCATATTTTTTCTTATGCTATTAGTGTTTTGATTTATTTTACTCAAGAGGAGATGCATTTTAATTCAAAACTTAAAGTGAAAATCTTTTCAGAGAGCTCAGTGGTGTTAAGCTTGATGTGTTGCTTACATTATTTTGTTGTCACTGTTAATTTTTAAAATCTATATTGAGATGAAACAGCAGAGGGTTTTTTATGAATTAAAATTGTGAATGCAGTAAATACAACAAAGTCAGTAGAAAATTATTTAGTAGAGAAACAAAAATATCTGACATTAGAAATTTTATTGCAAAAATATTTCTGCTTGGCATTGCATACAAGATTTATTCACAGAGTATTCCTTTAAATAAAATTATTGTTATTCAGATAAGAAAATTTATACATTAACATAATTCTTTCTATCATTATAAACTTTAAGATTGGAAGGGATTTTTTCCCTTTATAGGCTTTATATCTTTGGAAAAATAGATACAGTTTTTATTTGTTTGGAAAGTAGGTTTTTTTGGGGGGGTGGTGAGAGGTTAATGCCACTAAGCATTTGCATTTGTTCTGATAAATTCAGAAGTCTAAACAGGCCCAGATTAAAAAACAAAAGCAAAAAAAAAAAAAAAAAAAACAAAAAACCAACAAACCCCCTATGTTTCTATTTGGAAAAACCTACATTTTCCTCTCAAACGAAAAAACACACACAACACCACCACACCACCACCCCCAAACAAAAAAACCACTCCTTTAGGATAAATTTTCAAGCTTACTTTCAATTTTAAGGTAGAAGGCAGCCTTTGTATTTCTGAAGGATTACTTTCCTATAGTATTTATTTTTGTTTATTCTTCATAAAAATTCAGGCACATATCAAGACAGAGTAGCATTAGAACTTTATTTTTATATGTTTATGATCTGCAAGTTAGAGAAATAAATCTCCCCGACAGAAAGTTTGATTTTGTAAGAGCTACAATGAACAGAAAACTGAGTTTTATTAAAGCCAAGCTTTCTCCACATTGGGGTTTGGGGAGGAGTGGCTGGAGAGCTGCCAGTCAGAGAGGGACCTGGGGGTGTTGATTGACAGCCGGCTGAACATGAGCCAGCAGTGTGCCCAGGTGGCCAAGAAGGCCAATGGCATCCTGGCCTGTATCAGAAATAGCGTGGCCAGCAGGGACAGGGAAGGGATCTTACCCCTGTACTCGGCACTGGTGAGGCCGCCCCTCGATTCCCGTGTTCAGTTTTGGGCCCCTCACTACAAAAAGGACATTGAATTACTCGAGCGTGTCCAAAGAAGGGCAACGAAGCTGGTGAAGGGTCTGGAGCACATGTCGTATGAGGAGCGGCTGAGGGAACTGGGGTTGTTTAGTCTGGAGAAGAGGAGGCTGAGGGGAGTCCTCATCGCCCTCTACAGCTACCTGAAAGGAGGTTGCAGAGAGCTGGGGATGAGTCTCTTTAACCAAGTAACAAGCGATAGGACAAGAGCTAAAGGCCTCGAGTTGTGCCAGGGAAGGTTTAGACTGGATATTAGGAAGCATTTCTTTACAGAACTGGTTGTTAGGCGTTGGAATGGGCCACCCAGAGAGGTGGTGGAGTCCCCATCCCTGGAGGTTTTTAAGAGTCGGGTTGACATAGCGCCTAGGGATATGGTGTAGTTGGGAACTGTCAGTGTTAGGTTAATGGTTGGACTAGATGATCTTCAAGGTCTTTTCCAACCTAGATGATTCAGTGATTCTGTGATTCTGCATTCCACACCATTTAGTTTGACATTAGCAGTCTCATCTAAATAATATAAAAGGTCTTTTAATTCAAGTATCAATTCCTTGATGCTGATAGACTTGGTTTTTTCCCTGAACAGACAAATTATTTAAAACATTACAGTGATGAAGATGTTTCTAAAACAAAATGGCAGGGTCATCTTTGAATATTTAGAATTCAGTGATCTCATCCTAAAAATGCTTTTGATTATGATGATAGTGCTGCATTAATTATGAGCCAAAGGAATTAGGGAAATAACCTAGATTTGCATGTTAATTGTTCATGGAATAAATATATTAAATAGCTAATGGAAATAATCCTGCATTTTCAAAATTTAAAAATAATTTACATGTTATACAAAATCTTGAACAATTTCTGTCAGTTCTAAGAAACATTTCTTGCTCTTCAATAGTTCTAAAACTGTAACTTACACAAGTTTTCAAGAGTAATTTCAGTCTGGGCAAGTCTCCTTTTTAACGATCATACTATACACATAAAGAAGATTTCCACTAATATTAAGTTTCTTTAAAAATACCATTCCACATTTCTTTCTACTTTAGCAATAATACATTAATTCAAATGTCTGCTTTGGAAACACACAGCTGTCTCATGTGGCTCTGTTGGTTTCCCACGTAGCTTCTCTGCCATTGTTTAGTCATTTTGAACTTTATAAAGCACTTTATGGGACATTTAGAAATTTTGCTGTTATTCTAAATTTTACTGAAAAATCTAGCAGAAATGAGAAATTAAAATGTTAGTCCTATAATTTTGATTATTTCTGTTTCCATCCAACACTATCCTTATTTTGAACACCTCCAGAAAGAACTGAATTTGCCTTTAAACTATGCCCCACTCTTAATAAGGAAATAATTCTGAGTTATTGCTGATATGATCTCATTGATTATTTATCAGTCCTTCTAGACTTTCTTGCTTTAAACTGTGAAAAGTTCACAATGTTCCAATTAAGAACAAAATATTATTTCAACATTTTGCATCTTCTTAAAAAAAAAAAAAAAAAAAACCAAAACCAACAGGTGTTTTGTGGCCAGATTTGCTTACCTCTGAGCTGATTTTCTAAGCAGAGTGTTAGCTTATATGATAACTGCCTTGCAGAAACCCCAGTAGCCCAGTCAGAGACTTGAGTCTCTGCACTACATCCCCATAGGAAATCATTCTGGGGTTGTGTAAGATTTGTTATTGGATGTTTAGGAGACAATCAAAGGTGTGAAAGTGGGGATTATGGTTGCTTGGGGAGGAACAAATGTGTAAAACTGGAGAGGTAAGAAGGTAAAGGGGACCAGTCACCTGTCAGCAGTTTGCTGGTCAGTGTGCTGGTCTGGCCACGCCCTGTGCCTGGTCAGTGCAGTCAGTTCTGTCTACTCATTAAACTCCATCTCTAACTCTTTCCTAGGTGAGAGGGTCTCTATACCCCATGCATGTGTGTGTTTGGGGTCTGACTGCAGCAACTGGGGTGGGACCAGGTGTGAGACATCCATGTTTCCTTGGTGACAATGACTGAACAGACCAGAGTTCATGTGTAATGTGTGGGGACATACATCAGTGTGTGGTGGGCAGAGAGTATCAACTAGGACTAACTGGTGAGTAGGGTAAGATCTCGGGATCCAGGTGTGGAAGCTGGATCTGGGACAGACTAGAGGGTCTGTAGGTTGGTTACTGGAGGAGTCAGGAGGTGCCAGCCAGCTCCTGTGCACTAGGAGATTGCTTGGTAGAGAGGGGAGGGGGGGACAAGGGGTTGCTGGGGCCTCCAGGGCCAGCTGCTGGGGATGTCTGAGTGTCTAAGACTAGTTACTGGAGGGATCCATAGTGTGATTTTTTTTTTTACGTACAAATTATTCTTTTAAATTACAGGTGGGACAAATAGAAGGACAAAGATTAAATTTTGCCCATTGTACTGTTTTACTATATTTCTGTATTTAAGGTAAAGTACATTTTAGTCTCTAGAAATTAAGTAAATCATAAATTTCTATATGTGTTCAATTTTACTGTATTTCTATATTTAAGGTAAAGCACGTTTTAGTCTCTAGAAATTAAATAAATCATAATTTCTGTTGGATGACACATGGAAGATCTATCCTAAAATAATCAAGAGCACAAGAGGCTATGAATAGAGCACACTGAATATGATGTAAATTGAAAAAACTCATATGAAAAACAAACAAGATAGTCCATTCCAGAAAGGATGTGGAAGAATTGAAAAGAAACGGTTTTGCAAATGACAAGATTGTCTGCATCACATTTACATAAACCAGCTTAAATCTTGTGAAAGTGTAGAAAATACACTTGATACAGAACTGCATTCACAGTTAACAATAATAATAATAATAACAATAGCTACATTTATTATTATATTGCATATATTAACTTTATTATTATTGTTATTGTTGTTATTGTTGTTGTTAATATTGTTATTATTGTTGTTGTTATTATTATAATTCATAGAAATAACATTTGTAAATGTAAGATGGTTTGCATCACAACTGCTTTGCATCCCAAAGCTTTTAAGCATTTGGTTGCTAAAAGGCAAAGTGTAACTGCTGTGATGCAAGGGTTAGGTATCAGCTGTTCTGATGCAATTTGGAATGACTGTATTCATCATCGTAACTGAAACACTCCATCTGCTGGCTTTCAGATGCATTGCGAAACTGCAGTGCCGTATTAATTCTCGGTGAAGTGTTCTCACATATCCCTCAGACAGCATAAACTAAGCAGTAGCATCAGTAATATTTTTCACAGCTCACAGGCACACTCTCTGAGATGACATCAATAGCTTCTGTCATCCACATGTTCATGTACTAGCCAAATAATTTGTAATTAGCCATTCATAATTGGCTAATCTGTAAGTGTTCTGAAAGTTAAAATATTACAGACTTCTGGTTCACAGAAATATGGAGATGACACAAATCTTCATCAATCGTGAAAAAGTTAGCAGGGTCCAAAATGCCAGGATTATTTTTAGTGTCCCCCTGCTCTTAACACAGTATCTTTCCTGATCAGGATTTAGTAAATTCTTAGGGCTTTAAAACTACAACAACCCCCACTGTGTAATACGCAATGGTTGAGAACAGATCTGTTCCTTGGAACCTTCTACCAAGGAGGGCCCTCATCTTATTCCTTCTCTGTTACATCCGCTATGAAAAACAAATGTTATTGAATGACTTTGTATGCAGCTCCGGAAAAAAATTGTTTTGGTAATTAGGAGCTGCATTGGTCAGCCAAGCAATAATCTGACATTGTAACATCAAAGGTCTCCAGACATAAGTTTCCATGTGTAGATTCTACTTTTGAGGTCTAAGCAAGTGCAGAGGACAGACTCTCATGTCATGTAACAAGGGACAAGAGGGAAAGAACACTTCAGAGATAATAAGCAATTAAGTAACAGAGAAGGAAGCTGTTGCTGCACACTTGCAAGCATCATTATCTATCTGTACTGCACTCTTGCCTTAATTTAAAAGAAAGATTCTGAGGAAGATGCCTGTGTAATTTCAACTTGATTCTTATAATGAGTTTGAATTTCAGTAGTTCATACCAGCAAACAAATTAGTGATTTTTTTTTCTGATTTTCCTTTGAAGACAAAGCATTATGAACTTAATTTCAATGTTTGTTGAAAGTCAGTATATGAAAATTGTGTGCAGCTAGACTGTGCTACATATTATTTTCTCTAGTATATTTTTAAAATTGAAAACCAAAACTATTTGGACATGCAAAAAAATTTTTAGAAATTGTTCTGATACTATAGGTTCTTTAACTTGCAAACTTAGATAAATTGAAATAATATAAACTAAGTTGTCGTACTAATTTACCTATACACAGCAAGTGCTAGAACATAATAAACAAGGATTGTATGAAAAGGGGTTTCACTATGGACCTCAGTTTCTTCTGTTCTTAATCATATTGAGTAGTTCCACTGAAATCATTGCAGATTTGACTTTACATGGATAGATTGTAAAGATTTCAAGTATTTTTAAGAAAAATTCATATTTCTTACATATATTTGAGATCTAAATTAAGACTAAAAATCAAAAGGAAAAAAAATTTTTTGCCTAAAATATTAGTGATGGCTGGCACCAAAATACTATATATTTTCACAGTTATTCTAGTCATCAAATGCTAGGAAATGTAAGTAGTTACTCATATGCTACATACTATATGTATACTTATTACATGCCAAGTACATACTTCTCTATGTGTGTGTAATTATAGAACTGTCAGCAATTACAAAAGTGGACGCAAAGGACACCAAATATGAAAAGAAGTTAAGAAAGGTAAGAATAAAGTGCTATGACTAGAAGCAAGGATTAGAAAGGTTGAGCACTAAGCATAGGAAAAAATATTTATGAATGGAAGAATTTAGTAATATGGGAATCAGAGAATTCTTTAAGGTTTACTTTCGGTTCTTATTCCATCACTTTTTATGCAATGTTATGATCTTAATTAAATTTTTGTGACTCAGTATCCCATCTACAGGAATAGAATAATAATAATTTTTCTTTTCTTCATATTTAATTTGTTAGTTCCACAAAGCACAGGCTAAATATTTTCTCTTGTTTTTCATTTCCTGCTACTGTTTGGAAAAAAGATACCACTGTCAAATATTAAAGGTCACTGCTGCTAAATTATCTGATGCTAGGAAAGGTAATACTGGAAACTTTAAAAATCCAGGTTCATAAACGTGTATATAACTTTTAATTTTTATGGATAAATTTTTGTGAGTTCAACTTTCATAATGAAAATTAAATAGGCTTTAAGGCCGGCATTAAAATATTAATAAATCTTAACTTTTATTTAATGGGAATCAAGGTGTGAATTTATTTACCACAAGATACACATTATGAGATTTTTTTTTTTAGTCTGAAGAGATTCCTGTCATTACACATTAGTAAAGCTAATATACAGCAGGTCTTTTGTGACAACCTATTATCACATATGGGAAGTTCATAGCTATAGAATGGATTTTTATTCTTTTATATTTTCTGTGATGTGGTAAAACATGTTGGCAATAAAAATGTTTCGGCAAAGATTAATTGTTCAGCTTTACCAAATATTTTTCTATTTCAAATAGTTACCTTTATATTCAATGCCATAGGTGACTATGCACCATACTTTAAAGTTTTTAAACAAGTGAAATTATTTAATAATGTTATTTTAGTTTCTTCAATGGGTTTTATGAAAACTGGAGGTTTCCAGTTTAGTAGTCCTTTCCAAAATGAAAGCAGGTTCTGAAATCACAGTATTTACTCCAAAACAATTTCTGAATGTCAATGCTAATGTATTTGGCAGAATGCCCTTCCCTTAATTAGCTTTTTATGTGTGATATTTAATACAGTTATTTAAAAATATATAACAACATTATTTGGGCAAGAATGCTACTAATGTATTGCAGTCCACCTATTTAGCAGACTACTTTCATGCAGTTAATGTAATGCATCCCAGGTTTTGTTTATCTGTGTAAGCATGCCTTGGAGTCTTTGCGCCTTGGGTGCTTCTAGCACTTGGCACTATTTTTGCTTACAGGCATGGAAATGAATTTTCTCATCTTGGGATATGAAGATCCTAATTGTGTCTGCTCAGCAGCAGTTCAAAACCAGTCATTTTCAACCACTGCGATACCATTCCCAGTCGGGTCAGCCTTTGTTTCACAGGGATCATAACAAATTGGCCACTCTTGAACTACATGTCATTCTTCTTAAGCAAAGATTAGACATGAACATTCAGAATTATTATTTTATTTTATCCTCTGGTGAAACAATATGACAATAACAAAAACAAAGCCTGCATCTGAAATTTCACCATTGAAATAAAGTGTATATGCCTCAGATACAGTAACTCCTCTGCAAGTATCCAGTTACCAGAAGTGTAACATGGCTTCCTCAAAAAATATCCGGGTTAGGTTAGGTAATACTAGTTTACAGGAGAGGAATTGAAGTACATAGCCTTCAAATCCAGAAGTCCTTACAAAGTATGCTTTTAGAATCATCTAATTTTTCACACCACATAGCACTATGTAACCTTTTGTAATCTCACACAAATTCAAAAGCACATTACTTCTGGCCTCCATTGAAACTGTAAGTCTTAGCACTCCTGAAAACTCAGCCTCTGGGACCTTGGATGGGTTACTGACAAACATACAACTATTGACTACCTTAAAAGTTTTTTCTAAGCCACTTACGTAGCATCAAGACTCTGCATCAGAGAGAATGAATGTGGATTTTAGGCACCTAAATCCAGACTTCTGATCCTGAAAATCCTCACTCAGCTTAATGCAGGAGGTGTCTACATTTTGTTGACAAATTAATCTATCACTTCAAGCTCTTTAGAGGCTTAAAAAGGCAATCTTATTCTATGATGATTTCCAATCTAAATAGCGTGCCAGTTTGTCCTAATTACTTCTCTGTGGAGCCATGCTTGGGTTTTGCTTATATCTGGGAGTAATTTGTCACAAAGCTTTGTTGCTTAGTGTTGTTAAAGGGCTTTATAATCTTCTAAAAGAACAGTTATAGAAGTGTGAAATGTTATTGGGATTTACACATTTTCTTTGTAAAGAAATTAAAATCCTTTGTAAAGTCCCACTTGTACTTTGTAAAGTATGAAAAATCATGAAATTAAAATATTAGAAATTTTAACAATGGAAAATGTTATCCACTTAGTGACCAGTCTTATCTAGCCCAACTGCAACTTTTTTCATTGTCACCTTTAACTGCCAATCCTCCTGACTTCCAACCCTTTACTCTATGTGTATCATGCATCTCTTACTGCCCTCACTCCACAACAAAGGATCCAGTACTGCAGAAAAATACAAATAGTGTTTGCCTATCATTGACAAAAATTAATCATAGCACAATGTTGTCAATGGGCAGTATAATATGATATCTTCCTTTCATATTTTTCTCCCATATCTAGCTTTATTCTCTGATAGTGTAAGGATGAAGAAAAAGCTTTTTTAAAAAAAGTTGTATTAATATTCCTGTTCAACTCTCCTTGTCTCAGTGGAACCTGAAAAGCCATGTATGCTTATCCAGTGCTGTTTAAAAATATTTTTTTCTTTTAAACAGAAAAGGTTAGAGTCTGGAGTTGCAATCCCTGAAATACTTCCTCTGCTGTCCTGGGAGTCTGACAGTCAGCAGAGATGAGATGCTTCTCGCCTCCGTTGCTATGCAACCTCTGTGGCATCCCATGAGCTCAAATGTCTCTGTCCCATACTTCATGCATAAAATGGGGAGAAGAGTTGTCAGCTTGTGGGGTTCTACCAGTATTTTCAGCTTACTATTTAGTCAAGAGAAGTTGTCTAGCAAGATTTAGAATAACTGAAAATAAAGACTGAATGAAAATTTAACAATGGGCAACATGATATTAAAAAATGATCTTTAACAATAGTTTATATGAAGAGCTAAATAATACTTTGTTCAGAGTACTCCTGAATCCTTTTTTCCTTGACTTTCAACAAGACCTGGGCAGGGATATTTTTCTGAATGTCTTATAAAATCTATATTTCGAAATATTCACATTTATTATTCACAAATAAAACAAGCCTAAGCTGACAATAGGAACATAAGAGCAGGAGTAAGATAGGAAAGACAAGGAAAAGGAAAACAGGCACTTCTACTTGGATGTCCTGCACCCTGATCTCTGTTTTATTGACTGTTACATTCCTAATTAAAGTAGAAATGAAACATACTTTTCTATTAAAAAAAAAAATGCCAAATTATGAACTGAAATCTTTTTTCTTTCTATTATGCCTGGGCAAGTCTACTTGCAGTGCTAACCTTCACTCCTGCTTTTTTTGGTGTTTTTTTAGACAATTTACAGACAATTTTTAAAGCAGCTTAACATTATAGTAAGGTATGCAGTTTCTAAGTTCCTTCAATTCACCTGTATTCATAACGATGAAGTAAGTACTTGAGTGTAATATGACCTACTTGGCAACAAAGTATTTTACAGGACATTATATGATATCATCTAAATTTATGAAGAACTGGCACCCAAGTTAGTAACTCCATATGTAGTTCAACCTAAGTCCTTCATGACATCATAACTCAGGTGATAGTGGAGAAATCTGGTTTTATGATGTCCTTATTAAATGCATAAAACTTAACAAAAAAAATCCAGAATGAACTTCAGATGCATTACCTTGGTATCCAGAAAACCCCAAACCAGCCATCTAAATATGTGTTGCTCTACTTATGACAGCATAGTAGATTAAACCTCAAACCTAGCAGCCTGTATAAACACTAATTTTGTGGTATCTGCCAACACACCTTACTTTGGCTTTCTCCACCATTAAAATACTGAAATGTTCCACTGAAAGACTGTGCACTGAGTCCAGTTAGAAGCAGGTTTTGGTTCATAAATTTCATAAGGTTCTTAAAACAAGGACTGTATAAACAACAGCTGTGCTGATAGAGGAGTAAAACAGACATAGATTTCCCGTGGTAAGTAACAAAGGAAATCGAAGTTAAAGGAAAAGCATTTATCATCCCTGAATGGAATTAAATTATTATCTTCATATGGTATTTATTCCCAAGTGACTGATCTTATTTCCTCTGTACATAGCTAATTTACAGAGTAAGAAATATTGAGCAGCTCCTACTGATCTTTTAAAAACAAAAAGAGAAAAATTAGACACTTTTAGAAGCTTATCTGCAAGTTTATCTGCAAATTCAGTGTGAAATTCTGAATGTTCCCAACTTGGAAAATTAAGTCATATATTCAGATGGTTAACTAGGTTTTATTTACATCTTATTCACATTTCCAAAACTCGATCATTTGAAGTTGAGTTCTAGAAAGATACTTCTCTGACATTCCCATTGAATTAAGTAAAACAAAGAATGACCTATGAGATGTAGCTGTACTGTGCTAATCTTTTTGCAGATACTGTATCTTTCTGCATACTCATTCTGCTGTATTTTATAATAGATTAGCGAATTAACCTGACATTCAGGTTAATTAATTCTATTATTTCCCATATATCTTTCCTAAGTTATTCAGTTTGTGTGGTGAGTTACAGTATTTTAAAGGAGGTTTTACTGAGTATAATTTTTGCATTTATTTTCCTCCCAACTTGGTGTCATCTACAAACCTGGTGAGAGTGCACTCCACAGCCTTCTACCAGACACTGATAAAGATATTAAATGACAGGCCCAAGACCCTCTACGTGTTACCAGCCTTTAGACAGAGTCCAACACATTAACCATTGTTCTCTGAGACCAACCATCCAAACAGTTTTCACACATCCAGATCATAATGTTTAACTGCCTGATAGTGTCACAGGTCTTGCTAAAGTCAAGGTAAATGACATCCACTGCTCTCTCCTCATCTGAAGACCCAGTCATGTTATCATAGAAGACAATCATATCCGTGGTGATTTACCCCTGGACCAGACTACTGAGCTGCACATTGGTTTTTGCCTCTTTGAGATAACCTCGGGTTGACTTCTCACAGTCCTGACCACCTCCTTTTTCCACCTTCCCCTCAAATGTTTCCCAGATCATTTAAATCCAGAATTTGGTATATAGTTGCTGAATTTACTTTAATCTCACAGAAAATATATTTAATTTGAAGTTACACTCCTTGCTGTCCAAACTATATCTGCACTTTAGGCTACAGCTATATCGTCATCTATTTAAAAATACATTTATATATATATAATTTTGCACAGCAAGAAAAGGCTCTTTATTGTAGAGTTTAATGCAATTACAATTTTTAAAAAAATAGGAACCAACCAATTACAATTCCTCTAACACAGTGTAAATCCTGTATAACAATGCTCAATTCACTTAATTACAAGGTAGATTTGCAATGGTTTTTTTTTCTTACAATCTTCAGAGAAAAAAAAAAAAAAGGCACATTTAATTAGCTTCATTATTTAGGAACTGATATGACAACAAATAAAGAGAGTTTTAAAGACAAAGTCAGCATTTGGGTCAAATGAGATTTAGGGTATCTGCTGACTTGATTTTCAAGTGTAGTGTAAAATTTTACAAGTGTATAAGTTTAAATCATTGTCCATACATATACACAGACATACTATTCACAGTGGAGTTGGAGTTCTATTTTTAGCATTGCACTTTGTTTCTCTTACAGTGCTTTATGTCACATTTTTAAAGTGTTTCTTTTCATGAGGAAATCAGAAAAGACTTATGTGAAATTTTGCAATCAGCCAGATGATCAGGTTGCATAGGGTGCTTCCTTCCTTTTCTCTTGTGTGACTATTTTAAGGGACAACCTGGTACTTTTAAGTAGTGAAGATAAGTAGTTGACTAGATCCATTTTCTTGTCTTGTTGAAGACTTGTGCATTAAGGAACAAGGTTAAAGAATAAAAAAGCTTTGGAAAATGTATTCTGATAGGTATTATGGCTCCAGCTCCTATAGTCTCAGGACCAGAAAGACAATGTGTGCATAACAGATATGTTAGAATTATGTATTCAAAAGCAAATAAGAGACTCCATAACTTATCCAACTGTACAGGTAAATGGTCTTTAAACAAAATTGTTATCATTTTAGCTTATTTAAAAGGAATTCCAACAGATCTGGTCAAAATCCTTGTGTAAGAAATATGCAAGCCAGGGACATTAAAAGCCTCTTCCCCACTTTGATTGCACTAAAACAAAGCCTTGCTATGAAGTAATTCATAATCACGGGTAAATGTTTTGGTTCCTCCAGAAAGAATAAGTGTGGCTGGTGCACCCACCCAATGAAAATAGGGCTTCTTGGCTGCTGAAGTGTAGCAGCTCCTGACTGCCTTTGTTCTCGGGGCTTCACCTTAGTTGGGGCCTTCGGCCAATGGGAGCCACTACTGACTACAGGTCAGATTCGGCCTGGGTATAAATGGAGTCCCCTGGGGGAGCCATTTTGAGCTTGTCACCTGGAGCAGCATGCTGTGGGATGCTGTCCAAGGAAACTCCTTGAGGTAACTTGGGTCGGGACACTGCCCAAGGAAGGTCCTTGAGGTAACTTGGGCCGGGACACTGCCCAAGGAAGGTCCTTGAGGTAACTTGGGTCGGACGGGACACTGCCCTGAGAGAAGGTCCTCGAGATTGAGAGCCCTCACTTGTTAGGTGAGTGATAGAGTGTTTTGGGTTGTTGTTAAACCCTGGGAAGTTTTTCTGCTCTCTCATGGACATTTGAGCCTGTAATTTGTGGAGGGCTAGTTAATTGTGTTGACAATAAACTTTTCATTTTTAGTGGTTGCTTGTTTGAGAGCCTCTGTAACAATAAGATACAGGTTGTTTAACCAAAACATTTCCATATCCTAAAATCACCAAGTGAGTAATACCTTCTAGGCTGTAAAGAATTTGTTTTCCTTTGTATAGCCACTGCCTTAATTAAAAAATTATACTTCTCTTAGTAAGTCACTGGATGAAATGAAGGAACAGTGAATGGAGAGTTTGGTTTCATATGTCTTCGTCACAAGTGGTCACAGCTGAGAACACACTTTTCTTAATCATAATTCTCATTTCCCTACCTTTTATTTTTAGTCAGATTGTTGACATTTAGATTCAGACATTTTTGAGGATCAATATTGGAGTTCCGGAACAGTTATTAAAAAATAGAGATTTAATTGTTTGTGCAGTTCAAATGCTTATAACTAGCAATCACAGAAGAGTAGTACAAGTGATTAATGCAAATAAAAGATGTGAATTCTCATCCTTATGCTTAATGGAACATTCAAGGGGACAATTAACACAACACTCACAGTCAGATTTTTCAAGAGAACAAGTTCACAATTTCCTTTTCAATATATATATACTTCACGCCTTCACTTTCTTCAAAACTATTATTTAGAAGTTTCCACAGAACAGCACTCATGTTTCACAAGCTTAGAATGTCAGTGTTTGAGAGGTTATTGTTCAAAGGAATAAATTAAATTACACATGTCAAAATTGTCAAGAATTATTTATAACACTATTTATATTTATTCATATTTGATGTTACTGTAGGCAGTTAGAAGGTCTGAAAACCTTCTAAGGAATCAATATCATTATTAAAAAAAAAATTATAAAATATATTTGTGGAATCAAAGAAATGCAAATTTTAGGAATATATGAGAAAAAAAATGAAGTCTTTAAACAGATCACAATACTGTATATATGAAAGTATATATTCAGATGTATATGTTTCCATTCTAAATATGTAGATTTGCACTGCTATATATTCTTATAACCTGCTTCCCCAAACCACCCAGTTTTCTTCTCTGCTGTGAAATTTGAGTGTCAAGTGTTAATTACTTAACACTACTCTTCCTCTTTATTAGGATTATACTTGCTGAAGGCAAACCTGCAGATTTAGGTAGATCAAATTCAACTTTCACACAGTTCCCCACATTTTTTCATATATAAAATGGGATATATGCACATGCACATACATTCCTTATTCAAACTTTGAGGCTTAGCCATCCATGAATTGCTACTATAGCTATCATTCAAAACACACAGAATACAGTTGCTTGCATGAGAATCCTTTCTCTTATCATTAATTCTCATGATACTGTCTTTGGAGAAGGAAGGAAATGTTCTAAAGTCAGTAATACCCACACAATTTTTGAAACATGAGTCACAAAATGGACAGGAGTTTCACTTTGACTCTTGGATGTGTAGGCAATGACAGAAGTACTCTGCTTCTGTTTTACATGTAGTTTACTTGTTTCTTCAGAATCCATTAAAAAGCCTATAAAAATTTAGTGATCAAAAGTCCATTTTCCCTCTTTCACCTGAAGACTGAGCTTCAGGAATTTCTTCAGAGAAATAATCCTGAAGAATGGTCACCTGAGAAACTTCCTGCTGCTTCCTCCCTTCACACTGCCCCAGCCACTGCTTGGTCTTTGTCCTGTTCTGGTTTAGTCAGGCTTCTAAGGAAGCTCTCACAGCCAAGCACTTTTGTAAAGAAGTGTTCAGAAGTTCTAGACTGTAATTTGATCTTTTCAGATAGATTCACACGGGTTGTACATACAGATTTTAACACATATTGCATCTAATCACTTTGCAAAAACAACCTCATGCAGAAGGCTAACAGTGTATGCTCCATTATCTTGAAGCTTGAGACAATCAAAAATTTTAGATAATTCAGATTTTCTGAACATCAGGTAAGTTCTCAGAATACTTCAAAACAAGTACACAACTACATGGGAGGACATGAAAACACAACATAATTATGAATAGTTATCTAGATATGTTGAGCACTGCTATCATATAGTCCTCAGATGGGAATATTACCAAACATATTACTAAAATAACCACCTGAACATGGAGCCACATGCAGGTACAAACTGCATCTGATATGTGGTATCTGATATTTGATATCACTTACTGATATGTGGTAGCAGTGGTTCTGATTTTTTTCTATTACTTCTCCTTTAATCACTTAAATTATTTAATTTCTGAAACTGAATTATGATCAATAATTTACATGAGTAGAGAAATAATAACAAAAAATGAAGCAAAATTAAAGCCGTCTTGACTGAACTGACTTTAAAAAAGAGAGAAGAAAGTTTTAAGAGGATCCTCAAAGAGTAACTGAAACAAACAATCAGTGACTCCAGGACATACTCCAATCTTTTGCTGTCTCAAAGTAGGAATTAATATCTATCTGGAAGATATGTTTAATACAAACACTGCATTGTCCTTACGTGCAAAGATATTGAAATCATCTTATTATAATCCTATTAGACAAGAAAACAAACTACATTATTTAATTGTAACTTTGGCCTTCAAAACAGCCTAATTCTGACAGTGATAAATTATAATTCCTAAATCAAATAGTAGTACAGACACTGAAAACAGTAAGTCAACATTTTCATACAATTTTTTAAAATAAAATGATAGAGATCTCAAATCAGTAATTTGAGTCAGATTTGTAGCTATCACAAATTTTAACAGTGTTCCAAATTTAAGAACATCCTATTAGGACTTATCAAAAAAAGAAGAAACCACAGAAAACTCATGTCCTCACTGCCAAATTCTGAAACATGCTGTGATATTTAAAGCTTCTAGTTCTTTAGAGAAAAAGAGATGAGAGTTAGGTAAACATATTCTACCATCTGCTTGGGATTCCATAAATTAAAGATGTCTGGGTATTTTTAACTGCATTCATACAGACTTGGATATCTTTTCTCTGTTTTGCATCTGTTGTGTTTAGCTCCTTGGTATAAAACTAACAGAGGGAGTCGAAAAGATGAGGAACGTGCTCTTACTTCTGGATTGTTGTAGAGTGCAGAAAGACACTTACCCACAACTCTACTGAAGATATTAATATTTACTACAAGGTGTTTAGAATCTTTCTATTAAACCCTAAAATTCCTTTATCATCTATTATCTTTCTATTTGTTGACTGTTTCCAGGAACATTAGCAGGAGATATTAATGTACAAAGAAAGAGCAAGCAATCTTGAAAACATTTCCCTCAAAATACAAGATGCCATTAAGTGACTCGGTTATTGTTTTTAGACAAATTATCACTAACATTTTTTATCTTTTGGTAACAGATATTTTGTAATTTCATTACATTTCAAAGTAAATTTTGATTTTCTAAATGCTTTCCTGAAAGACTGAGGGAAGCAGATAATTTTGACTACAATCATGAATTTTCAAGAAGAAACTAATAAACGAAAGAGTGCATATAGAAATGAATGGCATCCTATTATACTTCTTTAAACAGGCCTCCAGTAGAGATAAAAGAATGTTTCAATTTTGTTCTATTGTGCAGAGTATACCCTCAGCGTATTTGCAGATGACACCAAATTGGGGGTAACAGCTGATATGCCAGAGGGTCATGCCGCCATCCAGAGGGACATCCCAACCCCTGGGAAAAAAAAACCACTCATCAGTACATGCTAGGGGCCACCAGGTGGGAAGAAGCTTAGCAGAAAAGGCCCTGAGGTCCTGGCGAACACGAATTTGAACATAAGCCAACAATGTGCCCTTGCTGCAAAGGCAAATGGTATCCTGGGCAGTATTAGGAGTGTAGCCAGCAGACTGAGGGTTGTGATCGTTCCCCTCTACTAAGCTCTGGTGAGTCTACACCTGACATACTGTATCCAGTTGTTGGCTTCCCAGTACAAGAAAAACATTGACAGAGTAGAGAGAGTCCAATGAAGGGACATGAAGATGATTAAGGGACTTGAGCGTCTCTCCTATGTAGTAAGGCTGAAAGAGCTGTTAGCCTGGAGAAGGGTCAGGGGGATCTTATCAATGTATATAAATACATGAAAGGAGCATGCAAAGAGGATGGAGCGAGGCTCTTTTCAGTGGTGTTCAGAACCTAAAACACAGGAGGTTCTGTCTGAACATCAAGACACTTTTTTTTTTTTTTAATGTAAGGGTTACTGAGAAGGTACACAGGTTGCCCAGGGAGGTTGTGGAGTCTCCATCCTTAGAGACATTCAAAAACTCTCTGGACATAGTCCTGGTCAGTCTGCTCTAGGTGACCCTGCTTGAGCAAGGGAGCTGGAGTAGATGAGTTCCAAAGGTCCCCTCCAACCTCAACCATTCAGTAATCTGATGTTTCTGTGAAATACAATACAGTATGAACCATATCACTTTGCCAATAAATATGTCATCTAAGTTACCTACATTGCTAAAATTTTGTGTGGATTGGGATGACTGAAACAAATTTATTTATCAATATCTTCTTTTTTTTGGAACATGAACTACTGTATGATCATAGATTTGTAATCACATATTACTTTTCATGGCTGACGGCGAGCATTAAGATTGGAAGTCATTGAAAAGGCATGCCAAACAGAAATATTGTATTAACAAATTGTGAATTACAGTACTGAAGCAGAAGTGCAAAAAGATTTTAGACTATCATCAAGGCATTTTTACCCATATAATTAGCAAAGTGTCAAATTAGAAATTCCAAGGAAAACACTGAAATGGCTTCTAGAAATCAAAGAAGCGTATTGATGGTATATCTTAGAGAAGAGATCTGTGAAAAAATCAAATGGGTTTTTTTTTCTTCTTTTTTTTTTTAATACTAGCTATGGAGATAAGCATTAATTTGCACTTTGATATATTCAGGAAGTTTTTCTCACTATGTTTGCAAATGGAGCTGGATTAATCCAGTGTTGTCTTCCATTTAGTGTGACAGGCATGTATCCAACTCCGCATTTGCACTTTATTTTTCCAGAATAAAATAGATAATACTATTAATATCACAGTCCTTCCCATAATGATGCAGTGTCATGATTAACTGAAGGATGAGATTTACATATTCAAATACATGTAGCTCATTTTTGAGCAACTCTCAATTAGAAACTATAAAAATGTCCATATCTGTCCAGGTAACACAAGTGTCCTTGACCTATTCTCAAAAATGAGAAAAGAATTAGCTACTTATCATAAAATGTTTTACTTATCTTTTGCATCTTTAGATTAATTATCTAAAATATAAATTAACAGTAGGATAAGATAACCCTATGGGTTGGTCAGATGTGAACACTATCTCACATGGCTTTAGAATATGCTGCCATCCTGAATTTACTGGGACATATGTGCAAATATAAATACACAATGTACTAACATCAGACTGACATCGAGAATCTTAAGGACCAGATGGCCTCTACAGAGAGTCACACATTGGAGATAGAGATAATATCTATCATTTCCCTTATGCAAGCAACTGCAACATGATAATACAATACACTCTTGAGTATTTTGAAATCCTAAAGGAAACAAAATATTCAGATAATTGAAGTCTCATGTAATCAAAGGAATTCTCAATTTAATCATGACAACCTTTTTATAAAAGAGAGTTTTTATGTAGTTAAAATCATGGGGTGATTGCATAAGGAAGAGGCTTGTGGAAAATAATCATATTTTTGTGGCAGTGGCAGATGTACATTTATAAAATCAACATCATGTGAAGAGCTGATCACCACGATTTATTTTCCCAACTGGCCACATTGTTTTGGGTCATAAACTTGAAGCTTGCATATTGGAATCAACTGACTTCATCAATACCATTTATGGTTGCATATTACTTAAGAATGGGTATGGCAAATGGGTGTCCAGACAAAAGTCCTTTCACCCAACTAAAATTACGTTGAACGAGATGCTTGCCCTAATAGTTCCAGAAGCAAGTACTAACATCATCAGACTGGCTGAGATTCTGAATGGTAAATTAAGATGATGCCTCAGATCATATGGTCTTGTCTCTCAATGAAGTCTGAATCTGAATCTTTCCTCCTACAGTAAGACCATAACTCTACTCAATGTAAAAGTAACTACAAGCTACAGTGAAATTTAAAACTAGACAGTGATCATTCAGACAGATCAAAGAATACATATAATACACTGTATTTTCTACCACTTCATTCAAGATAATGTTTTGCTGACACTACTGAAGCTTTTAAAAACTGTGGCTTTGTATTTGGGGGTGTGTGTGTGTGTGTGTGTGTGTGCGTGTTGTTATTTTTTTTACTTTTGGGTTGGTTTTTAGTGATCCCAGTGCTAATTAGGTTTAATACTCTATCTGAATGCACCTATACTGTCCTGCATTTCAGACAGGGCACTATGATCACCTGTTTGAGCCCAATAACTACATTTGTGAGTTGAGTGAAAAAGAGGGGACTATATTCCTTTTCATTCTCTTTGAAGCAGATGGTTGAGACGTAGCCTCCAAAATCCATTTCAGTCCATTTTGGGAGAAGAAATAGTTGGCAACACTGCCCTATCTTGAACTACCACAGTAGGACTAGACATATATTTTTTTCTGTTGAATGATTATTAATCCTCTTGATGAATTTAGAGTTTAGAAAATACAATTGTTTTATCAAATACTGACAAAAGCTTTGCTAGGTCTAGGTGTCTGTAAGCTTAACTTGTTAAGCTGTGTAGAGTCATTCTAAAAAATTTTACAAAGCTGTCATTTTCTTCTCCTAAAACAATGAGTGTCTATGTTTGAATGACTAGATTTAAGACATCAAATTGTTTTGGTACTGTTTCACTAGACATTTAAGAATCTAATTCATATATACAGGCCCAGAATACATTTTAAAATGAAAGTGTTACCTAGGATCCTTGGATTTTCATGGAAAACATATTTGTTTGCCTGTCTGTCCAACTGTAAGACAAAAACTTAACATTTTGTACTATTTTGTTTCTATAAAGATATAGGAAAGAGCAAGACCTATTCTAGGAGGGCTGAAAGTGTGAACCACTTGTGATCTACAATGTCACTTCTGTTTCATTAATGACACATGATATAGAAATATGCTTTTTAAATATTGATTTTCAATCTTCCATAAATGTGGTGGTGTTGTTTTGTTTTTCCTAACTTTAACATTTCCCAAAGCTACATGAATTCAGAACATGCTAGGAAAAGTTAGTACTTTGTCATCTGACATAAATTAGATGATAGTTCTCATAGCCTGCATCCAGGATTAAACACAGATAAGGAAAGCTCCAACTGGCTTCTCCTTTGGATGTGAATCATATGTAATTCTATTGATTTCAGTGAAAATTTTAAGCAGTTTTGAGAAAAGCCGACACCATATATTTTTTCCAGTTAAAATTATTGTAGTAATATCCCTGATCTTGCTACCTGTAGTGATGACTCAGTAGTGTATTAAAGTCCTTACTTGAGAGCTGATATGCAGTTGTACTATGAAAAAGATGTAGTTCAATTATATAAGCACCTTTCCTTTTTCTTAAAGGAAATGTGACACATATACTCTGTATGAAAGCTCTTACACCTGTGCTGTTGCACATTAACCATTATAAAAAATATACTAAATTCAGACAGGATCTGTTTTAAATTAGTGTACTACTCAGAATCTCACTGCTGAATAACACAGCAGAGGTCAGTATTTTTTTCATATGAATATTTTGGAAACGTTTTGTTTTGACACCATACACAAGAAACTTTCTTATCCCTATATCAGGTCCCTACAGTTAATTTCAATGAGTTAGTTAGATGGACTGAAGACTTCCATGATTGGGCAGAACATTTACTTCCAAAAGTATTTTAAATAGAAACCATTAATACATGACTTCCTTCTTCTACATAAAAGTTTCCTTCATACCATGAACGTAGTGGATTTTCTCCAAAATTAAGTAATGACAGAAGCTGTGGGGCATGATCAAGCAGTAGTCGGGCAGTGGTAGTGAACTGTAACAGATGAAGGAAATATAAAAAGGGTAAGCACAGAAACCTCAGTCCACCAAGGAGTCCTCCAATTCCTGGAGGAGAATAAGCAAATGAACCTGCTGAACTACAGTTCCCACAGTGCAGTGTGATGGTATTTTTAAGACCAGTTTTCTCCATACTACAAAATCCAAAGAGATTTTGAGATCTGTGGAATTTAAACAAAAGCAAACATAAATGTTAATGTTTCTAGGCGATGGGGGAAAGGAAGATTAATTTCCAGCAACACAACTGCTTCCATGCTAATTCCTCCATCTCCATGCTGAGACATACATGACAGGTTATAGCAATCATTCATGACAGTCATAAACTATATGGATGTTCATATGCATTCCATCAAACGCATTTTACAAAGTGGCCTAACAGTTAATCTTATTTGCCTCACAGGTCATTGAGTAGTCAAATAATAAAAAAAAGATCTGACCTGAATCTTAAGTCCGTGTCCTAAACATTGAAGTTCTTTTGTCTTATGACTAATTTCAACCTATTTGATATTTTAAAATTCAGTGCTCAGTAAGACCTGTTTTCTTACGAAGAGTGTCTTTTTATATTTCTTGATATTTTTAAAAAGAAAAAAAAAAAACACACACAAAAAACCCCACCTCAGAAGGGATCAGAAATCTCTACTCTGAAAATTTAAACTAAGTAGCAGTTATGTGTTTTCCACTGATTACATAGGATAGGATTTTTCTAACCTGGTTTAGGCATCTAAAAGTTGTGTTTCTAAGCCTGGGCTAGGCATTCTATGTTTCCTTTATATACAAAGGAGAGAAAAGGGCACCTCTAAATACTTGATCTTGTCTTCAGATTAACATCTCAGAAGGACCATGTGAACTGGCCACTACTACTGTTTGTTTTCATATGTTGATTATAAAAAGACCTTTGACTGACTGGTTAAGGTTTAGCCACAATATTCAAGTATCTAAATTAGATCTAATGACTCTTACCATTGTTTTTCACTTTAAATGCCAATTTTATTACATTTCTAGTTGGGAATTGTTTTGTAAAAGGTAATTAATCTCCAATCTGAATTAATGTCCACACTGAGTTAATGTCCAATCCTTATGTTAGGATAAATATATGTAAAACATAACGTAGTGTAAACTTTCCACAGAACTTTATACATTTTCTTGAGCCTTTTAGAATTATAAAAAAAAAAAAAAAAAAAATAAAAAAAATTGGTTTTGCTAACAGTTTATATTAGGAAAGAATCTATTTATTTCCATGAGGGTTGCTTGAAATCATTATTGTATCTCAATGTTTTAAAAAGAGAAAATCGCTTTCACATATTTCTGACTTATGCTTTAATTCCTACCATTACACCATCTCATGAAACACAAAGACACAAAACAAAGCAAAAAATCCTTTGAAAACTGGTTATCAGCAGGTAAGCCCAAACCAAACACAACATGAATTTAAAGAATTAGAGAGCAGCATCAGATATCAAAGATTTTTTTTTTTATTTATCCTAGAAGCAGTATTACTCATTATCTTCCTTCCTATATAACCCATCAAAACTGTGAAGAGGAAAGCATAAGAAGAAATGGGAACCTTGCTAATACAGTAAAGAATATGAAGGAAATAACAGTAAGCATCCTAATGCAAAACAAGACCATGAAGAGCTGCAAATGAGTTTTAAAAAGAAAAACAACACATGCGGAGTTGCTGAATGAAACTATTTGTCTTCATTAGCTCTGTCAGGTTATAGTACCAAAGAACACAAAATAAGTGTGTGCATATCAGTTCATACATTCACCTCTTCTCACAAAGAAACATAAGAAAAGACACTCAGTTTTATTTTATCTGGATGCTTGTATATCAGAATCTTTGCTGAAGAACAGAAGGAAATCACCTAAGAAGGACTAAAAGCAGTAATACCAAGCTTTCATCAATTTCAGAGCAAAAGACAAAATGGCTACCAACTATCCTTCCTACATTTATGAATCCTCTGCAGCTAGTGATTTAATAACAACACATTGCTCAAAAGCAAACGTTTTGCATAAGTTCACATAAATGTATTCATTTTCTCAGGTGTACGCTGAGCAAACATGAGTTAATTCCTTTAATGGGCCTTGCATGGATTCCTTTACACAATTTATGTTTTTACAGTAATTATTTTCTTATGAAGTTGTAATTTATGTTCTCATCTCCACCTTTTTTTTTTTTTTTTAATCATGGAAAAATAATGCAAGTTTTCTTACCACCATAAATATAGCCTGGGGCATGAATCACATTACACCTATGTTTGTTGCTATATGGAAATCATACACATTTGTTAGTAAGTGTTATTTTCCTCATGTTGCTATTACAGCCCTAATAATGAAGCATAGTAAAAGTTAGACTGTCCTACCTCCTGCATGCTACATTAGTCAGTAAATTAAATTCTTGGAGAAGAATATGAAACAAGGTAATCATGCAGTAAAACTTCCTTGGTATATTCTGCAGTTGAATTCCTTGGAAATTTATGAAGTTAAGATGTATCCCTTTGTGTTTAATAGTTCTCAGTGGATTTTATTTCTCATTATTTTGTAGGGGGGGAAGAATCAATTTAAACATGAGACTGACATTCAGAAAAGATCCAATATATATGAACTCGCTGCCTTTAATATTATGAAAAGCTAGTTTTAATAACCTCTCAACAGAAAGAACCTGTGTTGGTTGGAAAAAAAAACAAAACAAAACAAAACAAAAACCAAACCCTTAAAGAAGGCATAGGAACAAAATATGTATTATAGTAATAGCTCACTCTATGTGTAAAACATTTGTTTTACAAAATGGTTCAGTTCTTTCCATGAATCACCATAATCACTGTCCCTAATAAGCACTTCTGTTGGTAGTTACTGCTAAATTGATAAGTATTTTCATTGATTAAAAAAAAAAATTGATTAAAAAATTGATAATTTTTTTAAGTATACCCATGATAAACTGAAATTATTTAAAAGGGTAACTTTGCTCCTACTTTTTCTATCATCATTCTGATTTTCTGTCTCTAATAGTCCAAATTACTTTGGGTGAGAGCATTGCTTTATGTTGAAAACATCTATTTCATTGAAACCAATCAAGAAGAAATTAAAAAAAATGTAATGAAGTCCAAGTCAAGGAAGAAATGCTAAAAGACCAAGAGGGCTCACGGATACATGAACTACATAGATATTTTCCCCTTCATTTCATTAATAAATGATGATATAGTACGGTATTTCGCTTACCTCATTTTGCTATTAAAAGACTCATATAATTTCCAATTAAAGCTGGTGGCAATAAGTATATAGTAATTTTTTTAATTCTTTGTCTAATAAAGATAAATTTTTCTTGCCTATACCCAACATATGTTGTCAGGACACTGTAGTGTAAGCAGTGAAACAGCTGTATCCCACAGTCCCTGACTACATACATTAAAGATGCACTATTTTCCATAGGTTATAAACCAATTCTTCCTTCCATGTGATTACAGTAAGTGCTTGATGAGGGTGGGCATTAAAATCAGTGGGGGAAATATCTCAGCAGTTCTGAGTTCTTACCACACTGAGCCATAAATTGCCATAGCAGCTGAAAAACTTAAATGACAGATCCTATGGTTATGAAAGAGAAGTAACAGTATCTTGCAGTGTATTTTTTTGAACAGTATATTCCTTCTCCACTGGCATCCTCCTATTTTAACTCTCCAGTAATTAAATGCCTAAGTTGTAGATTGCTTCACGACTTTGTGTGCAGTAGGTCTATCTGTCATGTATTTAGTAGCTACTTACGGGAAAATTCTTTGTAATGGTCTCTGCAGATTGAGCAGTAGTGTGAAGACTACTTATCTCTAATCATTGGCCTTGTGGATGAATAATGAGAACGTTGCTTAGTTTATAACCTTGCTGTGTAACTCTGAAGAGAAAACCGTATCTGTCCATGCCTCTAGTATTGTTTCTCAGGTTTCCTCTCAGGGTTTTGTTACTTCCTGTGTGGAAATTTTGGTGGGCCAAAAGTCTGCTCTGTTCTAATATGCTCACTTTCATGTCCCAGTAAAATTCAGCATATTCAGAATTAATTTTCTTGGTGATTTGCATTGAGGGTGATGACTGATATTACAGTTCTGATACTGTATTACTTCACATGGAGGACGAAATCAATTCATTATAAGACAGTCCCGTATTTGGGCCCCAAGTTTAGCTGGTAAAACTTACAAAGTAAATTATGATGAAGTTAGTACATATATGTTATCAACATATCACCTATAAACTAGAAGTAGAAGAGTAATTAATGTTATCTTCATTCAGCCCTGAAAACAACATTCTACTATGATTATCCATATAAGAAAGCAATCTAATGTCCTCTGACATCCTGTAACTACTTTTGTTCTGAGTTTTCAGCCCCTCCTGATTCAAGAAGCCATGCAAAATGTTAGGAATTCTGTTCACTGTATCTCGCTCACCACAGGTATACAGAGATGGTAAAATCTGAGGAAGGCAGAAGGGATTAACTTAAACTTCTAAGGGATTGGGTAAATAGAAAAGCACAAATTTAATTAATCTTCATTTGACATGCTTCTGTAAGGTCAAAATTCCTAACATCAGATACACAGAATGTATTTCTTCAAGATTAAATACCTGGGTTTAAAACTGGAAGCATTTCTGTATCCATATAACAAGGACTGCAACATTAATACTAGTGAAAATGTTTATCAGAACTACATGAAAATCAGAGAAAGAGCTCAATGATTTTGATATCATGATGCCTGAATAAAAACCAGGTTGTTCAGCCTGAAACTAAGAATCTAATGTGTGTTTTCTGCCACTTGTTTCTTATGTTCTACATAAAATTTAGAGACCTTTGAATTGAGGGCTAGGCATCTGCTGATGCAGACAGAGCTGTAACTGAATTATTTATGCACTGTTGAAAGTATTTCTAGATGCACACCTGTATCTTTTGACACTTCTCTATCTTTAAAAACTTACACAGTTTTTACTTTAAAGAGGATTATTATGAAGCTAAAGACATTAGCGGTTATGAAATAACTAACCAAGCTTATATTAGGAAGAGGTTATTCCTCTGTGCATGAGGGAGAAGCAAAAAAAAAAACCCTTCAACTTGCCCAGCACAAGTTTATAACTCCCAATCAGAAGGATGTGTGTGCATACAAGTGTGGTCTTAATGTCAGAGAAGGAAATAACTTTCCATGCTCAGGATTTCATGATGAATATGATAGCTGCAATACTCAGTTTTGCAAAACGCATTTACTGTACAAAAAATATTTTTATTCTGGGACATAGTTTCAGCATGGTATCTGATTTTAAAGATTAAAGATACCCATCCTAAAGAAACCCTGGAGGAACAAGTCTCTGCAGAGGAAAGGAACCAATTTTCTTTTAAGTTTTCTTTTATGTATTTCTATACAATTTAATTGTGATGACCCAGATAGGTACGTCGTACTATCATCTTTTGTTATTTTCTGGACAGGAAATACAGTTTAATGACAGCTACAGAAAATGGGAAAATATTTACCACCCATAGGAAATTTTAGCAAACATCATTATATCCATATCACAAGGAATTGTTATTTATGGAACAGAGAATAAAATGTATTTTGAAAGCAAGAGGCATAAAAATAATTTCTGTGGAGAATGCTATGGACTTTAAAATAAACTTTCAGTTTTAGTCAGCCAAAACAGTCAAGGTTGAGGCTCAAGGAATAGCCAGTATAATTATAGAGCACCATGAACTACACAGTTCTTTGTAGGCATAAGCAAAGATGTGGATTCTTTTCCTGGAAAAAGCCTAATGTTTTATAAGAGTAGTTATTATAGTCTCATTAGATATAAAAACCTGACAAAGATTTATTTTCAGTCCACATAATTGGGTGAAAGACAGCATCAGTTATGTTTCTCACACTATAACCTGAAGCTGCATTTTAATCATCTCTTCATAATTAGAATATTATTTAAGGTTTAGATTAATCATTGTTCACTATAAATACCAAAACCCCATGTTAAGAATAACCGTTTTGTGGCTTAGATGAACTTTCAGTCTCTCTTAAGAGACTGGATGTCTAACTATTGTTTTCATAGTCAAGTAGCAGAAACTGGACTCATAAACACATCATTAAGAATAGTTCTTCACTGAGAAAAAATTAAGAGTAATCCATACTGCATTACAGTCACCCAAAAGAGTGACTCTAAATACAGCTACTTCTGGTAAGAGATGAGGAAAGTTAAAAGCAAAAGATTTGGGGGGGGGGGGGGGGGGGAGGGAAGATGAAGTTGTGATTTTTCTAATTTAACCTGGCCATTCAGCTACTTTTTCTAACTTTCAGTATTTCACTGTTTTCCACTTACCAATATGATCTTTTCATTCCCTTACTACTTCATTCAAGTAAATAGGGACTGTGCATGTCTGTGTCAAGGTTAAATTTAGACATACAGGGCAAATTATATTCTCAGTTTCATCCCACTGTAAATACTGAGTTAGTGAAATCAATGAACCTACTTCTGATTTATACAAGTGTTACTAAAGGCAGAATTTGATGTCTCTGGGGTCAATGCCACGGGTCTTGCACATAAACAGTGACATTAACTTACATCAGTTCTGCAGCTATGTCAAGGATACTGCTATGTGTGTAAAGCTGCAACATTTTATGCAGGTTGAGAATTAACTGAATCCAGAACACAGTCCTCTTCATGGCATTAATAAGGTTCTGTAATGGAGGTAAAACAAGTTGCAGCAACAGTAACAATCTTCCGAAATATATATCCTGGTCACTTTAATGCTGGTACAGTATACATTGGCAATCAGAAAGATAAACACTGCCTACATTAATATGAAGCCATTCCAGCATTGAAAGGAAACTTTGTTTCCTTTAATGACTTCAAAATATTAGAAAGTTTCAGGGAAGTAAATCACAGTGAATTGATAATGGAAAAGACTGCAAAGATTAGACACAACTGGTTATTTTTAGTTTATATTTAAAACCTAATTGTCAAGTAAATATTATTTAAAATTATTATAAGTGCAAGTAAATTTTATAGGTGTAATGAATTGCCATCCATTTTACAAATTGAATTTTAGTATTTTAATATGTTACTCAGTTAAGCCATTGAAAATATTCTCTTAAAAGTAGCCACATGGGCAATGTTTTCAAATGGGACAGCTAAAAAAAAAAAGGGTGCTTAAATCAATGCTTAATTTTCAGAAATACTTGGATTGTTATTGATTTTTAAGTGTAAATGAGGTGGGTGCTGAAAATGATTATACAATTCCATACTGCAAACAAGACAATTTCAAAACTAAAAAAAAATTTAACCAGTGAAAAATGAAAATGAAATAAGATCTAACAATTCCATGAGCAGCAGATTTATGAAGTCTGGTCTGTGAAGACTATTTTGTAGTTATATCATTTGGTAAATTCTAAGGCCTGATTGCAATTATTTTTTCTCTAGAACCAATTTATTCACTCATCTGTGTGGGTTTTCTATTGTCTGGTAGTCTGTCTGATTCCTCTTGAAAAGTTCTACTGGCATAGAATGGAAAAACACTATCTAGGTTTTCTTCTCCTTACTTATTTTCACAGACCCCATAGAAATGGAAACTTCTGTAACCTCCAGCCATATGTTGAAGTTTGTTAAAATGGTATAAGAAGTGCAAAACTGAATAGCGTGGGACAGAGGAAAGCAATAGAACTGTTCAGATCTTGTTTTCATAGAAAACTGGCTTCAAAGGTGAGCCCCTGCTGTCTAAATGAGAGTGTGTGCAGGGAACCTGGCACACCTCCCTGCTGGTGCTTTTATACAGCTTACAGGTAAATTGAGGCATAGACTATCCTCCATCTCAACTCTTATTAAGGAACGTGACCACTACTTTAGGCATGGTAGAGCATCCTCCTTTACAGTTCTTTGGCAGATCCCATTTATCGAGAATAAATATGGATTGAAACTGTAGTTATGTGTAGGTAGCAAACCTTGCCTAAAAAAGCTGGTATAGAAGGCACTCAGCTATGGAGGAGCCCTAATAATAGTCTTGAATAATGGAATTTAGCCTAGCAGATGGATTTCATCTTCCTATAACATACTTGAATACACCCTGAAGGCTTAGATTGAGGCAAGTGTATTGAATGCCATCCTAAGCACAATCATTTTGTTCAGGGATAATCCCTTTGGTTTAAGCTTCAGTATTAGCTACCCTTGTCTGAAAAAAAAAAAAAAAAAAACTAATCAAGCAAACCAAAAATAAAATCTATATTTAAAATAAAGAAATAGGCCACTGAAGTTGAGCTTCATCAGTACTGAATAGCCCTGGGACAAGTCTTATCTTTACTTACTAAAATGTCTCACCCAACTTTGTTACCAGAGGCAAAAAGAGAAAAATAGCACATATAGCTTTTTGCAGACTATTGGTCTTCTTTCTCTTGCTATAGCTTGTGTAATCTATCAGCAGTATTTGCATAGAAGTAGAATCCAGCTTGCACTTAATTAAGCTGGTCACTGATGGGTTCCCTAAGAAGAAATTAGCAATGTCATTGACCTTAGCAAGTAATTTGTGTGCTGCTTACAGCACCGTTGCATAGATGACAAACTAGTAGGACAAATATCTGGCTCATAAAACAGAGCTGAGGGATCAGTGGAATGTGAAGAATCTTTTTATTTCCAAGACAGAAACATTAATAACCAATTCCATCAGGGGAAAGCATGAATTTAATGCAGGGCCCACTATATTTGATTTCCTTCTTTCTTCTTCTTTCCTTGTTCTCATACCATAACTGACCTGGATTTCACACATCTTTTTGGTTTTGATTTCTGTCTAATAAAAATCTTACAAATTATTTTGAAAGAGTCAGAAAAAAGAAGAGGAATAAAATTATCCTAGCTTTTCATTCTTATTCCCTAGACTCCCAACTTGATATAGATAACCAAAGTATTTTTTATATATTGTTCTACCCAAATGACATTTATGAGTGTATTCTCTTCTTATTTATTTCATTTCCAAGTAAGAATAAATAAATAAATAACAGAGCTAAATTAGAAGAGGTGAAGATTTGTCACATAGAACAAATCTGAAAGCTCCATTTTAGGCAACGCCAAGACTTCTCTCCCCATTTCCTGCAGCTTTCTCTTTCTTCCCTTGACAGTTTGCCCTGGCACACACACAAGCAACTCTGCTTACAGTTGCTCCAGAGCAGTCTTTGGCAGGGTCACTTTTACAACACAGATTTAAGTCAAAGCTAAGTATCTTCACCTTTGAAAAACTGTATAAACACTGAAATAAATCATCCTGCTGTGGATGGAACTTGTCTAAGAAAGGTGAGAAAAACACAGTACCTTTTAGGAAAAGGGGATAAGAAGCACAAAGACAAAGCAGCACAGAAAAAGAAAGAATTAAAGAAAAACAGGAAGATTTTAAAAATTAATGCTACAGCTTTAAAGAGATTGACTTTTCTGGAAGCTACATGCTTCTTTTCTTCTACACTAAAGCAGCAATTCAAACTTCTCCATTGTATCCACATTAGTGTCACCTGGAGCAGCCACTTCCCTAACCCATCCAGACCTGTCAGTGGTAACAACATCGGCTGTGTTAATGCATTTAGTGTAGTGGATACTCTGAAAGTTTATTATTAGAGTATCCAAAATAAGATACAAATGGGAAAAAATCTTAAACAAGATAGGTATTTACTACCAAGAAACACAAGAACAAAACATAAAATTGAATTAATTCTAAAAGGGCCTTTTCCATAAAGAATCCTGCTTATAATTTTCAGGAACAGTGAAAATGTAGCAGAACTACACTCAGGCAGTTCACCATCGTTACTCCCTCCCTGTGCTGGCTGTCATGCTCATTATTCCCTGAACACTTGAGCTCCCAAGACTTACTTTCAGGCTCTCTGTTTGGAGTTCATGATTTTAAAATGTTTCAAAATGTTAAAAATGATACTGAAAATTAATGTAGAGCTCCCACACACCCAAATTTCTGTAATAAACCAAATGATCTTTTTATGAAAGACCAAGTTACCTGTCATTCATGTTGTTCAAGTAGTTCCACTGCAAGGAGGAAGAAGGAAGTAAATCTGACTGACAGGCCAGCGGATGAAATTTAAGTATGAGTATTTAGTATGAAATTTAAGTTAGAGAGATAAATCCAGACAATCTCTAACTAGCACAGTAGTTATATTTTTATCCAGTTAAAGGTTTTTCATATTCCGATTGCATACTTTTTAATGAACTCATTCAAAATGTAGATTTTAGGACACAACACAAGAATACATGAGGGAAATGTGGTGGCCTAAGTCTGATTAAGTGATTTAAAAGTTTTATACTTTTTACTTAATTAATTGAAATTACAGCATAAAAGGTTTATTTTTAAAAAAAAAAAAAAAAGTGTCTGCAGAAATTACTGATTATAAAAACAGTGATCAGAATAAATCTCTATTTGTGACAATCAAGTATCTTTTGTGTTTGTCCCTCTCAAAGCCATGTTAATTTATTCATCCTTATTCAGTATAGGCAATTTTAACTTAAATGGATATGTAGCACTTTCAGGACTACAAGGGTTTGTCTGAGGCTACAGTTTCTTATGTCACTCACTGCTGGCACTAATGAAATGCTTAACGTTGTTACTCCAAAGTCATGGCTTTTTCCCTTAAGTTATTTATATGAGACTTTGTATTCATAAAACAATACAAAGTGTTAAGTACTACTGAACAGGGTGGATAGGATTTTCAACAACACTCAGCCCTGACAGAAATCCCTTCTTTTGCAGTCACTAGAAGTATCTGAAATGAGAACAAGATTAGGTCAATACTAAGGGCTTTTAAAATCTCATACCCTATATTTTGCCAAGTGAAAATGTATACACCTTTAAAAAGCAGCATACTATCTACATATTCATTTTGCATCCATTATTAAGCAATTAAAAATTTTTTAAAAAGAGAAAAAAACCACTCTCTAGTCTATAAACTAGCTTGTTCCCATAAGCAAGTATCCTGCATTTTGCAGTCACCCTTTTTGGCTCAGTTTTCACTAAAATGAATGGTTAGGTTTTGCTCTAATTACTCAGTTTGGTTTCCAACAATGGAAGACACTGAGATGCAATGAAAGCCAAAGGCATTTTTAAATAAAGTATGAGTCACACAGGAGCAGGTCATTAGTGAAAGAGAGAAAAAAATCCAACATACTATGCTTGAAACTACACTCTGGTTTTCAAAATAATTTGGAAGGGTCAATTCTGAGTAGTGATAAAAAGTGTTGGAATTAATGAATGCATTATGGCCTATAAAATGGCAATTTACAACCGAAAGGTAATAGACCTTCTGGGAAATAAGTGGAGCTTTGAGAGGTTAGAGAAAAGGCTGGGAATCCTGATGAATTCATTGAAAATTTGTCAATAAAAAAGAGTAGGGTGGATATTTAAGAGGATTGAAATGAAACTGGGATGGAAAACCTTAAAATTTACAGATTCTAAATCACACAAAGGAGGTTTGCAAAAGCACACTCATGTTCCATCAATGTCGAAAAAAGAACCCACAAACCCACATGCCTTAGTTTAAAACCATTCAAAAATTTCTTTCCCTCCAACTAAAAAATATAATACAGGAAAGATCTTTTGCCTAGTAGTTCAATAAGAAAGTGAATGTCTATTGTAAAGATTCATTTCACATCAGCTATCATCCAAATATCAACTATAGTAAAATTCTTCAATTTCTTTGCCTTTGTATTGGGTTTGCATGGCAAGGTTTTGGTAGTGGGGGGACTTTGGGTTTGGCTTCTGTGAGAAGCTGCTGGAACCTTCCCATGTGTCCAAAAGAGTCAATGCCAGACGGCTCCAAGAATGGACCCACCACTGGCCAAGGCCGAGCCCATCAGCGACAGTGATAGTGCCTCTGTGATAATATATTTAAGAAGGGGAAAAATACTGTGCAATAACAATAGCAGCAGAGAGAGAGGAGTGAGAATATGCAAGAGAAACACTTCTGCAGTCAGCAAGGTCAGTGAAGAAGGAGGGTGCTCCAGGTGCCAGAGCAAAGATTCCCCTGCAGCCTGTGGTGAAGACGATAGTGAGGCAGGCTGTGCCCTGCAGCCTATGGAGGTTAACGGTGGAGCAGATGTCCACCTGCAGCCTGTGAAGGACCCAACGCCAGAGTAGGTGGATGTGCCCAAAGGAAGCTGTGACCCCATGGGAAGCCCACGCTGGAGCAGGCTCTGGACCCGTGGACCCCACACTGGAGCAGGTTTGCTGGCAGGACTTGTGACCCTGAGGGGGACCCAGGCTGGAACAGTCTGCTCCTGAAGGACTACACCCCATGGAAGGGACCCACGCTGGAGCAGTTCATGCAGAACTGCAGCCCATGGGAAGGACTCATGTTGGAGAAGTTCATGGAGGACTGCCTCCCCTGGGAGGGACCTCACACTGGATCAGGGGAAGAGTGTGAGGAGTCCTCCCCCTGAGGAGGAAGGAGAGACAGTGACAACGTGTGATGAACTGACCACAACCCCCATTCCCATTCCCCTGAGCCACTGGTAGAGAGGAGGCAGAGAAATAAGAAGCAAAGCTGAGCCCAGGAAGAAGGGAGGGGTGGGGGGAAGGTGTTTTAAGATTTGGTTTTATTTCTCATTATCGTACTCTGATTTGATTGGTAATAAATTAAATTAATTTTTCCCCAAGTCAAGTTTGTTTTGACAATTATGGTAATTGGTGAATGATCTCTTCCTGTCCTTATTTCATCCCATGAGCCTTTCATTATATTTTCTCTACCCTGTCCAGCTGAGGGGGGGAGTGGTAGAACGGATTTAGCGTTGGCATCCAGCAAGGGTCCACCCACCACAGCCATTTTTTCTACCATGGGAGTAGAAGGAGTAACAGCTATCTGTTGCCCAGGAATGTTTTATATGATAATATCTGAGAAACTTCTAGAAAAAGAAGAAAAAAATCCCTGTAATTAAAGGAATTACTTAAATTTAATCGCCTAATTTTAAGTATGTGACAAACTATCATTTATTTTAATTTACTTCAGCTTCATGTGTAAGGCTATTGAAGACACTTTCTGCCACCAAATGGGAGCAAGGTATTCCTATAAAGGGTTAAAATTTGTTTGCTCTGAATTTCTCTGCATACCTTTGTTTTTCCACTCTGTTCATTTCTTTGTACTTTCAAGCGTTTTTTTTTATTGCAACTTTATCTAATAAGCTTTGAAAATCATCTTCTAAAAACATAACAAGAAAAGAAATTGGATTTTATTTTTTTTCAGTTGGAATTGCTTTTGCTCTAAAATATTCTGGGAAATAGTCTCTGGGAAATATGCTATAGCATGTAACACTTAAATGTTCTATGGTATAATAATTATTCAAATGCATAATTATACAATTGATGGATATATGAAAAATATTCTAACTCAATGCTCATTTCATCATCACTTTTGCCTATTATGTTGGTTAATTTCTGAAGGCAAAAACAATCCTATACATGTCGCATGTACATTTTTCCTGCTTTTTATAATAAGCGCTTGGTAAAAGCGGATGTGCAGGCTGCAAGTCGATCTCTGAAATGTATAAAATCTGGTGAAATGACTTCAGAATTGTTGAAAAAAATAAATGTGCTGGAGGCCATCTAAGCTTTTACCTAAGTTAAACACAAGCCACACACAGGAGTCGAGCAGCTCTGCTCTAGCTTACAACACGCTTTTTTCAGATGGCCTCTGGAAAGAAGGGAGGGAAGACAACAGTACTAAGGGAGCAAGTAAATGCTGTTTGTTCTGTGATACCCATGTAATTGAATCTAGTCACATAATTAACTTTACATATTAAGAAATTTGTCTTGTTCTTCGAGTCCTGTGGGAGTTTTGCCACTCAGATCAACAGGTAAAGAAGAGGAAAGAGTTAATAGGATTATTTCACTGCAAATGAAATTAAACACGTGTGCAGGATCACACACAGAAGTAAGAACATACAGATAGGTATTATGCACCATAAAGCATAGATATTTCATCATTTTCTGTAGTATTTCAGCTCAGGATTATAGAATTCTTTGCAAATATTAATTGGTCTCTATGGTATGTCTTTAGGGAATGAAAAGGAATTTTCTCTGTTTACAAAACATTTTTTCAGTAAATGTGAAGCTGTAGCAATAAATTATTGAATTTTACATAAAGGTTTGAGCATCTATTTTGTGATATACTGTGCATTAGAAGTATTACACAAGCAGAAAAGCTGCATGTAGCTTGTAAAAAGAATGTTTTATACATGATAAAATTGATGCAATTCAGAATTCACATGCTGTATTCATCTCATACAGTTTAGACCCACAAAGATTTTTAGAGTTGTCAACTTTATGAGAATGAATTAGCAAATGCAGGATAAATAATGTCAGAAGCCTGCCAAGAGTAGCAGACTAAAGAGGTGAGAGACTGACTTTCCATTATCAAAATGCACTAACAATAAAGAAAAGTAACTGTATCTACTACTTCTTGAATACTGAAATATTATTTTAGTATCATTGTTGTGAACATTTCTTGTTTAAAAAAAAAAAACAAAACAAACCAACCAACAACAAAATCCAAACCCACACCAAAAACAAGGTCCAGCTGGTTTGATTTCAGCAGTCGTATACAGTAAATGAAAGCAGCTTTCTCTCCCAGCAATATAGCTGATAAAGAAGGTCCAGTGCATGCCAAGTTTTTCTGCAGACATTGTAGCACAAAATAGAGAAGGTTTAATCCCTAATAGCACAAAGAGTTGCATTGGCTTGAACTCAGCTATGAGAAACAGAGCAGTTACTGTTTTATCGCACGTAGCGGTTTCATGCATGGCCAGTGAATTACTTCTGATGCATTCATATTTTGGGAATTTACAAAATCAGGGGAAAGGAAGGGATAGAAACCCACATGAAAATAAGATCCACATGCCTCTTTAAATTGCCATCCAGTAAATTGAGAGAAGTCATAAGCAAATGTAGTTCCTGAAACAAACCATGTATTAGTCAGCAATAGTTGTTTAATCCTGGTTATTCAGACAATTCCCAGTGTAAGAAACTTAAACCAAGGTATTTTAATTCAAATATTTTTCATAATTATTAAGATACATCTTTAGCACACACTCTGACTCAGTAAAAAACCTAAATAAAACTTTTTTCCAATTCTCCAACCAAATGTACAGTTTTGATCCCCCAAACATACAGTGATGGGTCGTAAAGACATGTAGCAAATCACATGTCCGTGATGTGTTCTGTCTACTGGATAAGTGTTGATGTTATCCAAATACTCCTTTCATCTACAGTTGTTTTTAGAAAGTATTGGGCAGTACAGAAGTGCTACACTAAATTGGAGATTAAATATGCTACTTGTAAAGACACAGAAGCTACTGGAATTGGAGTCAAAGTATCTCTGAAGATCTGAGTATCTTAAATGTGAAACCTCCTAAGCCTGCTTGGCCATAAAAAAGAACATTGTCATGAAATAACCTTAAAAGGCCGGGTTCCTTTAGTCAAAAAGAATAAATGTTAGATATTCAGAAAAATATTTGTATGGAACTCCAAAGCAAATTAACATCTGGTTTGAATCAGCATCAGTCATGACACTGCTCTGGGTTTGTCTTTGTTTTCCTGCTTAATACTTTTGAAGTTGCCAAGTGAAATTATTTATGTAAATCAGAACAAGTCTTATAAACAACACTCTGCAAGATAGGACAATGGTAGGAAGACATGGATTGGACATCTGAGCTACCCACCCACATTAAATTGGGGATTTATGATATAAGATATTTGCTTATCTTCCAGTGCGTTTGTCACTGCTAGATAAAGTGAGATTTGGGTACCTAAATTTTATCTCCATGAAAATTATGATCCAGAAATGTCCTTTTCCACTGATGTCTTATTTGGAGAGGAAAATACACTCAAAAGTACCCAGTATCTTATGTAAAATTCCTTGGGTGCCTAAAATCCACTCTGAACATGCCTTGCTGTGCTTTAATATGGATGGGATTGAGACACTGATCAGCTATCTGATACGTAGCCTGGACTTGACCCAGATAAGATCAAGGCCAACCCTTTGCCCATGTCTTCAGAACAAGTAGTGGGCATTCTCAAAATATATCTAATAGACTAGGTCTCTTACAAAATGCTGTGAGGGTCACAAGTTTACTCTAAATACACCAAGTGAATGTAACAATGTTCGTTTTTGTCCTTAAAAACCTCCCAGAGGAAAAAAAAAAAAAAAAAAAACAAAACAAAAAAACCAAACCGACAAGCAGAAACACTACAATGAAACATAATTATAGTGTTCTTCCTGGTTCAGAAATTGTCTGTTCTGCCTGAGGGAATTCACTTGTCTTCTAGATTTCCCTAAACACCAGAATATGGTTCTTGGACATTCTCCAGTCCTCCATTTGTAGTCATTCTATTGCTGCTTAACAAAAAGAAGAGAAAAAATCAGAAAGAAATATTCATTGGAACAGAAGGAAAGATCAAGAATACAAGACGTAAAATGTTCTTGATTCAGGCACTAACAATCACTTAAATAATTTTTCTTTCTGTGCCTCTTGATTTATACATCAAAACAAAGATGGCTGTAAGTAGAATTCCCAGCCTTGAGTATCATGTTGGACAATACAGCTGTAGCAACCATGGACAAAAACCTCCAAACCTCAGAAAAAAAGATAATTTAAATTTTATACTGATTTGAACTTGTAATGAATATAGCAACTACATATGAGGACAGAACATTTACATACACCTGAGACACTGAAATGTGAAAGTACAAGACAAATACTAGAGCCTAAATCTTTGTTACTCTGCATCTGGTCTGATTTTCTACAACCTTGCAATCCCTTTTATCACTGAAAAATGATTATAAGAACAATTAAAAGATGGAGCTAAAAAATAATTAGTATCTTACACAACTATTCATGACTAAACAATAGCAATGTAGTGAAGAAACATATTAATAATAAATACTTTAGTAAGTTCTTTATTAAAACAGTGATCATTCCATACTGACTGTTTGGCTGGTCTCTTTACATAGAGATTTGAATGGATACCAAGGGGGAAAAAAAGTTTGGTCCATTTTTTTCTGAGATTTCTGCATGTTTCAGTGTATTGTGTAGCTAGCTGTATTTTTCTGCAGCCAAGGGAAGGGAATTTAGGGTGCAGATGTCAAAATTACCATTAATGTCTGGCAAATATATGTGTTCCAGTTGTATTAAATGGAAAGTGGACAAAAATACAGACCTTCCCAATACATATTTGAGAAAAGATCAGAATATTTACAGATTGTAGTCATATTTTTACCAAATATCTTATCTATAATGTGAGAATCCATTATTCATTAGTTCATGCTAGAAAAAAAATCCTTCAGGAAACCACCAAATGTTTCTTCATTACAGATTGATAATTGATTAAAATATGAGAAAGTTCCAGTCAAAGTATGAACATGTTTGTGACATTCAAGACAAATATTTTCCATTTTGAACTTTAATACAAAAAAAAACCCAACACAACAACAAAAACCCAACCAACTTTGAAGTTAATTAGGTAGGTTATTGTTGCATGCATTTTGATTAATCATTAGCCAGTCTATTGAAACATGTTTAAGAGATTAAAAACTTTTGAAGTCCAGTTTATTTTTAGGCCAAGAACTCCACAGAGATGAGGTTTGATTCTTCATCTCTGTGAATTTCCTTTTGTCATGTATGTTTTTAAATATGGACATAAATTGCTATTGCCATTCAAAATGCAAAATTATTATTTGGTATCATTTATAGCAACTGTGCTTTTCAAAAGCACCAAGCAGTAGTTAATTAGACCCACTAAATTCATGATGTGCATAGCTTCCAACATTATTATGTAACAATACTCCTGAAATATTGACATATACAAGGTGTATGTTGTGCTATGCACTGCATAGAGACAGGAAAGACAGATTTTGATTTGAAAAGACTTCAGTCTAAACAAAAAAAAGATAGCACAAGTGCATGTAGACTAGGGAGCACAAGTGCATGCAGACTAGGGAGTACAAGTAAATAACAAGATGGTGCTAATCTCCATAATGTGCGGTGGTCTCAGCTCACCAGCTGCCTGATGGGTACCAGGTTTGGAGAAATTGTAGCAAATAAGCATCTGAAAAATGGATCATTCATAGAGCGTGTTAAAAAAAGCAATATGAATTCCTTTTTTACCAGACTCATTTACCAGATTTTGCACATATGTTATGGAAGTACAGTTATTTGTATGTCTTAGTCAATACTAATGGTTCTCATCTGCATTCATTGTATATGTGTCCTTTTCCAATAGTTTTGACTGTATGTACATGTATGTCACTGGTAACTATCTTCACTAAATGCTTTAACATAGAAAAGGGAATGATTTTAAAGTTTGTCAGAAAAAATAACACCTAAAAATTAGAGATTTGTGTCACTTCCATTTTATGAATTATTGCACTAGTCTGATTATTTCAGATGGATGGCAGGTCAGTATTGAAAAGTGGTATGCAACCTAACATCGTATTAGAAAAAAATAGTAATTTACAATAATATAATAAAACTTTTGGAGATTATTCCTTTTTACATAGTAAGAGATGTAAGATAACATGGTTAGTAATTTACATTTACTCACATAAAAGGAGAGGATTTATCATGGATCCAATGTTAACAGAGGTGTCATGGAATCAGGAGGCATGTCTTCAGCTTTCTGCTTGACCAAAGACTTCTGTAACTTTGGGAATTTACTTGGACATTTTAAAAATTATTTAGGATTTTTTAAAAGGTATTTAGGGTCTGGAAATTCAGATAGGCCACAGAATGATTTTGAAAAATGTAGTGCCTAATATCTATTGAAATAATGGGACTTAGTCATTTAGTCTTCTGTCAGTTCCACTAGGAACTTGCCTGGGTCATTAGGTACCTAAATACCCTTAAAAAATCTGGCCCGTAACTGACTTGCAGAAAGACTTTCTATCTGCAAGCAAGGTAATAGATAATAGTGCTCCCTTATGACATTGGTATAAGGAAACATGCATTAAAGATGATAGCACTGCTAGATACTAAAGCATGGGGTGGTATATCAATGTGTATGATAGATCATTAAGAAATGCCATTACACAATATTAATGGCACAGTCATATCTAGAAAACTGCATAAGGTAGTGCCCAGCCTGTACCAGAAATGACACTGCAGAATTAAAGGTGGTTTAAAGACTGCGACACAAAGGATTAAGTGCATTGAAAGAAAGGTTTGAACAGAGGTTGAAAAGAGTTGAAAGAATCCCAAAGACTAAAAAAATGAAATTAAACCAAACTTGTCAACAAGACCTTATGTTAAATGAGCTGGTCTGCTCACTGTACTAGATCACTCGTACTTTTTATCAGTTTGCATGCATTCACACATTAGATTAACATGTTTCAGCTCTAGCTATTTTCCTCTTCTCCTTTCCTTCTGATGCATTATTTATCTCTCAGATATTTTGTAAGTAACAAGGGTATTTTATATTAAAAAGGAAGTATCTCTATGTGTTTCAATTCAATTTTGTAAGTAACAAAGGTATTTTATATTAAAAAGGAAATATATGTGTTTCAATTCAAGGTATAGCTTTATCTCTGCTTTTTTTTTTGTTTGTTTGTTTGTTTGTCTTGAATTGGCTATCCTCTTTTCTCTCTAGCAGCTGAACAAATCAAAGGAACACTTTGAACGCCTGAAAAATAGTAAAAAATATATTATACCTGTTCATAGAAGTAGAAAGTATCTTAAGTACGATACTGGTAAACAACAGGTTACAGCCTGATAAACAGAATGTCCATCAGGTAACCAAAAATCAGCCAAGTCTACCCAAAACACCTAGGATTGGCAGACTGAAAGGTGTCTGTAAGTGGTATTGAAAGACATGTGTGAATTTAATGCGTCGTACTGTTAATGACCGAAGATTTTGCATAGACTTAATATACTGATGAAATGACAACTGTTAATAAATTGTGTGACAGAAGATAATCCAAAGTGCAATGCATGATAGAATTAAAGAAATCGTAAATACTCAGAATCACAACAGCACAGACAATGTCTAACCAATCTGTTCTGGATCAGCTGTCTCTAGAATTTGTTCTGGGAACATTTGTCTCTTCTTTTTTCTTTCTACCAGTTCTGCTTCACATACATACATTTATATTTTACTATCTCTTAATAGTGTCTTAGTGGAGTTTTGGACCAGGAGTTTGTACAACAGCATCTTTGTGTCATTGTTGCATTGTCTGTATTTGAAAGTAAGGCTGTTATCCCAAAAATGGAGAAAAACACATTTGGCATGTGACTAAAACAATTCAGTTAGAAATGGGTAAGGTAATGCAGCTGTTATTAGGAAAGAGAATGAATCTAACAAACAATCCCTGTTTCTAATAAATCTCTTTGGAACAGAGAATATGATGAAGAGAAACCACTGAGAAAACTGAGCCTGAGTCTTAATTACCACAAAATGTTTTACATCCCACTAATAGTATAAACGTATGTAAGAGCTAACATAATGACAGAGGCTGAAAAGACAAGAGCAATTAAAATCCTCATAGTTAGCATGAAAGCTTTTTAAACATGCTTCAACATCCACTAGCTCAAAAGGACTATCAAATTTTTTATGTCTAAGCAGCATTAAAAAATCCTTTAAGAAAAAGTTGGCTGTGCCAGAGATTATTAGAAAACTAGTATTCTGTGAAAGATGCTGTTTCTTTACTAACACCTTGAAACAGTGCCAATATTTACTAGCTGACACTGCATGAAGTGCAGCTTTTAAACATGCTGATCAGTGGTAGAGAGAACTGTGAATTGTATTTTAGAATAAAAATAAACTAAATCACTGGGCAGATCATCTGCCTGGGTGTTACCTTCTCCCCTACACACCTATTTCCCTTTCTACTAGTTCAAACATAAAACATTTGTGGCTTATTTTGAATGTCAAACCATGACTACATGATCATACATAGTAATTTCTTTTTAACAATGAAAAGGAAATATTTCTGTGTATTATAGTTCTAAACGATTAGTGCTGGATTTACCTATGTTTCACTACTCATATCTGTGAAGTCTATTTTGGTTAGTTTTAGCTACTGTTATGGACCTGAAGCCCTGTGAAGTCTACAATGAGCCCAATGATCTTTGGATTCATATTAAGTACAATCCTGAAGTGTAGTGCTGGGTTTTTTTCAGTATTTGGCAGTGCAAGGAACTGCATATAATCCAGAAACAGTGGTGTATGTACAGTAATCTTTGTGAGATGTTTTAAAGACTTGCCATAGGACCTTTCATTTAATTATTTTGTTCTCTGTTTCCTTCCTATTGAAATGGCTGAGCAAATGGTAACTAAAGCTGATTGTTATACTAATTTCTTTAATGACTCACTTTAGAGTACTTGCCTCATGTAGAATAAGTGAGGCAATTAACAGTTTCATTAAAAACTATTTCATTTGGTTTCTGTACATATTTTAGGTCTTTGCTAATCTGACATATAGAGGTATGAAGCAATGGGCAAAAGAGTCTGCTTCAAAGATCGTTTTAACTTTTTCTCACTGCTAACACAGTAAGGTTCAAACACTTCCCATTATAAACACTAATAACATTGGCTGCCTATTTTTCAGGTAGTAAATTCAAGAGTATATAAATTAAGAAATGTCATAATTCAATATTTCCCTATTTCCAAAAACTGCAGTCAAAGTGTCCTTCAGGAAATACATTAACATTTTCTCTATCAGAGGTATAATGTTAATACATACTGCATGAAAACTGGGTCACTGCCTAAAGTTGGTCAAGATAAGGCAGAATTGAGGTAGAATGGAAATTTCTTTATTCTGCTGTAAACTTCCTTAGAAAGAATTTTTTCCAGCCGGGAAAAAAAAAAAAAAAAAAAAAAAGTTAAAATAGACCTCCTTCTGCTTTAACTTTGCTGGGTTGAACGATTTTGCATTGAGATCTACAGATGGCTCCCTGAAGCTGCGATTCCCCATTATGTCTCAGCATGTCTGCAGTTCAGACATTGTCAATAATGAAGGCACTTGTAACTGTACATAGTTTAGCTTTCTTTCATTATGTTCCTCTTAGAAAAATCACCTCCCATTCTCTTATCATTCACATGTCCCTCAAAGTACAAATGATTTCATACAACACAAGCACAATACAGTAATGGGTATGAGCCAGAGAGACCCATGAACATACTAGAGTAAGGAAGCCGGCTGCTAGGGAAACTGGCCTTCATCGTGACTGCAATTTCTTGTTCTTCTCTAGTGGAGGGGAAAGCACAGGGGCTGTTGCCAAAGGCATTATAAGCCTGAGAAATTGCTATAAATTTAGGCAAAGTGACAATGATAGGAATATTGAAGCCATCCTCAAACATTTTCTATTCAGTGAGAAAGTGAAGAGTTGCATTTTTGTTGAAAGTTTGTATCACTTTTGTCTAACTTTTCTGACTAGCTTGGTATAAATTGATAAAACTTAATAGCGAAGTATTGCGGATGTTCTTACCATTGTCTAATTTAGCTCTTACATTCAGTGAGGGAATAAAAGTAGAAAAAAAATCTGTTGTGTCATGCAACAAAACATTAATAGGAGAATACAGATAGAATGGGCAAACTTCATACAGGCTGAAGAAAACATCCTAGGAAAATGAGAAACATAAAGAGGATAATTTGAATATAATATGATGTTTGTATGCAAATAAGAGGCTGATTATCTTCCTTTTCTTACAGTATATTCCACTAATTTGCCGCAAGGCAATGTAAAAAGCAATAACAGTGAGCAAGTATGGTAGGAAACCTTTGAATGTTCAAAGGGGACATTCAATCATTTAAGGCTCACAATATAACGTAGTGTGAAATTGCTTTACTACGGTGGGAAACGGCCTACTTATCACAGAGGATGCTCCATTCTGCAAGGCTGCTTTGTGCTCTGTGGAGGAGCATCCGGCATTCCCTGCAGGTCCACTTGCTCTGTACAGGTGAGCGGCTAGGCTGGCTCACCAACAGATAAACTCCCAGCTGAGAGGAGAGAACAACAGGAGGATACCTAAAAGTATTGTATGGCTTGCTATTGAAGTAACGTTTGCATAGAAGTAGCAACATTTAACCCAAAGGATCGCAAAGTGTATCACGAGCTGAAATTCAAACTGTCCTTTATCTGTCTCTACGGAGCAGCATCTCTGGAGTCAGGCCAGAACATGTTGCCCTAAATGCACACACAAGGACCATTTGGCTCTTTTTTCCTCCTTTCTCACTCCCAACAGGGAAAGTCATCCATTGCTTGTGAAAGCTCAGAATTATGCTGAGATATAAAGAATCCCCAAACCTCTTCTCAAATATGAACAAAACAACCAACCAACCAAACAAAAACCTACCACAAGGATTATAATGGAAACAGTAACAATAATTGATTTTGGTGATGTTGCTTAAGCAGTTTCAATACACAGGTGTTTGAATTGCATTGGGGAGGAGAAGTAATATTTCAAAGGCAAAACTAAGATCCTTAATTTAATTACAGTTAACTAGCAACCTACAGTACATTTTTCTCAAAATGCAGAAACAAGCAATGATCATTTTTTCTTACTATTTTTACAAATATAAAACTTATTTTCTCAAATTTGTATCAGTCTTTGAAATCTGTAGAATGAGAGGCACTTGGGCAATACTCTCTTTTTTCCTTCCATTTTCTGAAATTGAAACTTTAGGAATTAACAGAAATAAGAAAAAAGAAAAATATGCTATTAAATAAAATAATGCTATTAAAAAGGATTGAGTTCACAGCCAGGAGTAAGTGAAGGAGGAAATACATGTGTTTATTTTGTAGTGTGTAATAGCAATTCAAGAACCTGCTGCCTCTAAGCTGAAATGTGATGATGCATTGTAGGAAGAAAATTATTTCAGCACTTGTAATTGTGTAGATTTGGTCATATTGTGATATTCCATGAATTGCATGAATGGACATGGAGAAAGTTTCAGAAGGTAACATAGGTGGTCAACAAGCTCAGAAGGACGAGACACTGAGCAGATGCATGGGTCTAAATGGCAATGTTGATACAGCTGTTCAGTGTGGTTTCAATTTTTTGTATATTTCAGCATTTTAAATAAGATTATGCACTCCACTAGACAGCGGGGAAATGTTTGGTTTCAGATGTAAGACATGATATATTAATGAGCTGAAACTCAGAAATAACCCATATATAAATGCAAAATGAAAAGTAATACAATTCTGAAAGTAGGATGATTCTCAGAAAAAGTATCTCTTCCAGGTATGAAAGACATCTTATAGTGGAAATTTTGAAAATATTGCACAGTCTCATTCCCAAACTGTATGATAACAGATTCATAGCCCCAATACTGAAAAATCAGTAGATGTACACTTAAATCTCATTGAAGCTGGTAGAAATCAAGCATTATCTGAGCGTTTAATGTGGAGAGTTATTTTTTTCTCCTAGTGATCTAATTCTCAGAAACTTAGTTACCCCTCTTAACGGCACTTATTAGTGAAACACGATAAAAATTAAGAAATAGTTGGAAGGTTGGGAATAAATCCTGCAATACAGTTTGATGGTAAACATTAGCTTTGTGCTGTCTGCACTGGAATTGGACCCACCCAACTTCTCAGAACAGTTATAAAACAAACCACTGTTGTTTCTTAATGTGCAGATATGAGATGATTTTATTTGCTCTTTTTTGCTTTGTGATATATGTAACCAAAAAAAAAAAAGTTGCAATAATAACCCTAGAAAGGGCATATAAATAGGTTTTTATGAATAATTATTCATGATTTCCATCTGTTTAAAGTAATTAAAGCAGATTATATTTGACCCACTAACTTCAAGATTTTATTTTTGTTTTTCTCTATCAAAGGATAGCAGCAATTCCCTTGAAGCCAATTTCTTGTAAAACTGTAAAGAACTGAAGACTTCAAAGTGCATTTCAAACTACAATGTATATCCTGACTTTTTTTTTTTTTTGAAATCTATTAATAAATTGCAAACAAAAGACCTGAGGTTTTACTAACCCACGAATAGTGAAACTGTTTAACAGAGAAATTAACTTATTCTGTTTTTCTCCTGATCATTACCTGCAAGAATGATGTTATTTGGTTTGGAACTGTGCATATTGTATTACATTCATATTTATTAATTTTGTATTCAAACAAGAAACTAAGCTAATGAAAATTCTATATGGAGAAGACTCCAAAATAGCGTTAATGTAGTTTTTGGCAACAGTAAGTCATAATGATAACCAGGCCAAAAAGGTCTCTGTGCTTCTGTAACACCAGAGAAATACAGAAGTCCTCAAGGTTTGAGATCACAATCAAGACAAACATCTGCACTGTAACAATACTGTTCTCTTAAATCAGTTTTAAATGATTTCTCAAAGGGCTATAAACACAAACTCTGCTTCCATTCAATCCAGACATCCATCAAGCCTATGAATACCTAATTTGCATATAGTATATGTAAAATGCTCTTGGTATTGTGCTTTTTAAACAGATAGGACTGAGCTTAGATGTAGTTTAAGCAGACATCAGTATGTGAGTATTATGATGGTTTTGTCTTGAACTAAAATAATGCCAGACAGTACCAGAAGCCATAGAATTATGAGCTTGTATTATGTATGTTGAATTGTTCTGTGTAAAACCCACAAAAATAAAGTTTTACCGTGAGACTATACAGAGTTTGCAAAATACATGGTGGACAAATCACGAGCAAAAATGTCAACACTGCTGTCCTCTCTTCATGGAGAGCAAAAATCTTCTTCTGGTTTGGTGGGAGGTAAATAAGATCAGAAGAAATTACACAGGAGAGGGCTTTTTCTAGTTTAATACAGCTGTGTCAACAGGCACAGAGAAAATACGGAGATACTGAACATTCAAGCACCTTTTGAGGCAGGACATTTCTGTGAAGTCCTTTTCCTTCCTATCTCTTTCTTACTTTGGTGAATGTTGCTACTTACCATGGGGCAAACACAAGGTTTGGATGGAATGATGCACTGAAGCTTAACAAATTATCCCTAGACTAGTAAAATAATTAGGAGTGTTCAAAAACACTTTGAACAATAATATGATTAATATTGAACCTAAATTAATTTCTTTTCTCTTTACTTTCTTTTCTTCTCTTTCCTTTTCTTTTTTCTTTTCTTTTCTTCTTTTCTCTTTTCTTTTCTTTTCTCTTTTCTTTTCTTTTCTTTTCTTTTCTTTTCTTTTCTTTTCTTTTCTTTTCTTTTCTTTTCTTTTCTTTTCTTTTCTTTTCTTTTCTTTTCTTTTCTTTTCTTTTCTTTTCTTTTCTTTTCTTTTCTTTTCTTTTCTTTTCTTTTCTTTTCTCTTTTCATTTTGAAACAAAGGACAGAACAAGTACGTGCTTAGCAAAATGTTCTACTCAGCTATACCTGACTTGTTTCCTTCTCATCCATTTATTGCAAAACTGAGACTTGGATTCATGACTGGTCCAACTGACCAATTTTGTCTCTTTGATTTATTTCATATCTGAGACAAATTCAAAGTTTTGCACAGCTTTCCACTTTCCTACATTCTCCTGTGTACTACAGTTGTGTGTATTTATCCCTCATCTTGAATAAGAAATCTTTATTTTAAACCTTCAAAATCCTGTAACTTTTGCAAAAGTTTCTATGTAGATTTCTTATCTCCTTGAGTAGAACATATTGTATTGTTTATCTAAAATGTTTCTGTTAACTCTAAATTAAATTGCAGCTATCTTGATAAGGAAGTAGTTTCCTTTTGTCTTGTACAGTGCTGAAGAACTCTTCCTACATGGCAAGCACCACCGATGCCATTGTGTAATTTATCACTGAGAACTGAGTAGTCAACACACCTTCTAAAACAGTCACTTTCCCCTAGCATTAGAAGCAGTTGCCTTTTAAATTAAGCAGAACTATTATTTAATAAATCTCAGAAATGCCCCTCAGAAGATTAGAAAAGGAAGTATAGAAGGTTATTTAACATACTCTGCTTAGAGAATTTAGATAGCAGACAGTAATTATCCAAATTGGAATTTAGCCAGCAGATGAAAGCTAATAACAATATTCCGTGAAAAATACCATGCAATCTTTCAGGACCAGACATGCCAGCAACATCTCATCTGAAACATGGCAACTGCAACAGCTCTGTGTCTCTAACACTCTGCTTGGAATAGTAGTTCAGTTCAAATTCTAGAAAGAAAAGTGCTTCCAACAGAATCAGCACCATTTCCTGCAACTCCAGAAATATATTTTTTAAGACTGCTATTAAAGTACTAAACAAGCTTATCCTACCTCAAAAGTACCATGAAAAGCATTCTGATTCAGCCCACAAAATATTAATGGCTCTTCTGTGTAATGGAGAAGGGAAGACAGCCGTCTTCTCCAGTTGTTTTGGGGCTTGACCTAGTGAGGTTGGGTGCTTATAAGTCAGATGTTGCAGAGCTGAGATGGATTCTTACCCTTCTTTCAACAACTAAACCATAAGATAGGAGGTCCAAGACTGGAGTTCAGAAATGTAGGTTAGGTCCTATGTTCCACATACTTCATTAGTACATGCTTCATTAATTCCACTAGCATTAACAGCAGCTAATGTGCTCAGGGCTTGGATTTCTGTGAGCTGCCAATAGGGAGCTCTCTAGAAAGAGACACACTGAAAACTCTGTCCATAGGCTTGCACTCTTACTTCATTTAGTCATCTCTGTGAAACCAGGATTACAAGCCCGACTCTTTTTACTGGACCTTCAAGCTTGGGCCTTCAACAGCTGTCACAAACACCTGAAGTGGCTGAACTAATCTTCTCCATATTGCATAGTGGCTACACCTCTTGTCCACTGCCGTCTTCTGGATCTGGTTTTGTATTCAAGCTTATGGAAGGAGGTGTGAGACAGGCAGAAAAATACTCCCACTAAATGTCTTTAGTTAAAGCTATCATCCAGGAAAATGGAATTCTGGGTAAAGATCCATTAATCAGAATATCTAATCTCTTAAAATTTAGTCACTGTCAACATACAAGAACCTTTTGACAAGGCTACCCACCAAATATTGTTAAAGAAAGTAAGTTACCACAGGACAGATGGAAAATTCCTTTTATGAACTTAAAGCTGGTTAAAGGATAAGAAGCGAAGTAGGGCTTAATGATCACTTGCTTAGATGAGGAAGAATCAAAAGTGGGGTTGCCCTAGGATCAGTTATGGGATCAGTTTTCCTCCAGATCTCCATACCCATGGAGTAAGGGGTATGCAGTGAAATTTGCAAGACTCCTTGATAATGTTAAGATACTTTGAGTAATCAAATGATGCACCAATGCTGAGGAACTCCCAAATGTCCTCACAAAATTAATGCATCAGTAGGTGAGTTTTAGAGATTAATATGCACACAGGAAGATATATCTAAATGATACCTGCATGATGCTGAACTTGGAACTTAAAGTTTTGATCTCAGTCATCACTGACATTTCTCTGAAATTACTGACTTTGTGCTCCACGGCAATTAAGCCCTCCCACCCCAAATATTAAGCATGATCTACAAGAGTAAGACAAAGACAGTAAGGCAAAGTGTAACTTATCCCCTACAGAAAACCCTGATGTACCCATATCTTGAACACTGCCTGGAGTCCTAATCTCCACAAGTCAAGAAGGGCAGACTGATGTTAAAGAAGATACAGAGATAGGAAAATAACTGGTCTTGGAACTGAAGCAGCTGCTTTATAAGCAGAAATTAAAACTCCAGGACTTTCTGGAGAAGGTGCCAGTTTGGAAAGAAGGTATCAGAGGGGTATATTCCTCTGTTTTCCCTCAGGATATTTTGTCTTTGTCATTCCTTGCTGTGGGAGTCCTGGAAAAACAGATTTCATCCTCACAGCAAACCACAAAGGCCAAAAGTGCTAGAGGACATTCTGTTTCAATGAAGGGCTACTGTGGTGTGTTATAGTTGTTCTGCAGGGACAGCTGTGTGCCCTGGCTAGTGCACAGAGATTGTGTGAGGATGAAGTAAGGCTGGTATGTCTGAATCATCCATCCTAAGCAGTCTTTGCAGAGCAAATGTCTAGTTTTTCAGGTGGTTATGGACTGGATAAACTGGAGAAGATTTTCATGGGGGGAATGAAAAAGGCACTGAAAAAAAGCTTTTCCAGAGAAACTTCAAGACTGTTCTAAAGTTGGCAGATAATGCAGTTTCTAAATTATGGACTTTCTAAATTACAGAGTCTAGATAACTACCTTTCTCTCATTTTTCTTATTATTATTCCACTTAATTTCCTGGAGAAGTTTTTTAAACATATCATCCTCTATTTCCTTCTCCCCCCTGTGCAGAAGAGTTTAGCACAGATAGTCAGTATTAGGGCAGTGAAATGTTAATTTCTGTATTTGTTATTGGTTGGGATTTTTTTGCCATGTCGACAATGACAAATTTCTTCTACGGTAATTCCTTATTGCCATATTAAAAACGGTTGACTGGATCTGTCTACTCATACGTTACCAGCAAGGTGACTCCAAAAGATTGAAAAACAAAGGTTAAGTTAAACTTTTAAGCATCACTGTCTGCTTTTACAGTTCCACAGAAAATGCTACATCTTTTTTCAAATAATTTTTTTGTCACTGTTACCTCCATAAGAGGATGTCTGGAAGAAAATATAGCATTGCTACAGTTCAGCATTTCCAACATAAAGCTCCTTTTTTCCTCCTTTCAAGAATTTATATATTTAACTGCATTGTGAAAGATTAGACAGATAAAGAAGCTTTCAACAGAATCACAATACAGGTAATTACGGGTCTGTCAGCATTTCCATTATGAACTCCATTTAGCATTAAGGGCTTAGCATTTTTCCATCATTTCAGAAAATGTCAAACTGAAAGCTGGCATGCAGATTAGCAGCCTGGATGCAAATTTGTTTACACAAAATATTTAAATCTGCTCAGCTGTTTTTGATTTAGAGATCAGCCAGAAACTTTAAACTCTCAGGGTTTCTCATGTGTTTCTGCCAACTTCTAGACCATATCACAGTTAAAAAAACCATGATTGGTTAATAAACTGTTGACTCACTGTCTTCTAAAGTTTTGAAATTATTTACTTGAGGCTTTAAAATGTATTTTAGAGTTTCTGCTCATCTTGCAACTCTAGGCTTTCTCCTGTCATATTTATAAATGAATGATGAGTTAGAATAGGATTTGAAAACTGTAATAAAACCTGATAGTAATCTTAAAGTCGGATACATTTTTTTAGGACTCACTTAACTACCATCATAAGACAGTGAACAGAAATGGACCAAAGCCTGTAAGATTTTTGAGAGTGTCAGTTACTTAGCCCACTAGCTCTAATACCATTTTAGGGTACTGGCCAAAAAGAATCTCAGAGAGTTCAAATGTTAGAGTTTTTCAGTTTCATCAGTTTAGTCTTATGCATGGTATGAAAAGTTCTGTAGAGCTGTCACATCCTAAATAAGATCCTCTGTGTTGAAAAGAAGTATGTTGTTTGTTATAACAATCTGCTCTGTTTTGATAAAAGTCAATGACAAATCTTTACATTTCAGTGGGGACAAGCTCTAAAATAATCTACTGGTAAATATTTCAATAAGGTTATAATTGAATGGATGATCACTCTTGTTCAAAAATACACTTCTCACTTGAGAAGACGCTTTGAATGCAATGACAGCCACCAAGCAACATGCAATCGAAACACTGTTAGAAACATTAATTGAGCCATCAATAGAAACAAGATAGAAAAATAGTATTAATTCAGAAAGAAAAAAGAAGGCACTGAGACTGTAAAATATGGATATTCAAGTAGGTAACTGGCATATTTAAAATCCTGATAAGAGATGGACAAACAGCAAAAATCAATGCTAGAGCTTCTCAAAAAATGTAGTCATCCAAGTGTACCAGACACAGAATAGGAAACTAGCCCCAAGCAGTCTGTGAATTAAAAGCAAGAAAAAGTATGGTACAAAAGAGATGGTGCAAATAAACTTTGTGCAAATGAAGCATGGAGGAAGCAGATGAGGAGAAAAAATTTATCAACTGAGTATATCCAAATCAGTTTGGCCAGAAGATGTTCACCTACAGGACACTGTGTACTAGCTTAATAATGCAAAAAAATTAAACTTTTAAGAATGAAGAAAATGTTCTTCAGAAACCATCTCAGCATTAAAGTACAGCTATATCTTCAGAAGTATCTGCAAATTCCTTAATGATGATTCAATGCTTGTTGTATTGTGTACTACATTATTTAATAAATGACCCCTTTTCCTTATAGTTACCTCAGACTTACACTAAATTCTGGTTCTTAACAATTACAGAGGTTCTGCTGAGCAGGTTCTCTCCTTAGCTGTTATCTGTGGCACGCTCTGACTCTTTGGATTCCACATCTGGGTTAACTCAGCTGTCATTGTATTTCAAAGAGGTGACCAGTACATGAGGTCCCAAAGGGAGCAATTTGGAACAGTAGCTTTCACAAGGCAGATACATAGCAAACTCTCTTATTTCATTGAAATGCTCAAAGTCAATCTTGGAACAAGTGAGTAACAGAATCCCTACAAATCTAGCCCTGTTTTACCCTATGTGATTTTTTTTTTTTTTGCCTTTTCTATTTCATTTTTTTAATTATCTATGGTATTCTGTAGAATCTAGAGTCCTGACTAGTCCGTAGTGGTCACTGAAGAATGATCATATCAGTAAAGGATACAGTAGTAATATTAGATCCATAAGATTTCCCTTACTATGTCGCATGGAGAGTTTCATTGCATACACTGAAGCTTGAAAAACAGAGATGATAAAACCTGGACTTCCAAAATATACCAAGTAACCAAATTCTAACCATTTGATTCTATAGTGTTTATTTGCATGCAGGTAAGGTTTTTATCTTGAAGTTACTATTAGGTTTTGACCTTTTTTAATCATGTGTTTGGAAGTTATTTTTGTTTGGAGTGAAGCAGTTTTATTTTGGTTACCAGAAAATAATCATGTAGACAGGTACAATAGAGAGAAGAATGAAAACAAGCATATCTGAAACTCCACTCTTCCAATCTTGCCTTCTTGCAGATGATTTAAAATCCAAAGAACATCCTGAAAAAGCCAGTAAATCTAATCTATGACTGTAAGGCTGGGAGGATATTTAATTTCCTAACAGATTACCCTTACATGGTTATTATTTTGGGCCACAAAAAGACTTTACAAATGACATAGAAACTGAAAAGAACTTTCTGTATTTTACTGCAGGCTTTATGTTTTTGGGACTTCTCCAGTGGTACTTGTGGAGTGGGAAGAGAGTTTGGGAAGGGAGCCCAGAAGTGCAGGGGAGGCTGGATAAATTTGGAAAAATTACAGGAGCTAGCTGATGAGCTGGAATTTGAGTGTAGTAAAAATATATAGATAGAGCTTAGAAGAGTGGGCTTTTTATGGGTAGCATAATTTAAAACTAGCTGAAATTAGTGTAGAAACACATACAAATTTCAATAACCTGCAATTGTAGTACTAGAAAGATTTAGGAATTTTGGAAGCATATCCTTAGGAAAGTTATGGAGGCATGCAGGAGTCACCAAGGCTGTTGAACTCATACTGCATTAAACATTGATTCTGTTGCTCATTGCTATTTCAGATAAATAGCTTTGAGAAGCATAAGTTTGTCAGGACGTTTACAAAAATCAGTCTTATATTGTTGATTGGTGCAACTTTCCACTGCTGACAATGAAAATGTCAATAAAATATTTCTCACCTGTGTGTCAGGGGAAAATTGTTATCCTTGCATGAGAAGACATGGGAGGTTCTGTTGGCACTGTATCCTCTATGAAAAACACAGAAATGCTATTGCCAGTCTAGTGTCTATGCTATTTTTCTTTCCACAGAAGAGCGATGAAAATTAAACTTTCTCAAGAATGCTGAAGTACTTGAGTAGAAGATTGGGCCACTGAAGAAGTATAACAACATTCACATTCTTACAAGACATCTATAATTGCTATAAGGAGAATATGGTTGCATTTATGATATATGAAAGTTCATTAAATAGTATTTATAAAAACCTCTGAAGAAATATTCTCCCAAATGTCAGAGGTATTTTATTTTCCCAGGAAGGAGTTACCAAGATTGACATAAAGGGTAAAAAGGTGATTTGATAAAGTTTCTGAAGCTAGTAACTATGTGAATTGTGTGAAGGAGCTGCTATTGAAAAGAAGAATTCTGAACGAAAGTGGTAGATATGCCAAATACTAGTGTAGAAAGGAGTAGGTAATGATGTTCCTATTTGGTTTTAAGTTGAAGATCACACCAAGAAACTGAAGACTGAGCAGTTTTCCTCTTTCAGTTGTAAGAGGACATTTTTCAAGCCCATCAAATGTAAAATGCTTATTTTTTTCCCCAGTCCTGGGACCCTTTATTGAAGGGTCTAATTGAAGCAGAAATCTTTTAGCAGTTTCATATGAAAGGATTTCATATTTGGTAAATAATGTGAATGCTGTAAAAATCTTAGCCATTTTAGTAATAGTCCTAAGAGGGAAGGATTGTTGTCATGAGTATTGCTAAAATATTCACTTGATAAAGTACAATTTGTATCATGTTACTTCAATATATTAGACTGATGAAAATTTCCTAATCAGATAAGCCTTTTTATGAGCACTATATTAATGAAAAGATTTTGGAGAAAATGTCTTGCCCTTTCAGTTATACGTTATGAATTACGAATTATATGTTTCTTCTCTTGTGGTCATTAAAACTGCCATGTCATGCAACACACATTGCTAAAGTCAGTAGCAGTAGTCATATGATCGAAGTATAAATGTCAGTTAGAATAGATATATTCAAACTAAAACAAACAAGATGAGCGTAGTCATGAATTAAGCATAGGTTCTTCTTGATAGAGCACACAGCTACAGACGCCTGCTACCAGAAGTGCTGGCGTGCACACACACACTTGCATACGTGTGTGTATGTGTCTGTGCTCCCACCTGCACCTGGAGATGCATGAAAAAAGCATATTTTACTACAGAGCTGATTGACTTGACTATGTGAGGTGGCTAAAGACCTATTTTTCTTTTCTTCCCTCCACCTTTGGTTAATCAGTTAGACTTTTCAAAAGTCAGGGTTTGGACCCTTGTTTTCCAGTATATTGTAGTTCTTGTGACTTTGGCTCAGCATATTACATGTTTCTAGACTCTGAGATGGTGGCAAATACAAAGAACATGCTAGCAGAAGATATATACAATAAAATTAATATGGAAACATAATTTTTTTTTGTGCTTTGGTTTTGCTAGCTAATTCAGCATTTTCAAATGTAACTACATATCTGGAATATATGATAATCCAATAAAAGTAAAACCAAATTGCATTAATAATTAAATCTGAAAACATTCTAAACTAAAATCTGTTTTCTCAGTTCCTCTGCAGCTATTAGCAGCCTTCTGCAAATTCCAAAATGTTTTACTGGAGAGCAAAAATTTAACAAGGAATGTTGAAACCAGCTTGTAAATTGGCTGTAATTCAGCATATGTCCTGTCAAAAAGCATGAGTATTCCGTGGTTTTAAGGGCTACAGTTGACATTGTGTTAGCATACTACCATTACACTGAATCTAGTGGACTGATCCCTAGAAGTGCTGACATGTTCATCAATAAAACGTAGAAAGACAGAGCATTTTCAGACTGTATCCAAATATATAATTTATTTCACTTAAACAGAAATTTAATTTTCTAATATTTAGGTTTAAAATGCAATGTGAGTTTTTCAAAGACCACTTCCATTGAAAATTTCTAGTGCATTGTGCAACACATGGCTTCTGTTATACTTCCAAGTCAAATGAAATATATGTACAGAAAACTGTAATTCAAAACTAAGTATGAAAAGAAGCAGAGGCAAATCTACTCTCAAAGGTCCTATTCTGCACTCTCCTGTTGCTTTCAATGGAGGGAGCTTAGAAGCTCATTTTATAACCTGTTTTATAACTTCCATTCACCTTTGGATCAAAGCAGATACACAGAAGCAAAAAATGCAAGTTTTAGTATAGACTTTTAAGAGATTAGTTTTAATTAGACTAAGATTTGATTCCCAGAGAAAATTGCACAGTAATCAAAAAAGCTAACTATAGTAGAATGTGACGTTTTCCTTCTGGGTCAGATTAAATAGTAGAGGAAAAGTTTTGTAATTCAAGTAGTTTCATCGAATATCTGTACTCTGCATTTATGTAGTTCATTTTAGCTAAGGACTCCAAACTACACTTGCAGATATCCACTTGCTGCGTCTGAAAACAGTTCTGTAAGAAGGTAATGATCGCAGAGGGATCATTTTAACTGTCAATGAAATACAGCCACCTCTGAGATGTGGTATGTCAGACTTTTTAAAAGATAATACCAGTATTAAAACAGAAAATAGCACAGAAATCTTTTTGAAATCACTTTGAAAAGTGATAAGACATTTTCATTCTACTAAAAACAGTTTTATAGAAACTATATTTGGTAAAAATTCCCTAAATCAGTGGGAATAAATAATTGTGTTAGTTAATTCTTAATGTGCTAAGATCAGTTTTTATTGGTGTTTTAGTAACTGGTGTTTTTTCTTTTCATCGAGCTTTCCTCCTAGCATTTGCTAGCTATCACTACTTGTATTCTTGCTTTATTAGTGAAATCGGTTATGTATTATAGTAGAACTTCCTTTTGAGATTGGGAATACACAATAAATTAAGAGGTAATGGGAAGCTTAGGAAGCACATACATTTCAAGTCTACCTGTGCCTTCGTAAGCCAACAATCCAGTCTGCTGAACTTCTTCATAACATAACCAAATATATGGATATAATTTCTATATGTCCATATTGTATATGTATGTGTACACATATGCATCTACACAATTCCATGAGAATGAAATCAAACAAGTTACACTGCATAAAGATATAAAGCTAATAAGATATGTAAATATGGGAAAAGAGACAAAATAGAATTCAAGGTCAGAAGTAGTGATTCATCATCTGTATAATCCAAGTAATTACTCAGTCATTTCTGCCTCAAGCGTCCAGATTTCTTTAGTCCTACTGCAAAAATAATCTCTGTAATTCACAGGCCTTGGGAGATGAGAATTCATCACCCCTTGAATCCTTCTGTGGTTAAGTTACTCACTGTTATTCACCTTATTTCTATGGTACAATATGAATATGAGACATGACACTATGATGCATTCTGTAGAATCCAGGGGAAAATGGGCAGTCTGTCCCTCTATGTCTGTGCTGGTTGCATCCCATCTTGCTCTTTGATAATACAGTTCTATGAAAGGACCAGTCCTGGTGGAATCCCTTGTATGCCATTCCCCAGTATTTGTAGGCTTGCTCTCTCTCTCTGAGTAACACTGTTCTGAAGTCTATAAACATATCCATCTAACATTTCAGACACTGGGAAGGAGATGATGAATTTCCACCGTTTCTGTCTCTGACATTTACAACGGTATTCAGCACTTGTAATGCCGTAATTATGGAGCCATAGTAAATCTTACGTGATCTGTAAGAACAAGGCAGTGAGACTTGAATGCAAATCTGCCCAGGAAAAGTAAACAACTAAATGTAAACATCTACAAAAACTTGGTGTATCTGTGTTTGTGAGTGCATGTTTATTTTAACAAATCTTCCTTATAGTCCAATATCCTTGTTCATTCCATTGCTCAGAAGAGAAACTGGATGTTGGGAAGCAGATATTCAACATTTTCTAATACTACTAGGCTTTTTTTTAAGAAGCAGATGACATCCTCTACATTATGTATCAGGCACCCTTCTATTTAGGTTCCAGACAATTGCCAAATATTGTCCCTTGAATTTTTGATAAATGCAAATATTCTCTTTTTTTTTTATACAATTTCATTGAGAAGGAAATATTCTTCTCCAAAGTTGTTTGAAAGGCATGTGTTTAAAGCTCATAAGAGTTCTGGAATTTTGCAATAAGCCTTAGCATGAAAATTATTCAATCAAAACAATAAGGTAAGTTTTATAGCCTTATAATAACTACTTTATCATAGGCCTCTCTGATTTGTTACTTAAATATTGCTTCTTCAAATAACTTGTGCAGTAAGAGCTGCCTTAAAATTACAGGGGTCTAAGAAAAAAACAACAACTTAGACCAAATGTCTGTTCTCTGACTGTTCTTTCCTGGGAGATTGCTTTGGAGGAACTGGTAAACTAATTCCCCAGAAAGGCTTTGTTCTGTCATTTCAACCTTAACCATTATGTCCAGAAATACAAGCCGAAGGATACTAATCAGCAAGAAGTTAAGTCTGAAATGTCACAATCCCCTTGAATTAGAATTGAAGTTTTCTATTAGTGGAGAAGGAAAAAAAAAGAATTTTTGCAGCAGATCATAAAGCCTTTCCCATTACTACCACTTCCAGTTTATCAGATTCTGTAGAATTATAATTTAAAACATAATTGCAAGTTACTTTACAGATGTTTTCCTTTGACTTACATTGTCTATCTCTTTGTCCCAGCATTTTAACAATGGATTCAGTCGGCCTTCCTTCAGAGGTGCTAACTGGTTTCTCAGTCCCTTACTGGAGCCAGCTGTAATTGGAAATGCTCAATACCTCTGAAAATCAAATAGTGTCCAAGACACTTGTTTTAAAAAAAGGAGGGATACGAGGCTACGTTATTCTTCATAACCTTTTCTCTGAAAGGGTGCTATAATCATGCAAATTGAGCCATCCCCACAGGATATTTCAAAATATTTTAAAATTTCTCTAAACAATTATGTGTTTATCTTTACTAGACCCATGTGCATTCAATGGTTACAAATCTCAAATTTTGGGGTTGACCTATGTAGCATGTCAACAACACTGGGTATAATAAAGACAATTTTATTACAAGCTTTCATACTATTCAGTGGTTTCACCCAGATGTAGAGTGTAAAGGATGGAGAATGTATATGAATGCAATGGTATGGAGGGGAGGGTGAGGGGAGGGAGAAGGGGAAAGGGAAGGGGTTGGAGAGAGAATAGACAAATGAGTGGAGCACAGGCCAATCCATGTCTCTTAAAACATGCTGTTCCAAAAGCAGCCTCTAGTTAGGGAGACCCAAAACTGCTGGCTGCTGAAATCCAGGATAATGTGCTAGTCACTCTGTACTTGCTGTTTCTCATATCTTTCCCTAGACTGCTACTAAAAGCCACCTTTGGAGATGAAGGGCACTAAGCTAGATGGGCAATTGATCCTACTTGACCCTCAAAACCAAACAAAAAATCCCACAAAGAAACAAGCAAAAAATCAGGTAGACTACAAGTTTCTGCTATGTTTATTGAGCAGCAATTTTGAAAAAGGAGGGTCTCGTGGGCTGGTGCTTGCAAGTCGAAATGGTGATGATAACAGAGTTGAAGACACAACCCTTCCCTCCTCAGCCTTGTGGCTGCTTGGAGCCTCCCGGCTCACTGGGTTCAGGGAGCGAGGGGTTATTTCTGTATGTTCAACCAACCAACCAACCAACCAACCACCCTAATGCTGCCTCAGACTTGCAAACAAAAGACTTGCGGGAGCCACCGAGCTCAAGAAAGCAAAGCCAAGCGACCGAAGAGTGTATTAAGAAGCATTCCCTGGAGGTGCGGCCGCCTCGGGCGGCTGCGGAGCCCGCTGCCGGTACGGCTGCCGGTACCGCTGCCGGTACCCTGCCGGTGCCGGGCGCGGGGGGAGGCTGCCGGCGGGCTGCCGCCGCTCCGTACCGGCTCCGCCTTGCGACTGCTGCCTCTGGCAGTGAACAAGCGGAGACCGCCGGCAACGTTCCTCTCTGCCCTTTGCGGGTCCCTGATGCCACCGGGCAGGGGAGGGAGACGCTGTCCCCGCTGACGCTGCTAAGAGGGGTTGTGTGTTTCTTCATTTCTACCCTCCAGGAGGAGGAGGATCCGTGCTTTATGCGGAGGGCATAGCGGAGCCTTGGTTTAGCCCTGAACTGAAGGAGAAGGGGCGGAGGGGTGAAAGAGGGTAACTTTGCAACCCTGCAGAACTGTGTAGCTTGAGAAAAATCGCTCGGGGTCTGTGCGCAGTCCGCGGAGCAGAAGCCCTGCGTGATGTGCTGGAGTTTATGGGAAAGGGGCACCGCAGCGAAGCTGAGCGGGTGCGGAGTTGAAAAGGAAGGACGACGTCGTCCCTTCTCTAGTCCGTGTCTCCCTGCACCCCTGCGAGCGTACACGCACAAACACGCGCATACAAAGATGCAGCAGCGGCCACGACCATCTGGAAGTGAGGAAACCTGAACCTACTGTCAGGCACCCAACGGTTTCTGCTTCGGGGACAGCGCGAGCACCGCGCTGCGCCCACCCCTGCCCCAGCGAGGAGAGTCCCTCGCCAGTAACCCCAGAAGTCAGGCGAGGGGGAAGGAAGCGGCGGGGAGGGGCTGGCGGAGCCGGGCGGGAGCGGGGTTAGGTAGGAATGGGGGAGAAGGGAGACTGCGGATGTAGCTGAAAGAAGCAGGGCATGCTTTGTCCCTGCTAAGTATTCCCACATCCCCATCACTGGAAATGGAAATCCTTTCCATTTTCTCATCACTTATTCTGTCAATGAGCTGTTGCTTCATCTCTCTTTTATTTTGAAAGCTGCCCTTGTTCCGCTTGTCACAACTGCAACAGGGGAACAGAGGAATAACAGCAGAGGCAAGGCTTCATTTTAGCCAAGCAGACAAAAGAGCAGACCTTGCTGCTCTCTGTCTTGGAGCGACAGCTAAGCAGAAGACATGGAGGGAGTCTTGTGGTCTCTGGTTATTTCGCCCAATTTTCTCTCTTTCTTCCACAAACAGATCATACGCATTTTCTATTTTTTTTTTTTTATTTTTTTTTTTTTGGTGGAGGGAGGTGCCAAACCGAAGGGGTGCGGGTATCAGTGATTTCTCTCCTAAATCCTAGGAGGCAAAGCTCACTGATGCTGCTTTTACTTTGTTTTTTCTTTTATCTTCTCTCCTCCCCTTTCTGTAAGGGAGTTGGACAGTGGAGGTTTCCACTCCCTGCTCCTCCAAGCTTGGTTTGTATCTCCCGTGCGTAAATGGTGCTTTTCATTTCTCCCGTGGTGGGGGCTGAGGGAGAAGGGGAAGGAGCTTTCCTTGTGTCTTGCGCATCTAAAGGGAAGACCACAGGATCCATCATCCCCTGCAGCTGGCCAGAAATCACTCTGTTTGGCATTTTCTGAGGGTTGAGTTGTGGGGGTTGTTTGTTGTTTGTTTGTTTGTTTTAATGCCTTCTGTGCCTTCTCTCACTTTTCAGTGGTGCCTTTTCTTTGCTTTTTTACTCCACGTCTACCCAAGAAAGATTTTGTTGGAGAATGATTCATGGTGTAATGGGATATTGTACAAACAGTTAAAGTTTTTCATTGAAGAAGGTACAATTCCTCTTTACTTCAGCTCTTCCTATCACCTTTTCCCTGGCAGTTCTGACAATTTCCTTCCTCCCATTTTCTCCTTCTTTCTTCTCCCTTTTCTAACCCCTCCCAACCTTGTTGCGAGGTTGCAAAGAGGCAAAAAATTATAGATAAACATGAAGAATTTTTTTGTCTATATGGATATATACAAGGAGCACATAATTAATCAGATATGATCGTGGCTCCTTAAGCACTCTGGGATGGTTTGACACCTCTAACAGTGGGATAGCTGTGAATTGAGACTGGAGAAATGGCGACAGGATGATGATGAAAGTAGGAAGGGCCTGAGAGGCAGGTATCAAGGAAAGCTGTGGAAGTGGTCTGGATGACAGGAACCTCAGCAACAGTTTGGGTGTTATGATATGGTGCTGGACTATTCAGCAGAGGTGATTAAGCAAGGAAGGGTATGGGCTAGAGCTTGCAGAGGTGGGGTGTGGTGGAAAGGCCTTGCAAGGCAATGGTAAAGCAGATGCAGGATCTGGGGAGTCACCTTTCTCCCAACATCTGGAATGTTTTAAATGGGCAGGTATTAATTCATTGCTGGCTTCTGCCAAGATTTCTGGGAGCAGAAGCGTGTGCTGACACAATGGGAATGTAAATCAAGGTAAAATGTATTCATTCACAGGAGTGGGGAGAGAACTAAATATAAACGCCCAGAACAGATGCAGTGATGCAGTGAGTTTAAGCCAGATCTGTGGAGCTTGGCTGCCTAAAGGAGCCCGCATCCAGGAAGTCTAATCTGACCTACTGGATTTACAGTTTCTCTGAGGACCCTTCAGTCTGAGGGAAGTCTACGGAAACTGCTGGGGTCAGCACCTGGGAAGCTCAGGCCCTGACAACAGAGAAGACGACCCTTCACAAGCACCTCTCTGGGACTGTACATAGGCAGGAAGAGAAAGGGCCAGTTTTGCAAAGCCCGGTTTTTTCTCGGGCTGTTTTAGGTGCTTCATCCCTGCTGTTGCCTTCCGTCCCCAGTGTTCCCCCGCGGCCAAGGGCAAGCGAAGCGGCTTCTCAACAGGTGCGGTGGAAACTTGTGCCGCTCCCTCGGCCATCGCGACGCGGGGAGAACCGCCCGAGCCTCTAATTTTGTAGGATGCTGCCGCCCCGCGACCCGCGCTCACAAAGCAGCTGCTTCGGCAGCAGCTCCCGGAGCCTCCCAGTAGCCCCAGCGCCTCCGTACCGCGCCCGCTGAGCGCCGCGGAGCGGCACGGCGCGCCTCGCAGGCAGCGAGCCCATGACTTGCAAATGGTCGCAGCCGGCACAGAGAACGCATTAAGGACAGGAGGCTGAACGAAGGAGAAGCAATGCCCCCAAAGCCCCGGGTTGATCTTGGTCGCAGACCACCTCGGGAACAGGGCAGAGCGCAGGGAGCAGCTCGCTTCAATAGACACAGAGAGAAGCTGCCTGTAATTAAAATGTGCATTAACATCACAGGCAAGCCCCTTCCCCTCGCATCCCCCGCGTCAGGATAACGTGGGATGAGGTAAAAGCCCTCGACACCGTCTCCATGAAACACGAATTATCTTTTTCACGCGATGCAAATAGGGGGACAAGCAGCTGCAAAGCTCTACAATAAACTGCTTCATCCAAGGCAGAGCCAGTTTGGGAAGGCACGCCTTTGAATGTCCCGTCCCCCCCCCCCCCCCCCCCCCTTCCCCACCCGTGCAGGCAACCTCTGTAGGCGACAACCAAGTCTAAAAACTCGGAGAGGATCGATAACGTCTACTAAATATTCTGGGAATGTATGAGTGTGGCAGGGAGGAGGGATGAGGATGAGGAGGGGGATAAAAGGGTGATTAATCATATATTAATCACTGGCCACAAACAAGGGGAGATTATTTTGGGTAGGCAGCCGACTGTGGGGAGTTGCAGAATAGATCCTTTTACTGAAGGCACGCGTGATGGGATCAGCACTTCACCGTTTAGCGATGCCTGTGTAATTTTGAAGGTGCACATTATTCAAGCCACATATTTCCTCTTTCCTCTGTGTGTAGCATTTCCCTTAACTGTCTGCAAGCACAGACTTAGTGGAGATATTTATGCCGCTAACTAGAGGTTTCCTTTTTGCTCTCCTTTCATGAACACAGAAGCAGGAAGAAAGCAAAATAGCCCCTGCCTCGGAGAAAAAAAAAAAAAAAAAAGACAAAAAAACCCCAACCCAAGCCGCCCCCCCCCCCCCCCCCCCCCATCAGGGAAAAGGGACCAAAGGAGGGAAGAGAGAAGGTGTCGATCTTTGCACCCAGCGGCAGACCATGCCTTCAAGGCTGAATTGCTACGGTACCTTTTCGACAGCCAGGGAGCCCTGCATGCATACAAACAGCTGAGCGTGAAGCGCCTTTCGGGCTCAGAGACGGCTATGCACACGCTGGGCTCCTCCGTAACTTTCCCCACGCAACGGGTTAAACTAATAAGTGCATCGATACAGGCATTCCCGCAAAGAGCCCGTTGCTCGACCGAAACCCAGAAATGTAGGTAACCCCCCCCCACCCCACTACCATCATCATCACCTTAAAAAAGTCATTCGGTGGGATTTGCTTGAATATACACTAGTTACAGGCTATATGAACCAACTCACGTCTCCGTTTGAGCATACTGCAAGAATATTTATTGAGCCCCAGCTCAGTCACTGCATTGAACGCCAAGCCTGGCAAGCAAATACATTTCCTATCTCCGAAGAGACCTCTGAATCAACTCCTTCTTTCCTCCGCGCTTTAGCAACCATTTATATCTTTCCACTGCACAGTACTCAGGGTAAAAATTTAAAATAAGAGATAAATATATTTTGTAATACACCTTGGTATAAGGCAAGAGCTTGCAACGCCCTGATCGAAAGCAAACGGACCCCTAAAAATATACCCCTCAAATACTACCCTACCTTTCACACACGAAATCATCAATAAAAAGACGAGGTTCCAAAATGTAAATCCACTTTTAATCTCCATTTTCTTCACCAGGATGAAGTCCAGCCGGCCGCATTTAGTACATCCCCTTTCCCAAAAGTCTGCTAATTTCGATTCCTTTGCACGGATTTCCCCTCTGCAGATCCCTTTCATATTACTCTTGAGAGCTCCTAATTCCTGTTCCTTGGCCAGGCGCAGCGGAGTTGTTGCTGTTGATGGTGCGCGGTCACAGCTCGGAGTGAATGGTGTTTCTGGGATACCACAGCAACCTTGACGAGGACTCAACCATCTCTCCAACGGGGGCACAAAGTCTCAGCTACTCTCGATCGTGTATTTTCCTTCCCCCCACCCCCCCCGCTACCCCAACTCCCTGCACAGCCGAAACCCACCACAATCCTGGCTCGTTACAGCATCCGCCAGCAGCCACGCAGAAGCATCTTAAAGCTCAGACACTCTCTCGAATAAACTCCAAACAGTATTTGCAATTGAGATTCTCCCCCCGCCCCCCTCTTCCCCCATGAGGATCAATTCTGCCTAGGAAAACGGCTCGGGAAATAATCGAGCGGCGAGGTCTCCCCAGCCTCCCGCAGGGGCCTCGGGCAGCCCCCGAACACGGCGGGGCTCCTCCGTCCCGCCGCCGCTCGCGGAGATGATCAGTGCCTCCTCGGGCACAATTCACGTGCGGTGCCTGGGGCCGCCACCGGCACCCACCCGCCCCCTCCCTCTCTGTGTCACACACACACCCCCACACGGCAACATGTGAGTCTCCGGGGGGATTTGCGGGCTAATTGCGCGGAGCCATTAATTACAGGCCGGTCTCCGCGGGCGCGGAGAGGCGGCGGGAACAGCCTCGCTCACCGAAGAGCGCGGCCACAGCCGTGCCCGCAGCGGAGGGGGCCCTTCGGCGCGGCGGGCGGGGGAGGGCGGCCCCGCGCAGGGCCGCGCAGCGCCGCGCAGCGCCGCGCAGAGCCGCGCAGAGGGCGGGGCGGCAGCTCCCGCCGAGCCGGGCCGGGCCGGGCCGTGGGGGCGGGGGCGGGGCGGCCGCGGCTCCGCCAGGAAGAGCGCTGGCGCCACCTAGCGGCCGCGCCGCCGCGCCGCCGGGGCCGCGCCGCTCCGCGGGGGTGGGGGACGCTGCGCGGCGCTGCGCGTAGGGGGGGAGCCCCGGCTGAGGGGGACGAGGGGCTGCGGGAATCGGCAGCCACCCCGCCTTGCGGGGCTCGGGATCCGCGCTTTCGGCTTCCCTCCTCTCCCCGGCGTAATTACCGCGCACGGTGCGCGGGGCGGAGGGGCGGGCAAGCAATGCTTGTGGTGCGGGGGGGTGCGGGATGCGCATGTGGCGGGGCGGGCGGAGGCGTGCGTTCCAGGGGGGGTGGGGGGGCGCTTTTGTGCGTCAGGGTGTGTGTGCACGTGTGACCGTCCCCGCGGTGCGAGTGCGGCCGCAGCGCCCGCGTGTGCTGGCGCAGGCGCTGTGCGGGTTCGGTGGGGGTGTCTGTGCGACCGGGTGCGTGGCTGCTGGCACCTGGGAGTGTTCGCACGTGCGTGTGTGTCTGTGCAAGTGCGTGTCCGTGTGAATGTGTAGGTGTGCATGCGTCTGCTGTCGTGCTGAATGTGCACGTGTGTGTGTGCATGTGTATTTCTCCGCACCTGTGTGTGTGCAGGCATATGTGAGCGCATGGGTGGGTGTGCGTCTGTGTGCTGCTGTGATTACATGTGAGCGCGTATGTGTGTGTACACAGGTGTTCTCTGTGTGTGTATGCGTGCATCTGTGGTGAATGTGCATGCATCTGTTTCTGTGTGTCTGTGTACATGTATTTTGTGTGTGGGCATATGTGTGCATGTGTTCTTACATGTCAACATGCGTGCCTCATGGTTTTGTCTTGCACACGTGCATGTATGTCTTCATTTATATGGGTTTGCGTGTGTATGTTTTTATGTGGCTGGGCATATGTGCATGTGTGCACGTGTGTGAGTGCATGGATATAATCTGAAGTGCCGTTGTACACGAGTGTGTGAGCTGGGAAATTTTGGCGGGCAGTCACGAAGCGTGGATCTTTGCGTGTGTGTGCACAGGCATTTGCATTTCCCTGTGTTCAACAGTGTGTGGGGGTTCGGTATGTGCATGGAGTGCATTTGTGGAAAGGCATGTCCCGGTTAGGAGTGGTTTTCAGCAAGAGTGTGGATGTGACGTGAGGCTTTCTGTATATGTGTAGGTGCATATATTAATTTGTATGAACATATGTATATATAAATTTTGTATATATATATATATATATGCAGTAGTACCACAATATCATAGCAAATAGTATTGAACGAATCTGGAAAGGTAATGATTCATCCTTTACTCCAAAGCGCAATGCAAAAGAGGAAGTTTGCATGTCTGTGAGTCTGCTCCCGAGTGAGTGTAGAGGTGAGCAGCGTGTGCCTTTGCTTACAGCTGTGTCCTGTTTCAGTGAGACCCCCAGCATTTAGCAGAGCGTGGCCCTGCACATGGCTGCTGAACTCGTCTCTGTAGCTGAAAGACTGCGTATAGACGGTATGAGCAAAGAATATCTTCAGCTGCAAGTGCTGACACTAACCGGCCCCATCGGATCCATACAAGTTTGTTTACTGGAGAGAAACAAAGGTAGATATTTCATGGCCTCGTGTGCTGTCTACAGTCCTCTCTTGCAGACACATAAGTCTTGGAGTGTGAGTGTTGTAATTGAAACTTGGGCCTGTTTGCCTCCTCTGCAGTGGCTCAGGAATGTGATCTCACAAGTGATACGAGCCCTGTGCTGGTGTTAAGGGCAGTACCACATTAGGATCAACTTTTTGACAGAATTTCAGTGGTCCCTGTTTTAGGTCATGTGGGATGGGTGAAAGCCACTCTGTTCAGAACCTGCCTACTGTATTCATTAGAAGAATTCTAATATATCTCTCTTTACTATATACATGTAGTTACATTTATGCATGTATGTATGCATGTAACTAGAATCCATTTTTCAAGAGTGATGCAAAACTGAAGGGAAACTTGTGTTTTCAGAATAGCAGGAATGGCCTCACTTCTGTTATTCAGCTTTTTCAGTGTGCTTGGAATAAAGTTCTGCCTTTATGCCCCCAACAACACTTACCAGCTCTGGACCTCAAACCTCCTCAGTGTAAATACTTCCATCAGTTACAGACGATGAGAAATAGATATCGAAGACCTAGACTTACTATTTCTAATTCTTGCATTGCGTTGCTCAGTACTTCAATACCTAACTTATTCAGGAGGCTTATTTTAATGCTGTTAGAAGTCATGTCTGCTTGACATCCAGTAAGATTTATGGTGTGAGTTATCTGTATTACTTCTGAAAATGAAATTTTGGCTCATCAGTTAGATGTTAAATGTGAACAGAGAAATGCTTACAGTTAAAAACGGGATGCCCAAGGAATTTTTGTGGCCAAATTCCTACTAATTTTCAAAGACCCTTAGGTTTCCAAGTAATGTAGATGCATTTTTAAAATAGTACTTAAGCTACTAAGGCAAATTTTAGGCACATTTGATAGTATTAATGCTAGGCATTGATTTAAATTTCTTTATAGAATACCCCTCACTCCAAGCCTCAATCATTGTGATGTTCCATTTTTATTGTGGTTGTTTTGTTGTTAAATACTAGCATCCCATAACCTTTTGAGTGATCTGGGTTCAATCCGTAGATTATGCTGTGTTTCATATTCATATAGAATCTTCCTCCTCCCTCTTATTTTCCCTCCCTCCCTCCTTCCCTCCCTCCCTCCCTCCCTCCCTCCCTCCTCCTCTTCTTCTTCCTCCCCTTCTTCCCTTCTTTCTCTCTTTCCTTCTTGTGCTCTCTCACTGTTTTTCTTCCTCCCTTTGTGTTTTCTTTCTCTACCTCATTCTTTTTCTTTCTTTACCTCTTTTTTTATTCTTTCTCCTCTCTCCTTCTTTCTTTTTCCCCTCTTTTGGCGTGGTCAAGCTTATTGATCATTTGGGTACCAGTCAAGGATGAAAGTGACTTGGCAAGGACCATTAAGTCAATCACTGTGATTAAATACTCCCAAGAATTTTAAAATGTGCTGAAATCAGAAATGGGCAGATACTTAAATGTCTGACCTGTCAGGCATGTGAGTATCAGCACTGCTAGTGGAAAACATGTATTGGAGACCTGACAGTGATGGTACTCCTTCGTGCTGTTATTGTTGTATACTTCATAAGGTAAATGATGCTGTGATGCCTTAGTTATGGTATCTGTAAGCACGTACTCTTGCCTTAGAATCTCCAAGAAAAATACACCAGAACAGTTCTATGGAATAATGTATTGCTACTGGTATTTGCTTTTTCCCCCTTCACAGTTCCCTGTTCACTTTGCCAAGGCAGATCAAATTTAAGTTTTGATAATTACATTACAAATTCCTCCTACATTTTCAACTGCATTTGTTATTCTTCATTCACTGTCATATACTTTTGTGTAAGGTAGCTTTATTTTGTTAAATAACTCCTACATTTCGCCCCCGGGTAACCTCACTCTAATTGTAGATAGACTGATTGCTTTGCTTTAAAAAATGCAGTGGGGTCTTCCGTGACAAATAACACTGTGAATAATATGATATGCAATGCTTGCAAGCACAGACAGCATATGTAGGCATGTGTAAAGCATATAGGCCGTGATATTTAAAAATGTGTTTTTGACTTAGGATATCTCATTCACTCATATCACATAATTATTTTGAACATCCTGACCTAATGCAGAATGTAAAATTTTATGAATTCCCATAATTTAGTCCATCTGGTTATAAACCCAAATATGATTGTTAGACCTAACTATGACCCTGAACTGCCTGCTTGTCTGTTGGTGAGCCCTAGCATTCTTCTCTTACCTTGAAAACATTAGGAGAGTGTTACAAGTATACTCCCAAACTTCCATTTTCTCACTTAGGCTTTTCAGCATGTGTTGGAGTCCATCAGGGGAGGTCACAAAGAGGAGGTTGTGCCATCCCCAAGGTGGGTGTTTACTCAGAGTAGAACAGTTTTACTGGTATGAAACAGATAATGAAGTTTGGATTGGAAAGAGTGAGGTGGGGCTCATTCTACAAATGTTGGGGTGCTACCATGTGCTGATGTTATTGCCACATATTCACAGTACAGGATACAGCTGTAGTATGAAGATCAAGTATAATACAACCCAAACAAAGATGCATTAAAGCAAATATAGTGATGGAAATAGCTGGAGGGGAAAGGTGCCATAATATCTCCTTCCTCTTGACTACTTTTTAACTTAAGTTTTCATAAATCAGGTTCTAAGCTGCCACTACCACAAAATATCTCTGTTCAAGAAAACCAGATAGCAGCAATATTCAAGAGTACCCACTTACACTCACGAATAAAGAAAAAAAGTATTTCTTTCAGATTTACTGTTCATGGGGAGAGAGATCATATGTTTCATTATCACAATTAGCTGTGATTTTGTTATCTCCCTATTAAATGTTCCTTGCATTCTGCGAGAGGCCACATCTGAAATCTCATTGGAGACGAGAAAGAATGCAATTCTATTTTGTGCAACATTTCCTGATTTGGATATTGTACTATATAACACTTAGTTTTCAAGTGGAATTCAAGGAATTCTGGCCTACTCCTACCAGATTTTGCATATCTTAGTGACTAAATTTATTTTTATTGTACCAGTCATGATCAGACAAGGTGATCTTGGTGTGTAGTTGTGTTTGTCTGGGAGTTAGATAACTGACATTCTCAGCAAAATCTGTCACCACTCTAATGTTCTCCCATCTCTGATCAGTAGAGTTTGATGATTTGGAAATCCTATAGGGTGTGTGAAAAATCAGAAGTGTCTGATTTTTCTTTACACAGGCAGAATGACTTTTTACATGGTATGTTCAGTGGGGCCAGGCTCACTAAGGTACGCTATGCAGTCAGCTTGGGCAGAATTTGTATCTTCATTCCCCTGTCCTTAATAATTGAGTGACATATGTTCAAATAGCTATTTGAACACTAGCTGTATTACCCCTTAGATCTGGCAGTTTAGGACCTTTGATCCATGACCAAAGATGTCATTGTTTACTCTGCTCAATGCACTGCTTTGTTGAGATATGTAAGTAGCTCCCAACCAGCTTATGAATGTGATACAGTACAACATTGTTCAGTGAAAGCTTGCCAAAGGAACACTTGAGTGGCAGAAGTTTAGAAAAGTTATTCCATGTGATCTTTGCACCAAATAAAATTATTTAGTAGATACTTAAAGACAGATTATCACCTGGAGTTCTGGATGCCATGGTCATCAAAAAAGGAAATTCCATAATAGGGAATGGCTGCACGTAGTGTTAGTAGAACAAAAGCGAAGAGGTAAATATTAGGGGAAGCATGGTAGGAAATTGCTATGTCTTATCACTGAAGTAACAAGCAACAGAGAATTGTCTAGAATTGTGTCAAATATTATCCTTCTGTCATAATAGTACTACTGCAGTATGTAAAGGAAAAGGAAATAGGAAAGGGTTGTGAGGTACTGAAATAGGAATAAAAAAGATTTCATTTTTTTAGTGGATTGTGTAGGTAGGAAAGTGGGTGAGCTGGTGGGGGGAGATTAAAACATTAGATTGAGACATAGTAAAGGTATATTAAACATGTCAGTTATTTAACTGTCATTCAGTGATAATCAGATACAATGTATGTACTATCATTCTTCATTGAGCAAACCTGAAATGCATTCTTACTGGTGAGTGTAGATTTTCTCAGTAAACTTCTATTTGCTAGCCAGGGGGTGAAAAGAATACTTCATAGAAAAAAGGTTTCTACTGCATCTCACATTTGGTTTTAATTATTTATGTGACTGGTTTTTATCTGTATTTTCTGTTGCATTGTTTAATGTTTAATGTTTTTAATGTCTTTGTGTGGTTCTTGGAATGTTAGGGAAGATAAGCACTGTAGATATAAAATTAATAATTAATTATTCTTGATGATACTTACAGGAGTTACATATATAAATCCTCTGGCGTCCACAGGAGAACAAATCTAGAAGGCCTCTGTTTTGTTGTTATTCTGCATGAAGGATTCTCCTTGGTTAGAACAGGAATTTTGTGCATGGAGCTGTAAAAAAACTAAGCCTGTAAAATATTGGTAACCTTGACTAATTTCAGATTCAAAATTATATAATTAACATTTTCAAGTAATTCATACTGCCATATATTCTTTAATAAACACTTAAGAGTATAGAGACTGTTGACATTGCAGGCAGAACTGATAACCTGTTTTAGAGACATATTTCTGGATATGCAACTAAAGTATACTGATGGCTTAGATTCCATATGCTGAGGTTATAAAGGCACAGATAGGTTATGAAATTTTGGTGTCAAGCGTTTTCAATTTTTAATCTTGAAGAAAAGACAGGCAAAAATGGAACTTAAATGTATCTGATGAACAGAAATAACACAGCTGAGACATTTAATTTTGATTCGTGACTGCATTATTAATTTGTTTCAGAGTGTTCAAGGTAGCCTAGTAAAATATTTCAGACTTTTGTTTGCATTATTTAATGTTAGACATTGATCTGAAGCTGGTGGGGAGTTAGAGAGTGGGTGGAAAAGATTATTGGACTAGTTTCAGGCTATTTTGTTTCAGCTAGATATTTGGTATGCATGAACATAGCTAGACCCTTTTCCTATCTATTTCGCTCTGTACTCCACTCTCAAATGATTTATAATATTTGAATCCCTTCCCCTGTTTAGCCAAGTGCAGTATTACAGCAAAGAGTGTATCAGTACTGATTTTGAATAGCATTTTACAACCAACTCTGTTGCTTGCTTCTTTTTCTGTATGGGCATTGTGTATCACTTGGAGAATGATGAGCTATTGAGTGGTGATGTGGTGATGCTATAATTTTTTGTGCAGCTTGAATTGCAGATCTGAGCTGACCTGTGTTAGGGTATGTGATAAAAAGCTCACCCCCAGACACACATTGGAGGTCAGAGACACGAACCCTTGCCTCGACCTCACCAGGGCTGTCCCAGGAGAGCATCAGCCCCATGGGCCAGGTGAGACCCAGCACCGTGAATCGCTGGGGGTGATTCTCTAGGGCACCACACAGACTTGGGGGTTCCTGCCCTGAGGGACAGAGCCCATTATGAGATGCAGGGGAAGAGCATGCTGGGATTGTGTGAGACATATTATGGGATGCTTAGGGAAGAAACCAAAGGTGGGGAAATGGAGGGATCAGGGTGGTTTGGGGAGGAGCAAATGTGCAAAAATGGAGAGATAAGAAGATAAAGGATACCAGTCACCTGTTGACAGTATGCTGGTTAGTACCCTTGTCTACATTTCAGATGGCAGGTTACATTTTTCAGCACTATACATCTATAGTTTACTTAGTTTTATGCTCTTGAATGTGCCGCTCCTTGTCTATTTATTGTTTTGATGAGTAGCAAAATTTGTTGGCAGGCTATGTACACTACCATTAAATCTAGAACTGTTCTGTGATTATTGTTTTTTACATGAAAATATAGAATGTGTAACATTACCCATTCTCATGAATGGACTAGATGAACTATTGTTTTAAGTCCTATTTCAGTTATAAAGAATAAAGTACATCAATAAATAGAAAGTATAGTACTAATATCCAGAGGCACTAATTTTTTATTATCCATACTGTGCCGATTTATCCCATATAAACAATTTATGTCATCAAGTCCCTCTAATCTTTTTCTTCTGAGGTATTTTTACTGCTTTAGGATTTCTGGTTTCATATGAAGGTGTTAGCTACCTTTCTGAAATAGTGATCAGTTGCATTTTTTATTTCAGGCATAGTGTCTATCCATATATGTGTTTGTTGTTATTATAGAAACAAAGAAAAATGGACTGTAGTGTATTGTCTTACTGAATGTATGACTCTATGCGTTTCAGTCTATTTGTCTTTTTAAGAAAATTGTTTCATTTGTAAGCAAACAGTTTCTTGTCTGAAATCCTAATAGCCTCTGGCAAAAGTATTTCAGAGATAAAATAAGTGGCATAAAAATATTTTATACTAAATGAGAAATAAGATTTGAACTAGAAACATTGAAGGGCTACAAGTAAAGAAAATAATAAGATTGTTGAATATTGAATATGTTGAAAAATTGACAATGAACTTGAGTGAGTGTAAAAAAATCTTTAGTAGTTCTACAGTCATTAAATGGAACAAGTTCAATTTAACTGTAGATATTTCAGAGTTATTTCAAGAAAATATGGTGGAAATAATGTTGAATATTTGAAAGGCTACTCAAAATAATTTGGTTTCATCACATAAAATATTGGATTATGTCTAGAATAAGGTGGAAAATAAATAGCAAAATACAATATATATTATATGAACTCAATATAATTTAATATAATTAATGCACAGTATAATAAAGCAAGCAGATGGGGTGGAACACCAGCTTGGCTGAACAGGGAGGTCCTCTTGGAGCTCAAGAGGAAAAAGAAATTGTATGGTGTCTGGAAGCAAGAAGAGGTCTAAGGAACATGTTGGATCGATACTTGATGGTCACCTGACAAATAGGGATGAAGAAAAGGCATTGGCATTCAATGGGGTTTTTTGCCTCAGTCTTTAATAATATTGATAGACCTTGGGCTGCTTCATCCTCTGAGTTGGAGGACCACAACTGCGGGATCAGTGGCTTTCCATTGGTGGGTGCTGAAATTGTAATGGACCAGTTGTATCAGCTGAATGTCCGTAAGTCCATGGGGCCTGATGGGGTTCATCCCAGAGTACTGAAGGAGCTAGTGGATGTTACAGCAGGACCCCTCTCAATTACCTAACAGAGGTCTTGGGAGTCTGGGGAGGTCCCTGCTGACTGGAAGCTAGCCACTGTTATTCCAATTTATAAGAAGGGCATGAAGGAAGACCCAGGAAACTACAGACATGTTAGTCTAATTTCAGCTCCTGGAGAAATTATGGAGGAGATTACAGTGGGTGCTATTGAAAGGCATTTTAAAAAAAAAGAACAATGCAATCATCAGGCAGAGTCAGTTTGGGTTCACGAAGGGAAAGTCCTGTCTAATTAATTTAATATCTTTCTAAGATAAGGTCACCCATGTAGTGGATGAAGGGAAGGCAGTGGATGTAGTTTTTCTAGGTTTTAGTAAGGTTGTTGATGTTGTCACTCACAACATCCTTCTGAATAAATTGTCCAGCTGTGGAATGAGTGAGTTCACGGTGGACTGGGTGAAGAACTGACTGGACAGCAGTGCTCAAAGGGTTAGTGAATGGGGCTGTATCTGGCTGGCGACCAGTCACCAGCAGTGTTCCTCAGGGTTCAATTCTAGGGCCAGTTCTGCTCAATATTTTTATCAGTTATCTGGATGCAGGAGTTGAATACACCCTTGCTGATGATACTAAACTGGGAGGTGCTGTTGACTCACTCGAGGGACAAGAGGCCTTGCAGAGGGATCTAGATAGGCTGGAGCATTGGGCAATCACCAGTGGCATGAGGTTTAACAAGAACAAATACCAGATTCTGCACCTAGGACAGAGTAATGCTGAACACAAGTATAAACTGTGAGAGGAGTGGCTGGTGAGCAGCCCTGCAGAAAGGGATCTGGAGGTGCTGGTCAGCAGCAGGCTCAATATGAGCCAGCAGCGTGCCCTGGCAGCCAAGAAGGCAAACCACATCCTGAGGTGCATCAAACACAGCATAACCAGCCAGTCAAAAGTGGTGATTATCCCACTGTATTCAGCGTTGGTGAGGCGTCACCTTGAATACTGTGTGCAGTTCTGGGCCCTACCACTTAAGAAGGATGTGAAGGTCCTTGAATGTGTCCAGAGGAGGGCAACACAGCTGGTGACAGGGCTGGAAGGGATGTCCTGTGAAGAATGGCTAAGGACTTTGGGTTTGTCTTGGTTAGAGAAAAGAAGGCTGAGGGGTAACGTTGCTCTCTACAGCTTCCTGAGGAGTGGACGCGGAGAGGGAGATGCTGATCTCTTCTCCCAGTGACAGAATATGTGGGAATGGTTCAAAGCTGCACCAGGGGAGGTTCAGACTTGATATTAGGAAGCATTTGTTTACTGACAGGGTGGTCAAACACTGGAATGGACTTCCTAGAGAGGTGGTCGATGCCCCAAGCCTGTCAGCATTTAGGAGGCATTTGGACAATGCCCTTAATAACGTGCTTTAACTTTTGATCAGCCCTGAAGTGGTCAGGTAGTTGGACTAACTGATCATTGTAGGTCCCTTCCAGCTGAATCATTCTATTCTATTCTATTCTATTCTATTCTATTCTATTCTATTCTATTCTATTCTATTCTATTCTATTCTATTCTATTCTATTCTATTCTATTCTATTCTATTCTATTCTATTCATTCTATATTCTGTTCTAAATGTTTATTTAACATAAATATATTATCAAAATTGATTACTTGTAGAGGAAAATACACCTTTTAAAAACTTTTCCTCAGCTGCTGTGTGTAGATATTCTTTAACTGACATAAGTAAAATGATGCCATTTCACATTAACAGTTTATAATGGCCCTTATGTCCATCTCTTCTCACATCATTACATAGACAATGTAGGGGAAACAGGGTGAATGCAGAGAGGAAAAAATATTAGGGATGAGAAAATATTTCTGAATACAACAAAAGTTGGAACTTACTAAATTTTATGTTCTGCAATGGCTGTTTAGTAAGGTTTTTATGTCATACTTACTAGGACTAGACACATGTTTCTATTCTCCTAAAACGTATTATTCATTAAATGCTTATTCATGAGCCTTTCTCAAGGGGATGTAGCATGTTTTTCTCCTTTGATCAGTGTCCATACTTTCCAGGTAGTATGTCTCCTATACTGAGCATCTGGTCTGACTCCTAAATTCTTGCAAGCTGTTTGCTCCTGAGATTTTTACTAAGCACAATTCCTTCCAGGCATCATTTGGAATAAATAACTCGGCTGTGTTTCTTAAAGAAATTATTTAAGAACCAAGGTCCAGGAGAGAATTCTAGGCTGATAATCGTCATATAATAAAATAATTTCCCTTTAGCTGATAATCGGGTGTGTAAACTCCTGACACATTTCTTTGTCATTCTTTATTTGCAACTTCAGAAAACTCTGTACTCAGAGGGCTGGCTGTTGTCTATCTGATTACTGAATGCCCAGATCTCTTTGTGCACTTAGCCTGGAGCTAAGACTTTGAAATTATGGCTTAAATAACTTCTCTCGGTGCCATATAACTTGTAGCCAAATCAGAGGCCTATGTCAGTTGGAAACTACAAGTGCCCTAATCAGTATTAACTTGCCTTGAATCCAAATATAAGAGTGCTAAAATAAGGTAATCAGTATCAATATTTATGTATTTTGCAATGCTGTGATGGCAGAACTAGACACAATGCATAAGCACTTCACAAAGTATGTGAGGAATGTGATCTTCAAAGGGACAAAATTGTGTAGTTGCATGCAGGGCAATTTGGGGAATACACAAGAAGCATGACTTGTAAGACAAGAAAAAAAGTGATATAAGCACTTCTGGGAGCAGATGAGACCCCTGCTTCCCCTTTGGAGGACCAAATAGCATAAAAACATTAAACATGGTAGAAATGTGGAGAAAAAATAAAATTAACCCACTTCAGTTCTAAATTCTCACATCAAAATCTCTCAGGCTTGATCACCTTAACCTCAGCATCTGAGAACCACCAAGGACCATAGCCAATGGTGTCATCATGAGCTCCAGGGTGTTGTATACTCATAACTAGTATAGCATATTGGCATTACTGACTGACAGTTGTATAGGTAGTGATGATGATCAGTAACATGCAAGAATGTTAATGAATAAATTTAGTAAAGTTTGGTTTAAAGCTTAAAACTGGCCTGATTTGTCATTCTAAACACTTTATCACAGCAATTTCTTAATTAACTGATACATGCATATATATATATCTATATTATATATGTGCACATTTATTTATAGACACATACATATTCAATTGCAATAGCTTAAAAGCACTGACCATTGGAGAAGGAGCACTATGTTTTGTCCCTTCAGTCACCTCATCTTCTGCAGATATTGCTTCCATCTCTGGATCCTTTCAGATCTGAGGGTATCTGTCCCCTTCTCTTGCTTTCTTATCCAGACTAGCGGAGTCCTCATTGCTGCTATCACCTTTTCCACATGCTCTCAGTAAGGATCTGGAAACTCTCTTTTTTGCTGGCAACATTCGTTGAAGCAGCAGCTGTTCAAGTTGTGGATACTTGCTTACTCAGAAGGACGCTCTTCTTGTCCCATGCGTAATGCTGACTTCTCTATTCTCACCAGTCCTCAGAGAATCCTAGATTCATAATTTAATAATCTCTAAAATGAGGATTTTGTTAACAGAACCATTCAACATGACACCTTTCATAGTATCTCACTGAAACACCTAGCATTGCACAAAGTGTTTGAAAATTAGATTAAATGGGCCTCTGATCTTGTACATCAGATGCTGTGTTCCTGTGAAAAAGATATGAGTCAAACAGCTGAAAATAATGTTGTTTTGTATTTTTAATGGATATGTGTAAAAGCTGTTCAAAGCAAATCAAATCAAAACTAAGATCTAATTCAGAGGTAGTAAAAGTGAAAATGTTGAGGAAGTTGTGAGTTGCTGAAGCCTGTGGATTCCAGGACCAGAGTTTCTTCTTTGCAGTTGCTGAAGGCCAGCCAGGTGCAGCCTGGGAACCCAGGGGTCTCCCCATCCCACTCCCATGGATGTTGCTGCTGCTGTCCCTGCTTGCAGGTTTGGCAGGTAGTGAGGCTAAGCCTGTGTCCCAGAGGCGTGCACACACACACAGAGGACTCAACATGGCTGGCAACAGAAGCTAGCACAGACAGGGTGCCGCCCTATGAACACCAACAGCATTCACATAAAGCAGCCCAGTCCTGCTCCTCCTTTCTGGTTGATCAGGACTGAAGTGAAAGCTCACACACACCCTCACTCTGTAGCTTCACAACACACAGTCATGGATTCCTTAAATATCAATATGACTAATCTAATCTAATCTTATCTAATCTAATCTAATGCCCATAGGTGGACCCTGGGCTCCTTATCCAGCATGCAGGTCTCCTATGGGCCAGTTAGTCTAGCTTGATGTTCACTAGCAAACAGATGCATATGCTTGCACACCTGTCTCACACTGATCTTGCACCCACGCAGTCACAGATCCCTCATTAGGGCACAAGCCCTAAATCTACCTAATATCTGTTCCTGGACAGTGGGGCCCTCATCCACCCCCTGGCTCAGACTTTGTGCCTTTCCATGCAGGTCTTCTGCTTGCCAGCTAGTGCAGTTTGAGGTTTGCTAAAGAATGACATGTGCACACACACATTCAGGATTAAATTCACTGGGGAAAGATAAACAGAGCCAGGTATCTCCCGTTGCTGGGACACATGCCTATGAGCATTGTGACTCACAGCCTCTTCTCCAGTTGCTGCCAATTGTGTGGTGTGCGGCACTTACACATAGGATAGAGAATGAGAGAACACAGACAAAATAGGCAAGGAAAAGATTTAAGAAATTCATGTGATGAAAATAAGAGGTCTGAATCACATTAAAATTAAAATAACTTGTTCCAGTCCTCACTGAAGAGAACATATGCTTCTGGCTACCTGTACTATTTTCCAGAAGAGGCTGAAAGTGAGATTGAATTCCAGAGGAGGGGTTTGGTTTGTTAATGATTTCTTCATTTGATTTGATCCTTGTTTGCCTTTGAGCAAGGAATTAATTAACTTTTGCCGTGATTATGGGGATAACATTGAGAAGGTTATGTTAGGGATGCAGTTTAGGGTATATATCTATCCTCTCTTTCAACTTCAGGGCAACAGATAGTAATCATGGACTGGCTCAGTATCACTTTGTAGAATGAAGAGTGATTGTTTCATTCCTCTGTTGTATCTTTTCACAATGATTTCCTGCCCTCCGATTTGGAACTGGAACACCTTTTTGCCTCTTAATGAATCCATAGAAAGCCTTTTGTATCTGATTGTGATGCTCAGCGAAAAGTAGAAAGACCACAGAAAGAAAAATGCAGAATTTGCTCTTCTGGGTTAGGATGGGAAAGAAGAACATACAAAGGCATACATTTTCATGAAGTTTTAGACTGGTTGCAAATATTGTCAGTATTTCTGAATGTTCTACTGGTGTGAATCTAGCAAGTATGATGGTTTAGCAGAAAATTGAAAGGAATGTCAAATTCAAAGGGACCATAAATTCCTCAGGGAATTTGAAGTAGATATCTTTAGATGCATAAATGGTAGGACCTGTGGAGTCTAATTAACAAGAGATCTTTTTACTTCCATACCTGGGAAAAAAGCCAGAAGAAAGGGGAAACTTTAAATGAGCATCATTTAAGTCATTAAACACTGACATATGAAATGAGTTCATTGGATAAATTAATTTCTTTAGAATTTACATTATTTTTAGTGTCTATACTTGCTCTAAGCACAGAAGAAACTCACTTTCCATGACTATCACAATGCATCTTTTCATCAGTGCTAAATTCTCTTTAAATGCTTTAAAGGAAAAGAGGAAAAAAGGAAAAGGACTTCCACAAGGGATGTAAGGAAAAGTCTTGTGCTTTAAGTACCTGAAGCCAACATTGTAAAGCTTAGAGTTCTGCTTTTTTTTCCTGAGTGTGAGATTGATGCTTATTAGAAAGAGCTTTCTAAAATAGCAAAATACTAAAAACATTTATATGTAATAAAAAATCAAATTATCCATTACTTGCAGTTCTTAAGTGTAGATTTTAGGAATTACTGAATAATTTACCAGAGCATATGTGTAAGAAGTAAAAGCCACAGAAATAATTATTTCCATGACAGTAGTGTTCACTCAAATGTATTACAGACACAGACTCAGAATTCAGCTAGCATTTGTGGAGCAAGTTTTGATATTCAAGAGTCTTAAAACACAGGTGAAAATTTCATACATTTTTGTGTACCATAACTTTGTTATTGGCTAAAAAGGAAAGGAAAATCCCCCTTTTTCTGAAAAATTGTCAGAATGAAAATGTATTACATATCAGAAAAAGATTCAACAGGGCAAAATGTGTACAGAAAATTAAAAATGCTTCCTAAGGACTAGTAAGTTATGCTTAAATCTGCTTTGATATCATAGAATTTCTACAATATGTGTTGCATAGGTATTTTTTATATAAAGAATTCACTTACTATATGCAAGTGTGATTTCACTGCTCATTTGTTCAATACAAAGTTATTCTTCAGTAACTAATAGAAAGTGCTAGTACCCTGGGTTTTTTTGTTCTCCTTCATAATTGACAGACTTTGCAATCTGAGATGATGCTCATATTTCTTTTACCATAAGTACATATGTTTGTCCTAACTAGCTGGTCTTTTCCATATATAATCATGTATTTAAAAAAAAAAAAAAAATTGAAAAAGTTTTTTCGCTAATAAGTATTTTAAAGGACTTTTTCAAAATAATTCACAGTCTGCCGTTCTAACTGATGATAGTATTTAAGTAATAAAGTACAAATTAATAAATTGAAAATATATGGTATGTGCTAAGTGAATTAATCTTGAAGTACAAGCACAAAATGAATGTTCCCATGTTCTTGCATAAAGCAACAGTCAAGCATGTGCTACTGTATTTTAACACCAACATGTAAACACTATATAGAGGCCTAACTATTGCATTTAAGTTTAGTGGAACGTATACTGCTCTGGCAAAATACACATCTAACATCAGTTGCTGAGGAGAGGGGCTCCGAAGAGGAGGATAGCGGCAGGGGACCCTTCTGAAAGCATCAAAAAACCCACGGCAAAAATCGCAAGCCAAGAAGGCAGAAGTCCAGGCAAGAGGGAGAGCCACAAGCCACTTCCCCCCTGAGCAGAAGAGTGAGCTGCGAACTAGGGCAGTGGTGACTCAGAGCGGTCAGAGACTGGAGTGATGATGCCCAATGCCCCTCATGTACAAGGGGATCCCCCAGGGAGCACGAGCGACCAGGAGCCTGGCGACCAGGACGGGTCACCTTCTGACGTGGTGTGTCAGAAAGCTGTGGCACGTCAGTTCAAGCGGACAGGGCACAGTCCCTCTCCTGGGTCTAGAGCTCATCTGAACTAGTTGTCATCGTCCTCCACGAGTAGACTGAACTATGGTCTCCACTTGGGTCAAAACCACCACCAGAAGGAACGTGGCGACCCAGACGGAGCTGCCACACAAACATGCAGCGGTCCAGGTCCCAGCCTGCAGGGAGTGCCTGAGCCTGTCAGTCCTGCCGGAGGGCACCAGTGATAACAACTGTGTGCGCTGTGATCAGCTGGATGACCTGCTCAGCCTGGTGACGGAGCTCAAGAGGTTGAAAGATTAAAAGAAGTATTAGGGAGTGTGAAAGGGAAATTGATTGGTGGAGTAGCACCTCTGAAGTAAAAGGAGCAAATGGAGGCTCCAAAAGAGACAGGCAATCCCTCACCATCTTGCTACCAAGCAGAAGGAGGGGACCTAAGAGATGGAGGAGACTGGAAACAGATTCCTGCTCACCTTCCATGGTGCCCCTTCACAACAGATATGGAGCCCTGGAACTTTTGAGTGAAGTAGAGAAGGATGAAGAAAATGAGTCAATCAAGGAGGAAGATGAAGGTCCACCAAGGCCAGGTCGCTCTAGACCAGCTATTAAAGCCAATTCTAAGAACCCCAGTAGGGTCATTGTAGTGGGTGACTCCATTCTGAGGGGTGTCAAAGGCCCAGTATGCAGACCAGACCCACTTCATAGGGAAGTCTGCTGTCTTCCTGGGGCCCAGGTAAAGGATCTCACAGTAAAACTCCCCACTCTAGTGAGACCCTGGACTACTACCCTCTCTTGGTTTTTCAGGTAGGTAGTGGCGATATTACCAAGAGAAGTCCTAAATCAATGAAGAGAGATTTCAGGGCCTTGGGGAAACTGGTTAACGGGTCAGGGGCACAAATAGTGTTCTCTTCCATCCCCTCAGTTGCAAGGATGGATGAGGAAGATTACAGGAGAACTCAACAGATGAACTTGTGGCTCTGAGACTGGTGTTACTGGCAGGGCTTTGGATTTTTCAATCACAGGTTAGTATACAGGACGCCAGACCTTTTGGCATCAGGTGGGATGCATCTGTCCCAGAGAGGGAAAAGTATCTTGGGGCAGGAGTTAGCTGGGCTCATTGAGAGAGCTTTAAACTAGATTTGAAGGGTGAAGGGGACAAAACTGGAACTCCCAGATATAAGACCCAGGGTAGATTACCAGAGTTTGTGGGCTGGTGTGCCGGCAATATCCCTCACCCTGCTATCTCAGTTGAGGCAAGGGATGGAGATATGCAGCACAACAAAGATGCAAGGGATATGGATGGATCAGTAACCATGGTAACACCTGTGAAAGGTCAGGCTGGAATTAGGACCTCTAAATGCAAAAAGGCGGTGGGGACATCAGCCCATCTGAAGTGCCTCTGTAGCAATGCACACAGCATGGGTAACAAACAGGAGAAGCTTGAAGCCATGATGCAACAGGAAAATTATGATGTAGTGGCTCTTACAGAGACATGGTGGGATGTCTCCCATGACTGGAGTGCGCCAGTTGGTGGCTACAAGCTCTTTAGGAGGGATAGACAGGGAAGGAGAGGCGGTGGGGTGGTGCTGTATGTTAGGGACCGCTATGATTGCTTTGAGCACAAGTATAGTGAAGACAGGGTGGAGTATCTCTGCGTTAGAATCAGGGGGAAGGCCAACAGGGCAGATGTCATAGCAGGATTCTATTATAGGCCACCCAACCATGACAGTGGGGTGGATGAAAGATTCTATAGGCACTTAGGAGAAATCTCACGATCGCTTGCCCTTGTTCTTGTGGGAGACTTTAACTTCCCAGACGTCTGCTGGAAATACAACACAGCAGAGCGGGACCAGTCCTGGAGATTCCTGGAATGTGTGGAGGATAACTTCCTGACACAGCTGGTGAGTGAACTGAACAGAGAAGGTGCCCTGCTGGACCTCCTCGTTGTGAAGAGAGAAGGATTGGTGGATGTTGTGGTGGTTGACTAGGGCAGAGCGATCATGAAATAATAGAGTTCTCTATTCTTAGAGAGGCCAGGAGAGGGGGCAGCAGAACTGCCATCCTGGACTTCCAAAGGGCTGACTTTGACTTGTTGAGGCACCTGCTTGATAAGATCCCTTGGGGGACGGTCCTGAAGGGTATAGGGGTCCAGAAAGGCTGGGCAGTCTTTAAGAAGGAAGTCTTAATGGCTTGGGAGCAACCTGTCCCCAGGTGCTGTAAGAGAAGCCGATGGCAGAGAAGACCACCCTGGCTGAACAGGGAGCTTTGGCTGCAACTCGGGGAGAAAAGGAGAGTTTATGTCCTTTGGAAGAAGGGGCTAGCCACTCACAATGATTACAAAGACACTGTGAGGCTATGCAGGGCAGAAATCGGGAGGTCTAAAGCCCAGATAGAAATTAATCTGGCTTCATCAATCAAGGATAACAAAAAATGTTTCTATGAGTACGTCAACAACAAAAGAAAGAGCAGGGAGAGCCTTCCTCCCCTGCTAGACGCAGGAGGAAACATGGCAACGAGTGATGAGGAAAAGGCTGAGGTGCTTAATGCCTTCTTTGCCTCAGTCTTTAATAACAAGACTAGTTGTACTGAAGGAATCCAGCCTCCTCAGCCAGAAGACAGAGACTGGGAGAATGACCTCCCCACAATCCAGGAGGAGTTAGTCAATGACCTACTACATCACATAGACGTACACAAGTCTATGGGACTGGATGGGATACACCCAAGGGTGCTGAAGGAGCTGGCTGGAGTGTTCACCAAGCAGCTTTCCACTTCGAACTGGCTGCTCGTGGCTTGGATGGGTACACGTTATGCTGGGTAAAAAACTGGCAGAATGGCCGGGCCCAAAGAGTTGTGGTGAATGGAGTTAAATTCAGTTGGCGGCCGGTCATGAGTGGTGTCCCCCAGGGCTCAGTTTTGGGGTCACTCCTGTTTAACATCTTTATTGATGATCTAGATGAGGGGATCGAGTGCACCCTCAGTAAGTTTGCAGATGACCCCAAGTTGGGTGGGCGTGTTGATCTGCTCGAGGGTAGGGAGGCTCTGCAGAGAGATCTGGACAGGCTGGAGCGATGGGCTAAGGCCAGCTGGAGGAGGTTCAATAAGGCCAAATGCCAGGTGCTGCACTTCAGCCACAACAACCCCCAGCAGCGCTACAGGCTTGGGGAGGAGTGGCTGGAGAGCTGCCAGTCAGAGAGGGACCTGGGGGTGTTGATTGACAGCTGGCTGAACATGAGCCAGCAGTGTGCCCAGGTGGCCAAGAAGGCCAATGGCATCCTGGCTTGTATCAGCAATAGTGTGGCCAGCAGGGACAGGGAAGGGATCTTACCCCTATACTCAGCACTGGTAAGGCTGCACCTCAATTACCGTGTTCAGTTTTGGGCCCCTCACTACAAAAAGGACATTGAATTACTCGAGCATGTCCAAAGAAGGGCAACGAAGCTGGTGAAGGGTCTGGAGCACAGGTCTCATGAGGAGCGGCTGAGGGAACTGGGGGTGTTTAGTCTGGAGAAGAGGAGGCTGAGGGGAGACCTCATCTCCCTCTACAACTACATGAAAGGAGGTTGCAGAGAGCTGGGGATGAGTCTCTTTAACCAAGTAACAAGTGATAAGACAAGAGGGAATGGCCTCATGTTCACCAGGAAGGTTTAGACTGGATATTAGGAAACATTTCTTTCCAGAACGGGCTGTTAGGCCTTGGAACGGGCTGCCCAGGGAGGTGGTGGAGTCCCCATCCCTGGAGGTGTTTAAGAGTTGGGTTGACATAGCGCTTAGGGATATGGTATAGTTGAGAACAGTCAGTGTTAGGTTAATGGTTGGACTAGATGATCTACAAGGTCTTTTCCAACCTAGATGATTCTGTGATTCTGTTAATGAAATTGTAGAAGGACTCTGCCAACCTTACTGATATATTCTCAGCCTCAACAGTGTTTATAAACTCATTGAACCTTTTAATGCATTATTATGTTTACCAAAGAAAACGTCAATCATAAACTCATTTGGCCAGAGAGGGTACAATGATTTGAAGTTCTCAAAGATGTCGTATCTAACATATCATAAAGATGAAGACTTCACTGAAACTCTCTGTCATGTTACACTGATGCAACTTGATCATGAAAATCCTTTTTTCTTAATTGCTTTCTGCAACAATTTTGTGGAAATATATACTGAAGAAACAGTTGTACATTCAGATAACAGACTTACTTTTATGTAATGAAAGGTCATTCAATTCTCATTTAAATTGAAGAAAGTAAGAGATTTTCAACAGAAAATGATGGTAAATAGTAACTAAATTTGTATGTATAATGCTCAGCTTTCAATAAAAATTTATTTGGGAAAGAATTAATAGAAAGTTCTAATGAACACCAGAAAAAAAAATCCCATGGTGGATAATTATGTTTTGTTAACTTTTTCAGAGAAGATGTGAGGTTTGTGTCTTTGCTGTCTTTCATGCTGGGCTGGCTTTTGAACCTATGTGTATCCCACCACCTTCTTAATCTCTGAACTGCTGGGTGCCGCAGAGTTCATTTCATGCTGTAGTTTCTCATTGCCATGGACAGTTTTGAACGATAAGAGTTTTGTTTCACTGTGGAGTGTGATTTTTTTAAAAAATCTCCTGTCTAACACCTCTATTCAGTACAAAGACAGCATGTGCCACAAAAGAGCAACTGTTGCTGAAGCATTAAGTTTTCTATATCTTGAGCTCCAGAGGGGACAGTGAATGTGCATTTTTCCTTCCACAACAACACAGACAGAACTAGAACTCACATAAAGTGGTCAACAGTGTGTTTTCACCTGCTGCTTCTCTGGCTTGATGATAGGTCTGTTTCTCACTTGTTTTGTCCTCAGAGACTGCCTCAGACAACAGAATTTCGGCATGATTTATAATGGCTTGACAAAACACTTCCTGATGAAGGAAGACACAGATACAATTTGTCCCTCAGATAAAGTTCTTACTATAAATACTGTTAATGCTAGTAGAAATTGAATTAATTAGAGAAAGTATTCTGAACAATTTCAGTACAACATGAAAATAATATTAAGAAGTTATGTTTTCAAGGGGATATTATTAACAAGCAACCATTTCATTCCCCGTTGTGCTGGTTTTGGCTGGGATAGAGTTAATTTTCTTCATAGTAGCTGGTATGGGGCTATGTTTTGGATGTGTGCTGAAAGGACTCTTTATAATGCAGGGATGTTTCAGTCCTACCTCAGTGATATTGTAGGTGTGCCCATCTCTGACCCTGTCTCCTGGATGGGCCTGGGACCTGCACTGCAGATAACTGCTATCCTGGATGACGTAAGTCATAAGTTGTTATGCATAACTATAGACATAACTATTCTATTCTATTCTATTCTATTCTATTCTATTCTATTCTATTCTATTCTATTCTATTCTATTCTATTCCCTGTATTCACCATAAGTTGAATAACAGTAAGACTGTTATTTGTCTGAAATTCCAGGGGTTTTACAGCTCCAAAAACACTTTCAAGGACACATATCACAAAGGTTACAAGTGGAAACTTTTATTTTATTTTATTTTATTTTATTTTATTTTATTTTATTTTATTTTATTTTATTTTATTTTATTTTTCTGAATCTGCTTCAGAGACAATGCTCACAAGCATTAACACAGTGTGCATGTGTAGCCAGGAACAGGCTGATGCATTTTTCAGTTTATCTTGAAAAAATATCCCTTGCAGTTTGGCAAAGGCAAGTCACAGAGCTCAGAAAGCAGCAGCAGCACCAGCAACACAGGTGGAGCAGTCCCTGTTCCCTGAAGAGCGAGAACTTGAAGAATAAGAATCCGGACCAACTGCACACAAAATAAGAGGTGTGTGGTACTGTGGGATATTTTTGCAAGTAAGACACATATCTATGGCAAGCATACTTTTTGCCTTCAGAAACTTGCTCTGCTGTGCTTCTTGGCCAGTGATGCATGAGCAGCGCTCTCGTGCCTGCCCTGGGCTTGTATTGCATGCAGAAGGAGCTGAAAAGCGGCAGCCTCTAATGGTGCAGCAAGCCTGCAGCCTGTCCAAGTGCAGGCTGTTTTGCACAAACAAGAACACCTGGGGAAGTGGAGCCAAGGGAAGACCAGAGCTTGCTCTTGCTTGCCCCTTGCAATGGGAAAGAGAGCCAGAGCATGAGTGGTGCCTTGGTGATGCAAGAACAGCAGGCAAGAACCTAGGCAAAATGGACCAGAGGAGCTCTGACAAAGGGCTGTGATCAGTGCTACAGCTGAAGAGAAAAAAACCCCAGGGGACATATGCCAAAGAATATTTTCTCCCCCCAGATGCAGTTGCAGGGCACAAGGGCCACCTTTGGAGAGCATGAGCAGCAGGCACCTAGCCAAAATGAACCAGAGGAGGCCTGACAAACAGCTGTGCTCAGTGCTGCAGAGGGAAAACAAAAAACCCGCAGGGACCAGTGCCAATCTGACCTAGGGGAAAATTTCTTCCTGACCCCCTAGCTGGCAATCAGCTATTCCCTGAGTATTTGAGCAAGACTTGCTTCCTCATCCCACAGGTTGCTCAGAAGATGCCCAACCCCTATTTTCACTCAACCTGGAGCCATCTTGGGAACTTCTGAGAGTGGCAAAATGCCCCCAGCCTGATAGACCTTGGGGGTAAGAATTTTTCCTGCACCTGGCAGGATACCAGTGGGTGCCCCAAAGCACTGGGACCGCATGCAGCACCTTTGCATCCCATTTCTTATGGCTGCTCGCCCTGACTCCACAGGGGATGATGGTGACCTCTGCAGTGCTCCTCAAATGCTCCCAAAGAAGGCATTCTCTTGGTATTGCCACTGCTAGCCAGCTGAAAAACCCTGATAGCCTCAGGCACCTCCAGGTGTTGGTGGTTCTTCTCATCTCCCGAGGAGCTGGCATCTGTTCCCCAAAGGCTGAGGCAGGATTTCAGTCAGTCAGATAAGCTTTGAACATGGCCCCTCCAGGAGCTGATCTTGCAGTGAAGAACATCCAGCCGTCTCATCCTGCCATCAGTCTTCTTCCCTCAGCCCCCTCCGAGTAATTCCACAGGCTCCTCAAGGAGCTCCTTTCAGATATCTTCAGGCTGTCCCCAGGCCAGCTCTGTCCCGATGGCCAAACGGAGCAGGCTGGCAGTGGGACACAGGAGGATGCTCCCTTTGTCTTGCCTCAGGGCATTATGACTGCTGTGTTGCCAGCTGGTAGCATTGTGGCATGGGGGTGATGGCGTCCCCCACAGCCCCACCTGCCACTTCAGGGCTGACCAAAAGTTAAAGCATGTTATTAAGGTCATTGTCCAAATGCCTCCTAAACACTGATAGGCATGGGGAATTGACCACCTGTAATCTTCCTGCAAAGCCTGAAGTCTCTTCCAGAGATCACACAATTTCTTCTTCCTGTGTTCCAAGCAGAGTTCCCTGCTCAGCCAAGCTAGTCTTCTGCCCTACTTGCTTGACTTAGGGCACAATGGGATTGCTTGCTCCTGTGCTTTTATAGGGTGGTTCTTAAAAACTGACTGGCACTCATGTACTCCTAAACCCTCGAAAGCAGATTCCCAGGGGACACTGCTAAGTAGCTCCCCGAGTAGCTTAAAGTTTGTTCTCTTGACATCCAGCGTAGCAACTCTGCTGACTTTTTTTTCTCATTACACCGAAAATTTTAAACAAACATTTCATGGTCACTGTGGCCAAGACAGCCACCTACCATCACATACCCCATGAGTCCTTTTCTATTCAAAAAAGACATGTCTAGGACGTCATCTTTCCTACTTGGCTCACTGATTACTTGGGACAAGAAATTATCTTCAACAAATTATTTTCAGGAATTTCCCATATTTGCTTGTCACAGCACTATGGTATTCCCAGTTGATGTCTGGGGAGTTGAAATATCCCATAGGGATGAGGGCTACTGATTCAGAGATTTCTCCTAATTTCTCCTAATTGCCTGTAGAATCAGTGCTGTCATCTTGACTGGGCGATTGATAGTAGGCACCCACAATATCTGTGTTGTCTTCCATTCCCCTAATCCTTACCCAGAGGCTCTCAACCACATCATCTCTAACCATAAGGAATGTACAGGCAAACCTCTCCCTTATATACAGTGCAACTCCTTCATCTCGCATGCCCTGCCTATCCCCACTGAACAACCTATAGCCCTTCATCCCATTTGCCTACCTCACTTCGTAGGAAGATGTTCAGATCTTATCTAAAACCCTGGCAAATCTTTTTCCTTTAGGGTTTAGTATTTTGCATATGGAAAGAGTAAGGAAATTCCTGTCATTTTATACATTGGTGCCAAAACTGGTATGTACATTCAGACTATGTAAATAAGGTCATTTATACCATATACATTCATTTGGTTGTGGTAATGCCAGAGGTGAAAGAAAGGCGTTTGGTTACCTCTGCATGAACTTTGCACACACGAGAGCATGATGCTTATGGTGAAGTCTTCTTGGAAAGAAGTCCTGAATTGTTTTCTTTACCATATTTTTCCTTGCACTTCAATAGCCCTTTTCCTCCTCTGGCTTTCATCCTTGATACTTTTCTTGAAAGTGATGGCAGCTGTCCCGATCCAATGTCGGGGGAGGTTTCGATACGATCCCAAGAGCAAGATTAAGACAGAAACGAGGTCAAATGCCGTATACCCAAAACAGGTTTTTATTATTAAAAAGGTTAAGAGGGGTAGCGATAGGACAAAAGGGAAGGAAAAGACAGAAATAAAGCAAGGATGCGGGATAGGTCTGCAAGAAGAATCACCACCATGGATCCAGCGGTGTCCCGTTGGTCCTCAGTCTTTAGTTCTTCTGTGGTGGGTGCACACTGATCTGGCTTCGATGGTAGATGCACACGGAGCAAAATTTTCTGCTGCCTTTTTAAGTTCATCATATCCACTTATTAGCATATCTGCTCACCTTTAGGTTTTTTCCTCTGGTCCCACAGGTTTTGTTGCATCTGGCTTTAGGGCAGGAACATTTGCCTCTTGTCAGTTCATTAGCAATGCATGCATGGGGTCTGGCCTACACAATAGAGTCACAAATGGCTACAGGATGGGGCCAGCTCAGTACGGGTCTGCCCCTTTGAGGCTTGTCTAAAGAGTCCGGACAATGCAACCGCAAGGAAGTGGGGGAGTGCATCCTTCAATACACTCCCGCTTCTCTGGGCGACATCCCCCAGACCAATTCACAGGCCGCAGCAGCTTCTCTTGGAGGTTTGCACAGACACAAGCAAGTTTTGAGACATTCATAGGACATTTCAGTCTCTCACATCAGCCTTCTCAGCCTTTGTCTTGCTCCTTCTAGTTGTTTTCTTCTTCTGTAGGCCCTCCATGCCCCTAATGAACTGCTTAGTCTTTGTTTGCCTTCATCCCAGATGGTATTTATCGTTCTTGAACCCGAGGAATGAAAAATGTCCATAGTGGTACAGATAAGTTTTCACCACAACTTTGCACAATGCTTGCCTTTCCTATGGAAATATCTTGCCTGACTCACAAGAATGCATCTGCCTGTATCACATTTGTGGCTCATAGTCACCCTGTGATCTACTCGTGCCTCCAGGAACATTTGCCTACTCTTATGGTTCCAAACTGTAGCAGAAACTCATGGTGCTCCACCTGACATTGCATTATTTATTTCTACTCTGCAGTTCTTCACACATGGTTTATTGATGTAGTGGATATCTCTTCTGTCAGGGCTTCAGCTGGTAGGGAGTATGGGGGCTGTAGAACTGTACTGTGAGATACAGCTTTTTCTGTCTCATGGATGCCATGAAGTCCAGAATATGATTTGGACAAGGAAACCTACATTTCTTGAATGATGGTTTTCTGCAATCTAAATTCAAAAGACCTGACCATGAACTTCACTGTTTCATACATTTGATGACATCAAAGCATGAAGAGTGGAGCCTGAGAGGAATGTTCGGGGGACCTTCACCCATCTGTAGCCTGCTGGAGTGCAACTCCACAGTCATGACCAGCAGATCCAGCTCTCCACTGGCTGGCTGAGCAACAGCCACACTCAGGGTGGGCTCTGAGCATGAAGCTGATGATGTAAGTCTAGTCACTTAAAAAATGGATGTCTGTCTTCTAAGAAAGAAAATAACCACAGCTGACATTAATTGAGCTTCCATTTTGGAAGTTTACACTTGAAAATGAACTGGTAGCCAGTGCATTTTAACACCATGCTTTCCTCTCTGCAAAGGGCCGTACAAGGTAAATGAAACATAGCACATCCTGAAACTATTAGCTATAGCTGTACTAATTGCATTCCCATACTGTGGGGTATGCAATCCCGTAAATTGCACTCCACAATTAAAAAAGGATGTTAAGGTCCTTGAATGCATCCAGAGGAGGGCAAGAATGCTGATGAAGGGGATGGAAGGCATGTGCTCTGAGGAGTGGCTGAGGACACTGGGTTTGTTTAGTTTGAAGAGAAGGAGGCTGAGGGATGACCTGATTGCTCTCTATAACTTCCTGAGGTGGGGAAGCAGAGAGGGAGGTGTTGATCTCTTCTTCCTGGTATCCAGTGGCAGGATGCGTGGGAATGGTTCAAAGCTGCGTCACAGGAGGTTCAGACAAAACAGTAAAACACAGGGATGTTTTACCTATTGCTGCGCGGTGCTTACACAGAGTCAAGGCCTTTTCTGCTTCTCATACTGCACCACCAGTGAGTAGGCTGGGAGCGCAAAAAACGTTGGGAGGAGACACAGCTGGGACAGCTGACCCCAACTGACCAAAGAGATATTCCATACTGTATGATGTCATGCTCAGCAATAAAAGCTGGGGGAAGAAGGAAGAAGGGGCGATGTTCGGAGTGATGGTGTTTGTCTTCCTAAGTAACCATTACGCGTGACGGAGCCCTGCTTTCCTGGAGATGGCTGAACACCTGCCTGTCAATAGGAAGTGGTGAATGAATTCCTTATCTTGCTTTGCTTGCATGTGCAGCTTTTGCTTCACCTATTAAATGGTCTTTGTCTCAGTCTATGAGTTTTCTCACTTTTACCATTCCGATTCTCTCCTCCATCCCACCATGGGGGAGTGAGCAAGCAGCTGTGTGGCGCTTAGTTGCCATCTGGGGTTAAACCATGACACCCATCAAGGTTTTCAGTAAGGTGTATTTTAAATTCTCAAATTGCTCCTAAATTTTCACATAATAGCATTAGTTATAGAGGTTTTTCTATTTCTGCATGTGTCCAAGAATGTTGGGGTTTTACTACAAGCTATTTTTTTTGAACAATTTATCTGCTGTAACACAACCTGATTGGATTTACTCAAGAGGCTAATTTCAGTAGTTCAGGATTCAGATTATAATCTTATGTAGGAACGGTAGCTGTGGGTAACATTGCTAATTTAGCGCAAACAAATGTGTTTTAGAAGGACATACCTTTTGCGGTAAAAAGTAAAGTGAGTTGAACAGAATTTTCTTTAAATGTACATTTCATGATACCTTTTTGCTCTGTTTCTTGAATAGAAATTGTTTGATATGTTCCTTTTACAGAAGTAATGACTAAGAATTCAGACGAATCTACTAGTTTCCAGAGTGCATAGCAGTTTGTGGTTCCATTGATTTGTAACTAAAAGTAAACATAATATTGTATCAGGTAATGAATGTCAGCTGAGGGTGAGCTTTTGCAGAGATTAAGAAACGGTATCTAAAATACAGAAGATGTTTGAATCCACTAATCGTAGGAATTGTATAATTATCTTCATAAGATTAAACTAGGGAACAATGTAACACTAACAGAATAAAGACAATAAACTGCTGAGACCTAACGATGGAGCAATTAAGAATCACTATAGGGGCTAAAGGTAAAATATTACTGAGCTAAAGGTAAAATATCTCTCCTTTTCAGTAACTGAGATTTTTAAGTGGGATTGCAGTTATAGCAATGATCTAATGAAATGAATGAATTTCTATGCAGAAATGGAGGAACGTTGAAAATGTCTCTCAGAGCATCCCAGAGAACCACATAAGTAAATTAATACTTTTTGCTCTTTTTATCTATGTGGGATGGATTCTACCTGCTGATGCTGAAGTGATAATAATAACTAGATATGTTAGAGCTCTTTTCATCAGTAATACCCTGAGGGAACAACCATCCTCACTCCTTTCCTAAAAATACCATTCAAAAACCAGACCAGTATTATTGTTAGAATGGAACCAAAATTCCATTCTGAAGACTTCAGAATACCAGTGTGGGCTTTTTAATGAGTTTTAACAGCTAATTACTTAAAGTCATTGAAATAGGCATACAGAACTTTATAGTCTGGAATAGCAAAAAGGCTGCTACCACAAGCAGGTGTGTAGGTATAGATCGACCTATTAAGGTTTCTATGTATGTACATACATAAATACCTAGCTGTAGATATACATATCCTTGAGAGAAGACAATTATTCAAGATCCATTCAATTATTCATCAGAAATTACTATTTAAGTCTAGGGGTTTTATTTTTTATTTATTTGTACCTACTTCATTTTAGCACACTGCAACAAGAATGCAAGGCATCTATGTATTTTTTTTTAAGTACATGGTAGACCATACCATAACATGCCATCTAAAATGCAGAGAAATAGCTCCTTTTTTATCAGCTATTCTTATGACTGAAATAGTTCACTTTGCCATCATCTTACTCATGTAAGTGAATGAATTATCTTTGTCTTGCAGAATATAGTGTAAATTTTTCTTGACAGTATATGAAGATCATAAACTTAAAGCATAAAGAGTATTTAAGGTCATATTCTTAATATCTTTTTGTTATTGTGAATTATATTGTTTATGTTATGATTGTGCCTAAAGGCCTCATCAAAATCATGCAAATATTCTTTGTCATAAAACAGAATGGGGAAAAAAACCTGCTTCTCTTCAAAAATTTATCGTGCAATTGGAGAAGATAAACCAAAGAAATGGCTGCAGGAAACTCAAAAAGTAATCAAGGTGTAAACTGATAAACTTAGTTTAAGTTTTTGAAGTTCAATAAGGAGGTAGGGATGTCATAGAACTCTTCAGGGTTAGTTAATAGGATCAAAAGAAAATGAAGCCAAAGGAAAGTGAAATTGGAGAATGAAAACTTAGAAAAGACCACGAAAAAAGTCAGAAAATGGAAAGATAAGAAATATTGCTTAGTAGGGAACCATCTTCACATTCACTTTCCTTTTTAAGATGGATTTACCCCAAGTTATACACATGAAGTGAATTAATTTCAGGTCTATACGTTAGTAAGTACATTGTCAGTTCTGAGCTAATACGCAATATTATTATGTTCAATTATGCTTTCAGTTTTTCAGGTTTTATTTGAAGACTCAAAAATTGTATTTCTCTTGTAAAACATCATCTGTATCTTCAGTAACACACTGTGGCTTGCCAAATGCAGGAGATTTAGAAGATTTTTGTTGGGCAGCCAACATATTTTCTTTGATTTGATAAATTTCTCATGTGAAAATTTTTTCACATAAGTAGGTGCTACAAAGCCCATATTTTCATCTTTGGAAAGTGTTTAAAAAGGAGTAACATCTAAGTTCCCAAGTTCTTTAACTGCAAAATATTTTTTCAATGAGAAATTTTATCTAGGAGCTCAAAGACTTCTTGTTGCAAAGATGATGGATTTTTGTTGCTCAGCTTAAAAATATGAATCACTTGTCAAAAATCTGGAATATAAAATGGTCCTTTTAAATAGTTTGAAGATGCCTTTTGAATATTTCTGACATCTTGATTTATTACTTGATTTATTTTTCTGACTCAGATCAAATGCTAACTGACCTTTTTTCTTTATCTGGAGAGTACAAATGCAGAGATTCACAAAGTTAGAGAAAAGAAAATATTAATTAGCATACTGAATATGGCCAACTCAGTCAACTGTGTATTTTCCAGGAGTACATCTTTGATGGATCAATATGTTTTATACTGAAATAATTCTAGATGGGTACCTAATAAAGTTATACTGTGGGCTCATAATGTCATTAGCTGAAGCATAACAGAATGATTGTAAGGAAAGCATAATTACATTCTTTAATGTTACCAGACATAAATCATAGAACTACCAGCATGGTGACTTTTTATTAAATGGATGTTCCTTTTCATTAGGGTTTGTTTAACTGAAGAAGTTTACCTTATAATAGCTTGTCGTGTTTTTTTCAAAAGTTAGTGAATATGTTACAAATTTCACAGAAATAAATATTTTCAGTCTTTAGGTGAAACTGAGATACATCTGATTTCCTTGGACGCATTACACATGTGAAACTAATCAACTGATTGCTTATTTTTCTTCTTGCATCTGTAATTCATGTAGGTCAAGTATTGGTTGATATCAGATACACTAAACTGTACATAAGTATATCCATACATGCATTCTAGCAAAAAGAGACATCCACTTCATTAAAAAGTCAAGAAGATTAACTTTTGGTTTTTTAGAACCAAGAAACTCCTTGAGTGGGGATCTTTGTTCAACCATTACATTATCTACTTCTTTACTGCTGGAACATGTTTAATTCAACAGCTCTTTTAAAAGCTCTGTGGAAATACATGTCCTTCCTCCTTTCTTGAAGGCCTGCTTAGCCAGGTCTTAGAGAGCAGTTTATGAAACAATAGACCAACTTCCATAAATTATGATTTGTTTTTTAATTATCACATTTTTTTTAATTACCGTGAATTATTATTTGTTTAAAGGACTTTCAAACTAGCCAATAAGTTTTAAATTAAAAGGAGGCATCCTACTGCATGGGGAAATGATCCATACAGCTAATAAGTCATACAGCAAGACAGTATAATTGTAGGGACAACCTTTAAATAAATAACTGCTTTTTCAGAAATCCAGGCAGAAGTACTGTAATTAAAGGTCACAGCTGGTAACCTCCAGTAGCTCTAAGGACATTAAAAATGTAAGCATGGAGCTAACTACCTTTGGAGTGTCTGTTTGCTAGCAGCATGTTCTGTGAATTGAATCAATATACAATCTCTGTATAAAGACATTTCAGTATGTCTATGATTTTCTCCTTTTTAAGGTTAATAGTTCTGTTAAGAAAAAGTTTGTTAAGTAAAACAGGATGAATTGTTAATTGCAGAGAAAAAAATGTCCTGTAATCTGTGTTTGTGGACTGTTTGCTTAAATAGCTTGATTTCACTGAATATCTTTTATTCCTTTGCTGAACAGTTCAGATGAACAAATTTGACAGTTCATATACCACTGATGAATTATTCCCTGTTCATTGTTCTTATTTCATCTCTGGGTAGTTTTGCTAATCAGTTTGTTATCTGTGTAAGGACTGTGTGAATGGCTGGCTGAAACTTTTAAGAAAGGTTATCAGTTCAAGGTTATCAGTTCATACAAATAATATAGTGTACAGTTTTCATGCAAAAAAACTAAATACCATGTTGTTATGGTAATTTATATTAGGAAATTGTTTTTTCTTTACTAGGACCCATGCAACTGATAAAATTTTGAAATACTAAAAATTACAGGACTTCTAAATACACAGAAATTTATAAAAAATTTGAGATGGCTGCTTTTTTTTTTTGTTTAGAAAAGATTTTCTTTGGTGTTTCATTTTACTTTTTATTTCTGAGTAATTTCTTCCAAACATACAACTTGATATTGTTGCAGGGCTTATTGTACTATTGATTCTACTTTGCTTATGCCTAATGATCTTTTTTCTGAGGCATATGTGTTTTGCAGAAACATAAAGCAAGATTTCTTATGAAACTTCCCTAACCTATTCGTCAGAGTATCTATAAATTGTTTTCAGTTAACATGATTACTGATGCTCCAGTGTTATGGTTATCCTCTATGTTACAAAAAGATGAATTCTGTGATGTGCTAAGTATCATTTGTGTTGTACTGAGTAGTCTTGTTCAACTCAATAGGATGCTTCAGTATGTGCTTAGATTTCAGCTGAAACTAGTACATATCATGAATGTCATTTGATTTGAATGGCATTAGGGATACACTATTCACTACTTACAAGCTCAATTTCAGAAATAATTTCAACCCACAACTCTCAATTTCAGAAAAAAAAGAATTCCTATAATATCATAAGCTCATGCCTACTTGTAGGTCATCAATGTCTCAGTAAGAATCTTTAGAGGTCTGTTATCGTAGTATTTAATACAAAGATATGTGATGACATTCATATTTAAGTATTCAGGTGTTATGTATAATCACACAATTATGTATTTTCTCACAGTTCTTGAGAATACCACAAGATTTTATAAGGGGAAGAGCTAACATCAATTTTTTTTGGTTGATTTATTCAGAGCGATGCCTGAAAAACATTACAATTTTTAGAAAATGGTGGTTTACAAGATTCTTTCTCTAGTAAGTCTCTTGACACTGGAAGGCAAGGCTGTTTTCAAAAATGACAATTTGTTTTCAAAATTCCAGATAATCTGCTAAATAATTTACTTTGTTTATAATAAAGCAATTCATGGATACATCAAGTATCTAAAGTATACAATAATCTACATTTTAAATATTCAGTAGAACTCTGAAAGCTCCCAAGTCAATAAAATGGCACTCTGATGCTACAGTTTTCTTTATTGGTCATTGTTCAGTGTATAGAGCAATGAAAAAACACAGGTCATAATTAGACAAGTAGTGAACTTACCTTGAGGCAATTTATGTTAGACTTCATTGCATCTCAGTGAAGCAAGAAAAAGTTCTTACCTATATGTTGTACACTTGTCCTTTTGCTGTGGGAACAGGTCTCATGTCTCATAGCATGCTTTTCTTAAGTATGTGACAGAGTACACTTTTATTAAGTATATGAACATTTATTGAGCTGAATGTAAGTATACGTTGTACAGTGGAAGAAAAGTAACATGGCATTTTTGCATACTCAGTCCATTGCTATCATCCTGAGAGGAGGTACAGCCATAAAAAACACAGGAGATTAAGCAAGGATTAACAAAACTTTTAACTGCCTGGAAGAGACAGCTGTAAGAGACAACAGCAGTCGTTCTTTAGTTACAGTCCTCAGAAAGGCAGTTCTCTGAACCCACTCATAATTTGGTTATAATTAGAACTATATTTGTATGTGCATTCTTACCATCTTCAATTTACTGTAGAAACTAGTATTTTAGGCAATAGAATATCACAAAGAAATGAAGCTGTTCTAGTTCAGTTTGGAAGGAATTTCATGGTAGATCATTCAGGAACAATGCAATATTGCTTACAAGTCCATATTCTGACTCCTATGTTTGTATTAATAATTTAGGAATAAAATTCTGCTTATTTGATTAATTGTAAGATCCTAGCCTGAAAATAGGAATAGAATAGACTAGAAAATGAAAATATTTTAAGAGAAATCTGACAAGGTGAAAAATCTGAAGTTAATTAGTGTGCCTAAGGTGATTAATATCTGCTGTTATTTGTATTATTATGGAATCCGAAAGCTCATATTGAGTGTACCAGGTGTAACAGGTGAAAGTAATGGAAGATATAGTTCCATATAGTTTCACCAGGAGCTGTATTCATAATCTGGTTTGAAGCAGCAGAGAAAAAGATACTGTTAATTTCAAAAGTAGGAAAACAATAAAAATGAGAACAGGAAGAAAACAAAATTGTGTGGTCATATTTCTTATTCGTTGAAAAACTTCAATTTACAAATACATTGGAAAACCAATTCATAGATGTCTGTCTTCACTGTTGTACTGCAAAGCTGTGTTTAGAGTAATACTGTAGCAGGCTGATGTCTATAGCCAGTATCTAGTAACATGTGAAAAATGCTTAATGATGATGAAGACAGCTGAAAATGTATATAACAATCACAGATTTGAAGGATGAATTCAAAAATATTTCTGATAGTGATTTCCTTAACTGAGGCTGATGTTATGGTAGAAATTAGATGTATCACAAGGCAGTCTTCAAAGAAACTAAAAATTATGTATAAGTATCTTAATGTACAGAAAATTCCAGTGAATTATTGAGTTTTTTATTATTGGGCTTTTTTATCTGATAAAGAAAGATATAAGAAGAATTATATCTTGAAATTATAAAATCTAGTGAAATTAGAAATAAAAGGCACATATTTGATAAATGGAGGATGTAATTAAATGAATGAAATTAGTAGAAAATGGTAAAGTTTTCTCTTGCTGACCCTTTGAATCAGGACTGGATCTTTTTTGAAATATATGATTTATTGTTTTCAATCACTGAGATCAATAAAAATTTACCTTTTACAGAATTCAAACCTGATAGTCTAAAAACTTTACCTGGATCAATCCAGACTGAGTTACAGCCTTCTAACAAGATAGCAGACAGCTGCTGTATCACAGCAATGGCTACACATCGTCTTAACCTTGCCAAAAGGTAAGGTAAAATTTATACCCCCATGAAATTAGTTTAAACTAATGCATTTTACCTCACAGTTAGGGTGAGCTAAGTGTGCACATATGGTCTGTTGTAACTCACCCGATGAACAGTGACTTGTAAAGCTGCCATAAATTGATTGCTTTTGATTGTGTGCCCGTATGCTTCTATGAACAGGAAATATTCCATACTTTAAGGCTTTTACAGCTTGGCCCTCCATGGGTAGTAGCACTTTTATGAAATGTGGTGGATGTGTAATTCTGATGGCAATAAGTACTTTTAAAAATTGGAGTACAAATGAACAAGTACAAATGAGTGTACATCCATATTTAATTAGTTACAGGATCTGTTTTTGTGAAAATCATTATATGATTCATGGATGACAATAATCACAGAAGCACAGAATCATCTAGGTTGGAAAAGACCTTGAAGATCATCCAGTCCAACCATTAACCTAACACTGACTGTTCTCAACTACACCATATCCCTCAGCACTATGTCGACCTGACTCTTAAACACCTCCAGGGATGGGGACTCCACCACTGCCCTCGGCAGCCCATTCCAACGCCTAACAGCCCGTTCTGGAAAGAAATGCTTCCTAATATCCAGTCTAAACCTTCCCTGGCGTAACTTGAGGCCATTCCCTCTTGTCCTATCACTTGTTACTTGGTTAAAGAGACTCATCCCCAGCTCTCTGCAACCTCCTTTCAGGTAGTTGTAGAGGGCGATGAGGTCTCCCCTCAGCCTCCTCTTCTCCAGACTAAACAACCCCAGTTCCCTCAGCCGCTCCTCGTACGACATGTGCTCCAGACCCTTCACCAGCTTCATTGCCCTTCTCTGGACACGCTCGAGTAATTCAATGTCCTTTTTGTAGTGAGGGGCCCAAAACTGAACACAGGAATGGAGGTGCGACCTCACCAGTGCTGAGTATAGGGGTAAGATCCCTTCCCTGTCCCTGCTGGCCACGCTATTTCTGATACAATGTTAGGCATTTGATGCAATATGGTATACTTTGAGACCTTTGCTAACATAATTCATTTAAATCTAGTGTTCTACTCCTTCAGAGCTTTTGGAAACTTCTCTGTCTTACAAGATGACCTCACGGTTAAACAAAACTAATCAAAATATTTGATCAACAAGGGGTGAAAATTCCAGAATCCAGCTACTACAATGAAAATATATTTCAATAGTGCAAAATGTATAAATTAATTCAAAACCACAAGCTGTAGCAACAATTTATATTACCACAGACAGATGATTACAAATTCAGGCTGAACAGATGAGCTGTTAAAAAATAAAGATCCCATTTACATTTAAGATCGTTAATAACAGTGTGTGAAGGAAGATGAAAAGTTTTTTTAAAAAAAGATTAAATAAAATGTTTATATTGTTTATAAACAAAGCATTCTCTGAAGAGTGCTAAGATGCATCTGTACTGTAGCAAATTAGAATTTCTAAATAAATGTGTTTTGGTATATGTCCCCCAATAAATTATATTAGCTTTTAGTTTCTGAAGCTATACTGTGATTCATCAAATGTTTTTCAGAAGATGCTCTGTCATTCTCGTACAATAACTGGCCTCTGTGTCACCCTTTCTTGGTGAACAAAGAAAATCAACAACCTTCTCAGTCTCTCAGATGTGCTTCTTCCAAAACAAGGCTGAAACACCTACCCGTATGTCTGTGTGTGAGAAGCTAAAAGTAATGACACCTGCTCTGCAGATTAACCTCAGTCTTCAGTGCTGTCAATGCAGTATTTACTGATACTGTGCAGTTTTATATAACCCATTTTTTTTTTCCATATGGCCAAGAACCTTGACTGAAAACAGGATCTTAACAGCTCATCATCTCTACTTGAATTAATAATCTTCTGTTTGTGATATCACAAATTATTGCTATGAAAATGATTATGATTTCACAGAAGGCTGTGGTAAAAAATAAGCTGTAAATACTTCTAATCAAAGATACTCTTTTCATGCAAATGAAAATCTAATTAGAAGAGGAAACAATCTGTTTTCACAGGCCACCATGAAAAGAGCTGCTCTGCATTAAATATAGTTTGATAAAGATGTTAGCCTGAAAAAAGCTACTGCAGTAAGTAAAAGTTATTGAATATTTAATCTGGCTTTTAGGACATAATTCTAAAATATTCAATCCATGGAACTTCTGCTGAAATCAGAATAACTTTTGCTCTTGGAGTCTTTGCAAAAGTAAATCTTTCAATTTCTTTAAAAGTGCTGAAAGTTTCATTGGAATGGGAAATTAATGTTAGATTATCAGAGTTTAGTCTACTCTGCACACAGAATTCTACCATATAGAATCATAGAATCATAGAATGCTTTGGGTTGGAAGGGACCTTCAAGATCATCTAGTTCCAACCCTTCTGCCATGGGCAGGGACACCTCCCACTAGACCAGGTTGCTCAAAGCCCCGTCCAACCTGGCCTTGAACACTGCCAGGGAGGGGGCAGCCACACGTTCTCTGGGCAACCTGTTCCAGTGCCTCACCACCCTCACAGTAAAGATTTTCTTCCTAAAATCTAATCTAAATCTACCCTCTTCCAGTTTAAAACTGTTACCCCTTGTCCTATCATTACATTCCCTGATAAAGAGTCCCTCACCATCTTTCCTGTAGGCCCCTTGAACTACTGGAAGGCTGCTATAAGGTCTCCCCAGAGCCTTCTCTTCTCCAGGCTGAACAACTCCAACTCTCTCAGCCTGTCCTCATAACGAATGTGCTCCGGCCCACTGATCATCTTTATGGCCCTCCTCTGGACCCACTCAAGCAGGTCCATGTCATCCTTATACTGGGGGCCCCAGAGCTGGACACAGTACTCCAAGTGGGGTCTAGTCTAGTAAGATTGTCTTGAAGTGCTGAAAATGCTGAAAACTATTATGCCAGGATTCCACAAATAACTGTCACTCTGTATATAAAAGAGTATTTGAAATTCAGTTTTAATTTGCATTTTTTTGTTTTCCTTTAAAAGTCTCTTCTGTTGTCTGAATGACTAATATTTTATAATAGACTCTTTACTGATGTTTTCAACCTTAAAAGGTGGTTATTTCTTTCAGCTCTTTTCCTTCAGGACCCTGCTCACTGATAAAAAGCATCACCCTGATAAGACATTTCAAGCAGAAGCTTGCAGAAGCTTACAGGCATGCATTTAGAATTAGATTTAGTAGACATAAGTATCTGTCGTGGTTTGAACTCAGCCGGTAGCTGTCCTGTCTTCAGCCAGGATACAGTTAGCTTTTCTTGGGCTGAGAGGGAGCACAGCTGAAGGGCCGGGTCCTAATTGATCATTGGAGCATTCCATGTCATATGACATCATGCTCAGCATATAGGCGGACATGTGCTCTCTCACATGGGTTTTTTGTTTTCAGTTTCTGGGTCTACGTGGTGGGATTTTCTGTTGCAGTCAGATCGCTGCTGGGAACAGGCTCCGTACCGGTCACCGCTCGGTGAGCCACTGCTGCATTTTACCCGTTTTAGACTACTATTGTTACTGTTGTTTTTGGTAGTATTACTAAATTTTTTTTATTCAACCTACAAATTTCTTCTTTTATCCCTCCCCTATTTCACTGGGGGGGGGAGTGGGGGGGTGGGTGGGGAGGGCAACTAAACAACTGGCCATGGGGCGATTTGCTACCGGCTGAGTTCAAACCACAACAGTAGCCAATCACCATGTGACCAGTCATTTATTTCCCCCTCTCCTCTCCTCTCCCTGGTGAAATATGGGAGGGACAAAAAGTGAAATTCGTAGGTTGAAGAAAAAAAAAAGAATTTAGTAATAGTAACAAAACAACAGTAACAATAGTAAGTCCAAATGGGTAATATACAATGCAGTTGCTCACCAACTGGCAACCGATACACAGCCCGCCCCCAGCAGCGATTCCGACCGCACCAAAAATCCCGCCATGCCGACCGGAAAATGGAAATGAGAGAGCAAGCGCCTCCTTTATATACTGAGCATGATGTCACATGATATGGAATACTCCAATGTAATACCGACAGGACCCTTCGGTAAACAGGCCATATCGCTTCCCATTATCCAGTAGTTTATTATATGGTGGGGCCTCTTCAGCACGCGTTACCTCTTCCTCTGGTGCCATTCCAAAATCTTTGCCTTCTGGCCAATTTTGATCGCTTCCAGTATTCCTGGATGGCTGGGGCTCCCTATTCGAGCCCATTGTGTGATTAATGCGACCCATTTACTCCACGTGTCATCAGTTGCATGGTGTGTAGAGGGGACACTCACTTTGAACATCCAGCCCAGCACTGGCAGTCGGGGAGTCAGCAAGAGCTGTGCTTCAGTCCCAGTCACCTCTGAAGCAGCTCAGACCCCTTCATATGCTCCAGCTTTTCAGTTGAAATATAGTGGTCCTCGGATCCTCTGTATGCTTGACTCCAAAACCCCAGGGGTCAACCCTGAGTGTCCCCTGGTGCTTTCTGCCAGAGACTCCAGGTAAGGCCATTCTTCCCGGCTGCAGTGTGGAGCACATTTTTAACATCTTGCCCTGTCCGAACTGTCCCAAGGGCTACTGCATGAACTATGTCCTGTTTAATTTGTTCAAAAGCTTGTTGTTGCTCCGGGCCCCATATAAAATCATTCTTTTTCCGCATCACTTGGTAGAGAGGGCTTACAATCTGACTGTGATTTGGAATGTGCAGTCTCCAGAAACCCACAACACCTAGGAAAGCTTGTGTTTCCTTTCTGCTAGTCGGTGGCGACATAGCTGTTATTTTATTAATCACCTCCATTGGAATCTGATGACATCCATCTTGCCATTTTACTCCTAAAAACTGAATCTCTTGTGCAGGTCCCTTGACCTTACCATGCTTTATGGCACAACTGGCTCTCAGAAGGATTTGTATTATTTTCTCCCCTTTCTCAAAAACATCTTCTGCTGTATTACCCCATACAACGATGTCATCAATGTACTGTAAGTGTTCCAGGGTTTCACCCTGTTCCAGTACAGCATGGATCAGTCCATGGCAAATGGTGGGGCTGTGTTTCCACCCCTGGGGCAGTCAATTCCAGATGTATTGGGCACCCTCCAGGTAAAAGCAAACTGTGGCCTGCATTCTGCTGCCAGAGGGATGAAGAAAAATGCGTTGGCAATATCAGTCATGGTGTACCCCTTGGCTGCCTTCAACTCTAGTTCATACTGAAGTTCTAACATGTCTGGCACGACAGCACTCAGAGGTGGTGTGACTTCATTCAGGCTACGATAGTCTACTGTCAATCTCCACTCTCCATTAGACTTTCGCACTGGCCACATGGGGCTGTTAAAGGGGGAGCGCGTCTTGCTGATGACTCCTTGGCTCTCTAGTTGATGAATCAGTTTATGGATAGGGATTACAGAGTCTTGATTGGTGCGATATTGCCGTTGGTGCACTGTCATAGTGGCAATTGTCACCCGTTGTTATTGACCCTCATCAATCCCACAACAGAAGGATCCTCTGAGAGACCAGGTAACACAGACAGCTGTTTAATTTCTTCTGTTTCCAAGGCAGCTATACCAAAAGCCCACTGATACCCTTTCGGGTCCTTAAAATACCCTCTCCTGAGATAATCTATGCCAAGAATACATGGAGCTTCTGGGCCAGTCACAATAGGGTCTTTTTCCCACTCTTTTCCACTTAGGCTCACCTCAGCCTCCAATACAGTCAACTGTTGAGACCCCCCAGTCACTTCTAAAATACAAATGGGTTCTGCCCCTTTAAAATTTAATGGCATCAAGGTGCAGTATCCACTAGAGCCTTATACTGCTGGGGGTCAGAAGTGCCAGGCCATCGAATCCACACAGGCCAATAAAGTTGAATGTCCATGTCCTCCTCCTGGCTAAAGGCAGGGCCCCTCTAATGTTGGTCATAATACCCACTAACGACAGATGAGTTAGTGTGATGTGCACAGGTTTCAGTCTCATCTTGATCACTCAGTTCTTGTGAATACAAATTAGAAGTTCTTCTCACATGATCGTGAGCAAAGTTGACCTTTCTGCTCTGTTTGGGCACTTGTGGTGGTTTAGCCCCTGACGGGTCTGAGACCACGCGGCCGCTGCCCCTCCCCCACAAAGGGAGTGAAATACAAAGCCCCAAGACTGAAATAAGGAAAGGTTTAATACAACAGTGCAATAGCAACACAACAAACAACAACAATAACAATAACAGTAATAGTGATAGCAATGAACAGAGCAAAATAGCTACCAAATACAGCAGTGGGAAGCACGACGTACAAAACCACGAGTGCACCCCGCTCCCGCGCCAGGAAAATGTGACCTGCCAGGATGTGACGTCCGCATGGTATCTGAATAACCCCACTAGAGCTCCCCCCGCCACTGCTGGGGAAACTTAACCCTATCCTGGTTAAACCAGGACAGCACTTGATTACTGGAAACCGAGGCAGCATTTCTCCTAAAAGAGCCCTGTTTTATAGTTGTTCTTCCTTCCAACTCACATACCCGCTCTTCTAGGAGGTAAGTAGGTTTTCCATCCCATTTCTTCACGTCTTCTCCATAGTCACACAGGCAATTCTCTCCAGTAGAGAAGTGACTGCTCCTAATAGTCGAGATTCTAGTCCATGCAGGTGGAGAGTAGGACATGTCCTCTTTAAATTGCTGGAATTCTTGAGATAATTTCTCCACAGCTGCGATGAGGGAGGAAGAGACACTTTCTTCATATTGTTGTAGTCAGCGAAGCAATTCATCCACTGTTGGTCCCTCTTCGTCTCTCCAGTCCATTACTGTTAATGCATTGGAATATGAAGATGGTGTGCTCCATACAAACTTCCTACACATGGGCCCGGTGCATTGGACTTCATCTGGATCTGTGGGTAGCTGTGCATTACCTGGGTCATAGTAAACTGTCTCCTGCACGGCTAGCTCCCTCAAGTATTGAATAGCTCTCTCCATAGTGGTCCACTTACTTGGATGACGTACAAAATCTTCCTTGAAGGGATACCTCTCCCTCATGCTTGACAGAAGTCGCCTCCAGAGGCTGAGATTTTGTGTCTTCTTTCCAATGGCTTTGTTGATGCCCCCTTCGCTAGACAGGGATCCCATCTGCCTGGCCTCCCTACCCTCTAGCTCCACGCTATTGGCCTCGCTATCCCAGCATTGGAGCAGCCAGGTAACGAGTTGCTCACCTGGATGGCGACTGAAATCTTTTCGCATGTCTCGCTACTCACTCAGGGATAAGGATCGGGTGACTATCACTGGCTCTGCCTCCTCCTCCTGTTCCTGTGATGGGCCTGGTTCATCGTCACCCTGTACACTGCGAGGGGTTTTTCTTGTTCATTTCTTCTTATGTATGGGAGTAAATGACACCGTCATGGGTTGGTCCTCTGGTTCAGCTGCAGCGCCTGTCCTCGGGCTTATAGTGCAGTTTCTGTTACTTTGTTAACAGATCCAGAGCCCTTTTCTTCCTTTTGAGGGTGCTGAACAGTGTTTAATAGCACTTGGTAGGTGTGGGCTAAGCCCCAGCATGTTGCAGTGAGCTGTGCCTCTCTGGAATTACCTGGGTGACAACATACTTTTTCCAAATATTTTACTAGTTCTTCAGGATTCTGCACCTGTGCAGGAGTGAACTTCCAATACACCAGAGGTGCCCACTGTTCTAGGTACTTGCCCATGCCACTCCACACCCCCAGCCACTCAGAATTCTCCAACCTTGGGGTAGATTTCCAAGTGATACTCTTAAATAGTTGCTTAACCTTGAACAAAACCTGAACCGCATGCAGGAACACAATAGCTCCTGGCAGTAAGACGACCATGTTCATGTCAGCATCAAGAATATTTGAAATTCCTGAATTTCTCAAACACAATTGTAAGTAGCCGCAGGACCAATAACTGCATCCTATTATAGATCAGCATTGCAAAGTACAGCAAAATCAAAATCTTAATCCAACTCTCACGGATGGAGAGTAACAGCATGGGAAATACACTTAACAAGTGAGGTGATAAAATCCTAAGGACCCAAGCAATAAACATTATGACCCAATCTGTTGTTATCTCAAACCCCTGGCCCCACGTTGGGTGCCAAAAGACTGGTTTGAACTTGGCCGTAGCAAATCACCACATGGCCAGTCATTTACCTACCCCCCCCCCCCCCCAACCCCACCCCGTGAAATAGGGGAGGGACAAAAAAAGAAATTCATAGATTAAATTAAAAAAAATTAGTAACAAAAAACCAGTAACAATAGTAAGTCCAAATGGGTAATATACAGTAGTTGCTCACCGACCAGTGACCAGTATGCAGCCCGTCCCCAGCAGTGATCCTGACCGCACAAAAAATCCTGCCTCCGACTGACCAGGAAACCAAAATCAAAACAGAAACTGATAGAGCATGCGTCCCCTTTTATACTGAGCATGACGTCATATGATATGGAATACTCCAATGATCGATCCGGGCCCAGCCCTCTAGCTGTGCTCCCTCTCACCCAATTAAATTTAACTCTATCCTGGCCGAAACCAGGACACCATCACAGCCTTTACCCCTGCTCTCCCATTTCTCATTATCAATTACTTTTACTAATCCATCTCTCCTGTGTTTCTTTCACTTTATCCAATCATCTTCTGTAACCCAGTAAAATATGGTTATTGCCTTTACAAGTATAGGGTTCCAGGTTTAGTAGACTCAGGACTTGTTTGTGCTTTTCTTGCCCTGAGTTATTTTATCTTATTTTAGATGTGTTAGCATTTGTCTCATGATCAGGTAACTTAAAAATTTTGCTTTAGATTATAGTGATAAGAAGTAGTTATTCTGTGCAGAGTAAATTGTTTCTGAATAAAAAGTGGTATGGATGAGTGGACACAAAATGATACCACAGGCTACTTCCTAATACTGAAATCTTACTATGGAAAAACACTGTATATATGCAGCCAGAAATTTACTGTTCATACAGCTGTAATCCTAACAGTCTAATGAATTTTTATTAGTCAAGATTTAGTTATTACAGAAAAGGAAAATAAAGTGTACTGCCATTATGGAAAAAAAGCCCTCTGTTATAATAATTTAAATTGTTATACACACATCCTAGTACCTAGCCCTTTTTCTGTCCGTCTCTTCACTGCTTCTCTCTATCCTGAGGTAAATGTCTTCAGTCTGGAGTGGGATATGGCAAGTCATCACCATCCTAAATCCTTCCTCTGGAGGAGTACAGTGTTAATGATGATGATTTCTTCCTCCTCCTCTCTCCAGGATTTATCTAGGTCTATTTTTATGTCTTTGTCAAACCTACTTTGCAGCTTGATCTTTCTTCATTGATCTGCAACCATATTCTACATATGGTGCATTTTATGTATGGTGTTTTCTTTTTCTTTGTTCCCCTTATGGACAAACCCTAAAAAGAGTTCTCATGTCTGCATTTCTCTGAGTTGTTTATAGCCCTGAGGTCTGAAGCATGTGTTCTGTCTCTTATCATCCCATGCTTGCTCTTCTATCTATATAAAAACTATAGTTACACTATACAAGCATAAGTAAACGTAAAAGTAAAAGAAATTGGGAATAGCCCCAGTGATGAGAAAAGTTGCAGTTACAGACAAATCAAATAAAAACAAAGTTCCAGGTAGGTTGAAGAAAATTCAGACAAAGTAAACTTTGCAAACCTCAGGCCTGAGGCCCCACAAAGTCAGTACACAGCCTGTTACTAACAATGGCAATCTTGTATTTACTGGACTACAGGGCTAAGAAGTCCTAGTCTGCAAACAGAAATCACAAACTGCAAATCGCGCCTGGTAGTATTCAAGGTAAAATAAGTTTTAAAGTTAACAAAAGGGATAGAAAACCTGAATAATTGGGGATCACTGAACAAAAGGGCTCATAGACCAACGTAGAGGGCCCCCACCAACAGTCAAGCTGCTGGCAGACAGCTTTGGACTCTGATAACTTGCTGTGATGTTCTGTTGTATTTTTATAACTCATATTTTGATTAGATTGTTAGGCTTATTTTAATTGACTAAGAATAAATTCTCAAAATGTGTTCTTTTCATGCCCATAACAAGATTTTGAGTGCAATAGTCATTATTTTTTTTCCAAACAAGAAAAAGAAAATATTGATCAATTATTTGACTAGAACTTTTAAGTAATTATTCTGGTTTTTTGATGCTTAATACATCAAAAAGATTTATCAGTATCTTTCTAAAATCTACAATAATGAGGAAGATTTAGTCTTAATTTACTACTTCCCAATGAAGAAATTAGTATTCATCAGCTGTTGGGACCTAGTTTTTGATACTTTCAATTCAAACATCTGGAGAATTGAACTAATCTCTGAATTGAGCTCAAGATTCATGCTCTGCCTTATTCTAAACTAAAGCTGAATTGTCTTATTTCTATTGTACTGTAAGTTGTGAAAGTCATAAATGACACTGTTTTAAGGTATTCTTATCCGTTGATTTTGTCATATTTGCGTTCAGAAGAAGAAAAATAATCAACAATTTAGTTGGGAAAAGTCCCAACTAATACTAAAATGTCCTAAATGTTCCCTCCCAAAAGCTGGGGGAGGAACAACTAGCTCCTCAGCTGAGAGTTTGTGGATGGATAATGTGGAGAAACAAGCAACAGAGACGGAAAATTTTCATAGCAGCACAAAAGTGAAAATCAGGATTCATTTAATGCATTTTTTCTTCTTTTTTTTTTTTTTTTTTTTTTTTCCCCAATGTGTGTTTTCTGGCTCTCTTTTAGACTGTCCTTGATATATGAATTCATTCTGTGAGCTCTTTGAAGCCTGGAGTGTATACCTGTTGACATTTGTATATCTCCTAGTTTCATTGTCCTAATATGTAGGGACTATTATGAGCAATATGGTTAATGCAATTTACATTGTTTAGTATATGTTAAATGACTACTAAGTAATTAATTACATGTCCAGTTAAGGCATTTAAGTAAGGTGTAAATCCAAGCATCTCAAGAGTCTACTTCTTTTATGATGAAGAAAGAATTATGTCAGTAAGAAAATCAGAGCACCCTAAGGAGTAGGACTACAATATGGCAGCTGTGAAGACTCCAAAAGGTCAGGAATACCAAAATCAGAAAAGAAGTTCAACATCATGCTAAGACAAAGCTGTAAAAAATTATGTAACCAGGGAGCTTTACTCCCAACAGGATGTTATATATACCATATTATAATATATGAATAAATTCTAAACAGATCTTCCATCTTAAGAAGCAAAGAAAAAATTATGCAGAGTGATGTTCCATTTGGATAAACCAGATCATTTTATTGGTTCCATAATGGTGTTATGGCTGCACAGTATTTTATTTTCTGAATTGTTTATTGGGGATGGGGGGGAAGTTGTTGCTCTTTTGTCTGTTCTTTTTTAGTGTTTTTTTCCCTCTGTTCAGCTTTCATGCTGTGTGCTAGATAGACGGCTCTCACGTACCATGTTTACTTCTCTACAAAGAGGTTACAGAATGTACAGCAGTCAGAATGCTGGTTAAGGTAGGTCCATCTGCACATCTGAGTTTAGCTATGCCCTGCCTATAATGGCCTAGGATTCAAAACTTGGATTTTGAATAATTATGATCACTACAGGAAAAAAGAGAAAGGGAAGTGAGATTCAAAACTTGACCTGGACTAAGTCTTGTTGGTATAACTCTCTATAGCTATTGTTGACGTGTTTTATAAGCCATGTTGTAGTGTAACACATACAAACTTTCCCCCTTTCTTTTTGGAAATACTCCTTTCTTTCTTTGACTCTTGCTCCTGGAATGGTGTACTAGCTTTATATGTTCTGCTGTGTTTCATTGTTATTAAAATCTCCAGACTGACTTATCTCTCATTTCTATCTCTGGACATCTTTATGTTTCTTTTTTTTTTTTTTTTATCTGCAGGGCTGTTCTAGTTCTCAATGATGGTACTACGATAGGTTATTTGATGTTTAGCAGGTAACTTGGTTTTCAAATTGCATTTTCACATCTTCTTTTCAATGGTTATTCAATGCTAAATGAAACCAAATAAAACTTGGTTTGTATCTTGTATTGATTTTCATAATGGCAACTTACACCAAGTGAAATCCTTTTAAAACATCCACATTCTCATCTCTATTTTTGTTGAAGTGTTTTCTTCTTTTTGATAGATGATATCTTGTCTGTTCTGTATCTTAAACAGTTTATCTTTTTTTCATTTTGCTTTACTCCACACAGCAGTGTTTTCTTTTTTTTTAGTGTAGTTTGAATTCTTATTTGCCAGTTTCAAGCAAACAGTTTTTTATGTCTTTCTCAAAATTGAGAAAATTGAAAAACTGAGGAATAGTTACAGTCAAATTCCTCAAGTAACCAATGAAAATTCTTCAGTTGGTAATGGAATAAAATATTAAAAATATTATTATTAAAATCAATGAGAGAAATAGTTCTTGCTTTAAATTTCAAATACTAGTCTTGATGCATTTAGTTCATAGGTCAATAAGCAAATTAAGCTCTGGTATGATTTCTATTTTTCTGAGCATACTGTTGAATTGAAAACATTATCATTTTAGGTAACTGGATGAAAGTTTTGCTTTCAATTTATAAAGTCTTACCTAATAGAATTGTAGCATTTGGGGCACCAAATTTCAAAGTCTTATTTGTCATAGACCTCTTTTCTGACTTTCAATTAATCATTTATCTTTTTATCTCTTTGTCTGCAAACTGAATATAATGATACTGCCCACTATATAGTAGTGCTGTGATGATACATGGAATAATGTGAAAGGTGAAATACCCTGTTAGTGAGCTGCATCTAAAGGAAAGAAAGTATGAATTATGTATTTGGAGATAAAAAAGAATAGATAGGAAGATGATGGGAATTTTCTGTATAATGAATTTTCACTGAATTTATTGGATTATTGTCTCACTGGTGGATCTTGAATGAAGGTATTTTTGTTTTCAAGACTTAATAATTTTTTAAAACATAGCACTAGATAGTTACACAGCATTGAATAGTTCTAGGATGCAAAAGCTGCTGCTGTTGCTGTGTAATTAATTACTTCTAACATACACAAGTAGCAAAATAAAAACTTTAAGCCGTATTTTGTTGTACATTTCTTGTTTGCATATGCTCAAGAAGATCAAGATTAATATTGGATCAAAATCCATCTTAATCATTTACTCAGGTGGTCCACTTAGAAATCTAATGAAGTATCTTTTTTTGATCTCTGAATGTCTTCACACAGAAATAAAAAATAAATTAACAAGGAGACACAAACATAAACTCAGTATAGAGGAACTCACACTGGTGATAAAATTCTGATCAGAAATATAGTATTTAGATTTTCAGGTTTAAATAATGTGTTTGTATATTGGCAGCAATAACTTCAAGCAGTTTCAATCAACAAAAGATACTAAGTAAATAACTAAGTAAATAGTCTTAGCACTGCAGGTAAATTGTGTTCACTTTATAAAATTACAATCAATTATTGTATAGTAGCTCACCAGAAACTTTGTATCTCCTATTCCCCAGCAAGGCAGGATCTGCTGGTGTTAAGCACCAAGCAACTCTATACAGAAAATGACACTGCTTGTTAACGAATTCATATGGTCTTTGATATGAAATTTATATACATTAATAAGAATAAATATATCAATAAATTCTAAACAGATCTTCCACCTTAAAAAGCAAAGAAAAAAATGATGCAGAGTGATGTGCATTTGGATAAACCAGCTCATTTTATCGGTTCCATAATTTTACTGTAGTGCATTCAAACACAGAATACTTTAAAGACCAGAAAGGGTGTCTGTCTCACCACACTTGTCTTTTTCAGTTATATGGTAATCATATTTTTCTATTTTATCACTTGATGCCCATAAACAAACTAAAATATCTCTTGAAGTAATTTGGATTCTCTATTTTAATCTCTTTCTAAGTAAATTTACTTATGGTTGTTAGAAACACATTGTTTCCATTTCTGAACCTTTGTCTTGATTTCCCTGATGACCCCTGATAAGAACTTGTTTAATTTCAGCTGTCAGTTTTTGCCTATGGTTCTTTAGAGAGAGAAAGGTCTCCAGTATTGATCTTAATTGCTTTTTGATTTCAAGTCTCTTCAATTCAGCTAAGAGTTAATTTCTGAAGAGCTAAGCTAAGAGTTAATTTCTGAAGAGCTAAAAGTGGGCCAAATCCTAACTTTCTTTCTGAAAACAAGTTCTGCTCTGACAAATATTTCACTGCTTTTAGTAGTGTTCTTCCAGAATAAACCTGAGATCTGTAGGTAAAAAGGAACTGCACTGAATTTGGAGTGATTGCTCTCCCCAGCACCACAGCAAACTCTCTGAGAAGTGGGGACACTGCAGTTGGTAAAAGGGAAATAAAGGAATTACAGATCACTATCCCTTGCATCCTGTGATGACAAACTGACAGAGACCTCATCTTAGTGAAGAATTAGATAGGAGCACTGCTGAGAGGACTTCATGAGGCACTGCTGGTAATACAGTGCATGCTACAAGACTAGAGAGCAGCAAACCCCCCTCCCTTCTGCCTGTCCTAGAGGATTCCTGTGCTGGAGTCTCATGTTGCTCTGGTTCAAATGCAAGGCTTCAGTGAAATCTTAGCACTTCTTTAATTAACTAATACCTCTGTGATCTAGTCTGGTTTTGTTTTTCTGCCTCCCTCATACCTGTTTTTCATCTCTGCGGTTTAGCTCGCTTCCTGCTGTATTCTATAACAGTGCACTTGTCCTCAGGAGGACTTGGATCAGACTCAGGTTAGAGGATCAGCCTGCTTGTTATGTCCCAAGACAAATAGAAACTGTTAGTGGCCTCTTAAGAAACTCAACTGTTCCTGGCATCTGGTGCTTAGAAAAATAAAGCAAAAGAAATCATATTTTTTCCCTAATAGATTGAATGCAGCAGTTGAATCTATTCTGTTGGTGATACTTTTGGATACTTTTATGAGAAAGATGTAACTTATGTGTATATCAGAAGCAGTCAAAGACTCTTCTCTCACCACCCAAAAAAAAAAAAAAAAGAAAAAGAAAAATTATTTCCATTTAATTTTAAAGCAAAATGTTTCTAAATTGAAATGAATAGAAATGTGCAACAGGGTTTACTGACAACTATGTGTAAGAGTTATATCCTTGCCCCCAGACTCGTGAACTCAGGCTTTAAATGGCAAGTACATTTGATCTCTTACATGTATGGGCTTTGCAAATAATCTAAACATCCATACTATTTAAAAACATTACAGGAGTATCATGCATCCTGTGATGGTAGAAAAATAAAATGGTAAAAGCTTATTCCAAATGTACCAGAAAATCTACCATTCTTCAAAAGCTTATAAAATTCAGTTTCATTTTTCCTCCTATTCTTTTTTAACTATGTTGTGATTCCCATAATTATTTACAACCCATTCCAAAGCATCTATTCTCCTCAATTACAACTTGAATTGTCTTCTGTAATAGATAATCCAGTCATATTATTTTGCAAACAAATTAAAGTTTATCATTAAAGTAATTTTTGCATCCTGTTTGTCCTTCCTTCCTTCCTTCCTTCCTTCCTTCCTTCCTTCCTTCCTTCCTTCCTTCCTTCCTTCCTTCCTTCCTTCCTTCCTTCCTTCCTTCCTTCCTTCCCATTTATATCCTTCTACCACATCACCGTCATGAGATACTGCTCGTATATTTTCACAGCTCTTTGATTTATAGGATAAATAAGAAGCTTAATAACAGATTTATTAAAAATATTAATTTATTGATACCAATTACTACTATTTTTTTTTCTACCAACATTGCCCTTTTATTTCTAATGTTTATTTCCCACATGATTACAGCCCTTCATCTTCTTTATTCTTTGCCCTTTTTTACTTGCCAAAATGTCTTTCCTGCCCTGCTCTCCCTCATTTCCTAGTGACTCTGATGCATGCCAGATTAATTTTCCAGGATTACATGAATCTGATTAATAATTGATCAGGGCTTCAGGAAGCACAATTCAGATTAAGCCAACAGGAATCTACCTGTAAGAATGGTTCATTCACCATCAATTATCAACAATATCCAGCATAGGCAAGTCTGAATGGGCCAGCTCTAAGGACGTGGCCAGTCTGGTTTTTTTGACTGTAAGAAGAACAGAGAATCCTTGAGAAAAAAATGTTCTCCTTGTTATCCTTTATGTGATAAAATAAGATAGAGTGAAAAAGTGAATCAATTCTATGAGGCAGCAGAGTAAGGCTAAGCTATTTGCTATAGAAAGTGCTTTGAAATCTTCCACTAAGCCCTATTAAATGACCCATAACTGCAAGAGGTAAGCATTCAGCACTTCTTCCAAGTGTTAGGTCAATAAAATTAGTCATCTGTTTAAATTCATCTATCCTCTGCTCATGGAGGCAAAATAATCTAAAGCACAATAAAAATTTGAAATGTTTCATTATTCTATAATAAAAACCTTTGAATTCATTAGGATTCTACCACCCATGTCTTAAGAAGTATTATTTAGAGTAAACCTTACGTTGTCTCCTTTCTCGTGTGATTCAGGAGGAACCCTTCTTGAGCGTTTCCCTTCCTTTGAGTGGAGCACTCTAAAGATAATGCACTATTTAAAACAAGTAGATAGATGTCTTATACTACTTGATGACTCCTATTTCTAGTGCTGATGACTGGGTAAGGTGAATGACTCACTGACTATTTCACATTTTCTTTTAATTTTGTTTGTCTTAGATGTATCTACTTGAATGTGTTTAGTAAATGAAAACAAAACCCTGAGATCCAAAGGCATTTATATGCCAGAAATGTCTGCTGACTGAGCAGCTTATGAGCAAATGGAAAAGAGTCTAGTGTCATATTCCTTAACACACACGTGGCATATACTGATGTAAATATTCCCACCGATTTTAGTGGAACTTCAGTATGAAAGCTTGGGTTAATAACTACTACTTTGCCCAAGTGAAGGTTATAACATAGAGTCTTCTCTTAGAAGACTGAAATATCAAGGGAAGTGAGCAATCAGTTGGCTGCCCCAAAGGGCTGAACCTTTTACAGTCGGGGTATCGTTTGACATAGATTTCTTTAACCAGTTCCATTGCTGCCATTTATGGCTGCCCTGGCACTTCCTGCCCCAATTATTTCCACTGATATTGCTATCTTTGGGGAATGAGATTAGTGAATTGGCTCAATTTAAAAATATTTTTTGTTTCCCTTTCTTCTCGAAATATTTTCATGAAGAACAGTTCCTTCACCAGGCAATTCTTGAGCCCCACAAAAATCCTACCGGCATAGCTGGTGGTACAGTGGGAAGTCTTTGGAGGCTGCTTACCACTTGAGCTGTGGCCAAAAGAAATCCATGTCAAATCACAGCCTTACCTATAACCAAGGTAGGAAGAGCAGCTATCATTAATAAATAAAATTGAAAAAAAGTCATAACCTTCTCGGTTACCTAAATTAACCCACTAGCTTTAGAATATGAAACACCTTGCACATAAGATGTGCAGGGGACAAAAATCGATATGTACTCATTTTACACATTGTTACTTTGAATATCTTAACCAAATTAAAACAAAAGTCTTAAAATCCATTTGAAGTCATCCTTTTACACCTATTTAGGTGTGTCATGGTTTGAACTTGGCTAGTAACCAAACACTACGCAGCTACTTACTCACCCTCTCCCTGCCCAGGGGATGGGGGAAGGAATTCATGGGATAAAGGAGATTCGTAGGTTGAAACAAAACCCAGTTCAGTAACTGTAATAAAATAAAACAATAACAATAATAGAAAGTACAAATAGGTAATGCACAATGCTATTGCTCACCACCCACCAACTGATACCCAGCCTGTTCCTGGCTAGCAATCCCAAAAAACCCAAGATCCTGCAGTCACAATCCTGGAAGCAAGAGAGAACTCCCTCCTTCCCTGCCACCCCTCATTTATATACTGAGCACGACGTTACATGATATGTAATAGTCCACTGGCGAATTTGGGTCCAGTGCTCTGGCTGTGCCCCCTCACAGCTTCTTGTACACCTACACATGGACAGGACATGGGGAGTTGGAGAGACCTTGATCTCTTCTTATACCAAAACATAGCACTATTCTAGTTACTGCGAAGAAAAGTTAACTCTATCCCAGATGAAACCAGGACAAGGTGACAAGAGTACCTGGAAAAAAAACCTCTTAGATGTTCCTATTAATTTAATTTGCCTTAAACTTAAACTTAGCAAATTGACTTTAATCATCCCTTTTTGAACATTATGACTCATGCCTTAAAAAATAGAGTTATAGTTTGTTGACTTAGTCCTCTTTTCTAACTTTTTAATGTTTGTTCTTTTACAGTCTAAGCCCATGATACATAAGGTATGGTACCCTATAGGGAAGATTGGACATACAAGCTCTGACTGTAATAAGAAAGAAAGGGAAAAAAAACCCCAAACAAAACACAAAACAAACTTGAGGATGATTATCTGTATATCTCACATTTTGGAAGATTGAAAGCCATCAAATATATGAACAAAATTTGGTGCAATCGCTCTTTGAAAACTGGAGTCCCAGAATTTCCTGTTTATTGTGTACCTTTGTAAAGCAAGTTTGTTTTACAAAACAAAAGCTGTTAAACTACATTTAAACATGACAGAAAAAGTAGTCATCTTAATGAAATAGGTATTCTGTGATCTAGAGCAGATCCACACCTTTGTTGTACATGACATGATTCTGAATTCACAATGTGCTAAAAGTTTTTAAAGTTACAGTGTAAACATTAAAATACCCAAAATATAATTGGAGAGAAATCAAGCAATATTTTATGCAATAAACAATCACTCCTTCATTTGAGCGCTAGTCTATTAAAAGTCAAGAGGCAGCTTGCTTCAGAATTGTAGTCTGCTGGAAAATAAAATACTCCCATCACCTGCCTCTTATTATTAGATCATTCAGTAAGGATGTATTCACAAAATACTGGAAGAAGTTTAGCTTAAAAATAAATCTAAAATACATGGGCTATGAAGTGCCTAATAAGAAAACAGCAAGGTCTTAAGCTTTCATTAAGTAAACATGCACAGATATTAGAATCAGATATTATGTAAATGGATTTTGAGTCAACCTAAAGTTTGTTACTTTTTAGCGAGCTACCAGAATACAGTAGTACTACCTGCACTGTATGTTGAAGCCCTTTAATGTTGATGTCCATTTGCCACTCTTATTTTCAACTTTGTCCAGGACTTCCCAGTAACTAACTTCACCCTCACATTGAAACTCAAATTGCTGTAGTAAAATTACTTTAGTAATAAACACACCAGTAACCCTATTCCACAGCCAACTGGCTCTTGTTAGTCACATAGCTGAATAGGTACAAAACATTCTTTTGTATTAAATATATGGAAAGATTTTAAAGAAAATCTTAGTCTGATCCATGAATAAATAAAGGAGATAGATAGATAGATAGATAGATAGATAGATAGATAGATAAATAGATACTTTTATCCCTCTTTTTTTTTTCTTTTGTTAGATCATTTGCTTCTACTTTCAGATAAGAAGTAGGTGTGTAGAAAGTAGGAGCTTATTTTTTGCAGAGGAAGAATAAGGCAAATATTCTTTAGTGGAAGTACAACAAAAATAAACTGGATTGAAAAAGACAGAAATATAAAGGAAATATGTTTTGTGAGCTTTGTTCCCAGTTTTTGCTTTTCTTCTGATTAACACTTATAAGAACACAACTTCCCAAGTTCAAAACAAGAAATTATGGAGGAAATATTGCAAATTTAAAGTCAAAGTGTGAGAGTCAGTTTAAGTCAAATATAGACAATTTTAGTTTTCTTCAAAACAAAAAAAGCTTCAGAAAGAGTTCAGATAAAAAGGTTTTCAATAGCACAAAATCCATGATCTGACAGTACTGTAAGTCTAGTACAAATTTTTACTAAAAATTCAAAAATGGTGAAATGAAGAACACATATTGTACATCCACACTGGAGGCATTAATCCCCAGGTTTACCTCTGATAAGCTCACTTAGTTACTATCTCACACGGGTGAGATACGTGTCTAGTATGTGTCTAGTAGGTGTCTAGTATATATTCTAGTATACGTGTCCTTATGTCACTGAAAATCTAATCAGAACAGTAAATAGATCTTAGAGAGCAATGTGGTTGAGTAAATATAAATGTCTATCATAGAATGGTTTGCATTGGAAGGGACCTTCAAGATCACTTAGTTCCAACCCCCCTGCCATGGGCAGGGACACCTTCCACTAGACCAGATTGCTCAAAACCCCGTCCAACCTGGCCTTGAACACTTCCAGTGAGGGGGCTTCCACAGGTTCTCTGGGCAACCTGTGCCAGTGCCTCACCACCCTCTTAGTGCAGAAATTCTTCCTTATATCTAATCTAAATCTACTCTCTTTTAGTTTAAAGCCATTGAGTATTTCTGTAGTTTCTGTTGGTAACTCTATGTTTACTGTCATGGGAGTTTAGACAAGGAGATTAATCTACATTTAGAAAGCAAAATATAAATGTTTTAATTTGGAACTGAATTTCACTTAATCTGCCATGAAATAAAGATATCAGTAAAACACTCATGGGAGAAATATATCATCATATACACATACAACATTAAAACATACAGTGAAATCAATTTTTCTAAAAAGAAAAATCTATATCTTGAAAAAAGAAAAAAAATCAGTACAACCACCTGAACCTTCTGTCTACAGCACTACAACCTCAAGGATGAGACTAGTCTTTTCGTTCCATACAATGGGGTTAGGAGTAACCTTTTCCTCTTTTATTAGTTATGGTCCAGGCTGCATAAAATTTTGGCATGCCACTTTTTTTTGCCAGTTGTACTGAATGCCATGAAATATTGTTAAGAATGTTCCAAATTATGCTGCATAATATTGAAAAAATGCTGTTCTAAGTAAAACAGAGGGTAGCATTAGTGTCTCCCTCTGAAACTCCTTCAGCTCCTATCTCTTAAATCTTTTCACATCTGATCATCCCCCAATCCATTCGGTCCTAGGCCACTGTTAGCCACAGATCTACAGTTTTTCAGTATTTTGTTTGGAAAATGTTAGAAAGAAAGAAATATGGATGTTGTCAAAGTTGAGATTTTTTTTTTTATAGTTCTTGAGCTCTTTACAACCTCATGATATCCATGTGATATCCACGTGATATTGCAAGTTTGAGAAGTGGGCCCATGTGAACCTCATGAGATTCAACAAGGCCAAGTGCAAGGTCCTGCACCTGGGTCAGGGTAACCCCCTATATCAATACAGGTTGGAGGATGAAGGGATTGAGAGCAGCCCGGTCGAGAAGGACTTGGGGTTACTGGTGGATAAAAAGCTGGACATGAGCCAGCAATGTGCGCTCACAGCCCAGAAAGCCAACCATATCCTGGGCTGCATCAAAAGAAGCATGACCAGCAGATTGAGGGAGGTGATTCTCCGCCTCTATTCTGCTCTGGTGAGACCCCATCTGGAGTACTGTGTCCAGCTCTGGAGTCCTCAGCACAGAAAAGACATGGACCTGTTGTAGGGGATCCAGAGGAGGGCCACAAAAATGATCAGAGGGATGGAACTTCTCTCCTATAAAGAAAAGCTGACAGAGTTGGGGTTGTTCAGTCTGGAGAAGAGAAGATCCATGGAAAACTTATTGAAGCCTTTCAGTATTTATCAATTAATTAATAAATGTGACAGCATTTAACCATGCATATTCTTTGTCTGTGAGGATACCACAGTTACTAGCTATAGAAGTAATTTACTATTCCTTCTCACCAAACCGTGTTTTAATTTTATGTGGAAGTTAAAGATCTTCTGCAAAATATTTAAAGGAAACACCACATCAGAGTGCTCTGTAACCCACTGCCAGGATACTGTTATGAAATATAAAACATTATGTTTTAAAAGCCTACAAGAAGACAGAACTAAACATAAGCTTCTGATAACCCTGGTAAAGATTTTAATTTTTGACCTAATGAGAAAAATATTAGGGACACTGTATATGCCATATTTTATGTAATGAAAATCTCAGTATATGAAGAATGAGACAAATATTTGCAGAACTGCAGAATCACAATAACTGAAGCTGGAAGCCTCTGGAAGTCTTCAAGTCCAGCCTACCTGCTCAAAGCAGGGCTACCAAGTGTGGGTGTCTCAGGTACATGTCCAGCTGGGTTTTGAATATCTGCAATGATGAAGGTATTAATCCTCAAGGTCAACAGCCTATTTGGGCAAACCTGCTTTGGATTTCAATCACCCTTACAGTAAATACTTTTTTGCTTATGGTTAAACAGAATTTCCTGGGTTTTCATTTATGCCTATTGCCTCTTGTCCTGTCACTGGGCATGAACGATAAGAGTCTGGCACCATATTCTTTATTGCACTCCTTCATATGTTTATACACATTGCTAAGACCCTCCCTTGAGCCTTCTTCCTCCAGGCTAAACAGACCCCATTCTCTTAGCTTTTCCTTGTATGTCAGATACCCCAGTCCTTTGTATGCTTCCTTTTTATGTTTGAATTTCACCAGGAGTTCCTTATTTATCCATGCAGATCTGCTTTTACCTTTTCTAGGCTTTCTGCTCATCAAGATTGACCATCCTTGAGCTTGGAGGAGGTGATCCTTGAAATTCAACCATCTTTCCTGGATGCCTGTTCTCTCCAGAACTGTCTCCCATGGGATTCACCCCTGAACGGGCTAGAGTCTGCTCTTGTGAAGCCCAAGGCTGTCATCCTGAATTTTGCCTACCTTCCACCTCCTGGGATCCTGAACTCCCCCATCTCATGTTCACTTCAGTCAAGGCTGCCCCTGGCCCTCATAGACCTCACTGCTCCCACAGTCAGGTCTTCCTAATTTGTAAGTATGAAGTCCAGCAGAGAATCTTTCTTCATTGGATCACCTGCGTTAGGAAGTTACCATCAATGGACTCTAGAACCTTCTTGGATAGTTGTGCCTTATTGCTCCAGCTGTTTTCAGGGTTGTTCATGTCCCCCACTCAAGGACCAGGGCCTGTGAACATGAGGGTTCTTCCAGTGTCTGAAGAAGGCCTCATCTGCTGCTGCTTCTTCTTGATCAGGTGGTCTGTAGCAGACAGCCACCACAATGTCACCCAAGCTGGTCTGCCCTCTAATCTTGACCCGTAAGGTCTCAGCTTGCTCATCATCCATTCCAAGGCAGTCAATGCACTCCTGCTGTTCTGTCACATGAAGGACAACTCCCTCTACTTGTCTTTCTAGTCTATTCTTAAAGATTCTGTATCCACCCATTTATATCCATCCATCCATCCATCCATCCATCCATCCATCCATCCATCCATCCATTTATAATGTAAGATTCTTCAATATATGTGTCTGTAACTACCCAGGAATAGAATTATAGATGCCTAGAGAATTTCAATATGTTCATTTTTATGATCACAGGGCTTTTGACTCCTACAGGGTTATATAGCAACTTCCCCATAGATCTAGCCCAAATAATTCAATTCTCTCCACCTCACCAAAGCAATTAAAGGTCTTTTCTAAAATGTTATTTAATATTTTAATTGAAAAAGATGAAAAAATACACCACAGTTGTCATAGCCTTTTTTTAAAAAAAAATAAAAAATTAATACCGTAGGAAAAAAAATGTGACTTAAGACTAGATATACTCAACTTTTTAAGTGTTGCGCTTACTGCAATTAATGAGGACTGAGAAACATACCTTGTATGCAAAGTTAAAATTTTTTAGTCTAAATGAAGTCTTAACAGACTAACCAAAGATTTATTATTGAGTACAATGATATTAACATTAATAGTCCAACAATAGTAACAATTATAGTCTAAATAATCTAATTATTACGGAAAAAGGAGAAAACTTCCACTGATAATATTGTTATACGCACACTTCCTAGTATCTATTCTTTTTCTCTGGCTTTGTGCTTACCCTTACACTGCCTCTGGGATCCTAAGGTTAACAGGGCTGACCTTCCTCAAAAAAAAATTATGGGGAACTTCGAGGTGAGTCACTAGTTGACTAATTTCTTTATGAAAATATGATATTTCTAGTGGGGGTTGTTCCTGCTCCCTCTGAGATCTACACGAGGTTATTTTGTTACATTTTTTGTATCTTTCTTCATTCATTTAAACTCCACTTTATATCTAAAATAAATATATATGACATGTTTTACATATATTGGACACCTTTTCTTTGTTCACTTCGTTATACATAAAACTACTTTTATGTAGCTCTCAAGGCTGTATTCCATTATTGACCAAAATTTGATCACTTTAGATGTTATAAGCTAGGAGCCTCAGGTATTATCCTATGCCCATACCTTCAAGGGCTCTGCTATCATCTTACACTTGTACTTTTCTACATTGTATTTTTATCCTAGGGTCATAAAAAAATCCTACTTACTATTAAGATCTATTAGTTACAGAAATTTATCAAAATTATTATAACAAGAGGTGTAAAAAATGCAGAAAATTCAACTAGAGCTAGATTGAGTTAAGTAGTATTCAACTGATGGTTAGACAGTTGTTACAGTGAAGCAAGCTAAACCAAAACTCTAGGGAGGCCAAGATCAGCCTGGACAGTTTTTACTCCTGAGGCACTGAAGAGTTAACCTAGACACTGTGGCCAGCAATGCTATATTTACAGGGCTACACTGGTTCTACGTCAAATAGTTTACAATCTGTCTACCTGTGCAAATAACAGTTATTTTGTATGGGAGAATCTAAGACAGTCTGGGAAAAATCAAGATTTCCCGATTATTACTCAGGATTACTCTATGTGTTTGGAGCCAAATCAAATTACACTGAATCCAATGATATTGGATATGTCTACATTATTGACAGGTGCAATGCAAGGAAGGAAAAACAGTTGATTTAACATGGTCTGTTATGGTTCCAGATCCATATGTCTTGTCCCATCATGTAATTACTAGCAATGAAGTTTGCACGAGATCCTGGTCCTAGCACAAGCCATGCACATGTAGAAAGAGCTGCTGGAGAACCTTGCATTCACGTGGCAAGTGGGGTGCCTTAAGTGACTTCCTGCTCTATGACTTCAGCGCTGGTTCCAACAGGAGGGAAACTGTTCTGAGCATACCAATGGTGCCCTCAGGTGCATGCTGTAGATCTCCAAGCATGGATACAAAGAAATTCTCAACAAACATGCCTCTCAAACACACTAAATGTATAATGTACATGTCCCTGGATTTTGTGTTGAGCCATTATTCTATCAGGATGAAATAATTTCTGCTTTCTTTTTTCTTATGTTGTGAAGAGAACGTTTTCAGAAAAGCTTTTCCCCCATAAAGGGATCAATACTGGGTCCAATACTATTTGAAATCTCTGTAAATGTTCTGGATGACAGGACTGAATGCCTCCTCATCAAGCCTGCAGACGTCAGATTGGGAGGAGAGGTAGATAGACTCTAGTGGAAGGAAGATCCACTAGATGGAGACACCTCAGTGGACTGCAAGATCAGACTAGCAAGAATTTTATGAGGTTTGACAAAGTTAAGTGGAAAGTACTGCACAGGGGATGGAATAATTCCCAGTGACAATACAGGCTGAGGTATAGTTCTGCTGAAATGCCTTTGGGTGTCCTGATGGACAGGAAGATGAACATCAGTTAGTAGTGTAGTAGGGCAGCAAGGAAGGCAAAGCATGTCCTGGGCTGCATCAGTAAGAGCAAATCCAGCAGGTAAAGGTGTATGATTAGTCCACTCTGCTTGGAACTTCTTAGGCCACACCTGCAATAATGTGTCCAGCTGTGATTCCCCCAGTTCAAGTGAGAGGAAAAACTAAAAAATTGAAAGGGCCCAGTGGAGGGCCACCACTCTGATGATTAGGGGACTGCAGAACTTGATACATGAAAATATTGAAGAAATTGAGTTAATCCATGATGGAGAGGAGGTGGCTGGGTGGCATGTGTGAGTCTAATCACAGTCTTCCAGCACCTAAAATGTCATTACTGTAAAGACGGATATATTTCCTTTGCAAGAATGCATGTGGCAGGACAACACATACAAGTTTCTTCAGGGGCAATTCAATCTGGGTATAGGAAACAGTCTTTCCTGTGGGAATAATGAAATCTTGTAATAAATTGTTCAGAGGAGTGGTAGAATTTCCTTCACTGGAAATACTCGACTCTTTTGACAGAGCCATGGATAACCTAATTTAACGCCTGCTTTCAACAGAAAGGTGAACATGTGATCCCAGAGTTCCTTTCCAATCTGGACTTTTATATGATTGCCATTTTTCTATTACATTTCTTGTTTACATATTTCAAGTATATGCAGGTGGTTTGAAATATATGGTCTGAGTAAATATTGGTATTAGAGCTGTATGACTGCTAGGAGCTTTAAAGATTCAAAGAAAGAAGTCTGACAGAAGAGATAAAAAAGAGAAACTCCTTCAAAGAAGCCATCTAGAATCACTACATTCGAAGTCTACAGAGGTTAATAAGAGTCTTTCTGTGACTACAGTGGGCTTTGGTGGTTCCTTTAAGTGTTCTGGCTTATTCTACTATTATTTCTTTTATTCTTTTTTTTTTTTTTTTTTTTTTTCTTGTGGATATCTTGTCTAAGAATGCACAGCATTTTCCATATTCTGTCTGCACACTGGACTGGGATATTTTCATTTCACACATCATTTGCAAGTTGCTACTGTGATTCCAGAAAAATAGGTATTAATCTCTATGGCTCTGAAAAAAAGAAAAAGAAAAAAAAAAAAGACAAAAAAAAGAGACAGTATTGTTATGCAATTGAGGTACATTAGCTATGTGCTTTAATAACAGAAAATGTATTGTATAAAAGAAAACTTCTATCCTAATTTTAATGAATGTAGACATTTTAACATAATTTTGAAATTATATCTGAAAAAACAGAGAACATGTCAATACAACTATTCATGATAATATATTAGCAAGTGTGATTAGTTCTAATTTAATAGGCACTAATAAAAATGCCACAAACCAAAGGATTTGAATTTGTAAGGAGCTCTATGTTAAAAGAAACGGAAAGAAGGAAGAGAAATTTTTTTAAAACATTCTTCTTTAAAAACAGAAGACCGACAAAAGACTCTTCCTGTTCAGTGGAGCTGTCTGTGAATGTAAGGATAGCTCGAGTCTCTGTCTAGCATGTTAATCAAAAGACCATCCTTAGAAATAATAAGGTACTTTTTTAGCATGTACAGCAGATTACCCATTCAATAGTTTGGTGCTATTACAAGTGTAAAATTTACTAAGGACATCCAAAATTTGGGATGCATGTTTAGGAGATCTGGATATGCAATTTCTAAATATGCTGAAGACCTTAAAATGGACAGATCAGATTCACTTAATATACTTTTACTTGTCACAAATCTAGCAACATATACCTGTCTAGGCTTCATTAGTACTTAGGGGTGAGAGACAAGCACCTCTAATCATTCCGCAATATATATCCTAGACAGATATCTTAACTGACCATAGAGGCATCCTAAATACCTAACACTTTTAAAGACTAATGTTAGCTGAAATCAATCATGTTCCAAAGTTAAACTGGATATGTAAAATGAGAGAAAAAATTAAATAGTAGAAATAAATGGGTTTGAGGCTGATCCAAAGTTACTAAATAAAATGAGAGTCCTTTTACTGACTTCAAATTATTTCAATATATCTATTAAAGATACCCACTTACAGAAAAGTGATAGTTCAGTGCTATTAGTGTAGAATATTTTATTTTAAAACACACCTCTGATAACTGAATAGAGTAGGATGTTAGGTTCCTATTGCCTTCACATTCTGCAGATTTTTTTAGGGAAAAAAAATCTGTCTTTTGGTATGAAGATTATTGTATTTTTTATTTCCTCAAATTATAAAATAAAAAAATATGTTGTTGGCATTGGGCAGTTTTCCATAAGACTGATTTCCATAGTAAAAGCTCTGTAGTTTTTGTAGTTAACATAGAAACAGCCTTTAGTGCAGAAGATATACAAGTACTTGAATAAAGACAAAATTGTATCAGAGTTTATCATATGCACAGAAAATCGAGTAAAAAATGTGCAGATTTGGACATTTAGTGGTTTTCTTTAAGACAGCACAAAAATACTGGAATTATCAAATATTACATTTAAATACAACTATCTACATTACATTTGAATGATAGCTGTTAAAAGACCTAAAAATCCCTATGTTCATTATATTTTGTTTTCATAAGATCTAAATTTAAAGAGAGATATGACACAAACTCATTTTTCTGTTTAAAATAATTAAAATAAAATAAAATAAAATAAAATAATAATAATTTTTAATAAGGTAACATGGAGGAATCCCTCCCTATTCTAGAGGATACTACACAGAACAAGAATAACTTTATTCTACTGTTTCCCTCTGCAATACACAGAGAAAAGGTCAACAACAGTAAAATTAGGAGAACTAAATAACAGTCTAGCCTGTTTCCTATTAAGTTTATGCCTGATGCCTATTATGTGACCACATGACTCCTACAAAATAGAAAGGATAACAGTTATAAAATTGTAGGGTTTTTGTACAGGATACACCAGTGTAAAAACAAACAAAAAATTGATGATTAATATTACACTGACAGTTGGGTCCCTCCATAGTTCCCCAGTTTGGTATGTTAAGTCCAGAAGACTGCATTTCATTACTTGATTGTACTGTTGATAGTGTACTAGTGTGAGGAAACTCACTGGACCAGCTCCCAGGCACGGGTCATTTCAACTAACAATAGATTGCAATACACAAATGAACAACTGTGTTGAATTTAAAGTATTTTTCTATAGAATATTTGCTATATATTCTATTGCAGCCATGTTATGTTGGAAATGACATTTGCCATTTTTTTTGCTTCAGCTGGATGGGATCATTCTTCTTCTGAATAGTTTTTATTTATACATATTCATTTGCACTTTTCCAAGTTGGTTGTGATAGTTGTTTTGTTTTTTTTCCAAAATGTCTTTAAACTTTCTTTACCCTCTATTTATTTTTTCTCTCACTGAATTTCAAAAGACTTTATGTCTGTACATTAGAAACTTCCTGCTAATATGATTTGTTATTGCAAAGATTTGATTACCATTCAGTCAGGTTTTAGTTCTTGAAGTATTCATATCAAAACCCCAATGCATAACATCTATCTTCATTACTATAACAATTACTGTTTTCCAGCTCTTGTCTTTGGCAAAGAAATGTTTTGTAATCCCTAAAGGAGACTGACTGTGTTTTCCAGCTGAGCTATAGCTCAGCTATTTGCAGCATTATTCCTTTTCTTATTTGTCTTTTCAATGGAGGAACCTTTCTGGGGAGCTATTTGACCTCTGAATTTGTCAGGGTTCCAGATGTAAGGTGCTATAAGTGTTCACTGGGACTGAAAACAGATGGGACATCTATGTAGCAATAAATGTTGTAAAAAGATATATGAATTTAATGAGAAATCTATAAACATCTTTATGAATTTGATAGACGAAGCAGTTGTGCAGTCTTCTCAAGGTAGACTTGCACTTGTGCATGTTAGTCTTTGAGTTAAAAAAATAACAGTAAATGAAAATGTAACACGTGCAGCAATACCTCCTAACCAAATAAACACATTATTAAACCTCTAGAGGTCCCAGCTGTGTATGATTTTCATTTCAGATTTTCTGAATTCAGAAAACATTTCTTTAGTCATGCCTTAAAGAGCTGCAGCAGTAGCCTTCTTGGATTAACATAGCTCACATTGCAGATCATATCCTAAAGGGAATAATGAATTCTTCTGGCTTGAAGCAGTGGTAATTAAACAACATGCAAAAGAGAATCCTTATGTTTTCCTCTATTCAGTCATCCAGATTTCATTCTGGAGGGATTTTTTAATATAAAATATTTCTCTTAAGAAAGAGCAACTCTCACAGATACTGTGTTTCTATGTTCTGTGTTCTGAGGATGATTGCTGGTTTTTAAAGCAACGATATGCCTAAGCCACTAAGATGGGTCCCAGATTTAGAGTCTGTTCAGATTTATGTTTTTATGTTTGCAGTTTAGTTGTGAAAACTGAATCAAGATCCAGTTCCAACTTCAGAGTCAATTAAGACCAAGTGAACAGATTTAGATCCAGTGAAAATCTACATTCCCAATTTAATCTGAGTGTTATTCTTTTGTACATACATACACACACCTTTCATGTGGAACACAGCTAAAAAATATCCATATGAGACCCTGTCAAAACTACATGTCTTCACCCTGACCAGAATTTGGTAATTTATTTATATTTTTTGTGAAATTAATTCTTTTTTCTTTGTTCAGTACTAGTGAGTGCAGTGTGATTTTCTCAAGCCCATCTGGAAAAAAAAAAAAAAAAAAAAAAAAAAAGTAGGTTTTATCTTCATAAAATTATTGCAAACAGGGCTTTATAAATATATAATGTTTTAGACTCAGGTTCTGTGGATTGGATATGCCTAATTACAGCAGTCTCAAGGCATTATAGCTATTTCTTGATTTGACTATTTCTTGTATGAATATTTGAGTGTACAAGTTTGTGAATTAACCACATCTATGTTCTCAAGTTTTAAAGAACAAGAAAGACAATTCCCATCTGTGGATCCACTGCAACAATGGCCTAATTAACTTAGCAAAGAACACAGATGGACAGAGCTTTAGAGAGAAGGAAACCCCTGTCCACTGTTTATGTGAGAGGAACATAAAATATGTCTATCAAGCAAGCTTCCTTTGTGCAGGTTTTTGATCAGGAATTCCTCTCATTTTCCAAAGCAATATTGTTTTTTGCAAACTCAGATTTTTCAATGTAGGCAGCCTGATGTGGGGAAAAAAAAAAAAAAAAAAAAAAAAAGAGGAGTAGAAAGGGCTGTTAGAGATAACCTTGATAGCGATACAGCTAATATATCACAGAAATTTGGGATATGGGTGCTTAGATAGGTCAGTAAAATTAAGCAAACTCTCATTATACCTTTTCTTTCAAGCATTACATGAAATTGAAATTATAATGCATTGAAGACAGAGAATGATGATGGCACTAGGTAACATTTCCCAAGAGACCTGAGACAGGTTGGCTGAATACATTCCTCATTTGGGAACTGAACACCAAACTGATACGAGAACAATTTTCTGGATGGGAGAGAGGTAAATGGTCTGGTACTGGACTGTTTATCTATTAGATATTCATGCCAGCTGCTGGGGAACCAAGGTAACAGTTTCCCAATCTTCTCCCTCTCCAAGATACAACAACTGCTTTATTTATTATGGATCCACATGCAATAATGATGTGTTTCATTTCTCTAATAATTAAGTTTTCATTGTTTTATATACAGAATCTGAATTCACCTCACCTGGCTTTAACAACAAAGTTAAGAATCTAAGGAAATATATTCCCAAAGGCTAACTGTAGCCTAGTGATTTTAATCTCCCTCTGATTGCTCTGTAACTGATGGGGACAATTAGACATTTATCCCAAGGGAGAGAGGTGGGGAGGGTTAACTACCAAAGGTACCAGGAGAATGTAGTTAGTGATTTGAAAAATTCTGCCTTGGGATTCAAGTCAATAATGTTAGTTCTAAGAGGAAAATCTATTGATTTGAACTTTGTTCATGATTTTGCTGACCATCTGGCAAAACTGTGGAGTAATGTTGTAGGATAATGAATTTAGAAAGAATACAAATGAATCAATTTATAAATTCAAAATTGATAAAAGTTGGGTTTTTGTTTGGTTTTCATTGGTATCCACTGTTTAGGATTTTATTCTTTTTTAGAATAAAAAGAATTAATAAATTGCCAATCCTCACTGGAAATAGATCATCCAAGGAACTGAAAAACTTTATTTAGGCTGTGTTTATTCTATTGCTCTCTCATTTTGTTATGGTTTCTGTTGTCAATTTTACATTATTTTTATTGGACTACTTTTACTTCTTGCTCCTTCCTCTGTATTAAGGGAAATGGAATATAGGAAAACGTGGATTTGGAGCACATTTTTGGGGGTTGCTTTGAAATCATGTGCACTTATTTAATACTCTTAATTTACTTCCCAGCAACATTTCACTTTTCTTTTTAATATTTGTTCCAGAATTAATCACAGGGCTTTTACTTATAAAAACAAAAATATATTGCCAAATGTCTGGTGGAAACACTGAGGAGTACTCTTTTAGCAAAGGAACTAGTAAATAAAAATAACTTATGTGTTCATCATAATCTCAATATTATTTGTCACAATAAGAGACATAATGGGTGAGATTTTATGAGAATATAAAAGAGGTAATGTTGGATTATTGCCATCATTAAACCTACTCTGGCATTCTGTTTCCATAAGCAACTGCCTGTACTTGGTGCTTCAAATAACAGCAAAATCCACCATAAAGCACCTGTCCATTGTTTAATGTCATAATGAGAGAAGAAAAATTCTTTCCTGACTCCCACAGATTATCATTTTATGCCCTGAAGCATATGATTTTATCGTAATTATGTAGGCTTGCATAGTTGTAACTGTTATTAATGATCATAAAGTTGTAGCTTTGCCATGTAAATGTATTGGAGAAAGAAACAGGACAATGTAAAATGTAACTAACCTTGACTTCAGTAGGAGCAGAGGGAGCTCAGCAACCGGGTTATTTACTGAAGTGTTGAAAATACGGTTTTGGTATTAAGAAGAAGATATCTAATGTGAGGAGGAGGAAAAAGGAGTCCACATTCTTAAGAGTCATAATTTTATGGATTGTGAGTAGGTCACCTAAAGGTTTGCACAGAAAATGTGCAATGGCTGACATGCTTTCAAATTGCCAGAAGGTTTAAGTGATGGCAAGCTAAATAAAGAGTGATAAGCTGACTGGATCTTTTAACTGAAAAAAAATCTCTCTTCAAGTTGTTTTTGGCTTTTGTTTTTTTGTTTTGGGTGGGTGGGTGGGGGTGTTGTTGCGGTGGTTTTGTTTTGGTTTTTTTCTTCTTTCTAGCATTATATTTACTGTAGTTGTAGTTTTGGATCAAGAGGAGAGAAATAGTTGCCTCTAAAGATTATTCTGGAAGAAAAATGGGTAGTGATATGCAGAAAAATTTAGAAATTAAAAGCTGAATATTATATTGCAGTCTGTGCAGAAAAGGACCCTTGAAACAGCTGGAAAAGGGCTAAATGGAAATCCCTGTCCAAAATACAATCAGAAGGTGAATGGAGGCTTAGCATTATAATGGAAAAATTTTTGAGACTAATCTAGACATGTCTAAATGTCTACTAAAACCTATGTAGTTAAATAGTCACCAGCAAAAGATTATATCAATAAGCTGCATCCTGAAAAGATTTAAAAGAATAAGAGTTTAAACATTTTATTCTTATTGTTTATATTCAGATTTCCTAGCATTGTTCATTATTCTTATTTTCCATCCATTTCAATATGCAAATGTGCCATGTTGCAAAGACTAAACATATTATACAATTTAGGAATTAAAGATTTTGCATTTAACATTGTGGGGAAAAAAACCAACTGTTGATTGTTAATAGGTGGAAATGTGCTATGCTCAATGTCTTTCCATTCTAAGTTATGTTAGCACAGTTGCAATTTTGCTGCAGTGTAGTAGTGACTAAGTGAATAAAATGTCAGTTGGGATAAAGAAATAAGTGTAGCAAGATGGTGCCTAAAATTAACTGCAGAACTAGTGGCTGCATTAACATATTTATGTTTGCTTCAGTTTTTGACTTTAAGAGGTTTGAAAAATACCAAAGAAAGAAAAGCAGTCTGTACTTTTTGTTCCTGGGTAGACCCTTCAGGAGTGGTCTACCAGTGCCTGCTTGGAGTAGGCATCTATGATTGATGCAGCAAGTTTCAAGAAGGTGAGATGTTGCCATCCTCTAGTCCTGCAAGAACAATCATGTTTTTGTACCAAAGAAACAGAACCATCTTATTTCTTCTCTGAGGATGCTTGCCTCATTGCTCAAGACTTATCAGTAAGCAAGTAAGGCAAAATTCTTTTTCCACTGTGTCTCCAGTAACTGAATATATGACACTGTAGCCATATACAATGTGTTTTTATTTTAAAATCAGTGGCCGTTACTACCACTAAGTCTTTGTGTAGTAAGGATTTGTTTTGGAAAGATATATGCAACACTTACATCTGGAAAACAATGAAGTTGTAACTCATATCAATACATGGTTATAAATTAAATAGATATCAATATGACAGTTACAAAATTGCTATACACATACTGCACTATATTATAGTGCTGTACTATATATGTTATGTACATATGTATACACACAGATGTTTTTGAACTCTATTGTTGTGCAGAGACAATTATCAAAAAATTTGGAATAAGCATATGTGTAACCAAATAATCACAGGACTATAGCAGTCACATCTGACATTGCTTGGACTTCTCCCACCCCAAAAGTATTAGCAGAGATGTAGAAAGTTCAGGAGGCTCTAAGGCTATTTTTGCAAATTATTTTTTACATATATAAAGTTATGTTGCTCCCTAATGAAGGAATCTATATCTGACAGTATAGTCAGAGCTGTCTGTAAATTCTGTAGAAGACTATAAAAGACTCCAACAGAAAATAGATGGGTGATTAGCAACATACTTGAGAAAGTCATATGCAGACTGATCACTCCTGTCTCATACTGTACTGCTGCCTGTGTAAGCATTGCCATTAAAGGAAACTGTAGCTTAGCATTTGCTCTACAGTTTTCTTGGTTATGTTTATCCAGTCAGGCTACTGGCCTTTAAAGACTACCTATTAAATATGAATGCAAAGGCTCACCACAGCTTTATAACAGGTTTACCTCTGCCTATTCCTTTGCAAAAGAAGATGGCAAAGATAAGACAAATGAGGGAGGGGAGGAAGAGATATTTATATCATCTTCCATTGCAATCACTCTGTCCATATTCATTCTACTCAGCACCCTTGTTTTGTTGCTCTCCAAGAAAATAAATGTTACTTTTACATTTGGTTCAGTTTTTCCTGCTCTCCTACTGGAAATGTAATACCATCACACATGCCACATTTTCCTAAGGAAGATCAAAAAATGAGAGGGTCTTCTTGGTAATCTCTGCCCATCATTATTTTCTCCTTTTCAGTTACAAGTGTGAATTAGAAATTTTAAGCATTAGAAAATATAAATGTCTAGGTAATTTTGCAGTATAAATTAAATCTTTTTATACTCTTTGATTTCTGTATATAGAGACCTGTTCTACACACTAGAGAAAAGTAGACTTATCAAAAGAATTTTGTAAGAAATGACATTTGCAGTGCATGAAGATGCTTATATACTTTGGCTCACATGACACATTTCTACCAAGGAGATGCTGAAATAATACAAAAATGTTATCAAATATGAAAAATATCAGCTCTCATCAGAAGGAATAATCTGCTGCAAAAGTTCAAACATTCATGTGTAAGGTCCTTATATAAAATTCCTTGTATAAGTTTCTTGTATAAACATACTAAACACATGCCTAATGATCATTTTAGGTTGAAACGTACGGAACTTTTCAGCAGTTGTCTCTTGAGCCCTATTAGGTTTACATTACTAGCAGATGTCCCAAAGACTTTGTTAAAAGATATTTGGAAGCAAGTCATGAACATTTATCTCCCTATAGAAATCCAACGCAGTATACCAAACACAATACACAAAAGAGAGAAATGTATATATTCATGTATCTGACACTGATTGAACCAATGTATACAATGAAGATTTTAATTGGGAGTTGTTAGCAACTGATCATTTCAAAAGGAAAAGCTGTGTCTGCAAATGCATTTTGAAGTTACGTTTTAAAACGAGTGCAGGATAAAACAAACAAAAAAAAGAGTTTTCTGTTATTTCACAGAATTTTGAACTCTATGACCAATTACATTCCAGATATGTCATCACAGTTATTTCATTTAACTTTAGACTATTATTTCATTTATTTAACTCTAGTACGATTATGAGGGGAAGAAACTTTGTGCACATTTGGGTCGACTGGAAATGGACAAGATCTATGGTTAGCACTCATTTGTGCCAGTGCAAATATTATTTATGCTAGTTAGAATTCATACATTTTTAGGTATAGAACATATAAAATTATCTGTGTAATTTCAATAAAGAGAAATGTAGTACTTATGTACCATGAATAATGAATTAATTATAACCAAAACTTTAGTGATGCACCCTTTGCTACTTGAACACATATAAAAGCAAGTATATGCTGGGAAGAATTTAAAACACTTTATTGGGACCACAGACTAATTTGTACCAAGAGTTTTCTCAGGGACTCCAGTTGTATTTTTTTTTTTCCCAGTGGAACACAGGAATTAATATTTTTTATCCATTATCCAAATTAGGTATTACAGAAGCTTTTCCCCAAAGTCACAAGTGACAGAAATAGATACGAATAAATTTTTAAAGACTGGTTTTCCAAGCAGCTTTAGGAATAAAACTAGTAAGATTTTGTGTAGACACTGAAAAATTATTAAAAATACTGTTTTTGTAAGAAGTAACAAAATAAGGCTTTTTTTTCCCTGTCTTCAGTTTTCTCTAGAGCCTGGGGATAAATCTGGATAAATGTATTCCTCATTTCTATGACAACTAACCACTGACAACCATTTTATGACACTAACCACTCAGTAACCATGAATGAGAAGTATCAGAGGGCAAAATGTAGGGGAGAATAAGATGTGGAAGGGATACTTCTTTAGAAAATATTTATAGTATCAGTGGAGAATTCAAGGTAAAATAACCAGCAAGATGCTGTAGAGCATTTTCTTACTATTCCTTTCAATATACAGTTGGATTAATGTTATTACTGGTGTTGGGGTTGGGTGTGGGATTTGTTAATTCATTTTATATTTTTTTTTCCTTCCTTCCTTCCTTCCTTCCTTCCTTCCTTCCTTCCTTCCTTCCTTCCTTCCTTCCTTCCTTCCTTCCTTCCTTCCTTCCTTCCTTCCTTCCTTCCTTCCTTCCTTCCTTCCTTCCTTCCTTCCTTCCTTCCTTCCTTCCTTCCTTTTTCCTTTTTTCCTTAGGGTATTGTTAGTTTTAAAACACATGCTGATTTGTGTCTGGAGCTTATGATTATGAGTTAATTTTAAGAGGAAGCTGATGCTTAAACCATACTTTTCCTGCTGCCAGTGGCACCTGACAAAACTGTTACAATGCAATATAATAAAGGAAGCTGAGGGTCTTAATTTCTGTTTGCAACCACAATCTTTATTTCAAAAAGATAATTCAGATAGGAACAGTAGGCATTACTGTGCAGTGCTCATGCATGTCGGCAAAGAATTTACATGCTGGAATAATCACTCTGAGATGAAAGAGTCTTGTCAGACCAGAGATCATGCACCAATGAGCCTTAGGTTCATTCGTGATTGGTGTTTCTAGGAACAATTAACTATAAAGAACTAGATTACTTCTCCAAAACCACATTCACTTTGAGACAATGTTTTTACCCTTTACTTGTATTTGATTTATACAGACAAAATGTAATAGTAGCATGTTGCATGGAAATAAATTAATAAATTGCTTTTGAATTGTTTGAGGTTTTGTTTGTTTGTTGGGTTTGTTTTTTCCTTTTTTTTTTTTTTTTTTTTTTAATGAGAATAAGTCAGTCATGCTTCCTGAGCATTATTTGGTTGGTCGGGTTTTTTTTATTTCATACACATTTTGTGGGAATATAATTTAGAGACAACAGACTAGAATATAGTCAAACCTGAATATTTCAGAACTGGAATAGTCATGGCATACACTTAGTGGTCATAAGATGAAGCTTTTTCTGTTTGCCTCTTCTTATGAGTGTTTAGATTTCACCATCTCAGTTTTTTTCTGTGCAGTCATCAAGAATATTTTACTATTCATTTAAATGGATACTGAGGTTCTATAATCATATTTTTCCCCAAGCTGGATTTTAAAGGAAAAAAACAAACAACCACAAGACATCATAAGGCTCATGCTTAAGAAAGAAGATCTGGCAATCTGTGGGTCAGAGATGTCAAACCAAAATTAGAACCAGGAATAACACAACTAATATTCTGTGGTGTCAGTACTGGAACCAAACAGAAATAGTCAAACCTGCAAAGCAGGGAGCTATTTGCATTCAAGTCCATCTCTGTCCCAGTCTGAATAAGTTATCTTTGTTTCTTCTTCCAATATAGCAAAGAGAATATCTATGGTGTGCTGTGATTGCAAGTTAGAAAAGCATCTTTTTTCTTACTGAAATTATGTAGGGAAATAATATAAAGGCCAGCCTAGACATAGTAAAAAACATTAGAGGATAGTGATGGCTTTCATATAATCAATTGACACCACACACTTTAGAAACATTTGGAATGACAGAGAAGTAGAAAATAATGCTCAGAGTAGGACATTCAGAAATCTTCTATTACATTTTTGCATATTAATTTGCATAGAAGAAAGCCAAATAAATTAAACTTTCTGAGTAGTTTATATGAAAACTCAAATGAGATGAAATTGATACATTGAACAATAAATTACAACGGCTATATTTAAAGATGTTAAAATTTATTTGGAGAACTTTGGTTTCCAGATTCTTACTTTCATAACATCATGCAAATACTATGGCTTTGAAGCAATGTCATTCATTAATGTTTTCTTCAATGATTTTCCACTCTGAGATTCTTTTTGTTGGGCATTGAACTCTTGCTGAAAAATCATCAGTACAGGGGATTTTATTCCTTCAAGATTTCCCTACAAAAAGTAAACTGAGAGTAAGAATGTTGAGGCAGCTGGACAGTTTGACTCTGGACATGGCAGGATGGACATGTTTTGTAGTCCTCTGCAGGACTGGCACCATCCTGTACAACTCAGAACGAGTATAGATCATTAATATATATCTTATTATTAAACCGGAATGTCACATACTGGTTAAAATATTTCACCTGACTGGAATACAAATATAACTGGGTATAGTTTGCTAGAAAAGAAAGGCAACAGAAGAGGGACCAGCTCAGCCTTCTAGCAGAAAGAACAAATTCTGACACTGAAATTGCAAATGGAGCTTTCTGAAAGGTTCTGGGTAATGATACAAGGGCAAAAGGAATAGCATCATTAACATTATAGGAGTACACACAGACTAGTAAATCTGGAAGATAGTATGAATCATGCTTTTTGTGAGCAACCTCACATAACTACAGATATATACAACAGAGACTGTTGCATGTAAGCTGGTAATTCTAAACTCTCTCCCTGGGAGTAGGAGAAAACTGATACTCACTGTCTGCTAAAGTTTAGGATGCGCTGAATTGCTTTCTAGGAGGATCTGTTTCACTACATTAACTATACAGTAAAGGATAGTCATAGTAGACATTTACATGTGGTCAAATGGATTAATCCCTCCCAAAATATAGTAACGGATCACTGGGCTGACTTTTAACTGACTACAAAAATAAGACATACGGACAGTGAAAAAGTTGGTTTACTAATAATGGGTCCACTATTATCAGAGTAGGAAACCGTTGGCAAATGATGCTAAGAAGGTCGACGTGCTTGATAATTTTTTGTGTAATTCTTGACTAAAATACCAGATACAATCTAGAAGTAAATATAGTTAAAACCATCAATAAAAGATTTCAGCCTTGAATAAATCAAGAATAGGCTAGAGGCTATGTAGATAAGTTAGGTGTTTTCATATTGTAAGAGTAATGTTTTTCATTCTGTGTAGCTAAAGAATTGACTCGTAAAATCAGAGTACAACTAGTTATTCTGAGAATTTATGGATAAAAGATGAAAAAGGCAATTGTTGTGCCACACTTTAAAAAAATGTGGAAAAGGAGGAGCCACGGAATTATGTATCAGTCAGCTTTACTTTAATTTCTAAATAGTGACTGGAACAAATAATCTAACAAACCTGGATCACCTGGAAATGAAAGAGGAGAGTAATAGCCAAAAAAGATTTCTCAAGAGCAAATCACCTCAAACAACATAATTTACTTCTGCAATATGATAATAGGCCTTGTAAACAGAAGTAGTACAGTCATATACCTTGACTTTTAAAGTCTTTTGACATTGTGCCTCATGATAGAACTAAGAAAGCTGAGAAAAAGTATTAGAATGAAAAAGCTTAATTGTGTAATTACAGCAAATCTGGCAAGGAAATTGTGCCTGTGACATAGACCTGAATTCACTGCCAAAATGATGGGGTTTTACTGGGATCAGTAAGTACAACAAAGCACTAAAAATCCTGTTTAGTAATGAGTTGGGTTCTTCTCACTGGATCCTCAAGAGTGGATTAAAAAGTGTGTCACAAATTCTAAATCTAAATAGTCTATATATAATAGACTAGAATGTCATGCAGAAAGCAAGTGGAAAGACTGGATAGACTCTTGAGATTCCTGCCAGGTATGTGATTCTTTTTCCCTTTGTGCACATAAATTTATGTGAGAATATGTGGTCATTTTGCAATGTCCAGGTTTTATTTGTCCATTCATTCATGTAGTTAACAGTTTTAGCATCAGTGGTGTTATTTGCAGTTAAGTGCATCCAGAATTACATTGCCGGAGATTTTGTAAATATACATCTAATTGTTGGTTAAAGACAATGTGTGATTTGGTACTTGCAGGCAATTCTTATGTCAAAGGCAGAAGTAGATATTTAGTTATATGGATAGATAATTACCCAGACATAAATTAAGAAGCAGCAATCCACTGTTTCCATGAACAATGCTATTTATAGAGATCAGAAAGAGATGGAATTTTTTACAGAGAATTTGAAGCTTTAATGCTGGTTTGTGAGGACCTTTTAGAATTACATATATATTATATAGTATCTACTAATTTCAAAAGTTAGGCTTTAATTTTAACACTACAAAGTGTCTGAAGTCTAATTCTAGGGAAGGTTCAAATGATGCTCTGTGCCTCTTAACTGCACCATATGGTCTAAGTGCTGAGTATTTTATAAACATGCCTGAGACAGCACTAAATTAGGTCATGGCTAAAACATCAAAATCAAAGTAAAATTTGGGTCAAAAGGACTTGCTTGTCCTTTCTGTGTCACATAGAAATAACTCAATGCATAAATAATGTACATCTGCATAGATGTCTAATTTGTGAATCATGTTTTTGTCATTAAAATTTCATATGTTCAGTAAAGCCACAGAGTTCCATCAGTATCAAGTTATGTTTTACACAGAGAAAAAAATGTCCTACTTAGAAAAATATATTATGTAGGCATAAGCATTAAATCCGTAGTTAATAGGTCCTTAAGGTTTTTTGAGATATTTCAGCTGAAGCTGGATTAAAATTTCCATGTTCTGCAGTTCAGTGACTAAATTCATTCTCTGCATCTGTTGTTATTATTTCTCACCGGGTAGTCAAGTTTTCTGCAATATTGTGTATTAATCCAGAATAGTCATATATTACATTATACATATGCAATAGCTGTTCACTCTGTAAAACATGTTAATTTCTTTCCTCAGAGCCTCTTAATCTTTTGATGAATATTGCCAGTATGATACAATATTGATGGATCTCTGCAGACCCAGAAACTTCAGACAATCAACTGCAGAGGACTCCTAACTTCTCAAGAATATATCTGCATAAAGCTCAGTTTCTGAAGAAAGCTTGTCTTAAAATGTTTTGGAGTGGTTTAGCTTAAAGGTGGTATTCATCTCACCTGAAAGATTATATACAAGTTTAATATCTAATGAAACCATATGCCTATGGCTGGTGGAAGGAGAGAGACACCACCAGGGAGATAACCATTTTTTCCTAAAATGGATATCTAAAGCTGAGTCAGCACAGAGCGGGACACTATTCAATGTGCCTGGCTGTGCTGGCTCCCTAACACTTCCTTTAGGGGATGTACTGGCTCCTTTAGTGTCTGCATACGCAGATATACATTTTTACATTTTCAGGGGAAGGGCAACTCAGACTGACCCTGGCACCATCAGGGAGCATTGAGGTGCCAATAAAACACTATTCAATAAAGCTGAGGCATACTTGGATAGCTATAGTAAGCTGGTCTCTGTAGGTTCCCAGCTCTTTCCAGTGCCTGTAGGTCTAGGCTTAAACTAGTCAGTTAACAATAGAATACTTTTGGTTATTGAATGCTTTGTATTTTTTTCCACATCTTAAATAAATTTCCCAATCTGTTCATGTCCTAACAATCCACTGAGCTAAAAAATTGAGGAAAAGAAGTGTATCAGGTTATCAAGTTTTAATTTCACAGAAAGTTCTTTATAAAGATGGAAAAAGATTGTATTTGTCATTTGCCTCAATTTTTATTAGCAGCAAATGAAGCCTTTGATGGTTTGGAAAGATGATCTGGAAGATTCCCATGTCTTTGCAGTACATGAATGTTAAGTTGCTTTTATTATTTCTCGGAAAGTTGTTTCATAAAGCAATGACTCATGGATCTTGAGTGCACTCAGTGATTTCAGTAAGAAGTCAATACAGTATTTATTTCACATTTATATCAACACACAGTACCATTCAAACTGGTTAGAGGAGATAGGTCTATATTGTAATTTGTGAGCAACGCTTTTCTTCAGAAAACTACTATAGTTTTAATACATAGCATTTTTTTCTGCTATGAGTAAATTAAAATCAGAATAATAATTTTAAAGAAGATTAAAATGTAATCTAACTATGTGATATATGCTAATAAATAAAGATAACTAAAAATCAGATATGATGAAAAATAATGTAAACCAAATATGTAATACAAATATTTTTTCAAGATATGTTTTCACAGAAAAATGTTAACATTGCAAACATTTTCTGTTTCTTAGAATTTTTACTATTACTTTTCAAGACATTCTTAGTGAAATTTTGGAGAAAATTATCTGAAATTTCCTTATAAACATTTTTGATTAAATTATTTTTAGCAAATAACAATTCAGTAAAATATTTTTGAGAAATAGATTAAGGGTTGTGGAGAACAATGCAAAAAACTTTATCTTTTAAAAATAAAATGTAATCTTCAAATATTCTGAATATTCTTTCTACTTTCAACAAGTTCTTACCAAAAATATTTAATCAAACTTGTAGACATGGAATCAAAATCCAATATTCTTTCTTGGCCCAATATTCTGCTTTATGGCTAATGTAGTGGGGTATGCAATGCATGCACTATGGTATATAACTGATGTTCCTGAAGTTTTAAACATAAATTTCTGTGAATAAAGAGAACAAAGTACATAAATGGCCTTTCTTAGGACCATGAAGATGATCAAAGGTGGATGTTTGTCCACATCATTTTGAACTGTGAGGACCAGAAATGGACACAGTATTTCAGCTGTCAACAAGTTCTGAGTAAAGTGGGATGATCACATCTTTATCTCTGCTAGTAATGCTCTCGTAGATGCAGCCAAGATTCATTTTGCCTTCATTGCTGCAGCTGCATACTGCTGACTCATGTTCAGCTTGTTGTCCACCAGTACACACAGGTCCCTTTCAGCAAGGCAGCTCCCCAGTCACACAGATACTAGCCTGTGCTGGGCTCTTTGGTCATTACTTCCCATGTGCGGACCCTTGCACTTGTCTTCTTCAAACTCCATACACTTCTTGCTAGCCTGCTGTTCCAGCCTGTCCATGTGTCTCTGTAAGATGGCTCTCCCTTCTGACATGTTCACCTTACCACCCAGTCTGGTGCCATTAGCAAACTTGTGAGGGTGTTTTCAATTCCATCATTCAGACCATTTATGAAGATGTTGAACAGCATAGGGCCCAGTATTGATGCCTGGGGAACCCCACTTGTGACAGGCTGCCAGCCTTAGTAAAAAACATTGACCACCACCCTCTGAGTGTGGCCTTTAGCCAACTCCCTACCCATTTCACTGACCTCCCATCCAAGCTGTATGTTGCTAGTTTGTTCAGGAGTAAGCTATGGGAAATGTCAGATGCTTTGCTGAAGTGCAGGTAAACAACATCTATTGTTCTCCTCATGTTGAGAGAAAATGTTAATTTGTTGTAGAAGGCAATCAGGCTAGTCTGGCATGATTTGCAACTGGTAAAACCATGTTGGCTTTTCCCAATAAGCTGCTTCATTGGGTTTGTAATACTTTCTAGGAGGACTTGTTCCATTACTTTCCCAGGGATTGAAGTAAGACTGATGGGCCTGTAGTTTCCTGGGTCCCCTTTCAGGTCTTTCTTGTAAATGAGTACGACAGTTGCCCTCCTCCAGTCACCACGGATATCCCCTGATCTCCACAACTTTTCAAATATTATAGACAGTGGCCTTGCAACAGTGTCAGCCACTTCTCTTAAAATCCTGGGGTGGGGTCTGTCCAGGCCCACAGATTTATGTGGGTTGAGTCCTTCCAAGAGGCCTCAGACCAGCCTTTCCTCCACTACTGGTGGGTCAACAAATGCGTTGTTGTAACTACTGGATCCTGTAATCTTGGGTCCAGCTATATCCACCAGAATTTTGGATTTTTTGATCATGGGTTGCTTACACAACACCAGGGCTGCTGGCAACAGACGGAGTAGAGTTGTCTCAAAGGGGGAAAAGGGTCTTTGCACAGGAGTTATCCTGGCTAACTGACTAACTCTATGGGAAGAGCTTTAAACTAGATTTGAAGGGGGAAAGGGATAAAACCAGGATCAATAGACATAAGCCTGGGGACAGCACACCAATGTTTGAGGGATGGTATGCTAGTGAGGTCCTTCTGTCTGCCATTTTAGTGGAGGTAGGGGATGGAGATCCATGCGTCAGCAAAGATGCAAGGGTTATTGATGTGTTAGAAAACACGGAAGCAACCGGAGAACAATCTTCTAGGAATTAGGGGTTCTGCCCACAAAAAAGGTGTCAGGATCAATAGACCAACTGAAGTGAACCTACACTAATGCACACAGCCTGAGCAACAAACAGGAGGAACTGGAAGCCATTGTGCAGGAAAACTATGACAGTTGCCATCATGGAAACATAGTAGGATGACTTGCACAACTGGAGCACAGTAATGAATGGCTATAAACTCTTCAGAAGGGATAGGCAATGAAGGAGAGGCAGGGGTATAGCCCTGTATGTTAGGGAGTATTTTGATTTTCTAGAGCTTAATGATGGTGATGATAGCGTTGAGTGTTTATGGGTAAGAATCAGGGGAAGGCCAACAAGGCAGATATCATGGTGGAAGTCTGTTACGGACCATCCAACCAGGATGAAGAGGCAGGAATAGTCTATAAGCAGAAATACAGAAATATTCTATAAGCAGCTGGGAGAAGTCTCACATTCTGTGAGGGACTCATTCTTGTGAGGGACTTCAACCTACCAAATGTCTGCTGGGAATACAATGCTGCAGAGAGGAAATAGTCTAGGAAGCTTCTGGAGTGTGTGGAAGATAACTTCTTGACACAGCTGGTGAGGGATCCAACTAGGGAATCTGTTGTTTGGGAACAGAGAAGGATCTGTGGGTGTCGTGAAGGTTGGAGGCCATTTTGGGCATAGCAAGCACCAAATGATAGAGTTTTCAATTCTTGGAGAAGTAAGGAGAGGGGTCAGCAGAACTGCTACCTTGGACTTCTAGAGGGCAGACTTCAGCCTGTTTAGGAGCCTTGTTGACAGAGTCGCTTGGGAGGCAGTTTCGAAGGGCAAAGGAGTCCAGGAAGGCTGGACATTCTTCCAGAAGAAATCTTAAAGGTGCAGGAGCAGACCATCCCCACGCACCGAAAAACAAGTTGGGGGGAAAGACTGGTCTGGCTGAATGTAGAGCTTTGGCTGGAACTGAGGGAAAAAAAGGAGAGTTTATGACCTTTGGAAGAAGGACAGACAACTCAGGAGAACTACAAGGATGTTGTGAGGTTACACAGGGAGAAAATTAGAGAGGCCCAACAATGGTAAGGCACTGGACCAGTTGCCCAGAGAAGCTGTAGATGCCCCTCCCTGTAAGTGTTCAAGGCCAGGAGGGGACTTTGAGCAAGCTGTTCTAGTGGAAGGTGTCCCTGCCCATTAGCAGGCTAGGTCGAACTAGATGATTTTTAAGGTCCCTTCCAACCCAAACCATTCTATGATTCTATGACTGGAAGTTAATTAATGTGATGCCCATCTACAAGAAGGGCTGGAAGGAGGATCAAGGAAACTACAGGCTTATCAATCTGACCTCAGTGCTGGGGAAAGTTATGGAGCAGATCATCTTGCGTGTACAGGGCAAGCAGGTGGTCATGCCCAGTCAGCATGGGATTATGAAAGGCAGGTCCAGCTTGACTAACCTGATCTCCTTCTATGACAAGGTGACCGGCTTAGTGGGTGAGGGAAAGGCTGTGGATGTTGTCTAGCCAGACTTTAATAAAGTCTTTGACACTGTTTTCCACAGAATTCTCCTGGAGAAACTGGCTGCTCATGGCTTGGATGGGTGTACTCTTTGCTGAGTAAAAAATTAGCTGGATGGCCCAGCCCAAAGAGTTTTTGTGAATTCAGTTAAATCCAGTTGGTAGCATTCCCAATGGCTCAGTATTCAGGTCAGTTTTGTTTAATATCTTTATCAATGACCTGGATGAGGGGATCAAGTGCACCCTCAGTAAGTTTGCAGATGACACGAAGTTGGGCTGAAGTGTTGATCTGCTTGGGGGTAGGAAGGATCTACAGAGGAATCTGGACAGGCTGGATTGATGGGCCAAGGCCAGTTGTAATGAATTTCAACAAGACTAAGAGCCAGGTCCTGCACTTGTGTCACAACAACCCCATGCAACCCTACAAACTTGGGGAAGAGTGGCTGGAGAGCTGCCTGGCGGAAAAGGACCTGAGGGTGTTGGTCGACAGCTGGCTGAAAATGGGCTGGCAGTGTGCCCAGGTGGCCAGGAAGACCAATAGTATTCTGGTTTGTATCAGAATTATTCCAGTCAGGAGGATTAGGGAAGTGATTGTCCTCCTGTACTCAGAACTGGTAAGACCTCACCTCAAGTACTGTGTTCAGTTTTGGGTCCCTCACTACAAGAAAGACATTGAGGTGCTGGAGTATATCCAAAGAAGAACAGTGAAGCTGGTGAAGGGTCTAGAGAACAAGTCCTATAAGGAGCAGCTAAGGAAACTGGAGTTGTTCAGTCTGGAGAAAAGAAGGCTGACAGGAGACCTTATTGCTCTCTATAACTATCTGGAAGGAGATTGTAGTGATGTGAATGACAGTCTCCTCTCCCAAGTGAAAAGTGATAGGACAAGAGGAAATGTCCTCAAGTTGCACCAGGGAAGGTTTAGTTTGGATATTAGGTAAAATTTCTTCACGGAAAGGGTTTTCAAGCATTGGAACGGGTTGCCCAGGGAAGTGGTTGAGTCACCATTTAAAAGAGGTGTAGATGTGGCACTTAGGGACATGGTTTAGTGGTTGACTTGACAGTGTTAAGTTAACAGTTGGACTCGATCTTGTAGGTCTTTTCCAACCTAAACAGTTCTATGAGTCTATCATTCTATGCTGGTAAAAAAGAGGCAAAGAAGGTAATGAAAACCACTGCCATGTCAGCATTATTAGTAACTAGTTTTCCTGCCCTGTTTAGCAATGGTCCTATGTCTTCTCTGTGCTTCTGCTTACTGCTCACATCTGAAGAAGCATTTCTTGTTTCCTTGACGTCTTTGGTTCCTTTCAGTTCTAGCTGAGCTGTTGTCTTCCTGACTGCAACTCTGCACAGCCCAGCCAGTAGGGTTCTTGTAGGCTTTGGTGGGTATTTGGCTGCCTTTCCATAGCTCGAATGCTTATTTTTTCCTTTTAATTACACCAAAAATTTCATTGCTAATCTAGGGTGGTTTCTTGCTCTGCCTTCTTGCTTTTCATTTGTAGGAGGTGGACTGTTTTTGTGCTTCCAGGAAGCTGTTCTTGAGTAACTCCCAGCACTCACATGCTACCTTGCCCTCCTTGAATGCTTCCCATCAGCACTCTCACAGTTGGGCTCTGAGTTTATTCACAGAATCATCTAGGTTAGAAAAGACATTGAAGATCATCCAGTCCAACCATTAGCCTAACACTGACTGTTCTCAACTACACCATATCCCTAAGCACTATGTCGACCTGACTCTTAAACACCTCCAGGGGTGGGGATTCCACACTGCCCTGGGCAGCCCATTCCAACACCTAACAACCCGTTCTGAAAAGAAATGCTTCCTAATGTCCAGTATAAATCTTCCCAGGAGCAACTTGAGGCCATTACCTCTTGTCGTATGGCTTGTTACTTGGTTAAAGAGACTCATCCCCAGCTCTCTACAACCTCCTTTCACGTAGTTGTAGAGGGCGATGAGGTCTCCCCTCAGCCTCCTCTTCTCCAGACTAAACAACCCCAGTTCCCTCAGCCGCTCCTCGTACGACATGTGCTCCAGACCCTTCATCAGCTTCGTTGCCCTTCTCTGGACATGCTTTAGTAATTCAATGTCCTTTTTGTAGTGAGGGGCCCAAAACGGAACACAGGAATCGAGGTGCGGCCTCACCAGTGTTGAGTATAGAGGTAAGATCCCTTCCCTGTCCCTGCTGACCACACTATTGCTGATACAAGCCAGGATGCCATTGGCCTTCTTGGCCACCTGGGCACACTGCTGGCTCATGTTCAGCCGGCTGTCAACCAACACCCCCAGGTCCCTCTCTGACTGGCAGCTCTCCAGCCACTCCTCCCCAAGCCTGTAGCGCTGCTGGGGGTTGTTGTGCCCAAAGTGCAGCACCTGGCATTTGGCCTTATTGAAACTCCTACAGTTGCCTTAGCCCATCACTCCAGCCTGTCCAGATCTCTCTGCAGAGCCTCCCTACCCTCGAGCAGATCAACACTCCCACCCAGCTTGGTGTCATCTGCAAACTTACTGAGGGTGCACTCAATCCCCTCGTCTAGATCATCAATAAAGATGTTAAACAGGAGTGGCCCAAAAACCAAGCCCTGGGGGACACCACTCATGACCAGCCGCCAACTGAATTTAAATCCGTTCACCACAATTCTTTGGGCCCGGCCATCCAGCCAGTTTTTTAACCAGCAAACTGTGCGCTCATCCAAGCCTCGAGCAGCCAGTTTTGCCAGGAGAATGCTGTGGGAAATGGTGTCAAAGGCCTTACTAAAGTCAAAGTAGAAAATATCCACAGCCTTTCCCTCATCCAATGAACAGGTCACCCTGTCGTAGAAGGAGATCAGGTTTGTCAAGCAGGACCTGCCTTTCATAAAGACCCATGCTGACTGGACCTTATTGTCGGGTTGTCTGACATGTGTTGTATGATGGTACCCAGGATGAGCTGCACCATCATCTTCCTGGGCACCAACATCAAGCTGATAGGCCTATAATTTCCCGGATCATCCTTCCGACCCTTCTTATAGATGGGCGTCACATTGGCCGATTTCCAATCTGTCGGGACCTCCCCGGTCAGCCAGGACTGATGGTAAGTGATGGAAAGTGGCTTGGTGAACACCCTAGCCAGCTTCTTCAGCACCCTCGCGTTTTTCCCATCCAGTCCCGTAGACTTGTGTATGTTTGTGTGATGCAGTAGGTCACTGACTGTCTCCTCCTGGATTGCGGGGGGTTGTTCTCCCGGTCTCTGTCTTCTGGCTGAGGAGGCTGGATTCCCTCAGTACAACTAGTCTTGTTATTAAAGACTGAGGCAAAGAAGGCATTAAGCACCTCAGCCTTTTCCTCATCGCTCCTTGCCGTGTTTCCTCCTGTATCTAACAGGGGATGGAGGCTCTCCCTGCTCTTTCTTTTGCTATTGAAGTACTTAGAGAAACATTTCTTGTTATCCTTGACTGCTGAAGCCAGATTAATTTCTAGCTGGGTTTTAGACCTCCTGATTTCTGCCCTGCATAGCCTCACAGCGTCTGTAATTACTGGGAGTGGCTAGCCCCTTCTTCCAAAGGCCGTAAACTCTCCTTTTCTCCCAGAGTTGCAGCCAAAGCTCCCTGTTCAGCCAGGGTGGTCTTCTCTGTCGCTGGCTCCATTCAGCAACGTCTAACATGGGTTATATGCATCTTCAGGTTGATCTCATGCACTTCATGTTGATCTCATAACACTGGTAAGAAAAAGGGTATTTTTTTATATTGCAGGTGAACCTGATATGAAGTAGGAGTGGATGTGTCCTTGACAAATGAATTAGTGGTCTGGTTGAGCTGTTTTTCTTCTTGCTTACTTTTTTGTCTAGTTGTTATTTTCATTCACTTAGAGGCAAAATAATTTATTTATAGCTGATTGGTCTGGCTTATCTTACTATAGAGATAAAACCATTTAAAATAATGTGGGGATCAAAGCTTGTTTATTTTATACAGACACCACTTCAGCAGAATAGACATTTGAATGTAAGAAGCTTTAGTTTTCACAGTGGTCGTATAACAGGAATATAGATTTTCAGCAATCAGATTTTTTTCCCTGTTACATTCTAAAATACTCAGAATCATTAAACAGTAAAGATCATTGCTGGAATAAGTATAGTATCACATTTATCACAGAGGGCAATTCTGCGTGGCCAGACGATGACAATCAAATTGCTCAGATATGACTATGTATTTTACATAGCAATTACCAAAACCAAACAAACATAAAAGAAAATTGTTTGCTTCTGGGAGAGCTATGTAGTTTGATAATGCTGTTGTTACTGTTGTTGTTGTTATGTCAATAGGAAAGAGGTTATTTTGGAGTTGGCCTAAACTCTTTTCTCCAGAGGTGGAAAACCTCCATGTAAGAGTCAGGCTTTTAGTAAACAAACCAAAACAAACAGATAGAGAAAAATAATTTAGAAAGAAGCTTCTGAGTGGAATTCATACCTATCATCACCTACTCTATGAAAGAAAAGAGTATTTAGCTGGAACATGGACGGTATAAACTCAAATCCTTTGTCTGAGGAAACATGGTCTCATGTTACACATAAACATTCTCTAATACCCATACTATATGGTATTCTGGGATTTCTCAGGCTTTAGAGCATGGAGCTGACTATAAATTGCACAACCCAAAAAGCAAGAAAAATTCTATGGAGGCTAATTATATTTTGCTGTGTTATTTTTCAAGTCAACTCCCTGTCCCAGTTCATTTTGTGAAGCTGTTCACACACTCATGTGGGTGTATCACAAAGGTACCACAGAGGAAACACAAAGATAAGAAATGGCTAATGACTAGATGAAATAGGGGTGCTTAATTCATATCGAAGTGCTGAGGAATAAGATGTGGAAATGTAAGCCAAAATGTCGTGCTAACATTTTTTTTTCATCTTGCTTTTTCGTCTTGCTAAACATTTTTTACTAAGAATAAATTAGGTCAGTGTCAATGTAGCTTCTCGTATGTGCAGAAAGAGCTGAAGGTTGGTTCTTTCATGAAGAAGAAAGGGGTTTGAAGATAAGACAGTAATAAATAAGACAGTGGGGCCCTGTTCTTGGAGATAACAGGAACAAAGATGGGACAAATGAAAACAAACCAGCTCAAGACACAGAACAGCTGCACAACACCTCCTAAACAGACCTTTGTGAGCATGTGTGAGCACTGAGGCCAACCAGCAGCCATGTGTGACCCGCACTGCAATAAAGAATGCCTGCTTTCTAGAACTCCAAAATGAGTCTTAGAGAGTTCCTCTGCCGGCTTTTACGGTAACATAACTACGTTCTTCCATATCTGAACATTGAAGCTGTACCACTGGTGTCACTGGCTTCTTATTTAACATTCTGGGTTTTGTTAATCTTATTCTTGGGTTTTTTACTAGTCCTACACATAAAATAACAAGGACAGTGGGAAATAAGTTTGACTAAGGTGACTAAAAGTTAGTAGCTGTGATGGTCATTACGAGACCCTTTGAATTCCATCCTTCAAGGATTTTAGTTGGATCCAATGAAAGATCATAATGTTAGATTAGTCTAATAATCAAGAGATCTAGATTGCTTTCAGAATTAATTCACTTCCTTGTGTATAAGACTAGTCAGTCAATGAACTATATTGTACAAATAAACATTTCAGAGAGCCTCACACATAACTGTACAGAACGGACTATTCAGAGAAGAATAAACAATGTTTGTAAGAAAGACAATACAGAATTCTTCTTACATTGGATTTAAGATTTATCTGAACATAGAAGGATCATGGTGTGTATCTGTTGTAATCGAACTGGGACTTGCCTGTTCTATATATTGTGTGAGAATATTTAAATAAAACTAAATTTGCAATAAGTCAGTTATGCAAAAAATTATGTGAACATTATACTATCCATATAAACAGAGTGGGTAAAATTGCATATATTATCCCACACAATTTTTTTGTTTGGAAAACAAGGTTTTTCTGTATTTTAATCTCCATTCTAATTTTGACTTTTATCTCTTTAGTTAGTGCGTGTGATTTCATTGTACTGTGAGTCAGTTTCTAGTTTCTCTGATTCTGTTTCCCGTCTTTAAAATTGTAAAGATAAAATATTGACCTATATATAATTTCTACTGTAAGATTCATGTACAAATTATGATAAGAAATACTATTATTTTAGTCAAAATAGGATTTCAGTTACCATGAACATTTCTCAAGGAAGGAAAGTTCTGTTAATATTTTTTACAATAGCCTTCAGGAAAGGAAAAAAGTAATGCTTTGTGGAGGATACTGAGTCACTGAGTGAAATTTTACTTGAGAACTTTGTGAAAATTAGTCACAAGTAATTAGTTGAGAAGATCTTATCTGGAGTTATGTTTAGAGAAAAATTACATAAATTAATTAAAAAAAAAAATTGGGCTGTTCAATTCCAAAAGAGAAGCTAATTTTTATTAGTTTTGCAAGGTTTGTTCCCTTTTGTGTGATGCAATGTTGTCTGGCTCTGACAGTAAGTTACAATTTTTGTAGAACTTGTGTTCCATTTTATCATACCATTTTTTCTTGTATGATTCAGTAAGGCAATTATGTAAGTATGACAGAATCTCTTTTTCCATAAATTTTAATTGTTCTGGAGTCAGCAATTTTGTGGTTTGTATTTCTCCTACTGTACTACAAAATAAATACAACTATGCCTTAAAATATGGCCTAGTTCCATTAACATTATAGTGAATTTTATTAATAAAGACTATTTTTGCAGGAAATGTCTTTTTAATACAAATTTATTTCAGAGGTAAACTGAATGGGAAGTGTTATTGTCCCATAGCCAAAGACATTTCTCCTAACTATAAGAAAAAATGTCAATAATCCTGAAAGGAAAGGCAAAAATAGCTGCAAATGTAGCCTCAAATACTGTCTTAAAATAGACAACATCAGATTCTCTTCCCTGTGGTTTTATCCGGGAGACCAGTCTTTCAAGATCTGCCAGAAACCTGGTTGTACCATGTCATGATTTCTTCCTGGGCCTCATGCCTGAGTTCTCTTCCCTTGTCTATACATGTAACTAAGAATTGCAGCAATATAAGCAAACCAGTAAAGTCAACTGTTGAATTTAATACTTCCTTGGATTATTAACTTTGCTTTTATACTAACTTCCAAGTTATTTCCTGTTTAATACTACTTTTTCTTCTGTCTCAATATTTTCCTAGCTTTTATATTCTTTACTGAAAGATCATTACTTTCTTCTGAAGAGTTCAAATACTGCTGTATTATGAAGGAAATAATATTACAGTTCTGTCCTCTTTCCTGTGACTGTTTCCATGTTGTACAGGTCTGACTCATGACTTCCATCACTTTTTCTCCAAAATTGCTATAAACTTATTTCATTTTTCCCTCTTGTTTGCCCATATTTTTCTACCTTTCTTTTCCTGCCTATTCCACATATAATTTCTTGTCAGATTCTTGCATTTGGACTCCTACCCCATTTTCTGAGGACATGACTCCAAAACCATGATAAAGCTCTGTCAGAGTCTTTACAGAGTAAATCAGCCAGTTTTTCAGACACCTCATGCTGTCCAATCATATCATCTTTTCTTATTATCTATAGTCTTTATTTTTGGTTATAAAACGGATGAGTGAAACTGTTTCTAGTAAGAGGGAAATAAATTATTTATACTGCGGTGTTCTCTTTTTTCAAGAAGTAATCAAATTCATGATGATGATTTGTATTGAGGGAATGAGGAAATTTTTAGGACTCTGCTGTTGTCTTTACCATTTACTGGGACTACAGTGCTGTCAGAAAGTGCCATTATGCTAATCAGTGTACAAATATTTAATAAAAAAATGCCCCTGTCCAAAGTAACCTGAAGTCTGACTAACTACACAGGAAAAAATGTTATACAGTATACAAGTAAATGATCTTTCACAGTCAGAGGTAATGATATTTGTTCCTTTATTTCTTTTTATATTGAACCCCAGCCAATTCCAAGCCTGTCCATATATGCAACCACTTGTTAACAGAATTTCACCATATAACTTTAAATATTTGTATTTATATGTAAGTATTTATATATTTCCATATAGATGTTTATGAAAGATGTTTATAGATGTTATTGACCTGTGGTCCTAGAAGAGTGTTCATGATAGCATATTTAATAATTGATGACAAAAGATTATAGCTCAGTTAGAAAGTATCACTAATCAAGCAATTCCTAGCCATCAGCAAGGTAAGAAGTAATGTAGTTTGATGCTGGAAGGACAGTCTCTGAAAATTAAACAGTTTCTCAGTGCATGGTATTAAAAGTGCTATATAAATGAGTAAAAAGTAATGCAATATAATTAGGGCAAAGCTGAGGTCAAGTATCCTTTAAATTGAGATTAAGCGTATTATTCATGGCAGTGTAGACATCATTAGACATGTATAATGTCTATGAAGAGCAATCTATGTGAGAGGATATCAGTAATTGAGCTTGACATCACCAGCCAGCCAATTCAGATTTCTCTTATGATGCATAAGCTACATAAATCTTCAGAAACATTATTTTGTGCTAGAACTGGAAACATAAACCTCTGCAATAGCAAGTCAGGGACACAAATCTCTATACTAACACAATAATACATTTGTTATTATTTTGTAATTGATAAATGACACACTCAACACGAACAGAAAAGTGGGAGGTAAAAGTTGGAAGGTAAAGAAATAGAGGTGAGAGAGAAAAGGGTGGGAGGAAAGAAAATGAAGATGAATGTCTTTCCCAGATACCATAAAACCCAAGTCAACAATTTCAGATGAAAGATGAGAGGAAGAAGTATAGTGAGAATAAAGGTGAAAAAATATGATTAAATTCAGTACAGTTAACTGATGTAAATTATGCAGTCAGGTTCTGTTATAGTATTATCACCAGATGCTATGAAAGTTTAATATTTTATGTAAAATGGTAAATATACCTTTGAGAATAACTGATGTCTGTGATTTTTGTCCAAAAGAAATTAGACCCAGCCTTTTTTTACTATGATAGTGTGACCTTGCTCATAGGTAAATTCTGTCATAAAAGTCTTGTTAATTTGCTGACAGGGTGCTTACAAAGGGGCAAAGGGGCCTATAAATGTTGATAAATATATTTAAAAAATAATGGAAGGCATTAGAACCACAGAGGCATTAGTTAGATTTAAAATGACAGAAATAATAATAAAGTCTTTCTTTAATTTTCAGCATGTATTTCATTTTTTTTTTCTCTGTTCCTTTTCTCTATCTGTTCTCTTAATTAAATCTAAGTGAATTATTGAAATTGAGTAAGTTTTCAATTAGTTTTGGAAACACAAAGATGAGTTTGCCTGAAACAACATCAACACAATCTAATGGAAATGAGTAAATAATACCTAGTTGTATCTAACTCATGGATACTGAATACTTGTGTAACTATTTACTTCTGTTTCCATGATGTAAATGTATTGCATCAGCTGGATACAATATCATAGGGTGAAGAACAAATATATCAGGGAATGGATGCACTACAAAAGTCTATGTGGTTACATGACTCGGGCAGATCAAGGATGAGATATAGGGCTGTCTTGCAGAACTGTAGGTAAGCTGTGTAGTAAACCATTATTTCACAGTAAAAAGCCTGGAAATAGACATATAGCTCTATCACACAATACATAGGAAAAAAGGCAGAGCAATGGCAGTAGCACCTGCTGCAAAAAATGAAATCTCTGCATGTTATCTAATTATCCAACTGAACAACACAGTTTCCAGTCAAGATGTGTCTATGAACACATACTTTGCAGACCCACTGTGGTGATTAATCCTGAGGACATATGGAGTGGACTTTTACTCCACTGAATAGAAGAGTAGGTGAAGAATGCTTACATGACTGTCTTCTAGCCAAGAAGACCAATAGCTGCAGAAGGACTTGTCATAAAATGATAGGTCTGACTAATCTGGTGGCCTTCTACCATGGAGTGACTGCATTGGTGGATACGGGAAGAGCAACTGACTTCTTGACTTCTGTAAAGCCTTTGACACAGTCCCACACAACATCCTTGTTGCTAAATTTGAGAGATATGGATTTGATGAGTGGACTATTCGATGGATAAGGAATTGGCTGGATGGCCATATCCAGAGGGTTCCAGTCAATGGTTCAGTGTCCAAACAGAGATCAGTAACAAGTGGTGTCTCACTGGTCCATACAGTGACCAGTACTGTTCAATATCTACAGTAATGACATAATGGGGTTAAGGGCACCTTCAGCAAGTTTGCAGATGACACCAAGTTGAATGGTGCAGTTGATTCACTTGAAGGAAGGGATGCCATCCAGAGGGACCTTGACAGACTGAAGAAGTAGGCTTATGTGAACCTCATGAGGTTCAATAAGGCCAAGTGCAAGGTCCTGCACCTGGGTCAGGGCAACCCCCAGTATCAATACAGGCTGGGGGATGAAAGGATTGAGACCAGCTCTGCAGAGAAGGACTTAGGGGTACTAATGGATGAAAAACTAAACATGAGCCAACAATGTAGGCTTGCAGTCCAGAAAGCCAACTGTATCCTGGGCTACATCTAAAGAAGCAGATCAAGAGAGGTGATTCTGCCCCTCTGCTGTGCTCTCATGAGACCCCACCTGGAGTACTGCATCCAGTTGTGGGGACTCCAGCACAAAAAACACATGGACCTGTTGGAGTGGGTCCACAGGAGGGCCACGGAATGATCGGGGGCTGGAGCACCTCTCCTATGAAGAAAAGCTGAGAGAGTTAGGGTTGTTCAGCCTGGAGAAGAGAAGTCTCCAGGGACACCTCATTGTGGCCTTATTTTAAAGGGCACTTACAAGAAAAACTGAGAGAAACTTTTCACTAAAGCCTTTAGTGACTGGACAAGGGATAACAGTTTTGAACTGAAAGAGGGTAGATTTGGATTGGGCACAAGGAAGAAATTCTTTATGATGAGGATAGGGAGACACTGGACCAAGCTTCCCAGAGAAGTTCATGTCACATCACTGGAGGTGTTCAAAGTCAGATTGGACTTTGAAAGTTGTCTGTGCCCATGACAGGGGGAGTTGGAACTGGATGATCTTTAAAGGTCCTTTCCAACCCAAACCATTCTTTGATTCTGTGATCATTGGAGTAATCAGGCAGATATGCCTGGTTTCTGTTTCACATTTTCTTGCATTTTGGAAGTAATCCTGCTTTCAGAAGCTAAGAATTTAATGTATCTAGCATGTGGAAAGCATTCCTGACACTTTTTGTTTGGTTGTTTTTTTTTTTTCCCTACACATTACTATTTCTTTGTTGGATAGTTAACAATTGCAATATAAATATTAAAGTATATATAGTATAGTGCTCCATTTATTAGGCAGAATACATACAAATATTTGATAACATTTACAGACTGTATGAGGAGATGTTTATGTTTTTTTAAAATGTTTTTAATGAAGTATTTTTGCATGGTCACTGAGGTAAGTTCTAACATGAAAACTATTTTTATTATATAAATCTATGTGCCTGTTATTTAAATCTATCATCCTGAATGCTGAATTTGATATTAATCAAATGCATTTTTGATAAGAAAGAGATAACACAATGTCTCTTCGAAAACTAGAGAATCACCATAACTTAAAAAATCCCAGAACAATGAGAACCAAGCCTGTAAAAATGGCATTTAAATTCATTAATTTAACCGAGCTTGTGAGTATAAAGGTAATGTACCATAGATGAAAACATTTTATGGATAAACAAAAGGAAGAAAAGTACCAGCTGCCTTGTTGCATGACTTGAGCAAGTCAGATTAGATTGTGTGTCTTTATTACCAAATATCAATTCAGTGTTCTAGATGCAAATTACTTTGTTCTTATTTCTATACAGTCATACTTGCATTACACGGTAGCATAGAACACTTAAGAAAAACCATGTTAAATTAGAAGAATATGGTGGTATGGACATGTCTTCTGAGCTGAGTCAGTAAATACACAAACACACATACACACATGCATAATAGATATATACATCACATATGTGCACTATGATTTGTAAGATCACACTAACAACTTCTATTTAGGAGTAAACTGTCTTCTGTTATATATTAGCTAACAGACAGACATCAACATGAAGTAGAGGACAACTCTAGCTTTCCTCACGGTATCTTGTTTATAGGTCTGTACCATTATTTAGAAGCTTGTGTTAAAAAGGAGATGCATTAATCATTACACTGAAAGAAATGAAGTAACAGCGCAGTTTAGTTAGTAAGAATCACAGAATCACAGAATCGTCTAGGTTGGAAAAGACCTTGAAGATCATCCTGTCCAACCATCAACCCAACATTAACAGTTCCCAACTACACCATATCCCTCAGCGCTAAGTCGACCCTACTCTTCAACACCTCCAGGGATGGGGACTCCATCACTGCCCTGGGCAGCCCATTCCAACGCCTAACAACCCGTTCTGTAAAGAAATGCTTCCTAATATCCAGTCTAAACCTTCTCTGGTGCAACTTGAGGCCATTACCTCTTGTGCTATCGCTTATTACTTGGTTAAAGAGACTCATCCCCAGCTCTCTACAACCTCCTTTCACGTAGTTGTAGAGGGCGATGAGGTCTCCCCTCAGCCTCCTCTTCTCCAGACTAAACAACCCCAGTTCCCTCAGCCGCTCCTCGTACGACATGTGCTCCAGACCCTTCACCAGCTTCATTGCCCTTCTTTGGACACGCTCGAGTAATTCAATGTCCTTTTAGTAGTGAGGGGCCCAAAACTGAACACGGTAATTGAGGTGCGGCCTCACCAGTGTTGAGTATAGAGGTAAGATCCTTTCCCTGTCCCTGCTGGCCACGCTATTGCTGATGCAAGCCAGGATACCACTGGCCTTCTTGGCCACCTGGGCACACTGCTGGCTCATGTTCAGCTGGCTGTCAATCAACACCCCCAGGTCCCTCTCTGACTGGCAGGTCTCAACTTGGCTACAGCTGTTAAGGATAATAAAAAATGTTTCTATAAATTCATTAACAACAAAAGGAGGATTAGGGAAAATCTCCCTCCTTTACTAGATGCAGAGGGAAACATGGTAACTAAGGATGAAGAAAAGGCTGAGGTGCTCAACACCTACTTTGCCTCAGTCATTAGCAGTGGAACTGACTGTTCCCTGGACACCCAGCCTCATGAACTGGGAGATGAGGAGGGGAAGCAGACTGAGGTCAGCACAGTTGAAGAGGAGGTGGTCAGAGACCTGCTACACCACTTGGATGCACACAAGTCTGTGGGACCGGATGGGTTAACCCAAGGGTGCTGATAGAGTTGGCAGATGTGCTCGCCAAGGCACTTTCCATGATTTACCTGAAATCATGTCTAACTGGGGAGGTCCCATGGGACTGGAGGGTGGCAAATGTGACACCCATCTACAAGAAAGGCAGAAAGGACGATCCAGGAAACTATAGACCTGTCAGTCTGACCTCGGTGCCAGAGAGGGTCATGGAGCAGGTCATCTCGAGTGCCATTAAAAGTCATATAATGGACAACCAGGGCATCAGGCCTAGTCAGCATGGGCTTATGAAAGGCAGGTCCTGCCTGACAAACCTCATCTCCTTCTGTGACAAGATGACTCGACTATTGGACGAGGGAAAAGCTGTCGATATTATCTACCTGCATTTTTGAAAAACATTTGACACAGTTCCCCATAGGTTTCTTATAGAAAAACTGGCTGCCCATGGCCTGGATGAGCGAAGGGTCTGCTGGGTCAAGCACTGGCTGGATGGACAGTTCAGAGAGTGGTGGTCAATAGAGCTAAATCCAGCTGGCGGCCGGTCACAGGTGGTGTTCATCAGGGCTCGGTGTTGTTTCTGTTCAACATCTTTATTGATGATCTTGATAAGGACATAGAGTCTATTATCAGTAAATTCGCAGATGACGCCAAGTTAAGTGGGAGTGTCGATCTGCATGAAGATAGGGAGGCACTGCAGAGAGACTTGGATAGGTTGGATCGGTGGGACAACGTCAACGGGATGAGCTTCAATAAGGCCAAGTGCCAGGTCCTGCACTTGGGCCACAACAACCCCATGCATCGCTACAGGCTTGGGGATGTGTGGCTGGAGAGCTGTGTGGAAGAGAAGAATCTGGGGGTTCTAATTGACAAGCAGCTGAACATGAGCCGGCAGTGTGCCCAGGTGGCCAAGAAAGCCAACGGCATCCTGGCTTGTATTAGAAATAGTGTGACCAGCAGAAGTAGGGAGGTGATAGTCCCCCTGTACTCTGCACTGGTGAGGCCACACCTGGAGTATTGTGTCCAGTTTTGGGCACCTCAATACGAGAGGGATATCGAGGTGCTGGAGCGAGTGCAGAGGAGGGCAACGAAGCTGGTGAAGGGCCTGGAGAACAAATCCTATGAGGAGAGATTGAGGGAGCTGGGACTGTTCAGTTTGAGGAAGAGAAGGCTGAGGGGAGACCTCATCACCCTCTACAACTACCTGAAAGGACATTGTAGAGAGGTTGGTGCTGGTCTCTTCTCACAGGTGATTAGTGACAGAACAAGGGGGAATGGCTTTAAACTCCAACACGGGAGGTTTAAACTGGACATTAGGAAAAGATTTTTCACAGAAAGAGTGGTCAGACAGTGGAATAGGCTGCCCAGGGAGGTGGTGGACTCACCAGGGAGGAGGCAGAGAAATTGGGAGCAGAGATGAGCCCAGGAAAAAGGGAGAGGTGGGGGAAGGGTTTTTTAAAGAAGTGGTTTATTTCTCACTGTCCTGCTCTGATTGGTAAATTAGTGGTGGTGGTGGTATTGAAATTAAATTAAGGGTTTTTTTTCTTCCCCAATCTAGTAAGCATTTTGCCTGTGACCATAATGGGTGAGTCAACCCTCCCCATCCTTGTTTTTATCCCTGAGCCTTTTGTTTTATTTTCTTCTCCCCATCCTTGAGGGGGAAGGAGTGAGAGAGCGGCTGGGTGGTGCTCAGTTGCCCTCTGGGCTTGAACCATGACGATTTGAAAAAAACTGTGAGAATCTGCTTCTCAAAGAGATTGAATATCAGGAGTTAGTTAAACTCAATAGATTCTTAAACCGCTTACAGGAAACTAGTATCACAGAGATAACATAGAAGACAAATATGCTATTAAAGTATTTTGAGGCACAGATAATCTTACTTCTGCCAGTTGGAAATGACTGGTTTTTAAGTTGAATAAAAAGCAGAGGCTACATACCAAAAAATATGAACTATGTAGTTTTAATATTGCACTAACAAAGTCCACAAATTTGTAAAAGAGAATAAATGTTCTATCAGCAGTGTTCAAAACGATAATTCGTATAGTGTTTAAAATGAGAAATATTGACGTTAATGATTTTTTTGATTGATTTTTTCCTCAGATGTTCAATATTTTTCGGTAGTTAGCACCTACAAATTGACTTAATTTTATCTTCCAAAACAAGGTGTAAATTGTTAGTACCTTTTAAAGAAAAAAAAGTTATCTTGGGTAAATGAAACAGCCTGGATTCTTTATTATGTATTTTAAATCGAATTGTTCAGTGAGAAAGGGTATTCTAAGACTTGTTTCTTGAAGCATGAACAGAAACAGATAAAATCACTAAAGTGAGAACAACAAATAATTGCAGACAGAAAAAAAACAACACACCTAAAATATTACTTAATATTTCAAGTCTCAAATACAGCCCCTTTCAAGAACCTTGTCCTTAGTTCTAGGGTATGTGACACTGATTATTCCAACTTTCCAATATTTAAAAGAAATCCCAAGTAAGAAGTCTACGAGGAAAAATGTACAGCTTTACTTTTTTGTAATTATCTGACAAGACATGAAGAGTAATTAATCATATTCATAAAATCTGGAGAAGAGTGCTACCACTACTTCTGTTGTTCAGTTAAGCAATCAAAACCAGCACAGTTATTTTTGCTGCCTTGGCTGAGTAAAGAATTAGTGCCTGTAAGAAGGGGTACTGAAAATTCTGTCCAACGGATCCATCCTGAATTTCTGTTGAAGCTGCCACCAGCAAAGTTACAATGAGGGTCCAAAGTTCAGCCATACTATATTTAGTAGCAACAACTACCATGGGCTGCAGTTTGTCCCTAATAGAGCAGATTGTGAAGTAGTGTGGCTGAGACAGGGTCTGAGACATGGGCTGCCCCTTGCAGATTGGAGACCTGCTCATCTCTGTGCTGCTTGTGTACCAGGTGTTGCTTGGTCCTCAGTGGCATGACACTTAAGCCTATTGGCCTAAGTACCTTCAGGAACACAGCTCTCAAACTATACATAGTATGCAAAGTATGTACAATAAATGTCAACTTCTGGTGCAAATAACTTAGAGTTAACAAAACATACAAAAGACTGAAAGAGAGAGGAAAAACAGTATGATCAAGAGAGAGAGCAGACAAATTAGGTGATGAATTTTACGGTAAACTGGTGTAATCCCAGAGAAAATCTTTTAAGAGATTTGAACTGTTTCTGCTTTTATATTTTTTCACATAATCTGGCAAGTAATCTTCAATATGTTCAGGATTATTAAAAAATAATACTAAGTTTACTGATTAGGTACCTGCACTAGATATTAATCTCTTCTATTTACAATGTTAAATGTTTTACATTAAATAGTGAATTTTTCTATGTCTCTTTGAAATGCTGTATTTCCATTATTAGTGTTGTTACTGATAGATATGAAATACTTCTTTTGGAGGTCGGCACCTTGGAAATCCTAAACTGACTACCTGCAATTTAGAGAGTTTATAAGGAATGTAATTTTGTTTTTCTGATTTGCTACGCTTCTTCAAAACTTTTCAGACTCCTTCAATTTTAGCAAAGAGTAAACTAGAATAATAGTTTCCTAGAAACAGCTCTAAATTACAAAATCTGATATTAATGTATATATTATATAATCTTATATTAAAATATAGCTATAACTATGGAGTTCTTCTGTTAATTTGTCCAGCCTGGTATGTTTATTAATAAATTCTCTTCTAGTAGTACTCTTCTAGTAATTACTCTTCTATATCATCTAATAGTACTTTTCTACTAATACACAAAGTTTGCTTATCTTAGGTTTTCCAAATTAATATGATGTGAAAAAAATTAAATTCTAAATTTATAGATTCTTGGATATTATGACTAAGATTGCCCTATTAGAGTAGAACAAATAGGGCCAATGGACTTCTTGAGATTCACCTTACAGAGTACTTCTATAAACATTTTCCTTGGGAATCAAGTTAATCAGCCATAAATCCTGTCAGTTTAAGACAAAGTGTGAGTATGAAGACATTCTGTGATCTGTGTGTAATGCAGGTAGTTGATGTGTCTTTTGGATATTTTCCTGTTATGTTCTGGTTGGTTTTGTTCTCTCTCTCATCTTTTCTCCTGGGGAAAATAAAAATAAAAAAATCTCAATTTTATCTTTTTTTTTTTTTTTAAATTGGACTTTTCAGGTGCCCACCTTCTGTCCATTGTGGAGAACTCTGAACCAACCATTCTTGATATAAAAATTAAAGACCGACTTTCCTATGTTTATTTGACTCACATTTTCTCTTTCACAGTCATGATTTACCTATTAATTTCTGATGTGTAAATCTTCTGTACTTTATGTGGAAGTGAGTACAATGGAGGATAGTAAGAACCACAAACATAAGCCTGAAACCAGATCTCTGCAAAACTGTGATGTGGAATTATTATCGACTGAAATGGACTAGGTTTAGACTAACTAGTAAAACCTGGTTTGCATTTATGCTTATGTTGCAGGTCTCTATATGAAAGAGACTTCAATATGTAAAGGGAGATATAAGGAAGATGGAGAGAGACTTTTTACCAAGGCCTCTAGTGACAGGATAAGGGACAATGGGTTTAAACTTACAGATGGTAGATTTAATTTGACATAGAACATTTTTTATGATGAGACTGTTGAGACACTGGAACATGTTGCCCAGAGAAGTTGTGGATGGCCCATCCCTGGAAACAGTCAAGCTCATGTTCAACAGGGCTTTGAAAAACCTGATCTAGTTGAAGATGTCCCTGCTCATTGCAGGGGGGTTAGACTAGATGACTTTTAAAGGTCCCTTCCAACCTGCACCATTTTATGATTCTATTAAGAAATGCAAGTCATAGGCATGTTTTCCAACTATTTTATTTACTACTATTCATTATGGCCACCTTTATACAAATGGCATCTTCTTCCATCTTCCTGCTGATACAAAGTCACCATGTAAAAAATCACTGTCTTTGACACAGACTAAGTGAGAATGACTCTCCAATAGGGGAAATATCTGGGAAAGGAGGGATCTGGGTTCCATTTCAGTTTTGGCAGATATTTATGTATTTTTCTCAAATGGAACATTCAATGGGAAAGAAGAGGCGCTCTCCCTCATACAAAAATCCCCCCAGCTTCATGGGGTAATTCTCTGGAAGGAATTCATGACTCTTAAAGCTACTGATACCAAACCTGTACTGCCTACACTGAGCTTCTACATAAGAAACCAGTATTACTACTAGGTGTGTGAGGCAAATTGACATTATTGGGCAAATATAGGTCAAATTCAGAAAGAGGTTTGGAATACTGGAGTGTTACTGCAACCTCTTCAGCAAATCTACTAGCCACTAGGTTTTTATTCTCTTATAATGGTACTCTTCTTGCCTGTAATATCATATCTACCTCATTTTATTCGACTTTGTAGATTCCATTTTGAAAAATAATGGAACTTCCTTAAATAAGATGTGTTTCTTGTTGAATGTATAAAATACTGGGAAAATCTGCTACTGCAGAAAACAAAAGCTACAACGGGGTGAATTTCTAAGTGACTCCACTGAATAGCACTCGTATAAACTCAGGTTTTCCTTCTGTAAAGAAATTATTTTTATATTTCTATAGTGATACTAAAACTGATCAAAAGCTGTGAAGATAAAGGGTGTTTATTTCACTTTAATCAAAGCATAATCTCACATATAAATATGTCATAAGCCAAACTGCTTTTATTTAGAGTATTCAAACATCAGTGTCATGTTTTACTGCTCACAAATAGTCTTTTTTTATACATGGTACATGTATCAGTGGCCATATTCAACCAGTGCTACTGCCTTTATTGTTGAAATACATGTAAAGATGGGCTGGTAAAAAGACAATAAATGATTGGCATGTGCTCTTAGTTTCAGTTATGGATCAGTTTCTGTCATAAATCAGTTCAGATGTGCTGAATGTCACAGGATGTCAGAAATGTCAAGACACTTAAAGCCAAAGCCAAATCCCAAGATGTAAATTGCGACATCAGGGTTCATACCGTTGGCCTCCAAGGGGTCTGTTTGATCTTCCGGAACATAAATCTTGGCTTCGATTTTCATTGAAGTAGGTAGTGGGTTTATGGTTTTTACAGTCTAAAAAAAGGTATTTATTTAAGGAGGGAGGAAAAGAAAATTCCACAGTAAAACTGTAATTGAGAGAACGACAGCATGAGGATTCAGAGCAAGAATTTATTTTTCATCTTAAAATATATATGAGGTATCTGTATGCTAATATCACTTTACATAAATGTCCTCCATGGATAAACATCTTTATGTGTGAAGCCTCATCCTCAAAAAACTGTATGTTATGAAACAACTTATGAGAATGACATTAGCTGACCACTCAATTATTTCTCTTAAATGAAGCAATTACTTTCTTCCGCAGAAGTTCAGTCATTGCTGAAGCCACTAAAGGATGATATTCTTCTTGTCTAAGTAACATTGCATTTTATGTTTGAAATAAAATCTTTTGTACTGTGTTTAATGGAAAAATCCACAGTGTTAGTGTGACATTCCTTTACAGATTTTTTACTTATTTATTTTCTCCTTTGCAATACCTGAAATTTTTCTGCATTTTTTCAGTCTTTTTAATTTCACCTATCTGAATCTTTAAATGTTTCTTTATTTACTTACACTGTTAACTTTGGTTCTTTTCCTCTTTTATAATTACAGTCAAATTATGACACTAATAAAACAAAAGAAAAAAAGATGAAGCCATATTAGTAGATCTAATTAGTTCTCCCTTATCATTACACTATTTACAAGAAACATACAGTGTCCACAATATCAGCAGTAAATCAAGAATTCTTGCATTATTTCTCCAGAAATAATATAAGGAATGTATTGGAGGACGGATTTCTGACATACATTTTTCATACAGCTCAGTGATTATCTTGGCCCCACTTTAAATATTTTCTTTCTCCATGGAAATAATTAACAAAGTGAAATCATAATGAAAGTTCAAAGATTTTAAAAGTTTATTTTATATGTAATTATTTTAAAGACATACACTGTAGATGAAAGGGGAGAAAAAATGCAGGAAAAAGTGTATGATGACTTGATCAGCAGAGTAGTACTAATGGTCACTGACAAACATACTCTGTGTTTTTTCACCTGATCTGAAAAAAGTAGTCATGTAATCAGTGTTCTAATTTTAGATACTGCTTTTGTAAAAGCCGTGAAGTTCTATGGATAGAAGTGAGACAGAATTTGTAGGAGGTAATAGCTTTTATAGAAATAATATAGGTGGGGGGAGAAGGGTGGAGGAAAAAAAAAATTGAGCAAACAAACCTTTCCTATTCTCTAAAGTCAAGAAGAAGAAACTTCAAGTCAAAATTCACTGTAAGTTTAACTTAATTATGTTAATGAATTTGATAACGTAAAGAAAAAGGTGACTGGCACTTAAAATGTAAAGGGGTATGTTAGGAAGGGAAGAAAGGGATAAATTTTATGTATCTTTATCAGGTTATGGACAATCATCCAGATCAAAAAATCATAGCTTTATACCAACTAACACCAACTTTCAGCTGAACTATGGCTTATGTTATGGAAAAATATACCAAGGAGGGCCTGTCTGACACCGTCTAAGCAACTAATCCAGATGATTTCAAGGGAAGTATGCCAAATAACATCACATGTAAGTCTGTGTCTCGTAACTAACAGATGCTGATATTTCATAGCTTTTGTTGAATTCTTATTAAAATTAATAAGACTCTTTCTATTGACTTTACAGGCTTATGGATCTGACCAATGTCTCTGGTTAAAATATATAGAGTAATTTATATTCCTGCCATTAGTATTTACAAATAGAGAAGATCTCTGTCCTTACTGCACATATTTGCATAAATTTTTAGAAATTATTTCATAAAATTATTTCCACAAATTCTTTTAAATTAAACTGATAATGCAGTGTAAATTACCAGAAAGTACAGGGCCCATGAAGACACCCAACAGCACACAGTGGTGAACATTAAATTTGTTAGCATGCTGTTACAGTATCTTTTTATTATCAGTTCACTGTTCCTTTCTCTACCCTTTTTTCAGTAATGATGATCATGATGGTGACAGTTATACATAGCAGAAGTCTTAGTTACAGATAATGACAGTGAAGCCCACTGATATTTTTTCTTCTCCATTTTTTAATTTCATGTAAAACTATCATTTCTCATCAGCTTTTTTCTTTATCCTGTCACCATTTCTGTGCTGTCTGAGCTGCAGACAGGACTCCTGCATAGCTGTTCCTAATGTGCCCTTTACTCCCCTCTTAAATTTGTCACCTAAGATGATGATTCACAGCATGACAAATTGGTCCATCTCACTCTCCACCCCTGCTGCAAAAACTCGAGTGCTACTTCTGCCAGGCATAGTATCATGCCTGCTAAGCACTGCCAAGTCCCTCAGTGCCTTGGTCTGTAGTGACTCCCCACGGTTCCTCATCTGTTCAGTGGGAGAGAATATTTTCTACAGAAAATATTTATAATGTACATAATTTGATTAAATAAAGGACCTACGTAATGGCTAAGGGTCTCATGTAAGTGAGGAACATGATTGCATTGATGCATAGCAGAGAAAACTGAATGCACAGCACTACCTTTGCACCTGCATTGCTCAATTGTGAGAGCTTCCTTATCTCTGAACTGAACATACATATTTTATTCTGGGTTATAACGAAGGGCTCAATACTAGAGAGACACTTGTAAAGCAATCTTAATTAATAATCTTATATAAGATTAGAATTCCAGTTAATAAATATGTCATCTAAACTCTCCAGGATTCCAGGAACCTAGCAAAAAGCTGGAAATGGCTATTTTCAATATAAGAAATTAAAACATTTTACAAAAGTTTTTTGAAATGCTTTTCATGTCAGTTCAAATCTGAGACTTTTACAGTCATAGTTTTAATGTTTTATGCGTCATGCAAAATATGATGTTTTTAGCACATCTGCGCCCTCTAGCATCATAGTTTGGTTGCTAGCTTAGTAAAGATTCAAAAGTATTAGTTAATGCATCACCAACTTCCTGTGTCTGTAGTAGTAGCAGAAACGACGTTTTTCATCTTTACAATTTCACTGGAAAATAATTGTTTTCAGAGGTTTTTTGTATCAAAGTCCTCCAGCAATCCTGCTCGCGCATCTATAGCCATAAATAAAATTCAATCCTTAGCAACATCCTTAATATTTTGTATCAGGTTGTAGCACAAAAACTGTAGCATGGAACATTTTTTCAATGAAAATAAGCCCATAAGAGAAAAAAAAAAAAAGTCTATTTTTATTTATCTACCTCTGTTTTAGGAAACAGTAATAACAAACACTGGAGCAAGTTGCCCAGAGCAGTTGTGGAGTCTCCATCCTTGGAGATACTCAAAACCTAACAACACAGCCCCGAACACATATTAGTTGATCCTACCTGCTCTGAGAATGGCAATGGACTAGACAGTCTCCAGAGCTGTCTGCCCACCTCGACGATTTTGTTAAGAGTGTATGACTGGTAATTCATTTGTTAAGCATGCCAGCAAAATGGTATAAAATAAGTTTTTGCCAGATCATCAGTGCATTGATATAATATGACCTTTGTGTACTCTTCCCCCCTTCTTATTTGCTGTTGGTGTTTTTATATCAAATAACAACTATATTCTTGCATCCTACCACATTTTCCTTGATCACCTTTACATTCCTTTACTTCTTTATCTGTTTTAGGTTACTAAACTTTAAGACTGTGTCTGTTATTTTTACGAGTGTTGTACTACTGAAATATGTGCTATATTTTACAGATGGAGAAGAGACACAGAGAATTAATTTCTGTTTTGGTTCAGACTATTATCACCAGGCAAAGGACACAAGGTCCTGACTGGAGGAGGCATCACCTACAAAAGCAATGTGTGTTTGTGAAATTTGCTGGGTGAAGCAGTCCTATGGGAAGCAGACAGGGGAACAACAGTGTGTGTACTGCTCATGATGCTTAGGGAGGCTGTTCATCAGGAGTGCAGTGGCTGTAACCTGTGTTTCTTGAAAGATGCCTATTTCTATTTAACCTACATTTAAGGCTTCCTCAGACTCTAAACAGTGTGGAATGCTAAACATAAAAAATATAAAAGGGGTTGATTTATAAGTAGAAAAGTACAGATACAAAAATTGTATTACTTTACAGTATGTTTATATAAAATGATGTCAAGGTGATAAATAGGCTTCAGGAAACCGCTAGAAAAATAATTCAAGTTCCAGGAACCCTGCTAATATTTTATCCGAAAGAAGTTTAAGCAGTAACTTGATCATGATCTGTAGTTGCCTACAACAGAAAAGATATCTTAGCTGACTGCAACACAGCAAAAGCTTCTACCAAAAATCTGAAGCTAGAGGAATTCAGACTACATCTAAGGTAAACTTTTTCAGGAGTGGAATGCCAGGGAACAGTGAGGGCAAGCTGGTCCCAAAGGGATGGGAATCCAGGAGCCAAGGCTGACCCTGCGCAGGCTGTGCCCTTGCTGACAGGGAAGAGTCCTGCAAGGACTGAACACAGGCAGAGCTGAGGACAGGTTACAGGGTCCATTGACATGACAAGTGGTGAACCAGGTCCACAGTCCCTCCAAGACATCACCTGGGAACAAAAGGAGAAAGGATCAGGGACAGATGGAGGCAAGCCAGATCATAGGGCTGAGGGGTATATCCAGGGGACAGGGACAGGGCTGCAGACCAGCACTTCTACAGTGTTGCTGGGGCAGGGACTGATGACCCTGGAGCTGAGATGAAATGAGGTCCTAGGTCCACGTGCAGAGGTGAGTGAGGGGCCCATGTGATGCTGTTAATGCCTTTATGGCTGTGACAAGATGTTACAAATTCTCCAACACTTCAGGATCTTTCAAGCGATATGGATATTGTAACTCAGCCAGGATGTGTCATGTACTGTTTTTTCAAACACATTGAGCATGATTCCCTTGCTGACACAGCTTTCTAGGTGCTTACAATTCTGCTTTACTGGCATTAATATATATAATTAGAGTAACATTTATAGCATTAAATATACTGTAAATGGATACCTTTGGAGCATTTTCAGATGAGAATCAGACTAATTTTTAATGTAATAGTATGCAATCGATTCAGTTTAGAAATAGTAGTGTCTTTTGTTTCCTGTCTTATTGATCATGTATTAGATAAATTCAAAAGCTTTTGCTGAGATGCAAAGATGAAACCTTTGCACTGGAAAAACAATTTTCTAAGCAAAGTGTTGTTCCTCTGTAATTCAGATGGGACAATACAGATGTTTCATATGTTTTCTTTGACTTTAAAAGAAAAAGACACAAAAATGATGCAGAGCACCAATCTGACAATATCAAAAGGCGTAGGGCCATTGCAGTCATGCTTCTGTTTGTCCTAGGGTTTCTTTTTCATATTATGACATTGTACCTTTATGATACTTATTTGCAATTACTTGTTACATAAGACGCTCTATTAATGTTTACAATTTATAGTCATCCTTCATGTTCATCTTCTTTATTTTCTTTTCTTTTTAATGAGCTTATGATAATTAGAAAGAATGAGGAGGGGTGAGATATTCTTAGTCAATGCTTTTACTGACACCTTCTAATACAAGCTGTATTTTATTTTAAGCAAAATTTAATCAAAATCCAGATCAGATTCGGTTTACATTGCGTGTGAAATGAAATGCCTGTAACCAACACATATGGTTGATTTATGCCTAAATATACAGTTAAGAAGTTATATTTAGGAATCTGAAAACTGAGCCTGGAAATTTCTTCATACTGCATGTATGACATTAATTCTGTTTGATGTTACATCAACACAGGGATTAAACAAGCACATAATATAGTGTGTATGTGTGTGTGTACATTTCTCCACCTACTTCTTAATGTATTACCTTCACACTATCATATCTCTTTAGTATTTCTTTGTAATCTCCTCCCACTCTATATGTTTTTTCTTGTTCTATTCACTTTATCATGAATGGTTCAGGAACTTCTTCCAAATGCTAAGTAATCAGAATTCATACCTAAGCACAGATCTTTTAAAGGTCCTTGTCACTGCTTTATCTGACATGTTCCTGCTTAGCCTTCAAGTACCAATTCTGATTTTGATACTGTCATGATCTTTGATACTGTCTGGAGTTTCTTGAAATGTTATGCTTAGCTATATTTATACAATCTCATTTATATATTTGGTTGTGACTGTCAATGCTATTGCTACATAGGGACCATGAATATAGGCATTCCTAAAATGCAGGCTGAGAGAGTTAGTGTTGTTCAGCCTGGAGAAGAGAAGGCTCTGACGAGACCTTATAGCAGCCTTCCAGTACTTCAAGGAGGCCTACAGGAAAGATGGGGAGGGACTCTTTATCAGGGAGTGTAGTGATAGGGCAAGGGTTAATGGTTTTAAACTGAAAGAGGGTAGATTTAGATTAGATATTAGGAAGAAATTCTTTACTATGAGGGTGATGAGGCACTGGCACAGGTTGCCCAGAGAGGCTGTGGCTGCCCCCTCCCTGGCAGTGTTCAAGGCCAGGTTGGACGGGGCTTTGAGCAACTTGGTCTAGTGGAAGGTGTCCCTGCCCATGGCAGAAGGGTTGGAATTAGATGGTCTTGAAGGTCCCTTCCAACCCAAACCATTCTATGATTCTATGATATATTTACCTATGACTGAGTGAGTCAGAGTGTTTATGTTAGCTGTTTAGATTATAAAAGTGTTTGAAGGATGGAGAGAGCTACCTTGGAAAGGTGATTCACTGCTCTAGCAGTCTGATCAGTGAGCTTGCACCAGTTACTCATCAGAAATGTTAGCTCTGAGTCTGATTTCCCACTCTGTCTGAAATTCTTGCCAAAACAAATGCCTTTTCCACCAGGATGTGGCAAAAGAATGAATAAGTATAAAAAGCTCTGTTGAGTTTTGCCTGGGACAGTTAATACCTCTGATAGGCAGAGGCAATAAGCGAAATAGAATAACAAAAATTAGCAACCCAGGGATATATAATAATATTTATGGCACTTTTCTAGCAGTGTATATTTACACTCCGGGCCTGAACTCAGAACTAAGCATACATTTGAGTCACTAAAGGGTCAGAACCAGAACCAATTACATGCTAAGCCACATCACAAGGAATTGAGGCATAGTCATTCAGCTGAAGAGCTAGTCTTTCTTTTATTTCTTCATTGTCCCTTGCCCAGAAGAAGGAATAAGAAAGAGTTTATGATTAGAGAACTCATATGAGAGAAGTGAAAACTATGGTCTTGAGACACGTTGAGAAAGGGAGGAAAACTGAAGTCCAGTCTCCAACTTTTTTGGTGTTTTATGTTCATATAGGCAGGAGTGTTTCTCTAGCCTGTAATGTTGATGAAAGAAACCATTCCCAATGTGCTTTTATTTTGTTGAATTCATTATATTTTTGGTAGATCCAGATCAGATCAGCACTCTCTTGAGACTTTGAAATTTTCTCTAAGCTCTGTCTGAAGGTAACAGAAGAACTGAAACACCTAAAAGTTTAGTGTCTCTATTCATTTAAAAGAAAAAGAAAAAAAAAGCAAAATAGAATAAAATTAGCCAAAATGCCTACAACTCTTTCTGGTCTGAAATGCTAATGCTGATTGAATTACAGACACTCCCTGGCTAACACATCAATGTAAGGTTCGAATTCTCTTTTCCAGGAATCTAACTGCAGTCATTTCATGGACTTGTTTCAGAGGCCTTAATCAGATGCTCAGAACCATCAAACAAGAAAAAAAAAGTGATGTCATATTTGATATCAAATAAACGTTATGACTTCAAATCTCTGCTTATTGCCTGACCTGTGTGCCAGGCTGCAAGAATTTTCATCTTGTCAGAACTTGTACTGTAGAAGATGCTGAACTGCATGGCATTTTCTATTCATTTCCAGCACAGTACATCCTGCTTTTATGCTGTCCCTTATTATACAAATTTAAGGGTTGTTTTTCAGTTATTTAAAGGACATCTGTTCAAACTAAGAATATGCTTAAAAGAAACGGTACTGGCTTCCAGTTTAACAGAGCTGCTGCTTTACTGTCCAAAGAGCTCATCTTGCTAAGTTCACTGATTGCCTTCAGTTGCCTCCCTGATCTCCCGCCTTCCTGTATTCTATATTTCATTGTCAGAGAAGAAGAGAGAAAGAGAAACTCACTGTTATACATGCCATATGTTTTAAAGCTTGCATGGAACTTCATAACAATTCTATGCTTTCTTTGTGATTAGATGCTACTTAGTAATCTAGTGAAGAATGTGAATGAAAAATTAGTACCTCTATTATCTTATTTGCCTTCTAGCCATTTGCTAAGTGTTTTTGTCAAATAGACCAACTTTACAGATCTAACTTGCTATTTACGTAACTCGTCAAGAAAGACTAGGAGGATACAATATTGAGAGAGAGAGATATATATAAAAGTGAACTGGAGGATAACTGGTTGGACAAGAGGTTGATATGACTAGGCCTCCCCTACTTCTGGTGGAGATACGTGTGAACATACTTTACATTTGTTCTCCATGTGATCAGTACATCTGATGTTTCTGGGAAGAGTCAGGTTTCATTTTATGCACAAACCACTGGACAATGCATGTGTAGAAATTCCATTGAGAATTTCTGGAAAACAGTGAATTTACTGTGATGCCAGGTAATGATTCCTTGGTTTAAAGACTAAATAATTTTTTTAAGTTCTCCTGATTTATGTGAACATCTTGTAAGAACTCTAGTTGTCACAGCATGATATATGCATAAAATATATTCAACAGGATTTCAAAGTTTTACTGCAGTCATCACCATAATTTCTGATATATGAAGCTTTACTGGGGACAGCTGACCTCTTCTGGTCATCCGACTAAGAAAATCTCATTGCAAGGCAGCTCTATATATAGCAGAGTGATGAATGTAGCAAGGGACATTTAGAGCACTTAAATTTAGGAAAAGCATTTATCTTGTTAAGCAAGAGCTTATTGTATTTTTCAGTTTGCTCTTTTGTGATATCATTGTTTTCTCTACATTCTTCAGGATGGGACCTGAAGACCCTATACATTTTTTTGACTAGAAAATGGCCAGTCAAAAATGTTTTGGGTGCCAAAGTATTTAATATTTATGTCAGGAGAAATATTAGTAATGACAGTTAAGAATAAAATGTGAGTGGTCATTAGACTCTCATGTCAGGGGAAAACCAAGACAGATGAATGAGTTAATATTGTAAAGTAGGACTAAGAACTTCCACAGTCATAGCAATGACACTTATTTATCTGGGAACTCTCTTGAAGAGAAAGTGCTGTATTCTGTATATAATTTTAAATCATATATGTTGCTTGCTATAAACAAATATTGATTTGCTTTCTTTCAGGAATAATGCAGCATAAACAAGCCTTAAACTGGAGATGCTCTCAACTATGTTGAGAACAACTGAATTCACAGAAAAAAAAATTTGGTTTTTTTCTCTCTTTTTTTTTTTTTTTTTTAATCTGTGGAACTACATGTATTGCAGTATCCAATCATTCATTTAAAACTTTTGTAAATCTTGAAATAAAATGCCGGTTTAAGAGAACTTGAAGAAAAGTAGATGCATTACACGATCATCAGAGGTGTGCATTAAATAGTTGACTTAATCAGCTAATTAATATTTGAAACCTTGAAGGTTGTCTCCATCCAGTAAATATGTAGTATCAACAGTTTGGGAGAAGACTGTTTCAGTGTTTAAGATATAACTGGTTGACACTGTGGAACATCAGCTTTGTACCTAACATAATGTCCAATTTCAGCTGACTCCTATGAAGGCTCATAGGCTATGTCTCTTCCAGGCTATATTTCTTCCAGTAAAAAGGAGCCAGGCCCTGTTGGCTTGTTTGAGAGCAACTGATCCAGTCTAATTCACCTGCATATGGTTATATTCTCTTGCATGGTAAAACAAGGTATATTCATTCATTCTGCCTACCCTTTGGCCCGTTATTCTCCTGTGCCATGCTCAGGCATTGTCTGGGAGATTGAGATTTGGCATGGGATAAATCATATGAGTGAGAGCCCTGACAATTAAACCATGAGAGCTGGTTGTTCACTAGTCTTTGAGCTAGTACAGCACCTCACTCTTCTTATTTCATTAGTATAAAGGTGAGCTTGAAAGACCCTTTGAATCAAGGAAGAAATTAGTGATGAAATATTTTTGACATGGTCCTTGTTATATACATAAAACCACAAAATTCAGTTCTTCAAAACATGTAGCATAAAGGAAGCCAAAATCATCTTCCTGGAGATGATCTGTCTTTTTTTTCCCCAGAACGCTGTGGACCTTCTCATCTTATTTTTCTTCTCTTCTTGCCTCTGTACTTCTCTTGCTGCTTTTTGCATTGCTCCCACATTCAGACATATCCATCTCTATTGTTTTTAATATCATATTCTACTGAAACCTTTTTTAATTCCATATACTTAGTTTTTGGCCAGCTTCACACTCTGTTCACTTTTTGTGTGCTTGCAGCCATTGTTTCATCTGACTTTTTATACAAAGAAACCTAATCACATCTTAAATATATCTCCAGCAAAGGATAGATTGCATATTCTCAAGTTTCAAAGAGGCCTGTGATTGCTTATAGCTCAGAGATACTCCTGCTGCTAGAAACCCAAATTCTTTGTCATAATACATAGTTGAATGTAGACATCTCCTATGCTTGATGTCTTTGAAAATTGCATTTCCTGCAGAGACAAGTCACTCTTTTTACTACAAATTTCTTTTATGTGATGAAGTTTGCTTAAAAGCATCCAAGCATTTCCCAGAAACAAGTGTTTAAAGGCAGAATGCAATAAAAAAATGAGGATTTCAACTGGCAACTTCCACTACTGAAAAAAAAAAAACAACCCAAAACTAAGCTCTGGGGACACACATCGTAGAATATTAAAATTACTTAATGATGGCAAACCAGATGTAAATCAAGGCTGTAATTCTGTAGGAACATACAGGAAGACAGTATAAAACAAACCAAAACAATAAACAAATCATAAAAAAATATTGCCTTTTGTTTAAAAACTTGGCTCAGAGTAACTATGTATAAAACTAAATTATACAGGAATATTCACTAAAACACTTTCTCTAAATCTGTAAGAGTTTTGTCTTTAATAAAAAAAAGAAAACCAAAGCGTTGTAATTGTTTCTAGGGTAGTAGAAAATTTTATCAACAGGCTAATCTACTTTAGATAATTCCTACTGCAGCAGTTGTATAAAGGACAAAGGACTGTTGCTAAGAAGAATTTCTTAATGTCTCAGAAAATGCAAACAATCCTGTTGAGAGGAACCATTAAAGAACACAGTTACTGTGATGTAGCCCAGAGATCAAATGCCTGGGGTGGAAGGCCATTGTGGCCTACGGAACCTAGATCCATAAAATTCTAGACAGCAACACTGGACAAGTGTTTGCAGAATATTTAGCTGTATAATAGACCTTTTAAGAAAATTTAGATTACCTGCAAAAATTACTTGGTAACTTGTAGCTGCACAACAACACATGCCTCCCCTTGTCTATCCTATCAGAATGTCAGAAAGTGCACAACTGATGAATTAAGGCATGTCAAACACTTGGGTGAGAAACTACTGACCCAGACAAAAATTAGGCATTTTCAACTAAAATTCAGGAAAAGAACATGCATCCAGTGTTCTGAAAGGATGGTTTAAAACTATTTCCAAGGTCAAAATTTAGAACATATGTCAAGCCACTAAACTGATGAGAAGGCTTAAAAATAATGAAAGAGTGAATGAATTAATTGATAATAGCTCTTTTTATGGCTGTTTTGTACCTTTGAGTTTATATGTGAGTAATCATTTAAGAACTTTTTCTGAAGCTTAAGAGAACTGCACATTTATCTCAAAAAAATAGAACAGAACAGAACAGAACAGAACAGAATAGAATAGAATAGAATAGAATAGAATAGAATAGAATAGAATAGAATAGAATAGAATAGAATAGAATAGTGCCACATGAAAGGAATCCACAGTGATCATCTAGTCCAACTGTCTGACCACTTCAGAGCTGACCAAAAGGTAAAGATGTTATTAAAGTCATTGTCCAAATGCCTCTTAAACACTGACAGGCAATAAGGCATTGACTGCCTCTCTAGGAAGCCTGTTCCAGTGTTTGACCACCCTCTCAGTAAACAAATGTTTCCTCACATCAAGTCTGAAACTCTCCTGATGCAGCTTTGAACTGTTCCCACACATCCTATCACTGGATACCATGGCGAAGAGATCAGCACCTCCCCCTCCACTTCCCCTCCTCAGAAAGCTGTAGAGAGCAATGTCACCCCTCAGCCTCCCTCCGTCTAAACTAGACAAGCCCAATGTCCTTAGTCACTCCTCATAGGACAAGCCTTCCAGACCCTTCACAAGCTTGGTTGCCCTCCTCTGGATGCATTAATATCCTTTCTAAATACCATTCAAATTGTTTCTCCATAAAAACTCATTTCATTCCTCTGAAATCTTTGTGTTAAAAATGGGTTGATAGGGTTGTCTGGCTTGTTCTTATGTGCAGTGTGAGATCAATAAACTCAAAGGTTGGATATTTATCCATAGAATCAGAATTGCAGTTTGCTTTATGCAGTTGAGTGCAATTTTATCACCCACAACATTTTCTCAGCCATATTCTGACTGGAGCTTACTTTTAGGAGACTATGTAGCTGGTCTTGTCTGACAACACTTTCTCAACTCTATTGTAAAGAAAATTAAGCTTTTCTTTGATGTATGGTCTTGGCATAAATAGATGACAGATTTATTTATTTATTATTTGCATTAAAAAAATAGAAGTTATAGACATAGGACATATTGGTTAGGAACAGAGATTTACTGCAAAATGTTGTTGGGCAGAGTATCCTCTACTCTTTCAGACTTTGTGAGATATAGTTGACAACACCTCTTCCCGCGGAAAGCAGCACTCCAGCAATGCAGCTGCAGCAGCTTGTGACATGTTTGCTGTCATTTGGCATTTCCCTCCAGGAGGTATTCAGGTGCCTTTTTTCCACATGCTTGCTTTCCCATTCTTAACTGGCACAGATGTTATGGTACAAGTATTAAACAGACATGAGCTTAAAAAGAAATAAAAATTGAGTTTTGGATCTTCACAGATTAAAAATAATTGACAAAACCTAACCCATTTTGTTTTGAAAGAGTAGTGAAGATGTTTATTCCAATTTACTCTGTATACATTTTGTTGTTTAATGTTATTATACTTCAAAGTAAAATTCAAGTTTTAAGATAGTAATTGATATCTCACACAGTAGTTGCTAGCTACCTTCATTTCAACAAAACCATTTAAAATGATGACATTTAACTCACTGAGAGTTAGAAAATGTATAATAGTTATCAGAAAGTAAGATTGGAAATGCAGAGAGATATATTAACAATGAATTTTTAATGGAAATCCATTATTGTATCAATAATAAAATATATTTACTGTTTAAATAAATTTTTAAATTAATGTTTAAAGTTATTCAGTATCTAAGGAGTTAATGAAAGGTGTATAAAACCTACATTTTTGTCGGGCAATCTAGTCACACTCCATGTCTATATGACAGTGATAAAAGTAAATTATCACTTTAAAAATATATGAATAACTTATTTTTTTAACCTAATAAAGTTTAATTGAAGTTTCACAACTTAAATTTTGTCAGTGTATCTGAACATCAAAATATATCATCTTTGGTTGAATAACAGTCTTATTCAGCATGTTTTCAAGTGTATAACTAGAGACAGTATTTGGATCAGAAATCCAATTAGCTGTAAATTAGAATTCATGAATCAACTACTCAGATAAAAGATGACATCTCATTATATTTTTGGCCCAACAAGGGGATTTCGTAAGATAATCAGTTTCACTGAAATTTATCTTCTTAGTGAAAATATGGCCCACACTTGAAAGGATCAGACCTTTATTCAGGGAAAGTGATTTATTTCTTGCTTAGAGTGAACAGTGTTGTTTTCTGAGATATAACTGTCCATTAGAGGCAAGTTGAAATGGCATTCAGGAAAACAGTAATTGAAATGTGTGTCTCATTTTCTTGTAAGATACAACCTCAGTTCTATGCATTCTGGTACTGTTATTTTCCTTCATAAATGTTTCATCAGCCTGGGACATAACGGTATTTATTACTTTCCAGTTAATATGAATATTTGGGGTTTGTTATATATAATTACTGAATTAATTAAACTGTCCCTAATCTGTCTTTCTCACTTTTTTCTTCATATTTTATGAAATAAATTCTTAAACTGGAAGGCGTCACAGAATGAATCACGAAGATGGAAAGGCTGCCAGACATGGGAGAGAAGTGAGAGAGGTAACTGGGATAGGGCCAGGGCAGGGCGTGAGATGATGAGCAGGTTATCACCTGCCCAGGGCACAAGGAACAGACCCAGTTTGAGAACCAGCGTCTTACAATGGTGTAATACCAGAACTAACTAACAAGTTTATAGTAGGCTTGCTAGAGCAATTTAGAGCCCAGGGTAGAGTATTTTGCTTCCCTTACCCAAACTGTCTCATTTAAAGCTAACTCAATTACCTGCATAATATGACAATTGGTAAATGTGTTTCTAGGTATTTTTGCCTTTGTTTCACCATGGTCAATTTATTTTTAGGTATTTTTGCCTTTTCTTCACTGTTTCTTTTTGAAGTGTTTATAGAGTTAATCATCAAATTTATGGACTGTTCTCTTACTTTTTTTTCAAAATTACTTTGTCTGTCACCCTGGATAGAACATCTGCAGAGATCCTCCATGAGCGGAAGAGCAAGGATTACTTAAAGCTGACCCAGACATCCAAGAGTCAAAGATAAAAGCAAGCACTCAAGGATTATCTCTCTAGCATGAATTTTTAACGTAAATGAAATAGGAGTCTAACAGCTATTCTTATTCTCACACAAATTTGTTAAGCTTATTTGGTGTCTTGACTAAAATTTGTACATAATCATAACTGTCATAAAGAGATTTTGTATGTATTAGAAAACCTTTAAAGATGTTAATGAAACTTTTCTTATAATCATATTGTCTGTGATGAACTTTCGTTCATCTTTTTTTAACTCTTTCCAGTCATCCTCTGCTGAATGTCCGTGCTTAAACTGCATATTTAAAATTAAGTTGTATTTTACTTAAGTTGTATTTTTTAAACACATGCTTACACTTAATGTTTTTTTGTGATTTTTCAGTAATAATGGTTCAATTTCAGAAAAAAATGTATTCTTGTTTTGCAATCTTTCCATAGTTTCTGATATAACTATATAATAGTTGTAATAATACAACTATATTGTTATTGTTACCTGAATTTTTCTTTTTAGGTTTCATTGCTCTCACTGTTTTTAACATAGCACATGCAAACAGTAGATTTTTACAATTTAAAAGAATATTCCTCATGATCTTTTTCTCATTGATAATCTTATTGCTTAACTTTCTCTTTAAAAAACAGTCTTAACTCCTTGACACACAGTTTCTAAAGAACTCCTTTTCTTAACATTTTCATTTTTTTGTTACATCATTTGCATGGTTTCTGCATTCTTGCACTTTTGTACTTGAATCCTGTCAGTAACTTAATCTGCTGAAATTTCTCATTCTTACTACATTCAAATCCAGGAATATGGATGGAATTATGCAAATAATGGTTTTCAGTTTTGACTGGCTTAATTTTTAAAATAGAATATCTTCTTTTTGACACTATGATATTTTTTACATTTGTTTGAAAGTACTTATGTCAAGTAATGCTTTGGAAAATGACTTTTTTAGATTTTTTTTTTTCTCTTTGGTTTATTATAAATGTAAATATGCTTTGAAGAAGAAAAGTAATTTCTTCTAAATCTTGCTTCTGAATCATATATTCCTTTATAAAGAAAACATGGAACCCAAAGATGTATATGTGTAAATCATATTAATCTTTTCAAAGGAACTACAGCATATAGGTTCTAACATAATATTTGAGCTTTTTAGCTCATTGAAAAGTACAACGTGCTTTTATATATTTTTGCAAACAAGGATCTTAGAACAGCATGTGTTAATAAAGCCTTTTCATGTGAGGTTGTTCAGAACTTTAAGTGTGGCCCAATTTATGTAATTCTTTCCAAAGACACAAAGTGCATCAGAGTAGGGAAGTGATCAAGTGTGTTTTTACTGTCAGTGAGAGAGACTCAAGTTTTCTAGCTTGAAAAATTATGTTTATTGGCTCCCCTGACTTTCTCATCCTAGTAAAAGTTCCTTTAACATTCATGAAATAATCTAAGTGTGCTCACAGAAAAAGAGAGCTTGACATGTCAAAGTAATTGCATAAAAAATTTATGATATGAAAAAGCATGTTGAAATAATATCAGATATCAAACTAAGCTTAGAAAACATTGTAGAAAAGACTGTACATTAACTATTTAGTCTGTCCAGTGAGACAGCTTGGAAATCTGTGGTAAAAAGAATTTGAAGTCAAAAGTCTAATTTAGGTGATAGACTTAAAAAAACCTTAATAAACAAATAATGAAAACCTAATAAATAGTGAAAGCAATGTGCTTTGAAAGGACTATACATTTAAGTACATTTAAGAAAATATAACACTAAGATAACCAAGCTGAAATATTATGCAAATGTGTCTTTTTTAACTTCCCCACTCCTGTGGATCTTAAGCATCTATTTCTCTGCTTGGGATCTAGATCCTGGAACACTCAACTAGAGGTAGGGGCTTGATTTAGATATTCTCATCCATCAAGAACAGTGTCACAATCACCTACCTCTGCACAATTATCTGTTGATAATAGTGGGATGCTGAAGTATTAATCTGCATGTCTTTATTCTAAAGACAGTTCCATGATATTCCTGTCCTTCTCCTGTTCAAAGGTGATGAAAATTAAGCAAAGAAAGGGATGCAAAAAGCATAAACTGGAACAAAGGAAATCTCAGCCTTCACAGGTTTCCTAGAATATGGAGGTGACAGAACAGGATAGTGTCCATCTATATGTTATTCTCTTTTCACAGCTGAATGTGTTGAAAATATTTTTAAGAGAAGATCTTAATATGTTTTTAACTTTTTTTTCATTGCTTTCTTCCATCCTCCAACTATGGGCTGATGTGTTTACTTGCTACAATTTTGGACATTTGGACAAACAAGAATTTGTAGTAAAGTGGTTCTATGGTATCTGTAAAGGCAAATGCTGATTGAAGAGAGTGACAGGAAATCTGTCTGATTAATCTGTAGGCAAATTATCAAGTTTCTTATCTTTGTAAAACAAATGGTGATAATCTACTAAAAGTTATTGTCCTCTGCTTATCTGCCTCAGTTGTATGTGCTATATTCTTGAGAACTTTTTTTTCTTTCAGTCTTGTCATAATCTTGTAGGCCTACCAGACTGAGATTTCTCATTGGTTTCAAAAACAGCTTTTGAAATACCTCCAACAAGAATTCCTTGTTACTTTACTATATCAACCAGTGTATTCAAAAAGACCCTAGGAAAAATTTAAAAGTAGTCTCTAAGTCAGACAGAAATTGAGGTTGAGTGAATCTGCATGTGTTCCTCAGTGGAAAAAATACCTAACACTTCTTTTTTTTCATGAGAATAATTATCTTTTAGAACAGCTAGTAAAGAGATTTCTCTTCTCACAGTAGATTAACCTTCTTTCCACCTTAGGGGACAGAAAGCAGGACATATAAAATATGATGGTACAGTTGACTTATGAAGGCTACCTGAATATTGGAAATGGTAATTTCTCCTGAACTTTCTTTATGATTCTCTCCCATGAGACTTCTCTCAGCAATGAGGGACATAGCACAGAGAAGATCTGGAGGCTGTAAATTACTAGAAACCCCACATCTAATTCTGAGCAGAAACAATATCTCAAGGCTCTTAGAAATATACACTCACTCTTGACACAGTTGGGGAGATTTCTCATACTGTCTGAGGAATTACTTTGGCTTAGATATGGGTAGGCAGATGTGGTGCTAAGAACCAAAAAGACATTTTAGAAGTGCTGACAGTTGAGTCCCCAGTAATGGCCACTTTTGGCCTCAGACACCCAATGATAATGTGTCTCCTTTGTGGTCCTTTTATAAATTTTATTTCTGTTCTTGACAAAGTGAAGTGCATCACAGAAGCCATGCCTACCTTTTCACTCACTCTTGTGTATGGGAGTGGGGTGGGAGGGAAGGATTTCACTGTACCACATCCCACAATGCATGACAGACCCTCCATGGTGTGAATGTCAACATTTTTCTGGAAGTCACAAAACTGGAAGTTTTAGAAGGGAAAGAGGGGTGTGATTGCAGAATAGAGTGAAAATGAAACTTAAAAAATATGGTCAAAGCATGTCATACAAAAGAGTAACCAAAGCAATAAGGAAAAGATAGTCACATCCTAAAACTGCAGAACAATGAAGAACGATTAAGCATTGGTAATTTCAATCAATGAGCTGTGGAGAGGAAAAAAACCCCAACCAGTATTAATATTGAATACCATTGAATATCAATAAACCTACTTTTATGGAGAAGGAAATTTATACACAGTAGGTATAACTAATTTTCTGTAAAGGCAAGAATTTGTTCTGCCAGGGATGAATATGTTGCAATGGCAGGAAACAGCAGAAACAATTATTAGAGCAAAACACTTAGATTAAAGTAGTTTATTATAATTCAGGTGAAAACTTGAAAGAGCTTTCTAAACTGATTCTGGTACTGTCCTTTATTTTCTCTTACTGAGGTTCAGCAAGTTCCTTATGACAGAACAATAAAAAGTGGTTTTATTTTGTTTCTTTGCTTAATATAAAGAAGTAAAAGTGTCCTTACCATTTGCAAGCATATACCTAAAATCAACATATAATCTTCTGTGTTATACTTAACTTGTATAATGCACTGAGTAACAAAGGCAGTTTTGTTGATGGTTTTTAAGTAAAAAGTGTTTTTATCTAATAAAGGGTGATTTTCACAATGTAAAGGGATATAAAACTTAATAAAACTTGTTATTTTCTAGAGCAAAAGAAGAATGAGAAACATGATGGACTTTGAATAACATCTCAATGGTAATGCTGTATAATTGCTTTCCATCCCTTCCATCAGCAGTGAAGCTTCAAAACACTGATCAAAGATGATGACTAACACATAATATTAGGGCTGCAGCACATTGTTACAATTCCTCACCCTCATAATAATTGTAGCATGAGCCAGCATAAAGATTAATATTTTTTCTTAAATAGTTTTTCAATCCAGACAGATAGGATTAAAAGAATCTGACAGGAACGAGCTGTATTAGAACATCAGTGTCAATAGATATATCATGGGTAGTTGCCTGAAATGGATAAAGATACTCTGAACATTTTATATTACTACACAATGTAAAAGCATTACTCACTGTCAAACCCCTGCTCCACAGAAAAGCCATGTAAAGCCTAAATTGACAAATTGCAAACTGAAGCTATTTAAAATTAAACATATTAGCTGGTGACATAGTGTGCTTATTACCGTACCTGCTGTGATTTAATGTGATTTGTCATTGATGATGTTAAATTTGAATGGTGCTATTGAGTAAAAGTTTGTCAAGAATTTCTAAAATATTTGTAAAGATGCTGATTCATCAGAACTAAAACTACCATGGGAATGTGTGATATAATTAATGAGTTATGCATATGGAAAGAAATAATATAAATATGATTAAGGAGTAAAGATGATGAGCTTTCATATGGGTTGATATTTTACATTTATAGATACGAGTTTAACTAAAAGCATTACCACTCAAAAAAAAAAAAAAACCTGAGCTGAAATTTTTGGACAACGGGAAGTAATTCTTTAGAGGGTGATAGCTTGGAAATTTGTAAACAATCTATTAACATAATTTACGAAAAACAATTTCTGGTTATGGCTATTTAAACTTCACAATGATTTCTAATTCATTTACAGGTCAGATTAGTTTCATTTAAACCTGTGAAATTAATTATCTTTTTCTTTTAGGTTCAGTTATTAACAGCTAATTATAATGCAGTATGTTCTTAAGAGATTCTCATTATAGTTTTGGGCAATGTTATTAATTCAATTTTTAGATATAATGTGGATATATGACTTGCAAGAAATTCAAACTCTGAGTCAATAAATCATGGAATACACCACAAAAATTATTTTCTAAAGCATCTAGAATGTACAGGAGTATAAGGACCTTTGAATTGTTTTGGTAAAGCAGTGCATTGTGGGAGAAAAAAAATTAATAACCCATAAAGACTGTGTTTTAGCATAAACATGTTAGTTTCTTTCCAGAATTCAGAAGAATATTGGGATGTTTTTAAGAAAGTAAATTTCAAGCAGCTTATCTGGACCCTAACAATTTTAATGAAGAAAATAAGGCTCACACTGAACCCTGGAAAAAGTAGTCAGAAAAGATCACCCTCTGCCTAACTCTTCCAGATACTGTGACACATACCTTTCTAGTTCTATTTGCATGTACAAATATTCATGATGAGGGAAAATTTGCTGTATACTCTTTTTCTAAAGAGTTCACAGGAGTTTAATTAGTTAAGTTTAAGTACACACTTTTAATTTCTTTGCAGTGTGATTTTTCTGCAATATTTCTTTTTGCAAAAAGGACTGAGAGAATTCTAATACTACCTTTCCTAAATTAATAAATATTGTCCTCTCATTTTCTTCAATTAATATTCTTCCTGAAAGCTGGAATTTATTTTTACTATTTTGTGTATAGTTTGAATGATTAATGTAGCATTATTTTCTCAGAGCTAAAGGGATAAAATGGTGGTATGCATTTGCTTCTGAAGCCCTGGGTTGAAGAAGAGAACTCATTTTGGCACAGAGCCCTGCAAGTGTGTTCTGGAGTCTTTTACTTTCAGTTCACATCTGCATCAAATAACAAACAACTCATTACAAAATGAGTTAGTTAAATTCATAGTGCATAGATATGTCTGCCATAAAAAACAAGTTCACAGCTTTGCTCATATTGTCAAGTAAAAGGTCAAGGAATCACTGACTGTGGCTTCTGGACTCATATTTAGAGATGATCCTGTGCATAAGGTTGATGTATATTGCCAAAGTGACACAGAGATCCTGTAGACTCCTCTGCATCAGGTCCAGTGAATCAAAAACCTAGGGACTACAAGTCTGATGTTTTTCATAAGTAGTTACCCTATGTTAGATTCAGTGTTACGCACTGTGACAGGCTTTACTATGTTTTTTTGCTAATTCACATTACTTGAACTCAGTTTTACTCAGAAAACAATGATTAATATAAAATGGAATTCTTAATCCCACTCTAAGGTTTTTCTAAATTTTTTGACTGGCGTCTACTATTCCTAATTGGTGACTAGGACTGCAGGATGCAAAATGTAAACTTCCTAAGTTTTAAATAAACTATTATTTTGTATGCTATGTTGTCAGAAAACTACTTTTTCTTGCTTCAGCTCTCAGTAACAAAACATTGTTAAAACAATTGAGCTAATAGATTTTTGGGATGTGTAGGTCATTTCCTTTTTTTCAATTCTGTTTCTATACTTTTTGCAGGATGATGGGATGACTAAGCATTTACTTACTCTGTTTCCTACCCCAAAAGTTGTGTTTGGTCAGTTCCTGAAGAGTTGACACTTCTGTACTGGATTTTGGGCAAAGTAATATGTCAATCTTCTGTGATCCAGCTGTCCTATACCTGAAAGAGCAGACACTGAATGTGTTCTGATCAAATCTAGCTCTTCCAGATATAAAGCAGCTTGTTTATGTTGAATATACATGACTGCTTTGTTCTCTAACCACATTCAGTACATATAACACTGGAAGACCTAAGAAATACCTCAAGAGCCAGGTCACAGACAAGGGTCCTAACATTTATGTTCTCTTTTTTCTCTTTTTTTGGTCACACGATGTCATAGAATTCAGTCAAGCATACAAGATAACTAAATCTTAAGTTTACTCATAGGTGATTTTCTTGAGAGCAAATGCTTTTTTATACAATAGCAGTGAGAAAGTCCGAAGGTTTATCTGAGGCAATTCCACCCATACACAATATGAAACAGTAGAAAAATTGACATGTTTGATTACATAGAATTAAAAGCAATTTAATATCTCTTTTTTCTTGGACCTCATAACATTATTTAAAGAAAAGTGAATAATGGGTTGATCACTAAACTAAAAGATCATAAAAGAAAATAAAAGGAGTCAAAACAGGTAAAGCCAATACTGAAGCAGATACTCCCCTTTCTTTTATTTGGAAAACAGGAAAAAAATATTGTCTTCTTGAAATTAGCTCCATTAAATTTGAAATGCTTAATTTTTTATTTTTAAAACTTTTTAATATGCTTTCTTTTAAGGACATTTAAGGAATTTAATTAGTTCAGTTCAAGTATGTTTTTCAATGAAGACTTCAGTTTGAAATGAAGACATGACATGTGCTTTGAAATACTGAAAAGGAATGTTTCTAGAAGGCCATATACCTTCTAATATAGTACTGCTTTAATAGTTTGTTGTGTGGATATATGAATAGTTTTTAGCTCCAAAAGGGTGTTCTCGAGCAAAATAACTAATATATTACTGCTATGTCTATATATACTTGAACGCAACTGGTATAAAAACCTGTCCTTCTGAACTAATAATGTTTTACACTAACTTTACATGCTTAAGATGGCTAAAGATCTGCCTCTCAGCAGGGAGTCAGACTAAATATTCCAAAGAAAAACATTATTTTCATTTCCTGATAGGTAAGTAGTGTAAAAACTATCCTGGCCTTCTTAGCTGCAGTGGTATTTTCAAAGCCACATCCAAACTGCCATTGCCTTTTAGTACCTCTGTAACTGGGTTCCAAGTCAGTCAAGGTTTTTATCTAGAGCTTCCTTCACCTTTTCTTTAACATTGGCACCCAAAACAACAAAAGAATTCTATATTTTTAAAGGCTGTTATTTGCACATAAAGTAGAACTTTTTTCTTTATTTTCTTTTTTTTGTTTGTTTTTTTCTTCTTAATATAGAGAAACCCAATGGGTTAGTGAGAATGAACTATTTTGTAAATGGCTCTCCCTTTCCTTCTTCACAAGGTATGTGCCTCAGATTTCACTGTCAGACTGGCATCTTTTAGTGAATTACTAGACTGAAACATCAGTCCCTCCAGTTCCCAGGCACAAGGATATCTGTCTGTGATGGGTAAAAAACTGGATGGATGGCTGGGCCCAAAAAATGGTGATGAATGGAGATAAATCCAATTGGTGGGCAGTCACAGGTGTCATTCCCCAGGGCTCAGTATTGGGGCCAGTTCTATTTAATATCTTTATCAATGATCTGGATGAGGGGATCCAGTGCACCCTCAGTAAGTTTGCAGATGACATCAAGTTGGGTGGAAATGTTGATCTGCTTGAGGAAATAAAGGTTCTACAGAGGGATCTGGACAGGCTGGATCAATGGTCCAAGGCCAATTATATGAGCTTCAACAAGGCTAAGTGCTGGGTCCTGCCCTTGGGTCACAAAAAACCCATGCAACACTATAGGTTTGGGGAAAAGTGGCTGGAGAGCTCCCTGGTAGAAAAGGACCTGAGAGTGTTGGCTGACAGCTGGCTGAATATGAGCCGGCAGTGTGCGCAGGTGGCCAGGAAAGCCAATAGCATCCTGGTTTGTGTCAGAAATACTCTAGGGAAGTGATCGTCTCCCTGTACTTGGCATTGGTGAGTCTGCACCTTGAATACGGTGTTTAGTTTTGGACCCCTCACTACAAGAAAGACATTGAGGTGCTGGAGTGTATCCAAAGAAGAACAATGAAGCTGGTGAAGGGTCTAGAGAACAAGTCTTATGAGGAGAGGCTGAGGAAACTGGGATTGTTTAGCCTGGAGAAAAGGAGGCTGAGAGGAGACCTTATTGCTCTCTACAACTACCCGAGAGAAGGTTGTAGCAAGGTGGGGGGTCAGTTTCCTCTCCCAAGTGAAAAGTGATAGGACAAGAAGAAATGGCCCCAAGTTGCACTAGGGGAGGTTTAAATCGGTCACCATCCCTGGAGGTATTTAAGACATGCAGATGTGAGCTTGGAGACATGATTTAGTGGATTTGGCAGTGTTAGGTTAGCAGTTGGACTCAATGATCTTAAGGTTCTTTTCAAACCTAAATGAGACTATGATTCTATGAATGTCTAGAGGGTAAAAAGGAATTACCAGAATCAGTGCCCTGTCAAACGTGTGTCAGTCAGCAGAACTGAGAGCACAGCTCGTGGCTATGTTCCTCCTGAATGCCAAAGTAAATTAAGGCATCTTTGAAGGAAAAAATTCCCACAGAGGTACCTGTTGAGAGGGTACAGTTACTGTTTCTGTTTCAGATGTTTTTTTTTTCCAATCAGATATATCAGTTTGCATTTTCCAAGCTGAATTTTATTTATCTGCCCATGTTTTTAATGTGACTATTGTAGATTTCATTAGTAAGTCAACATTTGCCAACATGCATTTTACAGACAGATTTCATCATACCTAAAGTGTAAAATTGATAGCAATACTGCAATGATACCATTTCAGTGATACTATTGACAGTATGATTGACCACTGATATTGGTTATCTGTATGCCTGTCACATCCCAATTTCTCAGGACAATGACTCAGATTTGCTGATGCCTAGGTCAGGATTAAGGTGAAATGACACCAGGGATTCTTTAGTTCACAAAACTCAATTTTTATTTGCTCACAACACATATTGACATGAAACTTTGTCAGTAAGCCTTGCAACTTCTGCAACAAGCGGTAAATCTTATAAAACACTGACAAACTGCAAACCTTACAACGTATGCTGACAAGTGGCAGATCTTATAACATATCCCGACAAGTGGCAGACATGCCCTGACAAGCTGTAAACATGCCCCAACAAGCTTTCCCTTACACACAGGGATACAAGGATAGAGAATGAGCGAAAAAGGAGACAAAAAGAGAGTGAGAGAGGCAGGGAAGGAGAGAGAAAGACAGAAAAGAAAGATTTCACCAGTCCTCGTTCCAGCGTTGGTCCAGCCAGCCTACAGGTCCAGTTCCAGAGAGGCACAACCAGCAGGGGCTTTGACTCGTGTTCTTTTTATAATTCCTTGCCCCTCCTCTGGGCGGACACTTAGACTCATTAGGCTAATTAGGCATCATGTGCAGTCTATGCTTCTAGAATTATCTTTGCTTTGATGCATGTGTAGTTTGTACTTTCAGATTCTTCTGGAAGTGGGCCAGTGAGCTTGGAGGTCACTGGGGAGTCACTCCCCCCTCCCTGCAGGTATGACTGTTGTCTGACCTTTCTTCTTAATGTATACATCATGAAAACAGCTGCTCCATTGGCTCTTTACAGAGTAGCTCAAGATAGGGAAGTTCAGCCTCAGAAAAGTGTGGTCCCACACTGTGGGACCCCCTCCTCTCATTGAATCTTTCTGCCATTGCCTGCACAACCCTGGTGTGTCCACAGAGACCGTCTTCGTTACCAAAATTCTCTATCGGATGTTTGAGACATTAACAGTGATTTCATTAGACCGTCAAAATGCCCATCTTTATACTATCTTTTTCATAATCTGGGATTAAAATTTAGAATACTTCATGAAATTCATATGCACTTTATTACTCCCTTTCACAGAAAATGAATAAAAATGCAATCAGAATCTCTGTTGCCAGTTTTGTTACCAATAGATTGATACCACTCTCAGACAGTTCTCAGTCTCCATGTCCATTTGTAGACAACGTTGAATCTTCTGAGGAACAGCATTACACACGTCAAATAAAACTGTCCTACACTTTTTTTTTACTTTGGCCATGAACATTGTAGTATTTTTAATGAAATTTCTGTAGATTTTCTGCAGTCATTTTTGCAAAATGTCTTTATTTAGAGTAAGTGTATTTTGGTATAATACTCTTCACTAAAAATGTTTTTCAGATTGTAATTACTTCTATTCCAGCTGAAGGAAGGTTACTTATGCATGAAGTAGAGAGCAGTGTTAGTTGTCTTGTGATCAGCCCTTCTATAAGGTCAGCTGAGTATTCAAGTTATAGAGTGTGCTAACAATAGGTACACTTTATTTTTTTATATTTCCTATTCTTTTCACCCAAGATGTAAGTTAAAGTTTCAACCATCTGTGTTCAACCAAGTTTCTCATCTGTATTTTTTAACTGAAAATGCATTTTTTTTTTGTTCACATACAATTATTCAGTACATGGTTTGCAAATCCACATATGAAAAGGATCACATGTAGACAGTGCCACCATTGACAATAATAAACTCTTTTTCTTCCCTTAGAATATTATTACTATCATGTAACTGGGTTGTGAATTTTGGTTTTGTTGGGTTTTTTTACTTTCCAGAAATGTGATGGTGATAGCAAATATAATTCTGCTTTTCTAGAAGCTTTAACTGTAATAAAAAAGAACTGTGTTTTCTTTACACTTCTGAGAATTATTCTATTAATTTGTTTGTAGAAATGTCTGGGCAAAGGTTTATTAGAATGCAGTGCAGACACTTTCAGTGTTGTGAACCTAGGAGCATTGTCTTCTTTTGAATTATAGCTAGTGAAAAGTTGCAAATTATTTCCTTGGTGATGAAATGGTATTTTTCTAAATGAACATCGTAAGTGCTATGCACATTTATGATGGTATATTAGTGCTCTGAACAGTGATGACTCATCTGAGAATGGGTGACTCTGTTTTTTGAGACTGAATAATTGCACTCATCTGGATTTTTATGTTTGGTTTGCCTCATCAGATATGACTAAAACAAGCAATGATTCCTTTCCCTCTCCATTGCACTGGCCTTTCTCCTTACCTGAACTCTCTGTCATATGTAAGTTAAAAATAAAAAAGAGATTATGCATAGTTCATCTCCAATGATTTGGATAACATAATCGTTGAAACAGCACAGTCATATTTATTTGCTCCTTTCTATAAAGCTTCATTAGTAATTTGTATTGTCTGGATCATGTCAAGAAAGAACTAATGTTTGCATGGTGACATTCGCTATTAAAACACTATACACCTTTTATTTTCCAAATTTGCCCAATTTCCCTCTCCTTTATTATAACAGAAGTGTTTACTAAATGCCTAAAAAGGCATTCCCAGCTATTAATATCAACACTTGATAATGCTAAACACCAGCACTTCTATTTTGGTAACTTTGATAGAAATTACCATGTCACAGTTTAATATTTTTGATAAAAGTATTTGTCACCTAATACCTTTCTTAGGACAGTTCTTTTCTCACTATTATATTGTACTCTGACAGATTGTCTCCCACACCTCCAAACTACAGAACAAATAGGCAGATTTTTGTGACATAATGCCTCAATAGTGTCAAAACACTTCATATTGGCATCTTCCTCTGACTACTGTATATTATATTCTAAAATATACTATTTAAATAAAACTTTTCATCTTATCTATACAAAATGTTTTGACAATATCAAACAAAGTATTTTGACAAGACAAAATGTAATACTTTAATAGTATTTTGTTTCAAAAAAAACCTTGCCATTTCGTATTTTCGTTGGAATTTATGATACAAAAATCTGCAATTTCATCCAGCTCCACTGAGATCTTGGCTTAATATTTATTTTTATTAATATGCTTTCCTGAGTAATATTTTAATAAGCTCTTTGACATCTTTGATCCATGCTAATGAGTTGTTTAACAGAAAACTCATAAATCAATTACCAACTTACTAACATTCTCCCTTACCTACCTTTCTAATTTCAGTGGTTATGGAGAGAAGTTGTTATTTATGTTTTACACAAATTCTCAACTGTAGGTGCTTCATTAGGGAAAAAAATTACACTCTAGCATCAGTGTCACTGCACTGTCTGAGCAATAGCTCAGGCTTTTCTTATAATCACCATTCCTCACTTATTTGTCCTCCACAAAGAGTTTATCATATCCCACATAAGCAGACTCCTCAAAAGATGAAACCTATGTTCCTCTCCCTGGAGTTTCAGCTACTTCTCAGCTTTTTTCTGTCCTACTATACCAATATTATATCAGTGATAATTTCCAATGATTTTCCTGAACTCACTCTCAAACTCATGAAAGCTGATTTTTCAGTTCTCTTCTTTCTTACACATATCTGGCTCTGCTTTTCACTAGAAAGTTCTGCTGTCTCTCAGGAGTAAATCAGAGTAATTAGCCTCTGTCCTGTGTGACTAATTGCTACATCAACCTTGCAAGTCTATGTGAAGAAAACAAAAAAGAAAGGGACTTAAAAATGACAGAACATAAATAAGAAAAGAATAAACGCAACCAGTAAATTTTCACCCTCCAACCTCACTCAAACTCTCAACATATTTAATATTTCTTGCTGTGAATGACAGATGACCTTTTTGTCATTGCTAAAGGTGAACACTTTTCAGGAGAAGTCTAAGGAAACACTGTTATATGTGGTTAGTGAACAGTGGAATTCTGATTTGAAATTTTAATTAGTAACTGCTACAAATACAAATAAACAGAATAAATTAAAAGCTGCACAATATAAAACTTTCAGGCCTTTTTCTTTAATGCCTTACACTCTGAATGGTTCTTTTACACCAATGTGACACAATTTCAAAGTGACTGCTACTAAAAGGATTTTCTGTTTAGTATGTCATCTAGTTAAAATAAAATTCATGGTGTAAGGAGCTAGACACAGAAGACTCTGAGAACATACTAAAACTGTGGGAAATATTGTCTGAGGATGCCTGTCAGCCTCATGCAGAACACACCTAGAAGATCACTTCTACTTTGTATTAAAAGTCTTCACACAAAAGCAGTCACACAAAATGTAGGAGACTTAGATTAAATTTCTTTGGAGTGGGATATGATTGTCATCTGCCCTTTCATGTAGAGTTCTCCAACTACCAGGTAACAGTGCTTTAGGAGACCTAAAGAGAATTCATTAAATGTTTCTTGTTAAAGATCACACACACCTTAATTGGAATAATAAAAAAACCTAACCAGAACAAAGAAACAGAAACCAAAACCCAAACCTAAACCGCACTATGTTGCCATAGCCATTTTACCATAAACATTTTACCACAGTATGTCGCCATAAGATGTCATCACAGCCCATTGCTATGGGGTACTGCATGTCCGTTGGTTATCATGTGAACTGTATAGTCATCTTTGGAGTGCATGCTCCCTAGTTTTTGCTGTTCATGCACCGTTCACATGCCCTCCATAGTTCTTTTCAGCTGTGTGTAAAGTTTGACTGGTGGAGGTGAAAGTCAGTGTGAGAAACTGAAATGTCAAATGGTTGTCTCAAATCTTGCTTGTGTGTGTGCTTTGAGTCACGGGATGGTGTAAGTAATGCCTCGAACAAACCTCAAGGACAAGCTGTGGCCTTTGGACTGTCACCCAAGGACGTGGGAGTGTATTGGAGGATGCACCCCCCACTCCCTAGCAGTTGTATTGACAAACACCTTAGATAAGCCTCAAAGGGGGGAAACATGGACTGAGTGAAACCAAACATTTCCCCTCAAGCACAAGGCCTGCTAGTCACTGGCTCCATTGTGTAAGCCTGATACTTTGTGAATCTATTGTGTAAGCCAGACACCATGCAGGCCATGCTAATGACTTCGCACCTTCGCCATTGAACTGATAAGAGGTGAGCATTTCTGCCCCAGAAGCTGGATGATTGATCAAGAAACATGAAGTCAGCAAAAACCTGTGGGGACAGAGGAAAAACCAAAGGTGGGCAGGGTGAGTACAACCCCCGACTCAATTGGACAAGGCGTGGCACACCCCATTTCGCCCTCAATGTATGCGCAGAACCCATGCTCCATGTTTTTCCTCATCTCTCATGGAAATGAGTTTGTGGAATACCTGCCCCTCCTCGTCTAGTGTGCTAATCAGATGATAAGATGAGTTTAAAAGGCAACAGAGAACTTTGCTGTGTGTGCACCCACCACTGAAGAACTGATGACTGAGGACCAATGGGACATTGCTGGATCCATGGTGGTGACTATTCTTGCAACTCTATTCTGGATACTTGCTTGATTCCTGTCTTTTCCTTCCATTCTGTCATATCGCTACAACTCTCTACCTTTAATAATAAAAACTGTTTCGGGTGTACGGCATTTGACCTCATTTGTGTCTTAATCTCGCTCTTGGGATCATATCAAAACCTCCCCCAACATTGGATTGGGACAGTCAGCATTCCAGGAAAAGAGGATGTTGAGACAAAAGTTTTCATGTTAGATCTCCACAAAGGTTGCAAACTGTGATGTGAAGCAGAGGCAGACAACCCTTCTGACCATTCTGGAAACCTGAAAAGGCAAAATGGGCAGTGGGAGAATTATTTACTTCTATTTTGTCCTACCAAGTTGCAGTATATTTTCTATATTTAGAAAATATAATTTGTTCTAGCATTTTGAAGCTTTCTTTTGAGCTTGTAAACCTCTTTGGTCTTTCTTAAGGTATGGGTGCAGATAGCTAGCCCTGTCCCATGGCCAGACTAACAGGGTATCAAGATGATAAATTTCTGGATCCTGCAGAAAATGTGAGGGGAAAAGTAGCTGGCTTCACCTGACCTGGGCCTAAGCTACTAAGACAAGAAAGGCAGAAAATACAGAAGTTGTAGGAGGAGACTATCAGGAGCTGAATCTCAGCAAAATATACCAAAAAAATAATGAAACAGGTGCCACTGGTTCAGCAAGGGGTTGATGTCTAAGAGCAAAATTAAAAAGCAAGTATGTAAAAATCAGTAAAACTGGAGCAAATTGAGAAAAAGTTTAATGGATGAGAATTATTTTATCCAGGAGAAGGAAACAAGGGGAAAAAACTGACTACAAGGTAAAGTAAAACGTGTGATTGGGGCTGTTTGGAGGTCCCTGGCGAATAGCCCTGACTTGACCAGGAAAGCCTGGAGCAGAACAACACAGTTATTCTGTTTTTTCCATAATATTGGTGAGGGAACCCCACACTTCACACTCTTTTAATGAATTCAGGGAGAAAAATTTACACCACCATCTGAAACACTCAACTGTTGATAGCTATTTGTCTAAAACAAAGGCCATCCTCTGTTTCCCTTTGTGTTGAGATAAAGTGAGCCGCTTCGCTTTATTCTCTGAGCTGTCTGAGCTTCATGGGCCCATCATCCTTGCCCATCTCCACTGAGCCTTCTTCTATTGTAGGCGTCACATTCTGTCCCTAGGGATTTAGTCAGTCACAGTCTGTGGCATCAAACACAGGACTGCCTGACAAGTACCCCTGGACAGCACCAATGAAATGATTTACATATATTGCTATCACTTTTTCTTGTTCTTGATCCAATTTTCACCACCCTTGTCCCATCAGGTAAAGAACCTGCCCTTATTTATTTTTTCACCTTCCATCCATACACGGTTTTGTTTTTGCTCACTATGTGGGTGACAGTCATGCGTAGCATTACTGACTGGCACAGTTACCCTGGCACTGCTGGCCTTGGGCAAATACACTCCTAAGGGGACCCAGTGCTCCCTGCAGGAATCTGTGACACTCAGGACTTTCTTGTTGCTGCATTTACATACCCATGAGATCCAGCTGTCCTTTGTGACACTGTCTTTAACCCCTGGCAGCTTCTCAGACTGGTATTTTAATGTCCAGCCATTTCTTATGTCATGTCCTGTAGTTTCTCACATCCCATTCAGCTAACTTCACCCCAGGGCCAGGTCAACAGTCCACTCACCTGCCTGCTACCCTGACAAACATTTAAAGAGTTGTGTTGGGTTGACCCCGGGGCAGCAGCTAAACACACACGCAACCACTTGCTCACTCCCTTCCACTACTGGACTGGGGAATGAATAAGAATACCAAAAGCAAAAAAACTCATGGGTTGAGATAAAGACAGTTTAATAAGTGAAGAAGGACTGCCCCCTCCCCCCCCCAAAAAAAAACCCACAAAAGAAGTGATGCAAAGGCAATAACTGACTACCTCCCACAAGCAGACTGATGCACAACCAGTCTGTGAGCAACAACTACCTTGAAAACCCCCCTCCCATTATTTTTATTGATGAACATGGTGTCATATGGCCTGGAATATCCCTTGGCCGTTTGGGGTCAGCTGTCCCTGCTGTTTCCCCTCCCAGATTCTTGCCCACTCCTGGCCTATTTGCTTGGTGGAGGGTCAGGGTGAGAAACAGAGAAAGCCTTGACATTGGAAGTAGTGCTCAGTAACAGTGAAAAAATAGATGTGTTATCAACACTGTTTTAGTCACAAATCCAAAACACAGCACCATACGGGCTGCTATGAAGAAAATTAGCTCCATCCCAGCCAAACCCAGTATAAGAGTGTTTTTTAAGCATAACATAACTACAGAGGTCATATGAGCACATAGGATAAATAATAAAATTAAGGTTGTGCTTAATTTTTCAGGCCTTTATAAACTTCCTTGTAGGAAAGTTAGACTTATGAGAAAATTGAGCCTTTTGGAAGGGACTTTTTTTATACCATGTACCATGAAGTTCAGCAGTGTTTTTTGGGTTATGTAAGACTAAGCTGTTCAAAGGCTCTTTGTCTGTCAGTATGAAGTTATGAACTATGTTTTTTCCTCTACAACTATAGAAGTAGGATGGAAATACTCTGACTCATATCAGAGAACTTAAAAAAACATTATTATTATTTGTAATTCCTTATTTCAAAACAATTCTGTTTTGAAGCTGATGAGTTCACCTGTCCTGGCGATAGTATAGGAACATCAAGTGGAGGAAAATGAAATCTCTTTAATTATTGGTATTACATCATTTTGTAACACCTGAAAAGTTTTTAAGCTGACAACTCTTTGACATTACAGCTGCAATGAAAAAGGAAACTGGATTCCTCTGAAGTCTGCTGCTACAACTTCTTGTCTGTGGAAGTTCTGCACAATATACCCTGATGCATAGACTTATGTTTAGTATGGCTCAAAAGAACATCTTTCACAACCAGCATTTAGTTCTCCTGTTTGCATAAAAGACTTCCAAGAACTCCTTTCCTCTGTAACTCACAGCCATTATTCAGTCTCAGCTTGGACCTTTTAATATATTACAGTAATGATAGTTCTCTGAATGCATACAACTGAATCAGGCATCTTACAGCACACACTTCACTGCATTAATCATAAAGAATAATATGTTTCCATGCAGTGCTGTTTTAGAAGAGGGATATTTTGTCAAGGTTTAATCACTTGCCACTAAAGTCTGAACTATAAATTGACAGTGTTATTCCACTGAAACATTTCTGAGGTCTAAAGCACAGCCCTGTTATACTTAGAAAAGTCTAATGATTTTACACACTTTTTGTAAAAGAAGATGGGACTTAAAAAGTGTCATGCTTTCTGAAACACTTAGTCTGGTAACTATTTGGATCTGTTCCTACATATTTAAGAAGAAAGAGGATTAACTAGGCTGACTGGAAAAACATCAATGTCAATGCCTCCCCTACGGTCTGATCCTCTTGTGTGTTCAGCTTCATGTCTACCAGCTTAGTGATCAACATCAAATCATATCTTGCTGTGTCAGTACTGTGGCATCAATATATGTGAAGAAAAGTGAATGGTATTCTATTCTAGTCATATAATCATCAGGACTGTTGGTAAATTCTTACTGGAGTATTTATTGTTGGGAGATGCATTGAAAAAAATTAATCTTGAATTTGAGACTCCAGTTTACACTCATCAGACAGATTTTTAAAAGGTATCTGATAGATCTACTGTTTTGCACAGACTAAGTCTGAGCCTTTGCATGTGATCTGTGCTTCATGCCATTTTGTGTCACTTTCTGAGGCTGGGTGTCTGGCATTCTTCAAGTGTTCTGGGAGGGATTTATTATATTTTTGACTGACCAGGTGTAGGACTGCAGGATCGCTAAAATGTCTTAATGCCATTTTCCATCCCTCCCTCCCTTTATTTATTTCATTGTGCACTGAACTCATCTCAACCAAAGCTGAGGATCATAATCTGAACTGATTGATTCTGAGAATAGTTGTGAGGCAATAAATGTTGGAACCTACATCGTTTTTGTAGTCACTTTCAGACAATGTCTGAAGTTCAGAAACTCTTAGATACAATGAGCAAAGTAATCCCTGAAGCAGTTCCACTTACTTTGGAAGGGTTGTGCCAGGTGTGAATTTGTTGAGCATCTTTCATGAAAACGCAATATTTGAAACTATCAAGTTATGAAATATACAATAATATAACAGAATGGGTACTGACTAATGGAGAGCCTTATTAATATCTACTAGCATTTCAGTAATAAAAATGTTGTTCTATGAATTAAAAGAAATACTTACGTATAAAAAAATAGAAATCAGTATCCTGCAACATATTCTGCCTACATGTCATTGAGCCAATATGAAAAGCATCAGCCCATTTATCACTTTTTTTTTTTCTAAAGAAATTCAATAAAATATTACCTCATAACAACTTTTCTGTATTTAAGGTTGTTTCAATTGAAATTCTTGGTCTCTTTCTGGTCTCAAATTATAAAAAGAAATAACCATAAAATTTAACCATAAATTTTAATCATAAATTAGAATAAAATATAGTTATATATCATGTCTAACAGTTATTTAAAATGTTACCTTAAAAAATGACCAAGTCACACGTCTACTATAGGAGAAAATAAAAAAAGAAGAAAAGAAGCATAGTCCCCAAACAAGAATGACTGACTAAAAGTAGAAATTTTTCTGAATTAGAGAATTTCAAAGTAAGATAGAAGTAATATGAATTAAGGTAGAAGGATTCTGTGGGATAAGCTTTATGTCACATGTGTACAAAATTGTTAATTTAGTGTGTATAAACTGATAACAATTCTGGGTCTTGGTCTATTACTGTCCTGGTTTAACCAGGATAGGGTTAAGTTTCCCCAGCAGTGGGGGGGAGCTCTAGCCGGGTTATTCAGATACCATGCAGACGTCACATCCTGGCAGGTCACATTTTCCTGGCGCGGAGCGCGGTGCACTCGTGGTTTTGTACATCGTGCTTCAAACTGCTGTATTTGGTAGCTATTTTGCTCTGTTCACTGCTATCACTATTATTGTTATTGTTATTGTTGTTGTTGGTTGTGTTGCTATTGCACTGTTGTATTAAACCTTTCCTTATTTCAGTCTTGCGGCTTTGTATTTCACTCCCTTTGTGGGGGAGGGGCAGCGGCCGAGTGGTCTCAGACCCCGGCAGGGGCTAAACCACCACAACTTTGGCGCTCCAAGGTGAGGCTGGAGAAGACTGAAATAAGGACAAAAGGAGAAGTGTGTTAGAGCAATCTGTTAGGTGTAATTTTTCTGTTTTACTTGTATTGTTTGATAGGAAATGTTTGCAATGCTGGGCAATTTGCTTGCGTGGTGGGGCTGGATTAATCCTCATGTCCACTCTGTGCTCCTAGTGCTGGTGTTTGTTCTCGGTGGAAAATGTATCAAGGGACTTGTTTTGCTCTACTGGTTACTGTCTGCTTATAATGGGCTTGTTTCGCTGCTTGTGGGGATGCACCGCTACCTGTTTGCTGCCTGGTCTTTTGTTTGGAGTCTCACCTCCTCTATGGGTGAGCCAGGGGAAGAGATTCTCTCGGTTTTTGAGAGTTTCAGCTATCCCTGGAGCATCCAGGCCACTGTGTTCACGGCACAATGCTTTCTAAATGTCTGCCAGATCTTGTTTTGGGCCATGCGGTACTTCTCCAACAATAGCACCACCCGGAAACCTGCCCCGGGGGCAGATAGTTATAAATGGCTAGGTATGTGGGAGAAGATGGGCAAGTACCTGAGTGGTCACCCCCAACGTTCTGGGATTTTACTCCCGAACAAGTGCAGAGTCCTGATAAACTGGTGGAGTGTTTGAAAAAGGTGTGCTGCCAATCTGACAAACCCCGGGAGATGCAGCTCGCTGCGATGTGCTGGGGGCTTGCCCATGCTTACCGTGTCATGTTTAACACTGTTCACTGCCCTCAAGGGGGCGAAAGAGCTGCAGGGTCTGAAAGTGAGCCTGCTGGTACAGCAGCTGGGCCAGGGGGACAGGCAGCGCCAGTACCGGTCGCCTCCACCAGCACAGCAGCTGAGCCGGAGGGACAAGCAGTACCAGTATCAGTTGCCCCGATACGGAAAACCAAATATACCAAAAAATCCCCTCGCAGTGCACAGGGTGATAATGAACCAGGCCCATCACGAGAGCAGGAGGAAGAGCCGGAGGTAATCATCCGATCTCTATCCCTCAGTGAGTTGCGAGATATGCGGAAGGATTACAGCCGCATTGCAGGCGAGCAAATTTGCACCTGGTTGCTCCGGTGCTGGGATACTGGAGCTGCTGGTTTGGAATTGGAGGGGAGAGAGGCCAAGCAGGTGGGACATTTGGCCAAGCAGGTTGGTATTGACAAGGCAATAGGGAAACAGGCTCAAACCCTCAGCCTTTGGAAGCGACTCCTGCTCGCTGTGAGGGAGAGGTACCCCTACAAGGATGATTCTCTATGTCGGTTAGGCAAGTGGACCGACATGGAGAAAGGCATCCAAAACCTCAGGGAAATGGCTGTGTTTGATATGATCTATGGTGATCTGAATGATGAGCAGTCACCATTGGATCCAGATCTGGTCCCTTGCACACAGCTGATGTGGCGGAAGTTCCTGCAAAGTGGACCAGAGGCACATTCCAAAGCATTAGCAGCAGCATCCTGGTGGCGAGACAATCAGACAGTGGATGAAGTGACTATGCATCTCCGGCACTATGAGGGAAGTCTCCCTTCCTCCCAACATGCCTGGGTTTCAGCCGTAGAGGAACTGTCTCAGAGGCTCCAAAAAATGGAACAGGACATGTCCTATGTTTCACCTGCACGGGCCGATGTCTCAGCCATTAGAAGCAGGCGTTTCCCCACCCAAGAGAAGGGCGGTAGAAGGCACACACCACGGGGCACCCTGTGGTTCTTCCTCCGCGACAATGGGGAGAACATGAGAAGGTGGCATGGGCAGCCCACTTCCGCCCTAGCTGCACGAGTACAGCAACTGAAAGGGAAGACCACCATGAAAGGGGAGTCTTCCAAGAGAGATGCAGCTCCAGTGTCTAGTCAGAAATCCCCCAAACAGAATAGAATGGCCAGCAGTATGCTTGACCCTCTTGAGGGGACCAGGAAGTCATTCCTGCAGGAGTCACTCTTAGATCAAGTGAGTGATGGTGAGCAGGATTAGAGGGGCCCTGCCTCCAGCCAGGTGGAGGAAAGGGATAATCGGATTTACTGGAAGGTGTGGATCCGATGGCCTGGCACATCAGAACCACAAGAATACAAGGCCTTGGTAGACACTGGCGCACAGTGCACTCTGATGCCATCAAGCCACAGTGGGGTTGAATCCATCTGCATCTCTGGAGTGACAGGGGGGTCCCAACAGCTAACCCTATTAGAGGCTGAAGTGAGCTTAACTGGGAAGGACTGGCATAAGCACCCCATTGTGACTGGCCCAGATGCCCCGTGCATCCTAGGTATAGACTATCTCAGGAGAGGGTACTTTAAAGACCCAAAAGGGTACCGGTGGGCCTTTGGTATAGCTGCCCTGGAGGAGGTTGAGCAATTGTCTACCTTACCCGGCCTCTCAGAGGACCCCTCGGTGGTGGGGTCGCTTCAGGTCGAAGAGCAGCGAGTGCCAATTGCTACCAAGACGGTGCACCGGCAGCAGTACCGTACTAACCGAGATTCCCTGGTCCCCATCCATCAGCTGATCCGTCGACTAGAAAGCCAGGAGGTGATCAGCAAGACTCACTCACCTTTCAACAGCCCTATATGGCCAGTGAGAAAACCTAATGGCGAATGGAGACTGACTGTGGACTACCGTGGCCTGAATGAAGTTACGCCAGCGATGAGTGCTGCAGTGCCAGACATGCTAGAGCTCCAGTATGAGCTGGAGTCGAAGGCAGCCAAGTGGTACGCCACGATTGACATCGCTAACGCGTTTTTCTCCATTCCAATAGCACCAGAGTGCAGGCCACAGTTTGCGTTCACTTGGAGGGGTATCCAGTACACCTGGAATCGATTGCCCCAGGGGTGGAAACACAGCTCCACCATTTGCCATAGACTGGTCCATACTGCACTGGAGAAAGGTGGGGCTCCAGAACACCTGCAGTTCATTGATGATATCATTGTATGGGGGGACACAGCTGAGGAAGTCTTTGAGAAAGGAAAGAAGATAATTGAAATCCTTCTGAAGGCTGGTTTTGCCATCAAGCGACAGAAGGTTAAGGGGCCTGGAAGGGAGATTCAGTTCCTAGGAATAAAATGGCAAGATGGGCGTCGCCACATCCCAATGGAGGTGATAAACAAGATAACAGCCATGGCCCCACCAACCACCAAAAAAGAGACTCAGTCTTTCCTGGGCGCTGTGGGGTTCTGGAGGATGCACATCCCAAACTACAGCCTGATTGTGAGCCCTCTCTACCACGTAACCCGCAAGAAGAACGATTTTAAATGGGGCCCAGAGCAACAACAAGCCTTTGAACAAATTAAGCAGGAGATTACCCAGGCAGTGGCTCTCGGGCCAGTCCGGACAGGGCAGGAGATTAAGAACGTGCTCTACACCGCAGCCAGGGAGAATGGCCCTTCCTGGAGCCTTTGGCAGAGAGCAGATGGGGAATCCCGAGGCCGACCTCTAGGCTTTTGGAGCCGGGGATACAAAGGCTCTGAAGCTAACTATACCCTGACTGAGAAGGAGATACTGGCAGCGTATGAAGGAATTCGAGCTGCCTCAGAAGTGGTCGGCACTGAGACACAGCTCCTCCTGGCACCTCGACTGCCAGTGCTGGGATGGATGTTCAAAGGAAAGGCTCCCTCCACACATCATGCAACAGATGCCATGTGGAGTAAATGGGTTGCGTTGATAACACAACGGGCTCGAATAGGGAACCGCGACCCCCCAGGATTAGTGGAAATGATCATGAACTGGCCAGAGAGCAAAGATGCTGGGATGTCACCAGAACAAGAGGTGAAACGTGCTGAGGAGGCCCCACCATATAACGAACTGCCAGAGGAAGAAAAACAATACGCGCTGTTCACTGATGGGTCTTGTCGCATTGTGGGAAAACATCGACGATGGAAGGCTGCAGTGTGGAATCCCACACGAGAAACCACTGAAGCTGTTGAGGGACAAGGTGAATCGAGCCAGTTTGCAGAGGTGAAAGCCATCCAATTGGCTTTGGAGATTGCTGAGCGAGAAAAGTGGCCGAGGCTCTATATCTACACTGACTCGTGGGTGATGGCAAGTGCCCTGTGGATGTGGTTGCAGCAATGGAAACAGAACAACTGGCAACGCAAGGGCAAACCCATCTGGGCCGCTGAAGTATGGCAGGACATTGCAGCCCGGGTGGAGAACCTTGTTGTGAAGGTGCGCCATGTGGACGCCCATATACCCAAGAGTCGAGCCACTGATGAACATCAGCATAACCAGCAGGCAGACCAAGCTGCTAAGATTGAGGTGGCTCAGGTGGACTTGGACTGGCAGCGTAAAGGTGAACTGTTCATAGCCCGGTGGGCCCATGAGACCTCGGGCCACCAAGGCAGAGATGCAACATATAGGTGGGCTCGAGATCGAGGGGTGGACCTCACCATTGACACCATCGCAGAGATCATCCACGGATGTGAGATATGTGCTGCAATCAAACAAGCCAAACGGGTGAAGCCCCAGCAGAATGAAGATCGATGGATGAAATATAAATATGGAGAGGCCTGGCAGATCGACTACATCACACTGCCACAGACCCGCCGAGGCAAGCGCCACGTGCTCACAATGGTGGAAGCAACCACTGGATGGCTCGAAACTTATCCAGTGTCCCACGCCACCACCCGAAACACCATTCTGGGCCTTGAAGAGCGAGTCCTGTGGCGACACGGCACCCCAGAAAGGATTGAGTCGGACAACGGGACTCACTTCCGAAATAACCTCATAGATGCCTGGGCAGAAGAACACGGCATCGAGTGGGTCTACCATATCCCCTACCACGCACCAGCCTCCGGGAAGATCGAGCGCTACAATGGACTGTTAAAAACTACCTTGAGAGCAATGGGGGGTGGAACCTTCAAACACTGGGACACACATCTGACAAAGGCCACTTGGTTAGTCAACACAAGAGGATCTGCCAATCGAGCTGGCCCGGCTCAGTCAAAACTTCCACGTGTTGTGGACGGGGATAGAGTCCCTGTGGTGCGCATGAGGGACCTGCTGGGAAAAATGGTCTGGGTTAGTCCTGCGCCGGGCAAAGGCAAACCCATCCACGGGATTGTTTTTGCTCAAGGACCTGGGTGCACCTGGTGGGTGATGCAGAAGGACGGAGAGGTCCGATGCGTACCACAAGGGGACTTGATTGTGGGTGAAAACACACCGTGAGTTATACTGTGCTTTTGTTAATTTTTCTTTGTCAATGCTAATTGCTAAGTGGCAGCTGGATGTGACGCATATGGTATAGAATAAGGGGTGGATTATGTCCTGGTTTAACCAGGATAGGGTTAAGTTTCCCCAGCAGTGGGGGGGAGCTCTAGCCGGGTTATTCAGATACCATGCAGACGTCACATCCTGGCAGGTCACATTTTCCTGGCGCGGAGCGCGGTGCACTCGTGGTTTTGTACATCGTGCTTCAAACTGCTGTATTTGGTAGCTATTTTGCTCTGTTCACTGCTATCACTATTACTGTTATTGTTATTGTTGTTGTTGGTTGTGTTGCTATTGCATTGTTGTATTAAACCTTTCCTTATTTCAGTCTTGGGGCTTTGTATTTCACTCCCTTTGTGGGGGAGGGGCAGCGGCCGCGTGGTCTCAGACCCCGGCAGGGGCTAAACCACCACAATTACCCTTATTTATGTTGAGACATAATGTTTCAGACTGTCTTCCCGGCCTCTTTGCTGCAAAACTGATCTGGACAGAGCAAGGGCAGAGTTAGAACTTGCTTAATCACTGCATCCAGGAGGAAACTCGACAAAAGGAATACTGGAACTGTGATTTTCCCTCTCTCCTTCCCTAAAAGTCCCATGAGGTGTTCCATGTTGCTGAAACAGCATTTGACATTGTTCAGAGCTAGTAGCAAATTGCTAACCTCTGGGAGTAATGAGAGAACAGGGAGGAAATCATGCCTTTGTGATAGAATAATATCTTTTCTTGGCAGTTCCTGAGGCAACACAGCTATATGCTTCTTTTTAAATAGGACTACAGAGAAAGAGACATGCTACCTCAGAAGAGACAAAACGCTGGTTTTGTTGAGGCTTTTCCATTCTTCTTTCTTGGTAGCAGATAAATTTGTTAAAGCCTTCCTTAATATTTGAATAGATTTACATAATGCACTGATGAGAGTGCTGTAAACTTCTGAATCATTTAGACTGATATTGATGGTAATAACATTGTCACTCACACTACTATAGCACTAAACCCTAATATGATGGCAACCTGGAAGGATTATGTTGATTATAAAGCAGAGAAATCAGATTTTGCTTATGATTTGCATATGACTTGCATGAAATCTGGATATGTCTCACAGTTCATAGCTATGTCCTGTTGTCATCAGAAGGGACATGCTTTCTTATGTGTTGTTGGATAATGAAGGCCTCAGAAACCAAGTGGTCTCAGCAAGCCTGCTTGCTAATGGCTTCAGCTTTGAATTGTGGCAGGACACAGTGACATACAGTGTCCCAACCTGTTCCTTCCTATAAGTAGAACTTCAGTTATTTACACCTGTGAACTTCTCTCCTTACCTATGGCTATCTGAAAGATTTCTCCTGTGGCCTTGTTTAAGCAGCATTGATTACTAGAGCATGTGACCGATTGTCTGCCTCAGGAACATCTTATGGCACAACAGTAAGCTTGATAGAAGTGCTCACATTCAACAAATCCCTTGCACTACCTTTCACACAGAGCTTGGAAGTGCCACCCATTGCAGCTGCTAGCATTTCTTGGGAGGATCACATAATAGGCCACTGCCTTATTGTGTAAGGGATGAGGAAAGGAGGCCCACAATGTCTAGAGCCATTTTGGAATCTCTTTCTCAATTTTAGTGTTTCAAGGAAAAATTAACAGAATTTTCCATTGTATGTCAGTGTCCTTTACTCTTATTCCCTGTCATCTTAGATATTACCTAGTGTCATGGCTGTTGTTTTGTCTAGTCTGTTCAGTGTTGGTGAATGAGTAAGATGGGACCATGATATCCCCTACATCTTGAATGGCTTGTGGTAGGTTAAACAGACTAAGAGGGTCACATCTATTAATAACTTATGTCTTTCATCTTCATGTCGAAGGCAGGCACTATCATACTTGGGAGCCTGGACTATCCTAACACATGATGATCACTGAAAAAACAGCTTCTGACATAAGCAAATTCACTGCCAACTTCATTGTATTGAAGATATCTGAGGCCATCCTCCAAATCTTCCTTTCCTTGCTATCTCAAAGCTCATCAAAGAAGGTGGGGAAGAAGAAGGAAACGAGAGGAGCAGGATATGTTGCCTGGCGCAAGTCTTGAAACTGTGATTCAGTATTTATGTTTTGCATACTCTTATATGCTATTTGCTGCAGAAATCTTTTGGCTACATTATTTAGAAAGAGTGTAATTCATTCTCTGTAGAAGACTGTCAATCAGAGATACAGTAGTAGGTGTAATAATGCTTGTTGAATTAAAAATTTTCCTTCATTTCTTTCAGAAGCCCGTATCTAGAAGATGGTGGTAAAATGTCCTGCCCAAAATCCTGGGAATGCTGAGGAAAAGCACTTCCTCAAAATATTGTTCCTAAAATTGTTTCTGGTGTGAGGGAAAGGAGTATGTCCCAGATATCATCTTGCTGGAACATACAATACCATTTTCAATCTTGATCCCTTCAAAGATATGTGAAGACATCCAGACCACGTGGATGATGGCCTAACCCTCCACACATATCTGATGACCAGTAGTCATAGTGCCACACCATACAACCACAGAAGATGCAATTGCCTGAACTAACTTCAACCATAGACAATGAAGCACTGCAGGTTCCAAAACATTTATTTGGAGCCTGCAGTGCTATGATGTTCTTTGCTGTAATATGTAGTCAGTGACAGAGGCTGCAATGTATTAAATCTGAGATACTACTCTGTATAGGACAAACAGCCCTTCATACTTCCTCCTCTGTGAGAACAGAGCAGGGAAGAGTGCAGTGCTTCTGGCAGATACCCCCTGCCTTTAAGAGGATGGATAATTAGGTCCTACTCACATCCTATCAATGTAGATTTCCTGGTGTTGGCCACCATATACCTTTAAATACAGACTCTGTGATTTCCCCTTTCCATTGGCCCCGTCCCCAGACTGGCTGCTTACATAAGATATGGAATTAGTTTTATGGTATATGCCTAAAGTCAGCTCAGGTGGTTGCCCTGAGCATCTTCTGAGATCATATGATCTCAGTGAATTTACCTGGACTCAGTGTAATCGGAATACAATAATTTTCTTCTGTTTCCCTAGCTAGAAATCTGTTTTCCCCTAGAAATCTGTAGCCAAACATATATGAATGTTACTAAGTATGGTTTAAAAAGCAGAAGTGGTGGCAAAAGGTTTGAATCAGCTTTTAATTTAACCAGAACAGTTCACTCATCTCTAAACAGAAATCCTTTCAAGTACTGATTAATGCAAAAGCTGGAGAGAGACATAATTTTAAGAAGCAAACTACTATAGATTCATGTAGGCAAAGAATTTTTTCCTTCCTTTATTGTGCTTATGACTTCAATTAATTCTAAGAACTCAAACCAAGTACCTTGCATTTGGACTTTTTCTACATTATAATGGGTCTTGAACTTTTCTTTCTAATGTATGACAGAGCAGTGCTTTTAGTATGCAGTTACAGTAAATGGAGACATGCATTTAGCATTTAAAGCCTCCAGCAGGTCTTTCTTTCTACACAGCAGCTCACCAATTGAATATTAATATCATGCTTGATAATTCAGAAACACATGGTGAATTTCCTTCGTCTGTAAATGTCTGTTTAACAAGTATTTAATATTCAGGCATGGAGCTTGGATTCCATACCTACCCTTACCCTTAGAGTCTGAATGACTTATTAGCAAGGTGCAGTAGCATTTGATACCTTTACATCCATTTTTGAAGAATGTTGCAAGCTACTGCTATGAGATTTTCTATTATTTATAATCAGTGTTATATTTCAAAACAGTAGAACAGCCTATAGCTCATACATTTATATGATTCTCTTATTAAAACCTAAAACATATTAAAGAAAAACTAAATAATTTCTGTTCTTGTTTTGCATTGGAATTACTATTTTTCAGTATTTCTGTATGCAGTTTCAGCAACTGCACAGTTTTTACATTTACCTTTCCTTAAATCAGAACTCTTAGTTGTAAATATATTAAATTCAGTGATAGACTGTATCAACGATTAAACAGTTCTTGACAGCTGGGCAAGACTCATGATTTTGTGGTTTTATATTCTCTTATTCGTTCTTCTCCTTCCTTTTTCTGTTCTCCCTTAAAATTCCAAATGAAATTAGGGTGTGATATTTTCACTGGTCCAAATTAGAACAGTCACAGAGTTATTTGGAACTATACTTATTTAAAACTTCTTCTTCTCATTTAAATAATTATTTCCAATAATTTTGACTAGATTTGCCTTTCAATCAAAGGGAATGGCTTTACAACTTTAAGAATGCAATGGATATCATTGTAAGGGACTGTGTCAGCCGTTTTGTCTCGGCATTGCTGTTGTGCCCTTACCATCTCCTGAGCCGCAGGGTGGTGTAAGACTGTCAGACTGTGTCAATTGCCTGTTTCGACACTGCACCTCTACCTAAACTGGGCCTCAACATTCCACTGCCGAGAAGAAGTACACCCTGAAATATCCCCAAAAAAATCCACAGTGTCTGCCCGAAGCTGGAGCAACTACATCTTTCATATCATCTACCAAGCTGTGCTTGGATGCAGGGCCGGTGGATGAAGTTGGTACGAGGAGGATGTGCAGAGGCTAAAGGCATCACTGGTCAACCCCTGCCCCTGCCCAGTACGACCACTGTGAACAACTGGGTGTGCGCGCATGGAGGAACATGGGGCGGCGAATATGATAATGAGCTCTGTGGAAATGGGTGGACTAATTTTGGGAACTGGGATGATAAAAGGACTGTGTACTCTTCTCTTGGGGGATCCCCCATCATCTGCACCACGACCGAACCTACGGGACACCACTGGATTCGTGGTGGTGGTAACAGCTTACTGCATTTCTTCTGTTTTCTTGTTTAGCTGTTCTGACCTTTTCTGTTTACCTCTGTCCTATGGCTATTACCTCTTTTTACGGGAATAAAGTTTGAAAGGTTGTATGGCATTTGACCTCATTGACCTCTTAATCTCACTCTTGGGATCATATCGAAACCTCTCCTGATATTGGATTGGGACAATAATGCCTGATCACCATCCATAATACAGTATCTTCACTTTAGCCTGATCCTTCTGGAGTTGCACATGTTTCTTCTTCTTCCTCCTCTTCTCCTTGGCCTTTATTACAGTATCTTTCTTTCTTATCTCATGCATCTAGCACCTAACTTAATTAAAAAAAAAAAAAAAGAAAAAAAGAAAAAAACAGTAAGAGAAACATTACAGCAGTTCCCTTGCTGGTAATTTTTGCTATTGTATAAATCATCCTCTGCTTTACCTTTCCATCAGGATGAAAAACACTGCAGAGGTAGTAAAATATTTTCCATGCTGTGTTTGTATGACCTGTTGTACAGTTACTTTTCATTGTCAGATGCCTATAGGCAGTTTGGTGATGAGGTTTAGGAGGGGAGTACCACATCAAATTTGCTGTTCTGGGCTTGTTTTTGTTAGAGCTTACTTACCACAAACCATCATTAAATGTCTAGTCAATCGGTCAATGATACCTTTAGGTATAGATAAGGAAGAATAAGGGTGAATCTAATAACTTATGCTATATTTTAACTCCAAACATAGCTTGCCTGTGCAGCTTCCAGTCAACTTTAAAATGGGTGTATGGTGTTGGCAGAACTATTGGAGAGGTATGGTAAGAGAGTTCATTATATTGATGATTTGTCATATTTACAGCTATTTTTAAAAAATCAATCTTTTTTTCTCCTGTAAACTGACTTTGTCTGAATTTTGTCAATATTTGGTTTTGCTCTTTGGTGCAAAATATTGCAATGAAGTAAAAATATTTATTTAAAAATAAGGAACATTTGTACCATATTATCTATGATGTCTTATATTTTTTGCAAATATTCAAAACCTGAGTAAGTTTTTAAAAGGATAGAGTTCATATGCACACATTTGCTTTTATGACAATCTTTGTTTCACATGTTTGAAAGAGATTGGAAACCCTGCCTTTAATTTTTAAACTTTCCGATGAATGGTCCTCCTTGAGGGATTTATTTCATCTCTTTTCCAAAATGTGTATTACATTTTGATAAAGTTTTTAATAAGCTTTTAGTGAAATTTCCATTTAGATGAACAGCATTTACAGTATAGAATAAGAAAAAAGGTAAATAAGAACTCAATGTAACCTTACACAACTGTAGTTACATTTTATGACAACAGTAATGCATTGAATATGATTTTAGCATGCTAAAAACCTTCCTCATGACAAAAATTGAGCTGAAATCCACTTTTTTTTAACCTATTTCAGTTAAAAGCAAAATTTCAAATGGTAAGTTGTTCTTTCTATCAGGTTACTGTGCAAAGACAACCCTATTTTTCTCTCAGAAATAAACATGACATAAGCAACCTTATAATACTTCAAAAAGTAGCAGACAGAAGCTACCTGGTAGGCTGTAAGTGAACTGGATAATTTATCATTTCTACTATTGATGTCCAACTCAGTAAAAATAGACTGTCTAAGAAAACTTTCCACATCTCCTTCTTTAAGTAGCTAAAAAGTATAACAGGGAAAACAATGCTTGTGTGAGAATACACTGGAATAGTCTGGATTTTTAATACTGTTGTAGATACAGAAAATTGCAACATCAGGTATTTGGGTTGTGAAAACATTAATTCTAATACAAATATAAGTAATCAATCCATTTATTTTATTTAAATTTATGCAGTAACCTGAGTTAATACATATGTAGCAAGAAGATACCATATTGTAAATTGTCACCAAAGAGCCCAAGGCTAAAGTTAGAAAAATCAAAACTAATAATACATAAATATTTGTAACCCTGATAACAGTTAGCAACTGGAATGTTAAAGGTAGTTCAGAAGAGTGAATGACTCTCTACGTGGAATAGCCAACCTGTTCTGATACGTGTGCATCTTTGACTTCCTTTAGCATATTATGTAAAATGATATTTGACATAGCTAACTTTTGAGCTAATGGTCCTAATTCCTCAATTTACAGTCGCGTCTCATATTTTTAGATTCTTAGGCCACAGTTGTTTCTTGACAACTCAAAAATGAGGACTTGAGGGATACTGTGTCCTCTGCATGAAAGGGTGTTCTCCTGTAGGGAAGTGTTATTAGACCTTCAGCTGCTCTTGGGCTGTGGCAGTTTCAGCTCAGATTTCTTTTTTGCTTTTTTCCATTTTTCTCTGGCACAAGGAATGTAGAATTTTTTTTCATATATGAACCTTGATACATCTCACCATGCTTTTTTTTTTTTTTCACCTGAAATTGCATTTCTGCATTCTCTGTAAGACCACTGAGAAGCCAAAACTAAATTGGAATGTATCTCCCCCTTATTAAAATCTCTCAGTCAGAATATAACAGTAGCACCGTGTAACCTACTCTGACACCCTAGACGTTGGTGGGTAGTATACAGAGTGGTTTCATTTCCTAGCATAAATTCAGACTGAGGCTATTCAAGAGTCTGCCTCCATAGAAATTAAAATACAGGGACACAGTCAAAATATCAGTTCTTGAAAAAGTAAGGAAGGGCCCCCAAATAAATGTACATATAATTTTGGTGTCCCATCCTTCCTTCTTCAGGTTTCAGCTGAGAAAATGTTTAGTTTCTGCTAATTAAGCTTATGCACATTTTCAAGATACAGAGTAAAACACTTTAGCCTCCAATTTTCCTTATCTAAATCTATCAGCAGGATGTAAGCTGCTTGCATTATACTACATCATAAATCAACAAAAGTGTTCATGAATTAATAGTATTAGTCTCTGTAATGGGAAATATTTATGCATTTAATATGTCTACTTCAGGTTTTCTTGGAAATGATAAGAGAAAAACCAAAGCTCCTCACAATTCACTATAAGCTACAAAGCTATTTAAAGAAAGATATGTCTAGTTATTATGCCAATACTGTTAGGGCTAGCAGAACTGTCAGCAATTCCACTGTAACTCATTGCCTTTCCTGAGACCTAGAACATGGCTGTAAATTTATGTCTGTTTCAGAGCTTGGTGCACCTCTTTTTAAAGAAAAACACTTAAGTGCTCACACTACAGAAAGAAACATCTTTATTTTGGTATACCTACATATTCTTTAGAAGTTCACACTATTTTAACTACTTCAGCTGAAATGGGAAAAAATATTCTGTAACTAAAAACTGTGCAGAAGGAATCTCACTTTTGCAAGGAAATACGTAGAAGGTAGAGTTTGTATAGTACTCAATTAAACATTCTTTCACTGTTGCCATTGTGCAATGATTGGCAAAATAACATATTATTGCCCTACAGTGCATATGTACAAATCTAATTGATATACAGGTATTAAAATGGATATTAATTGCTGTTTAAAATAAATAAACTGTGAAAAGAGATATTGTATCTACTTTAAGTGCTGTGCTACTCGGAGAGTGTTGCACTATAGAAAACAATTGATTTGGAAATATCGTTGATCATGCCTAGTTTCATAGAATCAGAGAATCATAGAATGGGTTGGATTGGAAGGGACATTTAAAGGTCATTAGTCCAACACTCCTGCAATGAGCAGGGACATCTTCAACCAGATCAGGTTGCTCAGAGCCCAGTCCAGCCTGACCTGGAATGTTTCCAGGGATGGGGCATCTACCACCTCTCTGGGAAACCTTTCCAGTGTTTCACCATCCTCATCATAAAAAATTTCTTCTTTATATCTAGTCTGAATCTACCCTCTTTCAGTTTAAAACCATTACCCCTTTTCCTATTGCAACAGGTCCTGCTAAAAAGTCTTCCCCCTCTTTCTTATAAGCCACCTTTAAGTATGAAAGGTCTTAATAAGGTCTCCCTGGAGCCTGCTCTTCTCCAGGCCAAACAACCCCAACTCTCTCAGCTTTTCTTTATAGGAGAAGATAATTTTTGTGATCTTCCTCTGGACCCACTCCAACAAGGCCTTGTCTTTCTTGTACTGAGGACTCCAGAGCTGGACACAGTACTACAGATGGGGTCTCACCAGAGTGGAGTAGGGGGGCAGAATCACCTCTCTCGACCTGCTGGCCACACTTCTTTAGATGCAGCCCAGGATACAGTTGGCTTTCTTGGCTGTGAGTGCACATTGCTGGCTCATGTTCAGCTTTTCATCCATCAGTATCCCCAAGTCCTTCTCTGCAGAGCTGTGCTCAATCCCTCCATCTCCCAGCCTATATTGGTACCCGGGGTTGCACTGACCCAGGTGTAGGACCTTGCACTTGGCCTGGTTGAACTTCATGAGGTTCACATGGGCCCATTTCTCAAGCTTGTCCAGGTCCCTTTGAATGGCATCCCATCCCTCAGGCGTGTCAACCACACCACTCACCTTGTTCATGTCTGCAAATTTGTTGAGGGTGTACTCAATCCCACTGTATTTATCGTAGTTTATGTAATCGATTCTTTGGAGGAAGCTTACATCAGCAGTTAGACCTTTTCAGAATCCTTCAGGAGGTTTACCTAAGTCTTGAGTTTTATCCCCTCTCACTGGATCCAGATTTAAGTCCGTCTGTTGTATGTTAAAATCACATACAGTTAGACAATAGGTTGTCAGGCCTGCTTATGAGAACTGTGCTGGATTCAAGCCCTCTGGACAGGTCAAATTGTCATCAGGAATACAAAAACCATGAAATACAGTCAAGTTCCCTTGCATGTAGGAGAAAATGTTGGTAAAACATATCTTCTTGACCAAGCTAACATAGAGTAGAGCCCTCCATGCAGCTCAGCATCACAGGACTTAGTAAGCATTGCAGCTGCGGTTTGCTGGGCTGTATGTGAGCAAACAGATGCTGAAGGTCATTTGATGCACCATTGGTGCCAGAAGGAACTGCTCTGCTCCCACTTGCAGCTGTGGGCAGGCTGACAGTAAAGTGGTAACAGGAATGTGGTAGTTAACACATAAGGAACAGAGCAATGTGGAGTGCAGAAAGTTTCATTTGGAGCACACATGGATGATCAACTTCAGGTCCCCCCCACAAGAAGGCTGCAGAAGATATTCCACTTCAACACATTCCCATAACAAAAAGAGAAGGAATGCACTAATTTCAACATCTACAGCAGCCCTGAGTTTGATAAAGACTACTGTCCAGTCTGGGGCCTAAGGCAAATCTGCACTACACAGATAAGGTATGGCTAAAAGGATCCATGATTTGGGTCATGCTCTGGACAATAATTGCAGAATCACAGAATCATCTAGGTTGGAAAAGACCTTGAAGATCATCTAGTCCAACCATTAACCTAACACTAACCATTCTCAACTACACCATATCCCTAGTTAGGAATACTCATGAGTATTTTATTGAGATGCAAATGCCAAAGTTAATCATGGGAAAGACCCAAGAATGTGATTTCTTGTACTGGGAAATGATCTTCCAAATAAAGATCTGAAAGACAAACCACAATTTTCTGTTGAAACCAAACAGGAAAAAATCTATAGGGAATTGCAAGAGTGGGGAGTGTGCACTGAAAAAGTGACAGATTGGATGACTCTTCCTATCTTTAACATGTCTACTTTCATCACTCCCTGTTTTCACTTTATTTTGCACCACTGCTGTAACAAGTTCTACTCCTCCTTATGCTCTGAGTACTACCTATAGAGCACAGATGTACTACTCTCACTACATAAATATAAGCAATTCCATAGGTTTTTCCATAGAATTAGAACTTAGATATCTATCCTGAAGCATGAACTGAGCTTGATGCTTATGTGATGTACTAAAGAAATCAGAAACAGGATGAACAGGAGTAGGGACTGTCTGCATAAAGAAATTGGAAAATTTGAGTAGTAACTGGAAATAATGCAACTGGTTTTATCCATGTCATATTCTTATAGGTTGCTCAGTATGGAGTGTCTATAAAACTACAGATTTACAGGAAGTTGTTGTCACATCTAATTGGTTACTGGATTAGTTTATTTCAAGAAACGTTTCTTGTGTATTTTTGTCTTGTAAAATGATTCCCTGTAAATGAAACAAATGTAATTCTGCCAGTCTTGAAATAATTCCCACATCACACCATTATGATTAGTTTCACTTTCACACCAAGTCTGCCAATTTTTTAAACCATCATTTTCATTAATAATACTGCCTAGTATGAGCTGCCAAAAACTATTTAACATGTGATATGAAAAATCTGGCATTATGTAGGTGCTTAGTGAGAGCCACTAGATTTTTATATTTCCTCCAATAGATTTGTCTGAAACGAACTCTGTGTATTCGCACTGTGTATTCCCTGGTAAAATAAAATTGCTATTTTTCATCATTCAATTTGCACATTTATGAAGTCAGAGTGATACAATTAGTATTCTCTTAATCCTGTTTTTATGGATGCTATTCACATGCAGAATTATTTGCTTGATTTCAGTGCCAACGCCTGAAAATATATTAAATTTTTATTCCTATTGAGCCTTAGCCAGTATACCTTTTTATCACAAGGAGATTCACATTGTCATTTTCCTAGCCTACATGTGCATCCATGTTTTTTATCCTTTACCCCTTATTCTGCTGGCTCTGCCAGATATTTCTGTCTGATTCTGTGTTCTTCCCTCTGATGCCAGTTCCACGATCCATACTAGCTTACCTCTTTTTTTGCCGCTGGACACGTTTCTTGATGAGTCACTCCAGCCATATGACTTACTTGGTTACTTCTGCTCTCTATTCTCTAAAATTAGATTGTGAGCTCTTCATTTCATGGACCATGTCTTTTTATCTGTCCCATAAATCTTACATGACATTTATGGAAGCAATGTAAATTAATAATAATAAACATTTTATACTCTACTGATATATGTTTAGGTATTTGAACTGTGAAATACTGCCTTCAGCCTAAGCAGATGTCAATGTATGATTGTGTCAAGGCACAGCATGGGCCAGGGTCTCCATGGGACTTGGAGACGCAGGGGGCTTCCCTGGGGCAGAGGGACTGGGTCTATCAGCCAGAGTTGTCCCACTGTTCCAGGCAGAGAGCAGGGCGGACTGGGGGGCATCCAGGGCAGCCCTAGCCCTGGACATTGGGCACCTCCCTGTAGCAGGGCTGCGCAAGGGCTAGGCTGGGACTTTGTCCCAAGGGTGGGCCTGGCTTGGCTGGGCCCATGGCTGGGCATGGCAGGGTGATGGTGAGCTGAAGACTGTCCCTGCTGTCTTATCATTGGTACGGGAGCTGATGATCCTGGAGGGACTTTCTGGAACAACCATTTATTCATTAAAAAAATATTTTTTAAAAATGTTTGTTTATATGTTTTATGAAAATGCAAAAGTTAAGCCAGCTCAGAAAAGAAGAAAATAGACTTTACAATGATGGTCTGCCTTCTGGTTCTCAGAATAAACGAGCATGGGCAGACACACAAAACCGGAGCTTGCTGGAACTTTCTTGGATTAGACGTACATACATGTGACTGTGCTTAATTGTGTTGCTCAGGATGAAAAATATAAGGCCTTCTAAATCAGCAAATATAAGCAAGTATGTTTGGAATTTATTCCCATTCTTGCTGTCATGTGTCTTAATCACTGTCAAATGATGCAAAGCCATGTTGAGATACAAAATGCAATATCACCTTTAATTTCACCTTTCTGTTCATTCCTAGAAATATGTGGGAGAGAGGCAAGTTGAAATTGGCCTGTCAGCTCTGCAAAGCCCCTGAGAAGCAGCAAGACTTTGATGAGAAACAGGCCTTGGGAGAAAGATAAGAAACTGCTGAGTTGTGCCAAGGTGGCAGGGAAAAACAACAGACAGCTGCAACACTGAACTGTGGAAAAGTACTGACCTGTGAGAAGTTACTGCTGCGTGAACAGCACGTGAACAAGAAGTTGATTGGTCTGCACAGCCCGTGTTAGAGTGGTCTTATGCTGATAGGAGAAAAGGTAGATAACTGTCTAATTGCTGATTTGCTAATTACAAAGTAAGAGCTTTAACCATAGCATAAGTGTGTACTCTTGTAAGAATAAAGGGTCTTTCCTTCTGCACTTCATGGAGAGTCCGTGCCTCAATTGCCACAGAAATGTATTCAGCAAAGTACAGAATTTGTGTTTACCACAAAAAGTAGTTAGAGTACAATTAAGGCAAGACTGAGTGTTTGATTGCTAAGTGCATTAATGGCAATGAAAGGACTTATGGTCAAGTCAAGTAAGTCAAGTAAACTGGTCATTTTTTCAGAGTCATTAATGAGTAATATGAATTCACAACACATAAGGATTTGTTTCCCAGTGTCCAACTTCAACTATAATTTGAATTATAGCTGAAAATAAAAATAAACTCTTTAGGTCTGGAAGATACTTTGCATTTAGTCTTCGTATAAATGCACACATGCCCACAGGCATGCACATCCACAGACACATACTGGGAAAGCAGTGGCTGTGGCAGTGGGTGGTGCTCCTCCTGATGCGCAGTGCAGGGCAGTGCATACAATCAATACGTGCAGTCAGCACATGCAGCACACCTTTGCACTCACACACAAATGACCGCAGTGTCTCTGCTTGTTGGGGAACCAGCATATGCTACATGAGTGTGAGTTGATGGAGCAGTGGAACCTGTGTATTTTGAAACATACATGCAGACAAAGTAACATAAGTCTTACTCTTGTTTAGTATGCTTATGTCTGGTTGCATAAATGCACTTACCTAAAAGATATGAGTACAAAAGATACAAGTTCTAGATGGACCTTATGCTAAAGTTAATTAACTTAATATTTAAAACCCAAACTGAATTTGAGCGCAAACCAAATTCTAAAGAGCAGACAGAACAAGATATCAAAATAGCTGAAATTCAGATTTAAATTTGAAGTTTTTAGTTTGCATCTATACATCTTTTACAGTGAGATAATCACCCTGTTTTTATTTGCCTGATACATCAGGATTGTATTCTGTCAGCATACATACACTTGTGTAATTCTGCCTTAAAGAATGTTGCTTTTTATTTAAGGCTCACTTTCATCTGCAACACTAAATATTCAACATTTTCTTAGGTTATATATTGACACACGAAATCAAGTGTCAGAGTCTGGAGTAGTTTCTGCTACCCCTATGTAATATGCATGTGGGAGCAGCATTCAGGATGGGAACAAACTCCACAATCTTTAACCTCCAAAAGGTAGGTTTCCAGGCTAAATTACTTGTCCAGGTTCCCTCAGCAGTAGTCTTTACAAAGAGCCATAACTCTATAAATACAATTATCCCATTCATCTTCCACTCTTCTTACAGGATGATCTGCTCTTTAGAGATGCCTGTCTATTCCTGATAATTATAAAGTAGACCTGCATTATCATCATAGTTGACTAAAATTAAATGAAATGTCACCTGATTTCACAAACTATCCAGTAAATAATGTCTAGCTCCTATATAGACAATAAGGTATTTGAGACTAACTCAATATCAAGTGCTCCTCTATATCTCCATTTATTTGTAAGAAACAATGGTTGTTCTGTTTTAGGGACTACTCCATTAAAACAGTTACTGGATAACAAAGGGTCTGGGATCAGTAGTGATAACTGAGGACTCTAAATGTCTTATTTCCAGGTTTTTGTCTTTTAAAATATTTTCCTTGTATCTTGTACATTTCTTATGTTAGGTTTTGTGATAAAAGCTCATCTGCAACCTCACAGAGGAGCACAGAAAACCAAATAATACCCTGATGAGCTATTCCCAGGCCCACAACAGGAGCCATCAGCCCATCACATGTTCATCTTCAGAAGTCCAGAAGAGCAGAGGGGCTCAATGGCAGGCAAGACCCTGATTCAAGGTCTTAGAGAAAGGGACACCCTGTTTGGGTGCCTCCCAGGGCAGTCCCAGTAGTACCTCAGCCCCAGTGACGAGGTGTGAAATCCATCATGATGAGCCAATGCCACACCATATCTAGGACAGAGGTAGGTTGCTGTCTAAGGGTATGAGACATGTTATGGGATGCAGGGGAAGAGCATTTTGGAAGTGCACAGGACTTATTATGGGAATGTTTAGGGAGGGAACCAAAGGTGGGGAAAGGAATGGATCCAGATGATTTGAGGAGGAACAAGTGTGAGAAAAAAGAGTATAAAGAGGTAAAAACGGCCAGTCATATATAAAGAATTTTATTGTCAGTACACTTGTCTGACCATGAACCATGCCTGATCTGCATAGTCTGTCCCATCTTCTCACTGAATTATTTTCTCTTTCCTGGGTGAGGCACTCTATTCTGTGTGCATGTGAGTGTACGGGGATGTGAGTGCAGCAACTGGAGCCAGGTCATGGGCTAGAGGGTCTGTGTGTTTGCAGTGCCAGCAGCTGGAGAAACTGGAGTGAGCAGATGTAAGCGACAGCAACTGGAGTGGTACCATGGATCACAGGGGCCCATGTGTCTGTGGTGCCAGGAACTGCAGCAGGGAGGTCTGGGTGTCAGCAACTGGGCTGGAACCATGGGCTGGAAGACCCTTGTGACTGGGTGCCAGTGAATGAAGAGACCCAACTGAGTGAAATCAAGTACCATCCCTGCGGGTGGGACCAGAGGTTGGAGGCATGTGGGTCCGTAGTGCCAGCAAATGGAGTGAGTGTGGGTCTGTAAGTGAGTGTGTGAGCACTACAGTGAAGGTCAAGCTGGACTAGCCAGTGAGTACATGACGTGTCCTGGGAGCAGGGTAAGGGGGTCTCTCTATAGATGAGACCATGGGGGACTTGGCTACTCGGGGACCAGGGGAGTCTTGGCCAGTTGCTGGAGAGACTGTAGGGTTTATGGTTAATTAGGAAATCTGCTTGCAGGGGGTGGTGGTGTGTGTGTTTGTGTGTGTGAGTGAAACATTCTGTAATAGCAACTGGAGTGAGGCTGTGGCCTTGGGGACTTGTACATCCAGGTGCCAGCAACTGGGGAGACTGGGATCCAGGAACAGCTATTAGACAGACTGAGTGTCTGATCCCAGCTGCTGGAGGAGTACAAATTGTACATATCTTTATATGTATTCTCTCTAGTGGACCTCCACCTGCTCAGCAAGAAAGAGAAGCAGAATGAGGCCACTGGTGCTGTGTGTGCTCATGTGAATGCTTTGTGAGTCTGTTCATGATATATGTTTGGCCAGCCATGTGTATATGTACATATGTGATATGTACATGTTCTCTTGTGTGCATGTTCCTTCTGGGAATACATCTTCAGCCTTGCCACTGATTGAACCTGGAGTGATGAAGCTGAGGCAGCGACCCCTCTCTTGGGCTGTTGGATCTGGCCCGATATTTTTGCCCCCTAAGAACTTACTTTTGAAATTTATTGAATGATAGCAATTAATGTCCAGTTAATGTTACACCACATTATTAATGTAGGTTTGGATAGCATGCAGGAAATGAGTATGTACTAAGGAAATTCAGTGCTTATCCATGAACCAGTATGTTCATGGATCTGCACAGGACAGGGTGTGGCTTAGTGAACATTTTGTTATCTAAACTGCTGAATGCTTAGTTTGAGTAACAACTTTGATAGCAACATAACAAACATAAGTAATATTAAGACTGATTCAGAAAATTGTGACTTAACTCTTTTTTTGGAAGACACAAACAAGAATAAAACATGAGTATGTTTACACAGCAGTTTGATCTGTTCCTAATAACTTAGGATGAACTTTATTGCTGAATTTCTAAATTGTATGCAATTAACCAATGAACTTTTAAAAATTGTGTATATTTAAAAAAAAAATAACAGGGGACTACATTGTTCCCCTTGCTACTATTTTTCACAGAATCCTAGAGACTTAAAAAATGCAGAATCATAGAACCATAGAAATATTTGGGTTGGAAGAGACCTTAAAAATTATCTAGTTCCAACCCCCTTGCCATGGCCAGGGACTCCTTTCACTAGATCAGGTTGCTCAACACCCCATCCAACCTGGCCTTGAATACTTTCAGGGAGGGTGTCCCGATCCAATGTCAGGGGAGGTTTCTATATGATCCCAGGAGAGAGATTAAGACACAAACGAGGTCAAATGCCATACACTCAAAACTGTTTTTATTATTAAAAATGAAGAGGGGTAGCGATAGGACAGAATAGAAGGAAAAGACAGAAATAAAGCAAGCATCCAGAATAGAGTTGCAAGAATAGTCACCACCGTGGATCCAGTGACATCCCATTGGTACTCAGCCTCTTTAATGAAGTAACAAGCGATAGGACAAGAGGGAATGGCCTCAAGTTGCGCCAGGGAAGGTTTAGACTAGATGTCAGGAAGTATTTCTTTACAGAACGAGTTATTAGGCAGTGGAATGGATTGCCCAGGGAGGTGGTGGAGTCCCCATCCCTGGAGGTGTTTAAGAGTAGGGTCGACATAGCGCTGAGGGATATGGTGTAGATGGGACTGGCAGTGTTAGGTTAATGGTTGGACTGGATGATCTTCAAGGTCCTTTCCAACCTAGCTGATTCTGTGATTCTGTGATTCAGTTCTTCGGTGGTGGATGCACAACAGATCTAGCTTCAATGGTGGGTGCACACACAGCAAAGTTTTCTGTTGACTTAAGTTCATCGTATCAGCTGATTAGCATATCTGCCCACCTTTTGTTTTTCCTTTGGTCCCACAGGTTTTTGCTGACTTCATGCTTCTTGAGCAATCACCTGGCTTCTGGGGCAGAAATGCTCACCTCTTATCAGTTCATTAGCAATGCATGCATAGTGTCTGGTGTACACAATAGAGACACAAAGCATGGGGCTTATACAATGGCCAGTGATCAGCAGTCCTTGTGCTTGATAAGAAACACCTGGTTTCACTCAGTCCACTTCTTTGAGGTTTATCTAAGGAGTTTGTCAATACAACTGCAAGAGAGTGGGAGGGTGCATCCTTCGATACACTCTTGCTTTCTTGGGTGACATTCCTTTGATTAATTACAAAGGCCACAGCTGGTCCTTGATGAATGGTCAAGGCATTACTGACACCACCCCGTGACTCAAAGCACACACACAAGCAAGCTTTGAGACAATCATTTGACATTTCAGTCTCTCATAGAGGGGGCATCCACAACTTCTCTGGGCAAGCTGTTCCTGTGTCTCACCACCCTCGTAACATCACCTTTGTTAGCTCTGGTCATGTTATGACCTTCAGTGCTCAAGGACACAAGTGAGTGAAGCATTGTCTATGTGAGCAACCGTTAGTCCTCTACTTCTGACTATGATAATAAATAGAAATGATAGGCAATATTTTACCTTGAAAATAGATTTCATTATTCCGTAGAGTGTGGTAGGAACATTAACTATATTTCGATATTACCTTGAATGTAGAAGCTGGATTCCAGTTACAGTGAAAGATAACAAGTATCTAGTGATTTATAACATATGACTCAGGTGTACTTTCATGAAGAAGTGTGTCTGCTTTCTCAAGACTCTCACTCGCTTCTATGCAGTTCACTTCTACAGTAATGTTTCAGTTTTATATTAAGCTTCTGAGTTCATTGTCATTGGTAATTCCCTCAAGACAATGAAGAAGATAAACATTGTCTTTTGTAGATTTTAAGTCGCCACCATAAAGTATTTTTTTTTCAAAACTATGTTCTCTGATTAATACTTTCCTCCCCCAATACCGATCTGTTAGCTATTTCAGTGGTCCATAAATTTACGATTCATACCTTTTACTTTCTTTTGGTCATTATAATTAGAGGAAAATAAGGATCAACAAAATACAGACACTGTAGTGATACAACTCTTATTAAACCATTGTTTTGCCCCAGAATTCCTTCTTGGAATGTGACTATTTTCACATATACTACTACTTCAGGCTGAGTAACAGATTCATAAATGTGCCTCATGCATTTTCTATCAGCATTTTGGCACACAAGTAATAACAGGAGCATTTGCAATTTTTCAGTAGAAGGTGAATCACATCAAATATCTTATTTTCTTCCAATTATTATTCCAAAACATTGTTTATATCATCTAGAGGAAAACAAACAACCCTCCTGAGAGTGAATAAGAATGAAGAGCTTTTAATATATTGAATGAATATTTGAAAACAACAGACAGAAACATTGTCAATCTATCCATTGGCTTGTGATTTCAGACAGTTTATGCTGTTCTAACTGTTTAAAGAAGAACTCATTTGCCAGGTGAGCTTGCTAAACCAACACAATTGCAAAAGAGCCCACCATGCTTTTGACAGATGAAATGCCCACTTGATGTTAATGTACTCATTGGTTTTACTTTACATTTGGGACTCAGTGATTGACAAAGTTCACTTTTTAGAAAAGTTTCTAACAAAGAATGCATGTAAAAATATTGAAGAAGGGGCATAATGGTTCTGAGGTTGTTGCATTTTTTAAAATATTCTTTTATTGACTCAGAAATTGTAAAACATAATCACTAACCACTGCAGATCTCCATAAAGAAGAAATGATCATATGGGGCAATTGCTCAGTCAGCTCACAGTGAAAATGTGTGTAATCAAACAGTAACCATAATAAAGAAATTTAAAAATTGAGGAAATATAAAATCCTACATTTCTTACTGCTGTTTGAATTTCACAGAATCACAGAATCACAGAACCATTTAGTTGGAAAAGACCTTGAAGACCATCAACTCCAACCATTAACCCAACACTGACCGTTCTCAACTACAGCATATCCCTCAGCACTATGTCAACCTGACTCTTAAACACCTCCAGGAATGGGGACTCCACCACCTCCCTGGGCAGCCTGTTCCAACGCCTAACAACCCGTTCTGTAAAGAAATACTTCCTAATATCCAGTCTACACCTTCCCTGGTGCAACTTGAGGCCATTACCTCTTGTCCTATCACTTGTTACTTGGTTAAAGAGACTCATCCCCAGCTCTCTGCAACCTCCTTTCAGGTAGTTGTAGAGGGTGATGAGGTCTCCCCTCAGCCTCCTCTTCTCCAGACTAAACAACCCCAGTTCCCTCAACCAATCCTCATAAGACCTGTGCTCCAGACCCTGCACTAGCTTCGTTGCCTGTCTTTGGACACACTCGAGTAATTCAATGTCCTTTTTGTAGTGAGGGGCCCAAAACAGAACACAGGAATCAAGGTGCAGCCTCACCAGTGCCGAGTACAGGGGTAAGATCCCTTCCCTGTCCCTGCTGGCCACACTATTTCTGATAAAAGCCAGGATGCCATTGGCCTTCTTGGCCACCTGGGCACACTGCTGGCTCATGTTCAGCCAGCTGTCAATCAACACCCCCAGGTCCCTCTCTGACTGGCAGCTCTCCAGCCACTCCTCCCCAAGCCTGTAGTGCGGCTGGGGGTTGTTGTGGCCAAGATGCAGAACCCAGCATTTGGCCTTACTGAAACTCCTCCAGTTGTCCTTAGCCCATCGCTCCAGCCTGTCCAGATCTCTCTGCAGAGCCTCCCTACCCTCGAGCAGATCAACATTCCCACCCAACTTGGTGTCATCTGCAAACTTACTGAGGGTGCACTCGATCCCCTCGTCTAGATCATCAATAAAGACGTTAAACAGGAGTGGCCCCAAAACCAAGCCCTGGGGGACACCACTCGTGACCGGCTGCCAACCAGATTTAACTCCATTCACCACAACTCTTTGGGCCCAGCCATCCAGCTGGTGTTTTACCCAGCAAAGCGTGTGCCCATCCAAGCCTTGAGCAACCAGTTTTGCCAGGAGAATGCTGTGGGAAATGGTGTCAAAGGCCTTACTAAAATCAAGGTGGACAACATTCACAGCCTTTCCCTCATCCAATAAGCAGGTCATGCTGTTGTAGAAGGAGATCAGGTTTGTCAAGCAGGACCTGCCTTTCATAAACCCATGCTGACTGGGCCTGATCATCTGATTGTCTAACATGTGTTGTGTGATGGTACTCAGGATGAGGTGCTCCATCAGCTTCCCAGGCACTGAAGTCAAGCTGACAGGTCTGTAATTTCCCAGATCATCCTTCTGACCCTTCTTATAGATGGGTGTCACACTGGCTGATTTCCAATCTGTCAGGACCTCCCCAGTCAGCCAGGACTGCTGGTAAATGATGGAAAGAGGCTTGGTGAGCACCCCATCCAGCTCCTTCAGCACCCTCGGGTGTATCCCATCCGGTCCCATAGGCTTGTGTGTGTCTATGTGTTGCATAGGGGGTCATTCTCCCAGTCTCTGTCTTCTGGCTGAGGAGGCTGGATTCCCTCAGTACAACTAGTCTTCTTATTAGAGAAGGAGGCAAAGAAGGCATTAAGCACGTCAGCCTTTTCCTCATCACTCATTGCCATGTTTCCTCCTGTGTCTAGCAGGGGATGGATACTCTCCCTGGTCTTTCTTTTGCTTTTGACATACATATAGAAACATTTCTTGTTATCTTTGACTGCTGAAGCCAGATTAATTTCTAGCTGGGCTTTAGACCACCTGACTTCCACCCTGCATAGCCTCACAGCCTCTTTGTAATCACTGTGAGTGGCTAACCCCTTCTTCCAAAGGCCATAAACTCTCCTTTTCTCCCCGAGTTGCAGCCAAAGCTCCCTGTTCAGCCAGCTTCTCTTACAGCACCTGGGGACAGCCTGTTCCTGTGCCATTAAGGCTTCCTTCTTAAGAGTTCCCAGCCTTCCTGAACCCCTATACCCTTCAGGACCGTCCCCCAAGGGATTCTGTCAAGCAGGTGCCTCAACAAGTCAAAGTCAGCCCTTTGGAAGTCCAGGATGGCAGTTCTGCTGCCCCCTCTCCTGGCCTCTCTAAGACTAGAGAACTCTATTATTTCATGATCGCTGTGCCCTAGTCAGCCTCCAACCACCACAACATCCACCAATCCTTCTCTCTTCACAACGACGAGGTCCAGCAGGGCACCTTCTCTGTTCAGTTCACTCACCAGCTGTGTCAGGAAGTTATCCTCCACACATTCCAGGAATCTCCAGGACTGGTCCCACTCTGCTGTGTTGTATTTCCAGCAGATGTCTGGGAAGTTAAAGTCTCCCACAAGAACAAGGGCAAGCGATCGTGAGATTTCTCCTAAGTGCCTATAGAATCTTTCATCCACCCCACTGTCATGGTTGGGTGGCCTATAATAGAATCCTGCTATGACATCTGCCCTGTTGGCCTTCCCCCTGATTCTAACGCAAAGACACTCCACCCTGTCTTCACTATACTTGTGCTCAAAGTAATCATAACGGTCCCTAACATACAGCACCATACCATCACCTCTCCTTCCTGTCTATCCCTTCTAAAGAGCTTGTAGCCATCAACTGTCACACTCCAGTCATGGGAGACATCCCACCATGTTTCTGTGATAGCCACTACATCATAATTTTCCTGTTGCATCATGGCTTCAAGCTCCTCCTGTTTGTTACCCATGCTGTGTGCATTGCTATAGAGGCACTTCAGATGGGCTGATGTCCCCACCACCTTTTTGCATTTAGAGGTCCTAATTCCAGCCTGACCTTTCTTTCACAGGTGTTACCATGGTTACTGATCCATCCATATCCCTTGCATCTTTGTTGTGCTGCATGTCTCCATCCCTTCCCTCCACTGAGATGGCAGGGTGAGGGATATTGCTGGCACACCAGCCCACAAACTCTGGTAATCTACCCTGGGTCTTATGTCTGGGAGTTCCAGTTTTGTCCCCTTCCCCCTTCAAATCTAGTTTAAAGCTCTCTCAAGGAGGCCAGCTAACTCCCGCCCCAAGATCCTTTTCCCCCTCTGGGAAATTTCAGACACACAAAAAGATTGTAATGAGTTTTAAACATGGTAAAATAAAAAATTCAATCAGTTCTACAAGATCACATTTTAGAGTTCATATCACACTGGGTTTAAGACTATAGTTTTTAAGAGGAATGGGGAAAGAGTTTTTTTTAAGAGCAGCTTAGAGATCTTGAATATATTAGTTTTGTACCTTTCCAAACTTTTACCTGTAGGGTAAAAAATTAATGCCAGCAATATAAAACGCAAAAGTCTGGTCATTAAAGTCTGTATTGTGCCCAGTTGATGAACATAAGTAATGTATAGTCTTTTAAACTGGAAAGAGCTAGTTATTATAACTGTGACATCTATTTTCTACACATTTGTTGTACTACAGCCTGAATATATTCCACTGTTTATTCAAATGTATATTTAAAAACAACAGCTGAGAATCACTTTTCTTCTGTGAATTAATTACTGCATGATGTTTTAATTCTGGACTTGTGCTTATTACCTTTTATTTTAAATTAATAGTTTTTAAAAAAATATGGGTAACATACAATTTTGTGAAAATATTCTTACTCTTCTTTCTTCCTATGATATTGATATCAGGTTTTATTAAGTATTTACATTAGTAAAACTAAGGTTTACTGTACTTGTATGATGAGTCACAAATACAAAAAATTTTAAGTATCATATGTTTTTTTTAAGAGTTACTCTGGGTTTCATTTCTAATAGCAAGAACAACATTCTCTGGAATTCTTCTACCTATGCAATATAGTTTATAGAATAGAACAAAACCCACAATACATACATAACACTGGAAACTTTCTACTTGCCTACTGAAAAGATGTCCTTTTTACTTCTCTAAAGGTTTAAAGAAAGAAGTTTTCATCTGCCATAAATAATCTAGGTAGGACAGGATAAAATATAAATCTATTACCTGCTTTCCTCCCTCACCCAAATAATAAGTTACTCAATAGAGAATATTTTACTTTCTGTGCATTAGTCAGGCCAAACAAACCTTCAAGTCAATTAGTTTCAGTCTACATCAAGGTTTTTTTTAATGAAATACGAATTATCTAACAAATCCATATTCACAATATCTCCTCAAATTTACTTAAAATATTTTCAGATTTATATATGTGCTACCATTAACAGAAATGTACCAGTCATCCACTGCGAGGGCCTAGAAACTCTACGTGGACTACTTATCTAATAAACTAGCTTTTCAGTCTAATGGCAGCTAACTATGGAGAGAAAATCAGCATGCATGGACTAGCCTTTGACCTGTTGCACCAGGAAATATTGTGGTGGGTTTTTTTACTATTCAGTGAGCACACTACACAGAAGTCTATGTATGCTTGTATTTCACTGACTGTTCCCCCATCACTGTCTGCTTGTTTTGGCCTTCATTTAAGAATAATACTCCCTTGTCTCTTGTGCTGCTATTAAAAATGAACAACAGTTAAGATATTCTAAAACTCTGAATAACCTGATTTTAAAAGCCAGTTTTCAGTTGAAAGATATCAGAATATTCCTACAATAAAGGATTTTTGTATAAGTACTTAGCATAATACACTATAAGTGAGCAATGAAAAAAATGCATTTGGCTCTCCAGCACTCTCACTTTTAGAGTTCCAGAAGGTTGTTTACCAATGAAGAGATTTGCAACTTGTAAGCCTCTTCTTGATAACAAGCTCTCTGTTATTTGAAAGGGATGTTTGACCTTTGTTTATTTAGGCCCTCATGATTAAAATTTGGCATAAAGACCCTTAGAGATGTTGTGGTCCATTTGTGGATCAAGCTGTTGAGTAATGAGTACCTTAAGAGTCACTCTTTCTCTGTCCCTTAGCTATTTAATTATGTAACAGAAGGTGGATCATCTTCACAAACATTAGTCTAGGTTAACCTGCACCACCGTAGTTAGGTCAGGCTTCTGTGAGATAGTGGATGTGACTTTCATTTCATCAGGGAGTTGGCACCTGAATCCAAGTCTTGGGTGAGTGTTCATATTCTGGATATAAGGGCACAGCAAAGGAAATAGTGCCAATTTTGCCATCTGTCTGTTGTAAAATAAGGTCTTCCGCACCTGCTTCCAGAAAGGCATAAACCAAAATGAGAGAAAGGATATTTCTGTAGCATACACTGAAAAGCAGCAAAATTTAAGATATGGTTCTGTCCTCAACAATTTTTCTGACTACTTCAGGCATCTTCCATTCAGTATATGCCTTTCTGGGAATTCATTTTTTCTAATGCATTTATGTGCTTCTGGGCTTTATGTGTGGAGCTAGTGTGTAAAATCCAGGTAGTGAATTCCATTTAGGAGGCAAATATCTAAAGGTTTGGTGCAACAAAATGCAAAGAGTATTTAACACTCTCCAGAATCCAGAAGACCTTGTCATGGTTGACTTTGCCTTTTAACCCTACACTGAAAATGTCAGTGAAGCTAGAACATGGGAGGTCAGTTTCCTCACTAGCTTACTGTGCTTGCAGTTGGAAATTATGGTGTGGTGCGTTGACCCTGGCTGGATGCCACTCTATTACTCCCCCGCCTCAGCTGGACAGGGGAGAGAAAATATAATGAAAGGCTCATGTGTCGAGACAAGGACAGGGAGAGATCATTCACCAATTACCATCATGGGCAAAACAGACTCAACTTGGGAAAAATTAGTTTAATTTATTACCAATCAAATCAGAGTATGGTAATGACATAATAAAACCCAAATCTTAAAACACCTTCCCCCACCCCTCCCTTATTCCCGGACTCAACTTCACTCTTGAATTCTCTATCTCCTTCCTGCTAGCAGTGCAGGGGGAGAGGGAATGGGGGGTGCAGTCAGTTCATCACACATTGCCTCTGCCACTCCTTCCTCCTTTTGGGACGGACTCCTCACATTCTTCCCCTGCTCCAGTGTAGGGTCTCTCCCATGGGAGACAGTCCCCCACAAACTTCTCCAATGTGAATCCTCCCCATGGGCTGCAGTTCTTCACAAACTGCTCCAGTGTGGGTCCCTTCCATGGAGTGCAGTCCATCAGGAACAGAGTGCTCCAGCATGTGTCCCCCACAGGGTCAAAAAGCCTGACAGCAAACCTGCTCCAGTGTGGGCTCCTCTTCACAGGGTCCCAGGTCCTGCCAGGATCTTGCTCCAGCACAGGCTTCCTACAGGGTCACAGCCTCCTTTGAACACATCCGTCTGCTCCAGAATGGGATTCTCCATGGGCTGCAGGTGGGTTTCTGCTCCACCATTAACCTCCATGGGCAGCAAGGGGAGCAGTCTGCCTCACCATGCTCCGCACCATGGACTGCAGGGGAATCTCTGTTCCAGTGCCTGGAGCTTCAGTGTCTTGGAGCCGACTGGCATTGGCTCTGTTGGACACAGGGGAAACTTCTACCAGTTTCTCACAGAATCCACCCCTGTAGCCACTCCACTACCAAAACCTTGCCATGCAAACCCAGTATATATAATAATGTTTTCTAAGTTTATCAGGTTTCATAATTATTTGCTCAGCTTTTGACATCATCCTTCAATTAAGAACTTAAATAGTTTGGATTGGTTTTCTTTTTTTTTTTTTTTTTTTTTTTTCCCAGTAGGATAAATTGTTAATTTAATAAAAAAGCAGAAAATAGATTTGAACTGGGCTCAATTTAGTTTTACTGAGGGCATATTTAATGAGGTTGCAAAGGCCATATGATACTGCAGATCCTTGAAAGAGAATATTTCTACTAGCAATATCATTTTAATCAGGAAAGAAGCAAAAATTTATCAGAAGAACAGAAAATGGGAAGTCATGGGATAAAGTGATAACAAGACATTTTAATCTACTGTAAAAAGACTTTCTGAATTTCTATAAAATAGACTGTGTTAATCTTAAGGATCTGTAAAAAAAAAACCCCTTTGCATATAGCTAGTTTTCAACTTCACCATTTTATAGAATGATTTCAAATGAACATTGCTATACAAATCTGATAACTGTATCAATCTACTAAATGACGGGCAATCACCTAGATTCAGGAATCTTTTACTGCTTCACAGCACAAAGGTATAAATAAGAAAGGACCACAACTGTCTGTAAGAGAACACATAAAGCTAACTCAGGTGAAAAGGGCCAGAAAAGTATTCAGAACTGACTTATACTTTCTCTCCAAGTGAAACAGGCACTGTAGCAGGATCAAGACTCAACAGTCAATTATACCCAGTTGTACAGCCTTTGCAATGAACACATACAGTGCAGATTGTGAGGAAGAAAGAGAGGAATGTTTAGCAGATAGTCACTTGCAGTGAATGGGACTCTACACTGAAAAATCTGTTTTCTGATTTTTTGTTTGTTTTTCCTGCATGTATCACTTCTGATTATCTTTTTAAGCCCAGGAATTAAGTATTACAGAAGCTAGTTCAGGTGAATTAGGCTTATACTGTTCAATAATCTATTAATAAATTGTAAGAAAGAAGGGAGCTAGTTGTGCATTAGTTTAGGAACCTATTCCAAGAATATGAAGTACCATGGAAGAATGAAAAAAACAATTAAAATAAATGTTATACACTAAACCAGTGCATTTCTCACCAATCAAAACCCTTCTGTACTGATATTTACCTCCCTGGTATTGCAAGTATATCTATACCTGCATATATATCTATATGTCAGTTAAGAAATTAGATATCATTGTGGTGAAAATGTTTAGAAGACTGACAAATCAGGCCCGTTTATAACTAAACTTTACTAAATTAATTCCTTATCAGCACACTTTGTGCTAATGCTTAGTTCTTGCATGTTATTGATCATCATTACTACCTGTACAAAACCTTTACTCTTTAATGCTCATGTGCTATTTTATCTGTGATTATGCAACACCCCACAGTTGATGTCATTCATTGAGCAATGATGACTGTGGTCTTTGGTGGCTCTTAGTCATCAGTCAAGGTGGTCATACATGGTAGCTCTTTGATGAGAGAAATCAGAACTGAAGCAACATTGTATTTTCTGTCTTTCTTTCTAATGGTCGGTGGTTTTATGCCATTTGCCCCTTTCCTGATGATCCTCTTCATACTGTTTTTTCTTGTTTTTTTTTTTTTTTTTTTTTGTTTTTGTTCTGGACAGTTATTCCTTTTGTGCATTAGATAGGACACCTATTTGCAGTCCCTTGCACATATCTTGTCCTTTTTCTTTACAAATTTATTATTTGGCTGCTTTCTTTATGAAATGATGCATATCTTTGTTAACCCCTTTGATGGCTGCATTACTTGCATACTAATGTAAAATACTTGTGTATTGTGTATTGTTGTGCCATCACAGAATTAGAAATACTTTTGTATATGTTGTTTATGTATGTTATTTATGTTATATGTTATATGGATTACAATATTTAATTTAATTTGCTTTTAATTTAAGTAAACTTATATTTGTGTTCAAGACTAATATTATGTTCTTACATACTCTTGCCATTTCTATGTGTCACAGGTCTGTGCCATAGCTGCAGCAACCTGATGATTTTTACAATAGAATAATTTCAGATCACAATGAGAAAAATTATCCCTCCAGTACCAGGACTCTAATTCAAATTATTTCACTGCAGCTCCAGTATCTTACTGCTTATTTCCCTTACATAGAACAAACCCAAATGTTCTGTAGTAATATCTGACCAAAAACAGGCTGATGAAATCTCAAAGGCCAGAGCTGAGAAGAAAGATCCTCCTTCAGAGGATCCTGATTACAATTATAGTGTGAGGTGAACTCAGGGCTTGCACTCATACTCAAGGCCCAACTCCCTCAGTATCCATCTGGTTACTCTGCCTACATTCTGGCATTTTCAGTAGGGAAGCCCAGAGATGAAGGGCTAACTCACATTCAGTCTTTACACCATCAGTAGGAAACACAAGTGGCTCAAGACACTGCAGACTCAAACCCCAAGCTCCTGAAGACCATCCATACTAGTCATAAATTGGCAATTGATTTCTATTGCAGTTTTTGGTAGGCTATTTACATCGAGATGCTCTACTAAATCCAATGATTTTAGTGTCCTTCTTGGCAATCAAGTTTAAGACAATGTCGTGGTTTGAGCTCAGAAGGCAAGTGAGTACCATGCAGACACGCACTCACCCCTTCTCCCTCATTACTGGGAAGGAGAAAATGAAGCAAAAAAGCTCAGGAATCGAGATAAGAACAGTGAGGGATGACTTACCTGTTACACTCACGGGCAAAAGACAGTCTCATTAGGGGAAGAAAAAGAACATAAATTTAATTCAGACACTAGCAACAACAACACTTAACAGACAGAGTAGGACAATGAGAAGCATTACCACATCTTAAAAACGCCTTCCTCCTATGCCTCCCTTCTTCCTGAGCTCAGATTTGCTCTTGATTTCTCTACCTCCTTCCCCCGAGTGGTGCAGGGGGCAAGGAATGGGGGGGTGCAGTCAGACCTGCTGTTTATTCCTCCTCAGAGGGGAACTCCCTCCCATTCTTCCTCTGCTCCAGTGTGATTCCCCTCTCATGGGAGACAGTCCTCCATGAGCTTTCTCTGACATGAGTCCTCCCCATGGGCTGCAGTGTTTCCCTAGCTGCTCCAGCATGGGTCACTCCCTCATGTTGCAATCCTGCCATCACCAAACTACAACAGTGGGGGCTTCTTCCCACAGAGACCCAGCCTTCTTCAGGTGTAGTCACCTGCTCTGTCATCTGCTCCACCATGGACCTCCAGGGGTGGCAGTGGGGGGTGACCCTACCATGGGCTGCAGGGGAGATGTACCGGCTCACCTCCCCCCACTTCATCCTCCTTTCTTCCACTAATCTCGGTGTTTGCATAAGTGTCCTTCTTGTAACTCCTCCTCACAACTCTCACCAACTCCTCCTCCCAGGTTCCCCTTCTTAAATATGTTATCACAGAGGTGCAGCCACTGTTGCTAATTGGCTTGGCCTTGGTGCAGAGCCTGTGGAGCTTTGAGAAGTTTCTCACAGGGGGCCACTGCTATAGCTCCCTCCCCTGCTACCAAAAACCTCTGCCACACACACAAACCCAACACAGATAATTAGCATTGCCCAAAGATTTCTGCAATTATTTTGGATTTAACAGTGCTTTGCTTTCCTATCCAAATCTTATGAAAGAAACTCAGGCAAACCAGAGTGTTATTTGGAAAGACCCAAAACTCAAACTTAATATCTAAATAAAGAGAAGATATCATTAATTTGTTAAATTCTCCAATTATTTAATTACATTTTATTCACATTTAAATACTATATTTGTCTAAATTTGGTGTATATCTTCACTAATACTCAGTTCAAAATGTCCTAAAATATCACACATTCTTGACTTTTACACTGAAAAAGCTGTACAACATTGTGAACAAAATATCTAAAACCAATTGAGGAAAAACAGTCAAGAAAACCCCAGGAAGAGAATTATATCTTTTGTAAGAATCATAAGCTTTGACTCTTGAAAACATTGTAAATGCATTTTTCTTATTTTCATTAAACTCTGAGAATATCCAGGCCAACTAGTAATTAATCAAGAGAAGGCTTTTGTATTTCATTTCCAATTACTTCAAGGCCTTTATGCCATCAATGTTCCATTTGACAACTTCACCAAATTTTGTAGCCTTTCCAAAAGCTTGTGAACTATGGGCTTGTGAGCATTATCATTCAAAATCAAATTACTATGGAACTAAAATTGAAGTTCCTCCTGTTGGTTTTATCATGATATCTGCTAAAAAGAAGGAATGTCTGCCATAGAAAAAATAATAACCCCTCTCTTAAGTATACTCTGATTTATTTTTGCTCTTTCTTTCTACATTATTTTGACTAATTATAAGTTCTGATATGAAGTCAGGAAAGCTAGTCTTAGTAAATCAGACTGATATGATATATACACACATATGATAAACCAGAAGGGTGTCTCAGTAACAATAGAATGTGATATTGCATAAACAAGTTGCATTACTGATCCAAGGTGAAATGTTTTGCAAAAAAAATAAAGCAAATACAATTTTCCACGTAGAAATTTACACAAATATTTGGTGTAATATGTAGAAATGAATATAAATAATCTCAGGCAGTCTTTGGACCAACTGAAAAAATGTTCAAATAAATAAGTCACCACAAAGGTTGCTTTTGACTTATAAGCGTAGGTGATATTTTTGCCAAAAAACTAGAATGATTCTTCCAAAATAAATGTGTAAATACAAATGGCTCATGGGAACTATAGACTTTCTGTGGGATTGTTTTTGGGCTGAGAAGAAGTACTTATGGATTAAAATATATAACACAGGTAGAACTGGAATTTTATGTATTTAAGAGCATCCTCACTACTTAGATAGTTTGACGGTGGATGATTATGAAAGAAAAAGATGATTATGAGATTAAGAAAGAAAAACTGAGCAAGTGTACTAGTGTATGTTTTCCTAGTGAGACGCGGCTGATAGTTTTCCTGAGCAGATTTTGTATCTTTTCGGTTGTTTATTTTAAAACCATTTATATTTAAAATCAACGGAGATCCACGGAAGTGGAAGTGTCTTTGCTGAAGGTCGAAACTGAAATTTACACCTACCCAGAGTTGACAGTTAAAGAAATTCCAAGAATAAGCATTGGAAACAATAGCAAGTATAGTAAACTGTAAGAAGCTTTAGGTATTTGCAAGATTCTCCTATTCAAAGAGATATGCAACTTTTCACAGCAAAGAAAACTCTAGTAAAACATTCACTGGTAACTCTGCTTAAATTATCATACCATTCATGCATATATAGAGACAATATGAGGTGAATGGGCAGTTATTTCCATCCAGGTTTACAAAAATGACAAATGGGAATGTCCATTTCATGGGAAATTATACAGTTTCATAAATCTGATTTCATTCTAAAGGAATTTAAAGTATATGTCTTGAAAATTTTTATTCAATCATTTAAAAAAATATTTTGACTTAAATAAAACACATCAGCACAATTTTAATATTTTATGTTAGTGACTTCCATTTTCTAATTTTATCTTGGAACATATAATGTAAAATAAGCTCCCATAATCCAAGAGGAGACAGTTAGTGACTTGCTGCACCAAGTCTATGTGACCGGATGGGATCCACCCAGGAGTACAGAAGGAGATGCTGAAGCACTCACCAAACCAAATTCCATCATTTATTAGCAGTCCTGGCTACGTGGGGAAGTCCCAGTAGACTTAAAGTTAACAAATGTGACACCCATCTACAAGAAGGGCTGGAAGCAGGATCCAGGGAGCTACAGGCCTATCAGTCTGAGCTTGGTGCCAGGGAATGTTGTGGAGCACCTCACATTGAGTGCCATTGTGCACCATGTACAGGACAACAAAGTGATCAGTCCCAGTCAGCATGGGTGTATGAAAGGCAGGTCCTGCTTGAACTAACCTGATATCCTTCTATGACATGGTGAACCACTTAGCGGATGAGGGAAAGGCTGTGAATCTCGTCTACTTGCACTTTATTAAAGTCTTTGACACCGTTTCCCACATCATTCTCCTGGAGAAACTGGCTGCTCATGGCTTGGATGGGCACACGCTTCATTGGGTAAAAAACTGGCTGGATGGCTGGGCCCAAAGAGTTGTGGTGAATGAAGTTAAAACCAGTTGGTGGCCAGTGACACAGGTGTCATTCTCCAGGGCTCAGTATTGGGGCCAGTTTCATTTAATATTTTTATCAATGACCTGGAGAAGGGGATCACGTGCACCCTCAGTAAGTTTGCAGATGACACCAAGTTGGGTGGGAGTGTTGATCTGCTTGAGTGTAGGAAGGCTCTACAGAGAGATCTGGACACGCTGGAGCGATGAGCTAAGGCCAACTGTAGGAGTTTCAATAAGGCCAAATGCCGGGTGCTGCACTTCAGCCACAACAACCCTCAGTGGCTCTACAGGCTTGGGGAGGAGTGGCTGGAGACCTGCCAGTCAGAGAGGGACCTGGGGGTGTTGGTCAACAGTTGGCTGAATATGTGCCCAGGTGGCCAGGAAGGTCAATAGTATCCTGGTTTGTGTCAGAAATAGTGTGGGCAGCTGGGACTAGGGAAGTGATTGTCCCCCTGTACTTGGCACTGGTAAGACTCCACCTCAAATACTGTGTTTAATTTTGTGTCCCTCACGACAAGAAAGTCACTGAGGTGCTGGAGCACATCCAAAGAAGAACAACTAATCAGGTGAAGGGTCTAGAGCCCAAATCTTATGAAGAGTATTTGAGGGAACTGGGTATTGTTTAGTCTGGAGAAAAGGAGGTTGTAACAATGTGAGTGTCGGTCTCCTCTCCCAAGTGAAAAGTGATAGGACAAGAGGACATGGCCTCAAGTTGCACCAGGGGAAGTTTAGACTGGGTACTAGGTAAAATTTCTTAATGGAAAGGGTTTTCAAGCATTGGAACAGGCTACCCAGGGAAGTGGTTGAGTCACCATCCTTGGAGGTACTTAAAAGAGGTGTAGATGTGGCACTTAGGGACATGGTTTAGTGGTGGACTTGGCAGTGTTAGCTTAATGGTTGGACTCAATGATTTTAAAGGTCTTTTTCCACCTAAATGATTCTATGATTCTATTATAAATACATTTAACAAGAAAAAATTATCCTGTAATGAAAATTTGTTAAATTTCATTGTAGTGAGGTTGAAATAGATAATAAAAATGTTTTGATTATAAATGTGATTGTGTATGTATATAAATATACACAAACATGCGTCTCTATATATATTTCGTTGCATAAGTTATCTTGGTCTACAGAGCATTCCAACTTCTATGACTTTACCTTTTCCAGTAGAGTAATGTTGTACTGGAGATTTTATCATTAATTCCAGTATAAACATTGCTGAAAAAGAAATAATTTTAAATGTACTTTCAGAGGTACTTCTTTTATCTGCATTAACTGGAAAAGGAAACAGTTTTCCCAATACTATCTTTGACTGTAGTTTTTCTTTCTACTTTTGAAACCTAGTAAGAGAGGAAGACTGAATTCCTCTAAGCTTATAATGGTGACTTGGACCAAAAACTATAAATGGAGATCAAAGAACTTTACATTTTTCTGATCAATACAGTTGTTACTAGAGATAATACTTCTTCTAAAGGTTTTAAAAGAACAGTAAAAAAAAGAAGTTTACTATATGATTTTAATTTTGGAGTAACAGCTGCTGTTATAAACTCCCCGTATGTAGTCTGGAGACAATTAAAAAAACCTGTCCAAATATTTATTCTGCAAATTCATGCATGATTTTTTTTTTTTTAATTAGAAAAAGAAACCCTGATGTTGCATAAATGTGGGAATAAACGTCTAATTTTTTTACAAGAAAATGAAAAGCATTAACATTATGCTGCCAGTATGGCAAACTCCATTATTCTCAGACTAAGTGTGAATGGAGAATTTCCACAGCAATTTTATAGAATTGGTGGAGATGTTTATGAGCACTGCATCTCAAGACCAGATTACCCATCATTCCCATATATTACTAGGAAGATTTTTAAAAATAAGCTTTTTGTATAAGAATTCATGACAAGAAGGCTGATTTGTCCAATATTTTTCTATCTTCCACTTTCCACTTAAAAAAAGAACTCTGTTAGATATTTTGATTCAGAAATGCAAATGCTCCACAAATAAGGTGTTCACCTGTGTTCACTGTGCTCCTATGCTACACTCTGTTAAGCATGAAACACCACAGTCTGCCCTTTACCTGAACCAAAGTCATATATTATAATGAGCTGAATGGCTGGTGCTACCTATGGAGAAGTACAGAAACAAAGAAGTATTTATTTCAACAACCTTTCTTTAAAGAGAACTTTTGTATTTTAAGTGAATTACCTTTATCTATCTATTTACATGTATTTCTAAAATTTTGCTATGATAGCAGAAAAATTATTAGAAAATAGCACTGTTGCTCACAAAGTAACATTTGGATAGTCCATGGATCAGAAGATACATAAATTTGGAATACTACGTTCACCATGTAAAAACATTCCAGCCTTTAGGTTGGAGAGATAAGAAAGAGAGGATTTTTTAAAATCTGATCTGTCTTAGCATATAATTTGTTATAATAAAAATCAATCTAAATAATGTTATTTGGGGGTCTATTACTGTAACTCATCTAGCCAGTGCAAAAGTATGACAAAGATTTTCATGAATATTGAGAGTAATTTAATTTTTACATCTTTTTGAGATATCTCAAGTAATTTTTTTGAGGGGTTCAGTAATTGATACATGCCAACTTAGAGGATCAAACTCTATTCAAATATTAAAATTTGTCCTTTCTGAAAATTTCAGTTGATATTATCTCAAGAATTATTGCAATGATTCTTTAGAATGTTCATTTTATCTTGAATGAATTTATGAAACAGTTATCTACAGCCTTACTGGTCATTTGACTTACTTTTTTGTTGAACTTTTCTACATCTTCTTTTTCTCTCAGAAGGCCCTCCTTTTTCTCTCATTCAAGTTGACAGTCAAACCTGAGTTGTAACCCTGCTTCTTGACAGTGATTTATTTGTCAAATCCTATAAAGTTCAGGTTAAACCAATGGGATTTGTGCTCCTATATTAATTAGGCACCAGTTTGCTACGTATCAAATAATTTGGCCATAAGGCTAAAATCTGCTTGGTTGCTACATTTCTGTAACTTTATTTGGTAGAAAGTATATATTGTCTAAAAGGGTTTATGTGTTACCTGTGCTTGGACCTTAGAAATACACAAATGTGTATGTTTGTATATGTATGCATGTGCATGTATGTGTGTATAAATAAATATATATACTAGGAAATGGATAACACAGAGGAAGTTATTTGGCTTCCAGCTATCATGAACATTACAAATTATGTATAGCTTTACTATATCTATGTTTCAAGACATTTCTCTGTGACATGCAGCAAGAAGTCTAGCCAAGCTTTTTGACATAAAACATGATTCTTACTGTCACTTTACTTAATGTCCACCTTAATGAATCGAGACCCAATTGTTCTCAGCAAGACTCTGTGAACATTCAGCCTTTCTGCATCATGTCTTGATACCCTGCAGCTGGCTGGTATCTTTAAATACCAAAGAATCAAGTATTTCTCTTGATATGGTCATGTCAGGGACACCTGCTTCTATGTGGCATATGAGATACTTATTTCTTTCAATAATGACTTAAAAATGGAGGGCAACCATATATTCTGTCATTTCATTGTTATTTAGCAAATATGTCTGCTTTATATCATCTAATTATATTAGCATATGTGGTGACTGTAATTGTCACAGGCTGTTTTCTCACCTGTAGCCTCTTTTCTATTATCATTTAGGTTTTCTGGTTTTTATTATCATTTACGTTTTCTGAGAGAGAGTTTGATTTCTTCTAGACACAGGAAATGTTGAATCCAATTGTGTTACAGACTAAGTATGTATTTTGGGTTGGACCTACTAGATCGGAAGGATGGAGAGGTGGATAAAGATGAAAGTAGCTGCCCCTGTGCAGTTTTCAGGCAGATTTGTGAACTTTTCTCCTTGTGCTGGCAATCTGACACTTTTTTTTTTTTTTTTTTTCCCCCCAGCTAACAAACTATTGATTTCTGGAAGTGATAAGTAAGTGTCTCTTCCATGCATACAGATCAACACATGAGCAGTGGGTCCAAAAAGAAACTGATTTTCATATCAATGGTGAATCTAATGTATCCTACATATGTTAGGCTTGCTGTGCATGAGTTGAAACCTACTTGTAATGATGGTATCTGTGCAAAAAGAACATGAGCAATCATTTTCAGGGAGGAGACTGACATATGGATCTCACACTGAGGCAAATTCCTTCAAGAGCTGCTGAGGTAGATACCAAGTCACAGACAGAATCAGAATTTAAGATCCAACCTTGTCTGAAGAACATTCTTATATAGATGCTAGGATATCAACACATTGATACAGTCATAAAAATCCAGGCAGGATTAGAAAGAGAATTTATAGATTGACTAAATTACTGGAAATGTAGTGTAGAGACTGCCATAAATTACATATGCATTGTTTTGCTGTGGGAGTAAGTAATACCTTCATCTGGTAGGAAGGACTACTTGGAGATAGATGAAAGTGAATAAGATTTTGACATAACAAAGACTGGTTGGCCTGTTTGAGGAAAGGACGCACAAAGCATCAGGAAATTATCTTAAGTGACATCTTTCTGTGAAGGATAAAAGGAACAGGAAGCAAGGCTCCTCTATAAGTGGAGGCTTTATATACATACTTTTGAGACTTTAACCAAAGTTTGTAATCAATGCTTGTTATGAAAATGATCTTTGCTATGTGAATAGTTTTTCCATTGACACAGCATAAATATATATAGTCCAAACAATATTTACACTAATTTCAAATTTTAAAGCCAAAGCAAGATGTTTGTTACTGAGCAGAGTGGATACTATCTGAATATGTATATAGTATATTCTAGAATCATCACTGAATGAGCATTGCACAAAAAATATATTCATAACTCTCTTCTTTACTCTGCAAGAGTCACTTTTACATTTTTTAATAATAGCTTGTATTTATACAGCACTTATTGATACTTTGAAGATGAAGACTTCTACTGCAGCCATGTAGTTAAAAGTGAAGATACAGTGAAAGTTGCAAAATGTTTCCATTATAATGAACTATTTCACTTGTTCTTTGTATATCTCTGCTCAAATTTGGAACTCTTTAAGTTGTTCTTAATGCCAGTTTCCTTAGGATGTTGGGTTCCTTGTTTCCTGATTTATCCCACATCAGTTGTCTCTTTGTCTTCCCAATTCTGGGGAAATAAAGGTAAATTCTATAGAACTAGAAGCTCTGTGAACTTACTAACTGTAGCCCACCTGAAACCAGGACATAGTGATACGATATTAGCCTGAGAAGGATCAAAAGCGTGAGGTAAATATTTCATGGCTATGATCGGAATCAAAAAAAACCCCATCAATATTTTAGTATGCTGTTCATTTCTCATTTGCTTGTTTTGTGGTATATATCACAATATTTTTTTTCTCCTTACACTTACAAGTAATGTTAAATATTGACAATAGACTATTTCCAATGGTGTAAGGAAGTAATGCCTCAAACATTCATTGACACAGAAAACCTCAAGGACAATCTGTGTCCTCTGATTAGTCTAAGGAATGTTTCCCAAGAAAGCAGGAGTGTATCAAAGGATGCACCCCCCACTCCCTTGCAGTTGTATTGACAAACTCCCTAGATAAGCCTCAAAGGGGGGAAACATGGACTGAGTGAAACCAAATGTTTCCCATCAACCACAAGGACTACTAATCACTGGCTGCATTGTGTAAAACCAATACTTTGTGGCTTTATTGTGTACGCCAGACACCATGCAGGCCTTGCTAACAACTTCTCACTTTCACCATTGAAGAGGTGACAAGAACTGATAAGAGGTGAGCATTTCTGCCCCAAAAGCTGAATGATTGCTCAAGAGACATGAAGTCAGCAAAATTCTGGGAGCTGAGAAAAAAAAGTATGCTAATCAGCTGATAAGATGAACTTAAAAGGCAACAGAAATTTTGCTGTGTGTGCACCCGCCACCGAAGATAACTGGACCTGAGACAATGCTGCTGGATCCAGGGGTGGTGATCCATATTTCTCTGACTCTCTTTCTCTCCTTTATTTTTCTTTTCTTTCCTTTCTTTTCTTTCTTATAGATTTATAAGAGACCACATTGCTTATTACCCCTTTTCAGGTTTAAATTGTTTTCTACCACAAGTAAAACATTTTAACCATTTTTTTTTGGTGTCGTTTCACCTTAACCCAAGGGGATCACAGAACCATTGCGACTCTCTGGGCTTCCAATCTGGGTCATAACAAATGTCAGTAAAGAGCTGCATCTGATAAATGCAAACTTCAGGTGAGTTCCACAGAGGCTAATTCAACTTTCTCATCTGAGTAATGCCCCAGGAAAGTCAGGGTTAGACCTCCGTGCTCCCAAGTCGGTCACTTAGAAACATCCATTGCTTCCAAAGTGCAATCCAAAAAGATAAATTTACTGTGAAAGGGCTGACCTAGCATTAATCAATAGAAAAGGCCATGTGCAGAGCTATCTATATCAATATTGTTCAATCCAATTTGGGAACTTAAAGGTTGGCTTCTTTGAAAGCTTATGGTGCTTTCAGGATGAATATGCTCTTCCCCTTGGAACACACTGCTGAAGTAATTCTCTGCAAGTGCATACCCTGAGCAGGATTTACGTATGGTTTTCAGAAGCTATCACTTCTGTAGTACTCAAATATCATTTAATGAAGACTTAGTTATAGGCCTGTCTCGGTTTGAAAGGAACCAAGCCATTTTTCTAGAGTGTTCCCTAAATAATAGGTTATCAAGTAACTATTGGGGGTTCATTTATCATGGAGACAGAAGAGAAATATCTACACAGAGGCTGGAATCTGTTAAAAAATCAAAAAAGGACAAACCTGAGCTCTGCTCCGGTTTCTTTCTGGTTTTGTATTGTTTTATTTAGTCATTGTTTTATTGGAAAACATGAGACTGTCTGAGGAAGGACAAATGCTGGTATAAATCACTTTGGGTTGAAAAGGTCAAGAGACCAGGTCTCCCCATTTTCTGGGTGATTACCATAATCCCCAGACTGTAATGCAGAAGTCAACTCTTTTCCTGACAGGCTTGTTCTTACCCCCCACAATGTCTCTGAACACAGCTGAAGATCTGCTTTATGCTAGGCTCAATACTGTTGCTTTACGTTAGAGAGAGCTCAGTGTTTCTGCATACAGAGAGGGACATGGAATAAAATGAAAATACAATTTTAACCACTGGAACACAGATTTTCTTTATTACCTTGGATTCAAAGTCCTAAAATTTGGCTATATTCCAGGTTAGACTATTTTCCAGGTTAGGCAAATAGTAACAGCTAAGAGGTGTATCCCTTAAATCCTAGAGATCTAAGTAGTGAGATCAGCTGTATGTATGGAACAGAAGGTTGTGCTGCCATTCAGAGGGACCTAGACAGGCTGGGGAAATGAACCAACAGGAACCTCATGAAATTCAACAAAGGGAAAAGTAAAATCCTGCATCTCAGAAGGAATAACCCCATGCACTAATACACATTGGGGCATGACTGCCTGGAAAGCAGCTTTATAGAGAAGAAACTTGGCGTCTTGGTAGACAACAAGGTGACCTTAAGCCAGCAATGTTCCCTTGCAGCAAAGAAGGCTAACAGTCTCCTGGGCTGTTACCAGCAGGTAAAAGAAGGTCGTTCTTCCCCTCTACTCAGCCCTTATGGGACACATCTGGAGTGCTGTGTCATGTGGACTACCCAGTACAAGAAAGATATGGACTTACTGGAGCACATCCAGGTATGGGCCATAAGAATGGTTAAGGTACTAGAGTGGACAGGCTGAGAGACGTGGGACTTTTCAGCCTGGTTATTATCCATGTGTATAATCACCTGATGGGGTGTCACGGATGGAAATATTAACACGGTAATGATATAGCAGCAAATCGAGATTTATTAATGACTAGCAGCACTTAATCATTAAACAATTTAAGGATTTTAAAAATAATTCAGTAAAATATGATTAAAATTGCGACTTAACTACAGATTCGAAAATGAAAAAATTCACACTAACTTACTATAAGGTATCCTAAATCAATATATATATATGTATATTCATAAACACAAGACGTACAGACAGACAAAAATATTTGGATCCAGTGAAATATGTATGTACCCACACTCGTGAAACCACTGTGTATATCTTATCACATAGATATGTAGAGAGGTGGATCAAAGAGAATCTAGCTTACAGTTAAGATTTCCCTCCTCTTGAGTTTAGAGTTCATATTCACAATGCATTGGCATTTCTCAATGGGCAATAATTGAGACTCGAGGGGGTTGACTTCACCCTGGCCCTTCGTTGGCTTTGATGGCAGATGGTGCCTCGAGGAGTTGATACCTGAGAGGCGTCCCAGCTCAGGGGAGATGCTGGTCACAGGCCTGCTGCGACCCAGGAGAGCTCAACGAGTATCACTTGAGGTCATTATTTATATGGTCCAAGATAACTGACTTTTGTCAGGTACTTTTCCACTCCAGCCCAACTTGAGTGATGAAATATTCATTCAGGCCCACAACCTGCTGGATGTGCAGTTCTGTTATAGCCCTCCCTTGGCCATGTCCCAGCTACAGATGTACTAGTCTGTCAGGAAGTGATGGACTGTTATTGTCACTCCCAAGTGATAGGGAGAGCAGGAGCCAGATGCATCAAGGGGGTGCCTTAATGCTCTGGTCCACTGCCGTTTGCAATCCATATCACCCTAGGCTGGTATGTGGCACAGGAGGGGAGTAGAATCACACCAAGCACCGAGCTGCCCAGCAAGGGACAGGGAGAATTGCACCACCACATGGGGGGACTGAAGATGTGGTAGGCAGACTCTTCTCAGTGCAGTGCACAGTGACAGGAGAGACAATAAGCACAACTTAAAAAACTGGAAGTTCAGTGTGAATCCAAGAAAATGCTTTTTTACTGTGAGAGTGGTAAAACACCAATACAGGTTGCCCAGAGCAGCTGTGGAGATATTCAAAACTTGACTGGACATGGTCTGGGGCAACCTGCTCTATCTGACCCTGCTTGAGCAAGCAGATTGGATTAGGTGATCTCAGGAGGTCACTTCCAACAAAAATGGTTCTGTGATTCTGTGATTCCAAAGTTATTTTATAATTCTACAGCCTCTTCCACTAACTGAATATTTAAGAGCTATCAGTAATTTAGTATATCAGCACTGACTTCTGCAGATGTAAAAACTGAAACATTTTAAATGTTTCTGAAGGACATGCACCCACATATACCACAGCAGAGATCAAATTCACATATCTGATTCACAGTACAGTGGCACTAACTAAACTCAGCTTCAGAATGTCCATTTAGTAAACACAGGTTTATAAAATAATAAAATATTGCCTTAATAAAAATCAGAATAAAAATCTTTGAATCTGATTTGTGCACAGTGGAGTTATCTTTATTTATTTAAATAAACTTTTTAAAAATATTTCTCCCCAAAACCCAGAGTGGCAATTCCTTTTGATTTATAACAGACATTCATTAAATAAGAAGTAGTATGCGTTATGGAAATGCTTTGTAGAGTTTATATCGGAAAAACGATAAATGGAATTTTTAGAAAATGAACTTTATTACTGCTTTGGGATTCCAAGAATTGGTACAAAAAAATCCAATATGTAATTTTTTAACAAATGCAGTGAAAAAATCTATGATGTACACATTGTTGTTTTTATAGCCTCTGATTCATTTCCTATAAAGCTTATTCCTAATTAAAATCCTGAATAATTTTATATGGTGGATAATACTGTGGACAATATTTCTTGTTCATTTAAATCAGTGATTCTTTTAAATTAGTAAACTTTGGTCTCTGGTCTTTCGTGTCTTGTTTCTCAGTGGTTTGCCATAAATTACTAAGAAAAACAAGGTCAAACATGCTCTTTGACAAGCCACATTTAGAATTCCTTAAGTTGTTTTTCCATCTCTGTTGAAACTTATTAAGGACACAGACTGAAAGCACTAGTTTAAATAATTGCTGTGGCAGTGTTTGCAAGAAGCTGGACATGCTGGCATGGTTCCAGTACAGCAGCTAAACACTTGGATAGGTTTAAATGTGTGGATATTCTCACCAGAAAGTGATTTTACTGTCTGTCAAAAAAGGTCAGCATGTTTTCTAGTGATTTGTTTTATAACAAAATGTAAGTTATTTGTTAGAAACTGCAAGATATGATAGAGCATCTGTGATAAGAACAAGTATCTGCAGTATGCTTCTTGATTCCACTTTATGTGACAGATTAACATATGAGGTACCCTGCAGCTTGATATTTTCAGGTCTTTGCACATGTGCTGCTTTACCTGTATACACTGCTGTTTGCAGAACTGAGAAAACAGTTTTGCACTTTATATGTTGGATTCCTTGTATTCTGAGTGGAAATAATGTTTATTCTTTTATTTCATCATACAACAGAAAACAAAAGGTTCTTCTTCAATGATACACTTCCATATGTAAACCATATATATAAAGTTGTATTCTTAATTTTGCTTTTACATAAGTAAATCTGCAGAATCTAGGAAGGCACAGAAGAATGGAAAGTCAGGAAAAAAGCTCTTCTTAATTGTCACTCTTTCAAATACTTTTGAGATAGTACATTACAAAAGTTGCTAGTTATGGTTCATGTTTGGGGATGTGTCTTTTTTCCTTCCTTTTTCAAAATTTATTGAAAACCTACTGAAAATTTATTTAGAAATTGGAAGATTCTGGAATCAGAGAGCACAGTGAGCCAAAGGATGTATATAGGATGACTGATGTCATGAAAGGGGCCTTCGAGCCTTTGAGCAGCACCAAAGTACTAGAATAGAAGTTGCTAGATAATGTTATTCCAGACTGGTAAACAGATCAGTGACTGCTAGAGACACTGCAGTGTCTATAAACAACAGCTCTAGACTGGCTTAATCTTATAATGTTTTAGGGGATGTTTTGCACAGTAGGGGATATACCCTGCAGCAAAAATCTCCACTGTTACAAGTATGTTTGGAATTCCAACAATCTGTATCAGTTTCAGTAACAAACCTGTTGTCAAATAAAATAATGGCTGAATTAATATACTGGATGCTTTAATGAGTTGAAATTTAGAAACACACTGACATGAATTATTACTGACCATTGGTTTTTTGCATTTTGATAGCAAGAAAAAGGCTCAGGCCAGATAGGCTGAACACTGGAAAATGTACAGGATGAGGCAATTCCCCCAAGACACTTGCAACCTATGTCTACATTCTCAAACATAAAGAGGATTTAGCAAATAAACTCCATTAAAATCAGATTTCCAACAGACATTTGAAACTGAAATTGCAGAACAATTGTGGAAATTCACCAGATTGTCCAACTACCCGATAAGCATGCTCAAATTATTTTGAATATTTATTTTCATGGATGCAGTTGTGGTGATTTTCATCAGAGAAAACTATGTTTTGCTTTTTCAAAAATATGCATTTAAATAATTTTCAGATCTTCCTGGAAATGCAAGACGTGGAGTGCTATTGACACAGGTGTTTATTACTTTAGGTGTCCAATATAGGGGTCTTCAGAGCATCAGCTTAGTATATTTCAACTGTTCAGGGGATTCCTGCTCTTCAGGATTTCTGGAAGAAGAATTATAACTGTGTGGGAATGGGCATGTATAAGACACACTGTGTATGCTGGCCAAGCAACTCATCTTGAGTGTAAAGGAAGCCCTGGAGATAGGAGAAACACTGAAATGGATGAAAATCACAGTTATACTAGTACTCCACTTCTCATCTGGGCTGTGTTAAAACAGGATGCAGCTGAGTGTTTACAACTACTTTTGAATACTTCACACAATGAAAACAATAGCTTCCAGAGGGACATAGATTTCTGCTGAATTATTTGTGTATCATTATGACAGAAACAAAAGGAGAGTATGATACGCAGAACAAATTTTAGTGCTGCCATAATGCTGAATAAAAGATAGTTTGCTCTTTTAGAAGAGGTCCTCCCTCTGGCCTCACTCTCAAAAAAAAAAGAACAAAGCTTTCATTCAAAACATTTGATTAAAAATATCACTTGAAAAAACAGGTCTAGAAATGAGAACGTTGCTATGAATACCATGCAATAAAAGAGCATGGCTAATCTTCTTTACATTATTTTCATTTCACTGCTGAATTATTAAACAGAAATTTTTCTACTCCTTTGAACTCTGAAATAGCATTTTATGCAATACTTATGCTCTCTGGAACACTGCATCAATCAAATCTGGCTGCCACAGATTTCAAATAGCTTGTTGGAAAAACGTGGTGATTTAACATGCTGCCTGTACTGAACCACTTGACAAAGCTGTAAAGTAGCAAGAACATTTCCATTAAAAATAATTGCCCATTATTGGCTTCCTAATGGAGTTTTGGTTAATTGACAATTATTTACATGTGAAATATTAAGGCAGTTTAAAACAGTCCTTAACCCTCTCTTGTTCTTCATTTATTTTACTCTAAAGGTAAGTGAAAACCTATAAATGCAACTATTGCTGAAGCAAGGATTTTAGCCAGGCCTCTGCTCAATAACAAGAGCTAGTTGTAGAAGTCATCAGTGCAGTTACACTGACATCAGATCACATACAGAAGAATGCTTCAAGGGACCATCAATCAGGCTCAGATTTATCAAGTTGCAGAGGGGGTCCCCATCCTTCAGCCAAGGTAATATGTGCCCTTTTGCATCATATGACATACTTGCAGGCATGTAGCTGATGTCCATGTCTCTATAATCAACCTTCTCCTTCACAGGAATAGAGAAAAATTCACTTATAGGTAGGCTACTTGGTATTTGTTTACTGGAAAGAAGTTTTGTTTCAGTGATTGCTAACAGTTTAAACATAGTTCCCATTGTCATGCAATATAGTGAAAGGATGATTTTTCCTGCTATTAAATACAAAGTAGTTTGGAGTGGACATTATCTGAGAATCCCAGTTAAAATAAGAACAAACAAAGAAATCAGAGTTGGATATCTAGAAAGCAGAAAGCAAGTAAATACAAAAACTTTGTGTTCAGAAGCATTGCAACCCAAATGAAAAATAACGGACTGATGGTAAATTGCTGTTGACAATCCACTAGGAACTGAAGCTGTTATATGGCTGTTTTCAGAGAAAAAAACTTGTGACTGAGGTGAACCTGACAACAGGGCTGAGCATCTTATGCATACACTGCTATTTCAGTATGCATGGTGTTTGGATCAGGTGAGCTGGAAGCTGTGGGGAAAACAGAGGGCTGGTAGGAAAAAAAGGGTTTGACAGGGCTGCTACGAGGCTGGCTAGCTGATATCTAACCTGCTGCTTGTGAACAGGGTAGTGGCAGTGGGATCAGAGCTTGGAAAACCTTAAACCCACTCTGAGCCTGCGTGGGGATTGCAGGAGAGGATTGGGGGACAGTGGGAAAAGAGGTCAGATGGCTGCAGGCTGAGCAGGTGCCACCAAGGCCCCTGGCAATCAGTGGCCGCAATTGCTGTTTTGCCAGCAGGACATGTGATACCTCGGCTGGGCAGAAGGATGCACGACAGAGTTGCCAGATGAATGAGGCTTGGCAAGCCTGAAGGTGGGGATGGAAATCTGGAGCATCTAGCCAAAACCAAGGAATTAGTCAGGTCCAGTCTGGATGCAGAACACTGCAAACAGAATTGCAGTTCATTCAATTTTCTTACCTAATCTTGTCTTTATAGTGTGTACATTGTTGTTTTCTTTTATGTGCTTTATTATATTTAATTAGATAAAATATAATAATTTTAACTAGCTGTGAAAATATTTTGAGTTAATATTAGAAATGAGTAGAAGAAAACATAACTGTGACTCTTCAAAATATTCTTATTTCACACAGGAAACAAAATTGCAATTTTTTTATAAGAAAAGAATACAGTTTTCCTATATAAGCATCCACACAAAGGAGTGAAAAAGAGACACCCAAGTTTTTAAAAACAGTATGCATAAAATTAAGCTTCTAATTGCTTACTAATGTTAATGTTAATGTGAGCTGGGTTAAACAGCACCTGAAAACAGATATCTAAGTGAAACCTTAGGCAGCTATCTTTGGAAATCTTGGCTTAAGAAGACCAAAACATATGCATTCATTCACCATTAGTGATTCTGACTGACTGAACTGGCTGAACACAGTGACAGATTCCTGTCTTGTCAGCACTTTAATTTAGAGGAGACATTACCAGAGATGTGGTTATGCATAGTCAGGAAAAAAAAAGCACTTGAACAGGACTTCATATCCTGTTTGTTTTGTTTCATTCAAAAAAAAAAATTTCAAACTTTTACTTGATTAATGATAACCAGTTTTCTGGACTATTTTATCTGACTGTACTTTGCTCTGACAACTGTATAAATATCAAGTTTTGCAGAACATTAGAGAGTTTTGGATTTGATTCTCAGAGTTTGAATTTCACGTCCAGTGATTCATCAGTATTTACATGAAGGTAAGATCTATTATATTCACACAATATAGGAAGTTAGCTAGAGAGCTATGTTTTATGAGTTCTCCTCAGACTTAAATTTTGAAAAATATAAAAAATATATAGTCATTATTATACTGCAAATTCAAAGGTAAAGCTGTTGATTGAGCAAGAATAACCATACTACTTTGAAATGTAGTGAGAGATGCTAGACGTATCATTTTCCTTTCTTTTTCTTTTTCTTTTTTTTTTTTTTTCTCCATGAAAATCTATTAAATACATTATGTAGTGATGCCAATTCACAATCTTCGGATTCCATTTGGTTTGCATTCCTAAACACTTTGCAGAAAAAAAAAAGTCAGAACTTTTCTTTAAAATTTAATATCCACACAATGTCTGTGGTTCATTTTTACTTTATTAAGCAGTACTTTATCTAAGAGTTTGTGTATGTGGGATATCTGGGAGATGACATCTCATGTCAGCTACAGACTTTTCTGTGCATCAGGTGAATCAGTTAACCTATCCTGTACTCCATTTTCCCTTTCTGTGAAATGGAGATAATACTTCTTAATCCCAGAGTTCTTTTTACAAGAATAATTGTTAACAACAGCAAGGAACTCAAATACTATAATTGAGAGCACTGTCAGTGAATTGTTGGTGTGTATGAAGGGGTGATGATATGTCTTTCTGCAACAGACTGTTGTCTGTTGGACAGCGGTCACCTTTGTGAATTACTTTGAATATTGACAGTGTGTACTCCATAGATGTATATGTGAATAACCTAAATGTGAATAGCTTCTTCTGCATAACTTAGCAAGTAGGAAGAACATTTTCGGTATGGATTCCTCTTACAAAACACTAGGGTGGGGTAGTTAGTTAAGAGTGAAACAAACAAAAGGAAAAAAAAAAGAGAGAATTACCTATGAAATAAAAAAAACTATAGTTTATAAGGACATGGTAGAAAAGAATACTCATTGTGATAAATAAAAGTTTTTGATAAATATTTAACAGCTTGATGTAGAATGCAAGACTAGCAGAAATAAGCAAAGCACGTGTTAGCCTTACTGAAATGTGCAAAAGCTCAAATTAATGATAAAAGAATCCTAATGCATGTAAATGTCAAGAGGATTTTAAAAAGAAAAAAAAAAAAAAAGACCTGGAACAGGCTGAGAAAATCTTAACAAAGAAACAAGAAAACATCTGGAATATAGATGTATTGTACTGTATAGTATTTGACAAATTTTAGTTCACATTGCTACTGGTAATTTCATTCTTATTTTGTGGATGAAGAAATATTTTTCTGAGCTTTAACAGGGTTTGTTTCTTTTTTTTAATTGGATTTGAAAAAGGGGACTAAACCTCTTTTCTTTTGGTCAAAAAACAATATTGTGAAAGATGCAGAGAAAGTCAAAATATTTGGAGCTACTTTCTTTTAATTAAAATATTCCACAAATTTCAAAAGCAAAAATAAGTACAATTTCAAAATGAAATGACAATTCAAAATCAAGAAGGATCAAAAAGGAAGAAAATTTCCATTTAAAAAATTCAAAACTTGAGATTCAAGAAAACCAATCAATTTCATATTGGTAGTTCAATGCCTTTCCAGCTGTCAATTTTCTCATGAGAAAATATATTGTCAGAAAATACCTTGCCAGCAGTAAGAACTAGGTTTTGTGATGGTTTTAGAAACAGATCGCATATTTTCAAAAATGGCCCTTATCTCACGATGTGTTTTGTACAGAATCCAGCCCAGCAACCTAATTAGTGCCTCTGGATGCTGTTGCAATAAGTTCTGAAAAGAAATTGTGAAGCAGTACCAGTTCCAGGAGCTTTTTTTCTTATTACACATCAGTTTCTGTAGCCAGACACATAGTCCATCTGTCTGTGAGCAACTTAAACAATAGCATATGCTCATAGATGAGTGGCAAAGAAATTTGAATTTATATGTAAACATAGAGGTCACAAACCCAGAAATCCTACACTGTATCTATTTAAGAGGCTTAAATGGGTTGCTTCTAAAATTTCATTGTGTGATCTTCCTTTATCTTTCATTGAAAAGTTGTGCAGGAAGTTTGCATACTTATGTGATCTGGTAATCATTTACAGGTTTTTGAAGCCTTGTTTTGTAAAAATGAAGCTTGTCTACTTGACATATGAAGAGGAGAAAAAGACAGAGACAAAAGTAATTTATGAAAGGGGTTAAAAAGAAGAGAGGATAGCAAGTACCACACTATTTCCTTCTTGTTTCCACTAAGATCACATTTTGGCGATGACTGATATATTGTTTCCTCTCAAATGAGAAATTTACTCCACATGACGTTTTGGCAAGGAAAAAAATCCCTTTCTATATTTTGATATTATAATATATTCTCTTGAATACTCCTCTGAAAACTCACTCTTTCCTTCTCTTCATTGGAAAATTTAATCTACCAACTAATCCAATTTCTAGATGAGAAAGGATGAAAGAATCACAGATTTTCTTTGTTTACATTTTGCTCTCACAGGTGGGTGATAAGTGCAGTGAAGGAGTTATTAATTGTTTGTTACTAGTTACTAGTTATTAGTGTGGCCAGCAGAAATAGTGAAGTGATTGTCTCCCTGTACTCAGCACTGGTGAGGCTGCACCTCAAATAGTGTGTTCAGTTTTGGGCCCCTCACTACAAGAAAGACATTGAGGTGCTGAAGCGTGTCCAAAGAATGGCAATGAAGCTCGTGAAGGGTCCAGAGTTCAAGTCTTATGAGGAGCAGCTGAGGGAACTAGGGGTTGTTTGGTCTGGAGAAAAGGAGGCTCAGAGGAGACCTTATCGTTTTTTACAGCTACCTGAAAGGAGGTTGTAGTGAGGTGGGTGTCAGTCTCTTCTCCCAAGTGAAAAATGATAGGACAAGAGGAAATGGCCTCAAGTTGTGCCAGGAGAGGTTTAGATTGGATATTAGGAAAAATTTCTTCATCAAAAGGGTTATTAAACATTGGAACAGGCTGCCCAGGGAAGTGGTTGACTCACCATCCCTGGCAGTATTTAAAAGAGGTGTAGATGTGGCACTGAGGGATGTGGTTTAGTGGTGGACTTGGCAGTGTTACCTTAATGGTTGGACTCAATGATTTTAAAGGTCTTTTTCAACCTAAATGATTCTATGATTTTTTTCACAAATAGAAGGAACAAACTTTGAAGGCTCCTGCAGCACTCGTGTATAAGGGTCCTTGCTGGGATACCAACTTCATGATATTTACCTCTGCCCATGGTAGGGGAGGTGGAATTAGATGATCTTTGAGGTCCTTTCCAACCCAAACCATTTTCTGATTCTATGATTCTGTAGTGCAATCTTGTGACATAATACATGTCACATTTGCTGAGAGCAGCAACCTTCATGGAGTTTACCTTGCTGTCAGTTCTTGCAAAAGCACCCATTTCTCTTTTCTTGCCTTCATAACTGCAGGACCTTATCAAGAAACATGTCAGGAAATAAAAATATTGAAAAGTAAGAGACATAATGTATTCTCTATTATGAATTACTAAGCAGACAGATTTTTTTCCTTCATTTACAGTAATATTTTCCTCCGGGAATACAATCTTTTCTGTCTGTAATAACTTCTAGAACAGAAGTCGAGAAAAGCTGCGTAAGCTATATATGGTGACCATTCATACCCATCTGCTTAAAAAAGAGAAGTTCCTTTAACAGTGACTTTAAAGAGAGAGTAGGAAAACTTGCTGTAATACTCTATTGATCAAACAGGCATTCTTTCTTCTAGAAACTGAACTTCTGAAATGTTCAATTCTTTTTTTCTCTGACATCCAGTGGGTTAAATCTGCTTTTGTTTTGAGATCCAGGCTTAAGATCTCTCAGACTCTGCCTCCAGATTCTTATTCCGTTTCTGTCTTTTTTAACTTCCTTCCTGAAAAGGTTTCATGATTTAAAGTTACCACATATTGTAAGTCCTGTGTAGATAAAACTTAATACATTTGAACATGGCAAACTGTTTAGTTAAAGTGTTAAATTAACCAGCTGAGTATAAATTAAGCACAATATAACTTTGCTGTGCTAGGGTTTTAAAACAAGCTAGAAAAAATGTTATATCACACATCTCATATCTAAATCCTATACACAATGTCTTGTATCCTGCTGGTACCTATTTCCTTTTTCTCTTCTGTAATTATATGTAAAAGTCTCACCTTTTTTTTTTTTATCCCTCCCTCTTTCCTTCTCTCCTTCTGCTTCTTTTTCCTTCTCACCTTCGCTTTGTTTCTTTCTCCTTCCTCCTGGTAGGCAAACACAAAGATTCCACCTTGATACTTAGTTTTTTAAAGAGAAAGAAAATTGTCCCCAGCTTTGCATGGTGTAGGTCATGGCAAATCCCTGTTCAGATACTGGTTTACCATAGCTTTTTGGGTGAGTTTGTAGAAGTGACTTGATCAGAATGTAGTCACTGTCATTTCTTCAGAGCCTTGCTGGTAATTTTGCAGTGATTTATTCAACAATTCACACTCAAGGATACACAAAAGGTGAGAGAAAGCCCAAGTCATGAACTGTGACTGGAGTTAGATGTGAAATAACCATTGGATTACTCAGAAGTGACAAATACTGCTTGGGAATATGTGTATTCAGTGATTATCTGGAGAACTGCAGAATATAATGGAAGTAGCTGTAGGTCAAGTCACCGCTGTTTATTCAGCTTCCCACACAAGCTTTGCTGGCAGTAACCTGTTTTGGTTGCATTATTCTTGATAATCAGACTCCTAGTTTAAAGCCAAGACAGGTATGTTGACAAAAGCCATAACACACTCAGATAACCTCTTTCTGTCATAGTCCTTGAAATGAAATGACTGGCCTTTTTTTCACAGATGGTAGCATAGAACATGTGCAAGTGTTATCTCCCTGACTTTCTCAGCTCTTCTGTTTTGTATTGACAGTATCTATTTGACAGTTTCTATGTGAAATAATAATGAGGAAAGTATAGCCACTAACAGTAGAAACGTGTTTAAGATTCACATTTTCTAATTTTTATTTGTGCAAGTTGTGTAAAAATTAGAGCTAGAAGCTACTCTTTATTTTTTTATTGTTGTAATTAAATATGATTTATAATGCATTAAATCACTTTTCTTCTACCCTTCCGCCTCCTTTTTAAATGGGAGAGTACCCCAAGGCACACATGAACAGCAATATCTTCCCCATTCTAACAGTCACATCTGTATTCATTGTATTTATTTCCATTCTCACCATCTCTTCTAGTGGGAACACTGCATTGTCTGCTGGATGGAAATAAAAGATAAGAAAATAACAAAAACTCTGTCAGGAAATAAAAATAGCTATTTAGGGCTCAATATTTCAAGGGGATTGCTTGTGGCTCCACAGGAGCTCGTGTTTGACACGTTTGAATTTTGCATTACAAAACATTTGCTAAGGGAAGAATGTTTTTCAGCTGTGTACTAGAGGAAAGAGAAATGCAATGGACCTTACAAACTTTGTCATAGCTCATTCTCACTTGTCTGGACACAGCACACATTTAACCCCTAGTACTTCATCTGCTGGAATCCAGGTTTTTCAAGAGTTGTTAATTGTGAACCAGTCTAGGAATATATCTGACAAAGTCTCAGATCTATGCCATGTAATAACTGAGTTACATGAAAGATTCTGAGAGAATAGCTGAGGTATCAATTTTAAGACTAGAGTGTTAAGACTTAAGGACATGCATATGATTGCTGTAGAAAAGACTTCTATGGATCCTTCTGGAACAGGCTTTGGACGTTATTTCCCTCCACGCTCCCCATGTGGATCCACTTATTCAGTGTCTCCTACAGGATGCTTGCACTGTTAAGAATGTACCAACACAGCTAAGACAAATTGATATAACAGATGTGGTGTTAGTGAGCAAAGGTAAATGGGAGCTGTGATACAGTAAGCAGAGGTATGTAGGGAAAGAGATGAGCTATTTTTTATAGAAATGGCATAAGGATGTATGTGTGGGGTCCCAATGTACAGATGTGGGTCAAAGTTGGAAAATATGTAGGACATAGGTCTATCATCAAAGAGGAGGAGGCAATCAACATTTTCTGCTTCCTCCATGTGTTAGGAGAGCTATTGCTGGAGTTGGTACCTAAGGATATCAAGTGTTGCACCCCTTTTCATTCCTGAAGCCACAGAGTGCAAAGACCATTCCCCTGACTGTACTGAGGGGGAGGTGATAGCTTAAATATGCTTGTGAGACATTCAGTTGTTGTATGAAAGGACATGATTTACCTGAATGGACAAGGGGTCTTCCAGTTAGCACCAGCTTGTGCAGTTTTCCGCTTGCTGGGCCAATGATATCATTGTTGCATAGTCTCAATATTGTTAATGTAACTGCATCTGGCCCTGCCTTGATTATGTGTGTGACAAGACTCATGAATCAAACCATTCTATCTCTTTTAGTTGGTTTATAGCTATAATTCTGTTCCATGTGTTTATTTTAATTTACATGCTGTCAGCTGGGAAGAAGAACACTTTATAGAATTATTGTTGTAGTTCTTTTCAGTTGTAGCAAATGATCTAATCTGTACTGCCTTCCACTATCTGTGAAATTGATTCTTTCTTTATACTTCTGATTTTCTTTTTTAAAAAATTCAATTTAACTAAAGGGCGCATCTTTGTATTCTTAGTAAAGAAATAAAAATTGCATGATAACTCAAAACGTGAAGTGGGGTCCTAACCCGCTTAACCATTGTAAAATAAAGTTTACATTACTTTGTATATCAATCACCTGATACAGATTTTTAAAAATTCAACACTGTGTTGAAACAGGTTTATACTCCAGTGACTACATCATGTTGTCATAAAAAACATGCTAAGACATAGTTCAAAAATGAAAGATGAAATTTTCATAACCATTTTTTTCATCAGTGTTTGCAGTCTTTAAAATGAAGTTGGTTTAGTTACACAGTCATTGTTTTGATAATATTTGTACAGCCAAGCTTAATGAGTTTCTCCAAAGCAAATTATGAGGTTACATATGTGTAAATTAACCTATATCATGTATTATGTTGATTGACACAACTGAAGGGGTGAGGGGTTTTGAGACCTCTTATAAATGCCTTCTCTTAGAGACTATAATCTAATACAACCTTACACAGTCACAGTTAGACATGCATAGAGAACATCTGTGCCATGAACTTCAATCTCAGGCAAAAGGTCTAGGATGCAAGACGCAGAGTCAGTGGAAAATTTTTGATTCACAGTTTGCAGGAGCTAACAATTTACTTTTGGTCATTCCCAGTTCTGGAGATACCTTTTCACAGCCGTGCTCCTGGCATGGACCACACAGCCTGTCTGTGCCTTACCACCACCAAGTTGTAAAGTACAGGGAGAGGGACCAGGATATAGTTTTTATCTGATATTCACAGGTGAGGATAATATTGAAAAAGAACATTTTGTTTAAGTATTTTGTCTTAATGGGACTACTTAGGATTTTACCAAAAAGTCTGGGAGTCTGTAAGACACAGTTTCCAAATGGTAATTTCATCTTTTCTCTAAGAAACCTCCCCTGGAAGTTTAAAATATTTCCTGCAGTTTCTAGTAATTATGTTTCAAAAACTTGATGCAATGTACCAAATAACCAGAAAACAGAAAAATCACAACTCAGAAAATAATATATTAAAAAGCTGATAACATGTAGGCATTCAATGAGATCTAGAGACTTACCTTATGATTTCTGAAGCCTTGTATTTGATGAGACAATAATTATAAGTCTCCCCAAACCTGCTACTGCATGTCTGGTGCAGCCAGAGCTGGCTAGACAATCAATGCCATTCTGGAGCAAGCTTTTAGGCTTTGAAATATATTCATTTTCTTCCACAGAAAAATGAGAAAACCTCTTAGTGTTCTCAGAAAAAATGTAATTTTGCTAAAAATTTTGGCTGAAATGTGACCTGTTGGATTTGGAAACTGTAAGTGGCCTGGTGTTTGGGCTCAGGCCTGGGGACACTCCAAAATTGTATACTTCTATTTAAATATCTGTCCTGACTTATCTAGGGCAGACCTTCTCATCCCAGCTCAGTCTGAATGGGGCAAATAAAAGTCTTCGACACAGCTCTTTGCACCAGTGGCATTCCACCTATTGGGATATCTGATTTTTGACGTGCTCTCTCAAAACCTTCCCAAAGAAAACATTTTGATACTTACTGCTTTTTATGGAAATTTTTTAAACCCAAAAATAAGAAAACAAAAAAAGGAAAGTTAAGTAGCTGCATCTACCTGGAAGTGCAGATTGTGAGCTTTGGGGCTATGCTGTCAAATTAAACTTTTTTCAATTACCAATATAAGTGACTTTTTCAAGTGAACAAATCCCTCTGTGACTTAGGGCCAATCATGGCACATCAGCAAGCTTAAAAGTTTGAGTACTGTGTTTTTTTAAGGTGAATTTACAGGGTCAGCTGTCAGTAAACTTCAGACCATAAGTAACAAACCCAGCAACAAACATCTTGGCAAAATGATGACATAAATTTAAATAAATGTAATTACGTGAGAATTAAGAATGTTCTGCAACTATTGCAAAAGTGGGAAGGAATTACATTTTATTGTGGACTTTGTTTCCTGTAACTTATTTCCTCAGCTCTGGTTTCAGCTGCTCATCCCAGATATATATGTGAAATATCTTCTTGGCCTCTTATAATCAATGAAACAATTAAATGTTAAGACAAAGAAAAATGAAAATCATTGTCAGTTCTGAGCACAGGATTCTTCACTGGAGGGTAGGGGAAAAAAAAGTTTCCAGTGTTTGAAGAGTATAAGATAGTATTTGTACTTCTTGTTGCTATTAATACAAAGGTAGCCAAAGAACATTTTTGAGAAAAGGGAGACAAACCATATCTGTAAACACATCTCTGCTAGTTGCTTATCCTTTTGGTTCCTTACTAGCCCGACTTCCAAACCCAGTAGAAAGTAGAAAGTAGTAGAAAGATCTGTGCAACCCGACAAAGAAGAGAGTGGGAAACTGAAGAGGGTGCCAATTAAGTCTACCAATACAAGCACAGTCACCCCTATGGTAAAAGACACTTTTCTCAGTAGGAAAAGCTTGAGGGAGTTTGCTTTATATTTGAAACTTTTCCCTGTATCTTCCTTTGAATGTCCCATTGCAATACAGAACTTTCTGACTGCACTGGAAAACTTTGTGTGTTTCCATCAGCTGCACAGCAAAAGCATTCAACTGCAGGACCCTGTCCTTAATGTTATTTTTTATAAGGCTACCAAAACCATGCAAAAATAAGGAGTCACAGGAGGCAAAATCACAACGTAGTGAAGAAAAAAAAAAGTTTTATTCTTTTGGGAAAGAAAGAAAACATCAGCATGTTCAAATTACACTTGAGAATTTGCACTAATCTGCAGATATGAAATCTCACATAGGCTTATTCATTATACTTACCGTTTAAATAATTATTTTTACAAGAAGGTGTTTTTCAAATGGACAATATTTCCCGATTATGCATATTCTAGTTGCAGTACAAGTTTGCAATTTTAGTAGTATAAATGTTAGTCTGGAACTCAGAAAATCTGAATTAATATCCTGCTTTCTGCATAATCCTGTGAAGTTTCTTGTCCCCTTCTGTGCTTCAGTTGCTAATAGCAAACATTTCTGTAGTATTTTTTTTCTTAAGACCAGTAAAGGAAAAGCATGAAGTATAGAAGATATTGTATTAAATCCTACTTTTCTGCCATATCCAAAACAGTTTGTACAAGTTTTGTCTGACTAGTGCTTGGAAATAATAAGCTCTTTTTATGATGACCATATTTACCTCAGTCATAGAAATCACATATTTGAAAAGTTCTACTGGACTTCACAAGAGTTTCCTTTACTAATCCATTTCCATCAGTATTTGCTGAATTTGATCATTGAAGTCAAAACAGCTAAGCCAATTTACAACAGTTTCTGTTCTTAATGTTTTAACTATGAGATTTCACTTGCCCCACAGCAGTTTTGATGACTAATACATCATTCCTGGGCTGAACAAATTATTTTTATGGCATATCTTTCTGGTTTATTTTTTCACATTCTACACTTATTAAAACTCCTACTTCAAGTGGTAGATGCTAATACAGTTAAGCATATGTACATATACTTCCACATGTGCAGAATGTTTTTTAATATTAGAGAACTCAGTCATGCATGAAATATTTTTAAAGTATTCTTTCGGTAGTTAAAAAATACATTTTGCATTTGAATTTTGCAGTCTTGTCCCTCTGACGTTTCAAATAAAACATTTCTATTAACATCTCTAGCAGACCTTGAAGGTAAAATTTCTAAACATTACATTAGAGATGCAAGATTATTATTTGATGGATTTTACATGCTTTTCTCCAGTATTATATGTTAAACATTCATGAAACAAAATTTATTTGCTAAATAAACTGTATGTAACAGAACATGTATGTCGAGTTGATATTAAGATTCTTTGCAACATGATAACATTATTGTAACCCAAAAGACAAAAAAGCAGCAGAATTTCCATTAACTCTCATTATCCCACAGCATTTGAAGCATCTGAGTACGTGTCCTGAATGCAGAAGGAACTGATTCAGCCTAAATTAACTCTGAGCTGAGATAATGTCATCTTTAAGCTGATCTCTCCCAATATGAGAGATTCCCAAAGTAGAAAGTTACTTGCAAAATGTGCCTGACCTGTTGTATGAAGGCAAATAGGTGAATAAAGATAGACTTTCTTCAGGTGATCATTTATTTGGCAGAGAAGATAGTGGAGTTGAAGAAAGGTGTGCTGGATTCAATAGCCGACAGGGGCCACACTTCTCTACTACAGAACAGGCAGATATGGCCTCCAGCATAGGATTTTGTGTGTTTTGTGTGATCTGTGATTTCTCCTGTTACTTAGATAGGAATCATTTTAACCATCAGTCTCTGGGGTGTGATACTGGGAAACCATATGCTTCCCACAGTTCTGAATGACATTTAAACTGTATGTTTTTTTTTCTCAGGAATAGAAGTGATTTTAGTATCCTAGACAAAATGCCCAGTAATCATGTTCACATTGAAATGGACTATATTGACTCTAAAAACCAACCAGATATAGTAGGATTTGAAATATATGAATCATGTTTTGGACAAAACTGAGAATCAGTCTGAAATAAAGAAGATTGTTCCTCTTCCAAATATTACCATCATCTTAAATTTCTACAGCTGCTGTGGTTATTTTAGAGCTGATTTTAAATTCAAAGTTCTACTAGGCTAGTTCCACAGTTGGTAGCTGAAGTCACTGGTCAAGAAAATCCACAGTGGAATTTCAGGATTTTCTGACATCCACTTTACAGGACACATTTGAGTTGCTCTGTAAGAGAATCTGAACATTTGTGAGTTAAATCATAAGTTGTTTAATAGTTAAACACTCTCATTTACTTTCATTCCTCTTCTGTTGGCCATTTTCCTAGAGGATGCAGCTGAAGTGATGAATTCAGTTAGAGAACACCTGGACACTTATGGCTTGTGTGATAAATTTAGTTCATCTTCATGTGAACAAAAATCAATACAAGTTCTGTCTAAAGTTTTATGGAAGAAAGAAGAAAAAAGAATTGTTAACCAAATTTCTTATATAATGTGCATCATTAACTTGCTCAAATCAACAAGAATGGAAATAAACTGGTATACTCTGTTTATTATAGAGTCTAAAAAGGTTACATATATTATTCTTATTAGTCAATGACACTTAAATGCTTCATGGACAATATGCTTCAGTGTATAGTATTGTCTCATGAAAACAAATAAAGTACTTTACTGAAATCAATATGACTGCATTATCTATTATCATGAAAAGGGTTATTGCAGTAGGCTAAATAATAAAATGTAAGCTTCTTCTGAATAAAATAATACCTCAAAAATTCTACTTAAAGCTTTATTTCTTTTTTGAAAACAAAATCATTTCTTCTGTGCATATGTACAGAGTTGAAGTGAAAAGTGACATAAAGTATATTTTCATGAAAAAATTACTAAGAAAAATATAGCAAATAAGTAAATTAATTAATAAATTAGCTTTCATAACAATATTCAGTGACTCCCCAAATAATCATGTTGCCTTTAATAACTAAATATTATCAGTGTCCTAGAAAAAGGTTAATGACAACAAAGCAGAAGTTCAATACCACAATCTTCAGCATGTAGGTAAGCTTCATTCTACCTATTCTCAGACCTTGACAATGTCTAGAGCTAAGGTATTCTTCCTACAGTCCCTTTAAAATCAGTGGAGAGAAATATATACACACTTTTAGAATACATTTATCTGACGTATTTTAGACATCTGTTTTAAAATGAGAAGAACTGTCTGTGTCCTCCATGGACTATGAAGATATCTTAGGCTGATAATGTAATACAGGCAAATATCTATGTAATAAAGAGCATGAAAGATGCAATTTTGTTTCTGAAATTCCATGGGATAAACACATTCATATGACAAGAAGTGAGTATAAAGAAATATATTTAACTTTAAAAATCAGCTGAAACATTATGAATTATAACACTTTATAAATGATTCAAATAAATTAGCATTTACATGAAATTTGCAAACTTGAGTCTAAAGATCTGATAATTTAGGTGTAAGGAATGAAATAGCTGATGGAGTGAAACAGAGAAACAATGAGGCAATATCAGCCAGTTAGGCTGACACTAGATCTAGTGTATCAGCAGTTGTAATACTGTGCAATTTTGTCAAAATTACACATTGACCATAGCTTAGCTTAGCTCATCCTAGAATTAATTTTTTAACTAACTCACTCCAAACTTCTTGTGCAAAGGAAAAGAGATTTCACAAAGAAACAAAGCAAGTTTCTGGACTGTCTAAATTTTGATCATCTTTTTGTAGCTCTGTAGATCTCGTGAGTTGGAAACGGGGATTGTCTTTCCCAGCAGAGTGGACTCTTGAGTCCTCACCTTCTTACTTATCCAGACTATCTGTCTTTCTCCTGTTGATTTCTGCTAATTTTGAGAGAGGGGTTAGGGAAAAGTGAAAGACTGCTTTTCCTCCTTTCCCAAAGCCTTCAAGCAGTGATACCATTATGTAAGCAGCTTAATTACTGAGATATACTTTGAAACACTAGGTTCTCTGTATCTCTCTTCTCTAGGCAAACACAGAATAGTTCTTTTTTACCCTGTGGAGAACAACTCTTGTATATCAAAGCTTCACATCTCCTTTTCTAAATCAAAATAGTCTGTACTGAGCAGAGTTGATAGGTTGAGTGGTACCTGTAAAATACCTTCTGTTGTCAGTTTGATGAGTTATCCACATCTGTTGCCTAACTCCATAATATAAAGTCCATGATCCAGGACCAGAGAAGAAATTATGTAGAGTCATAGTTATTTCTTTACTCGTTGCCACTTTGGCTGCTTATATGATTCACATGCCAAGATAATTCCCTTGTAATTTTCAACATACTATATTTCCACATATCTTAGTTTGTTTCTCAGATACAGTCTAATTCCCTTTAAATGGAGTTTCATGACTAATAGCATCCTGCATCTTCACATAACTTGTAACATGGAAGAAGACTTCCCTGTGATTTTTGTCAGATGAAAGAAAAAGAGAAGTCCAGATTTATGAAGAAGTATAGTGACAACCCTTTGTTTGAAATCCATAGAATCATAGAATATCAAGTTGTAAGTGACCTCAAGGATCATCTGGTCCAAACTTTCTTGGCAAAAGCGTGGGCTAGACAAGATGTTCCAGCACCCTGCCCAGCAGAAATTCAGTCAAAAGGAGTTTAGTACCAAAATACCTTTGTGATGATTATGAGACTTAACCTAATCATATCTAGTCACCTTAATTTTCCAAATCAAAGATTTGAGAACCAACCATTTGGCCATCCCAGATTGCAGAACCCAGAGAAGTAATAGGTAACATTCTGTAAAACAGAAAAATATTTAAGTTTTTTCTGAAGTTGCTGTTGAGGGTATTTTGTTTGGGTTTGGGGTTTTTTTGCATTTTTTGTTTGTTTGGTTGTTTTGGTTTTTTTTTACTTATTGACTCATACTGTTAAGGTTCTTATCTATATTTCCAAGGAACCTTCAAGAATCTCTTGATATTAGTGTGATTTTTACCGAAATGTAAAGATAGTTAATCACAAATTTGCATTTTGTTTCATCAGTTCTAACATGAAGGAACAATATCCCAAAGTCACAAATATATATGAGAGTATTGAGATCTCAATGGGTGTCTGTCACTTTCTCTATGAACTTATTAACACAAGACTGTCTTTAATCAAATCTAAATAAAGAAAATAACAGAAACAATATATGCCAGTCCAGATCTCTTTGAGAGACCAAGAACACAATTGGATTTATCATTTGTAAGGTAATGAAAGCTTTAAAATTCAAATGAATGATGTTTGAACTGAATCATTTTGGCAAATATATAAGACTTTAAAAGATTTATTTGGTTTAGGACACAAACAGCTTTGTTAGTTCAGAACAGATATCTATATAAAGTCTGAAGAGGTATTTGAACTTTTTTAGCTGTATACAGAGAATAAATAATTTGAAACTTGCACTTAAATGACAGTTTATAATTTACACAAACCATAACTACATTTTTAATAGGTAAAAGGCACATTAATCATTCAAGTGCTAGAGCATCCTTAGAAGAGTCACATTGCTATGCATCAATGTAAGGACTATTTATAGACACATTTATTGCTTTAATTTCAGAGTGAACATAAACTTTACCAATTTAACCAAGTATTTAAAAATTTGGACAGACACACACCAATAAAAAATAATACGTTTTTATTTCCTTGACAAACAGGCTGACCTTTAAAATGAGAAGGAATCTCTCTCTTATGCCACTGGATGAGGAGATTTTAACATCTGATTCTCTCTCAAGTATTTTAATTTAAGTATTTTTTCCTGAGTTCTTGAAGAACCCTGCTGTGTTCCTGCTACCCTACATGTAACACAGACAACACATTCTAATTCAACTCATGCATTTCTTAAAAGGATGTAGATAACAATCCTAAACTAATCATAATACATTTAAAGTAACACACCAGCTTATAACTGTTACCACAGATCTGAACTGGGCAGCTAAGGGGACAGTTACTTTAAAGAAAGCTGTGCATGTTCTGCTGTACCATCAAAGGATACTGAAACATGTGTGCTTAAAGCACACTGTTGGGATTGCTGCAGAAACTTCATTTTGGGTTGTTACCTGCACACTGCAGATAACTTATAGTTTATGGTTCCCATGGGGGAGTTTAGGGGCGAGGTAACCTCAAGAATGGAACTACAATAATCATTAACAAAAGAAATTCCAAAATGCACTTCCTGAATGGGATGGGTATACTGGGTGTGTTGTGATTTCTGTTTTACAAAACTCATGCGTGACACACACACACACAGTCACACTCACTGCACAGAACAAACTCAGTCAAGGCTTCTGGTCCATCTGTGACCAGTACCATGGGAACAAGACACTGCCTGCAGCTGGTCAAGGTGCCTGAGACCTGGCTGGTGGTCTGCCTGGCTTTAGAAATAGTAGTGCTACACTGGGCTCGGCTTTTGTCATGACTTTGAATGTGTTCCCCCCAGGGAGTGGGGAACAAAACAAGTTATTATTTTCACTCTTTCTTCCCACTTTGGATGTTTACAAAACTTGCCAGTGGCCTTACTGCTCATATTACCCCCAGGCCAGCTAGTTGTTACCTGGATTATTATTAGTTTCTGGCTTCCTGCTATAAATGTGTTAAATATAACGTTGTTAAAAGTGCCTCTTTGGTTCTTTCTCGTGAAAACCTAAAACACTACAGAAGAGCAGATGCACTCCAGAGCTTTTGACCAAGCTTCCCCATAACGATTTTCTGTGCTTAGTTTATTGGGCAGATAGAGCCAAAGTCTTACCAATCTAAGCACTGATTTTGGATGGTCTTCACCCAATGATATATCTTTTAAGTTAAGAACTATCCAAAACATGAGACTGACCAATGGGAACTCATCAAAAGATGTTCATGTGTTCTTTTAGGTTGTAACTAAACTTTTAGGTTGTAACTGTAACAAAAATTCAAAGATATTCTGTATTTCAAAGCTGAAGATGAACACACAAAGGTACAATGTCATCAAGCTCTCTACTACATTCAGTAACTGGATATTTCTTTGAATTATCATCCTATGTTTGAAATATCTGTAGTGAAAGGCAGTGAACTTTCTCTCAGCTATGACACCAATCTTTGCACCCCAATTTGACACCTCTGTGTTTAAAAGCAGAAGATTGCTTCGTTTGCTATAAGATAGAAGAAAATGTTAGTGAAGACACCATAAAAGAAAGCCTTCTTCCCTCCATTTCCCACCACAATATTTACTCTTTTTTTGTTGCTCTGGTTATCATAATTCTGGGTGGGGGTGTTTTAGATTTACAGGTCTTTGAGGAGCTTTCTAGGTCTATTAATTTTAACTTAAATTTGAGCTTAGCTAAGTGTGAGACTTCTATGTGGACCCAAGCTGTTGTGTGCCAGTCTAGAATTCAGGCTTCTTCTATGGGAGATTCATTTAAATATATTATTTTAATAATTATTTAAATGTCTTATTTTAATTATGATTAAGATCATTAATTTTAAGTTTCATTTATTTTCTTCCCAAAGATAGTTTCAGTCTGATTCATTTTCATAAACATTTAATACACCCTTTGCCGTAAACTTAGAATTTCTGTTTTAGAAACCTAAAAAATACAACACAGTAATTTTCTTAACCCCCCCCCCCCCCCAGAATAAAAAAGAAAATACACAGAAGGTTCATACATTGGGTCAGATTCTTCCTATATACTTTAGAAATAACTTTACTGTAATATTATCCAGTCTAGTCCCTTAAACTGGGAAGGTTTTAAGTATTTCCTGTTAACAGTTCAGACATTAGCAGGAAGGAAGTTGTGGAAAAAGATGCAATTTTGCGGTAAGATCCAAAACAGGTATGTTGTGTTGTATACTCACTTTCTGCCATAGAGAGGTAAAGAGGAAATCTTCCAGAGCCATAGTCAGTGGTGTGCTAGGGAGAGGGTTTGTGTTGACTTTTGTGCTCCTGTTAATGAATCATACTCCAGGGAAAAGACTTTAAAAGAATTCAGTTAAAGTACTGAATTTTTTGAGAGCTGCTGTGAAAACTCCCAACATACAGCTAATATATGGAAAGTATTTGTTCTCTAGTAGGTAATAATTACATCTTTAGTTATTGTTTGTATCAAGTCTCATTAGCATGAAAATTGAAATTCATTTAAGATACAGGAAAGCTGTAGGTTTAAATTGTTTTTATTAGTTAAATAAAACTACAAGTTTTGCAGTATTCTCAGTTGTTGAAACTTCCACGTATTACTGCAGACATGTATGCTTCAGAACATCACTGTTATAGATCCTGTGATTGATGAGTCGATTGCAAAAGTACAACTAAAGTATCTCAGTTAAATGTAAATTGAAACATTAGCATTTAAAAAGAAATTAGATATTGACAGTAAAAGTAGGTAAGAATTTTACATATAAATGACAATTCATTTTCTATAAAATGAAGATAATTTATAAAAAGTGAATTTTCTCCTTTTTTTTTCCTTTTAAAGAGTTCAAATCCAGAAGAGATACTGATGAATAAAATGCCTAATTCTTTTCCTATCTGTGTCCTAGGAATAACAGTGAAGGTCTTAATTTTAAAGTCAAACTTTTGTTTAAAGAAAGGAAGTGTATACATCAGATTTTTTTTTCTGATAATAATTTGATAGTCTACATAATACATGGCCTAAGCACAACCTGAGATTTTTTTTCAAATTTATTTTCAAATGTTTATTTTTAGACATTTCAATGGAAAAAAAAAAAAAAGACAAAAAATCCTTTCAAGAGAAGAAAAACCTTTTTCTGCACATACCCCACTGCCCTTCTCTACCATTTGCTGGAAATATCTGTCTGGTAGTGCCAATATTTGGTTCCTCACTAACTACTGTTTTTCATTTGACAGTGGCAATTGCAAAATTGTCTTTCTTTCTCTGGACAGCAAGCTCAGACTGATGCATCCAGCCAATACCTCCAGAGCAGTCATGCATTCTTCTTAGCCGCCACCTCCCTTATTAGTGGAAATACATAACTCTTCTTATGGAATGAGTGAAAGGGGTATGGAAAGAGAAAGTAAGGGACAGAAAACAGAGTAATCCTAGTAAAGCTACCAGAAATTAGGGTCACAGTACAAGAATTAATGATTGTAATTGTTTTCTCTGTTTTATGCAGTAGATCAGAATACAGGGTATACTTCTGCCTGATTCTGACTAAACATTTAGGCAGCTGATGATTATTTCATAAGTATCTCTGATTCCAGTTTTCTGAACTCTCTTTGCAAGCTTTCAACTTGAAATCAAGTCATTTGGGTTCTACAAAAATATGTCAGTATCCTGTAGCATCAAACATACCATGGTCTGAGTTTGGCTTTTTTCAATAACATTCTTTTAATGAAGTAGATCTACATTTTTATGTAAATTCAGCCTAAGAAGTCTAGCAGTCTTTTAACGCATAGCATATTTGTCAAGGAGTTGTATTTTGTTGATGAGAGGGTCCTTGGTCCCACCCTGAGATTTTCTTCTGTTGCTGTTTTTAGCCTTAACTTTCCAGGGCTTTGACTAGTATGTTGATAACACTGCCATACATGAGACTATAAGAAGAACAGCTAGAAGACCATCATCTTCTGCTTGGTATATTGAAAACCAAACCCTGGAGTAGCTAATCTTTTACCATTGTTTAAGACCTTTTTCCAGAATATCATCTTTGATTCATTAGTTTTCTCTATAATGAAAAAGAAATTCCAGATGCTAACTTTAATTTTACTTTTCAAAATGATAATCAGAACAAGAACTAGTAAGATCCATTTGCTAAGTAAATGATTTGGTTAATAGTTGGTTATATAAAACCTAACATCATTAAGTAGGAAGGCAAGAATTTCAAACAGAACTGCTGTACAACACTAATTGCAAGAATGATGTATTGCAGGGATCAATAGCAGCAAGGCACAAGAAGAATGATAATGGAAAATATCAATATAGAAATATTAGATCCTCTTTAAAGTCCATGATGAGAGACAATTGTACTTGATATCAGACAAGTACTTTTGGCAGTCTTTCTTTTACGGGGGGGGAGGGATGAGGGAATAAAGGATGAAAACCAGCATGCCTTTAAGATCATCTACATTGAAAAGAATGCACCCAGCTTTTGCTAGTGTAATAATTTACTTGTTTGTTAAGTATTCCAAATCTGTTGTCCTAGTGCACATAAAAAAGGCACCATATTTTAGATATCTTATTAAGCAAATTATACTCACCAGCAGTTAAAGAATTTGTTATAAGATTACACATGTGAAGGAATTAACTGAAAATGACAAGGAAGTATTTAATTTATTATTTATTTGTGTGATATCTGTGTGATATTTATTGTGAATAACAAACTATAATTAGTACTGGATTCTTAAGACTGTAAAACTGTCTTAAGACTGTAAGACTTAAGACTGTCTTAAAACAAGTTTCGTGACTTGTACATTGATGATGCTGATATGCTGGTCAGGATTGTTACAGGTGAATAATTGCAGTGTTATCAGGTAAACCAGCCTTTTCTCAATGTAATTAGATGTATACTAACCCATTGTAGTTGGACTCTTCCTAGGCTTAGACATACAAGAATAATAATCTGTTGACAAAGTTGAAAAGGAAAAGCTTTTATACAACAACACACAATAAACTCTTCCTAGATATTTCTGGAGAATGGAAGGAAAGACATTTAAAGTGCTGTGACAATATGTAATGGCAATTGTGCTAATTGCAAAAAGGAAGTAATATTGCTAATATGTTTCTTTTAAGATCAGCAGTGCCAACTTTTCAGCTACTCTATGTCTCAGGTTAATATGAACAATATTCACACTTAACCAAAAGAAAAGTAGATAATATTATTTACTAATAATTCCTAAGTATTAGGCTAAAAGGCTTTGTTCTTTTCAGTGGGAAAAAAATAAATTTTTTTATCACTTTTGGTTTAGAATGTGGTTTGAATATATATTCAGGCTTACTTTTATGTTCAAGTGTATCTTTCTTTTCTCATGGGTAGAAATATGCTGGGATTTATATTTTTGTATTTATTTGCCTCAGGACCAGGTTAGAGCTAGGGACTTAAAAAAAATGAACAGAATATTTTTATTGTCATTGAATCCCATAAATGTTTTAGCATTTGGTGCAGAAGGACCTAGAAGAAACTGTATCACCCCTCTAGTTAGCACTGTTAAAATACTTGATTTTCTAATGTATTCTAAGGAAAAAGTTCATTTAAAATATTGTTTAGTAGTTGCTATGGTGTTTTCAGGATGCAAAATATAATGAACTACGGGTTCCAGGAATAAACTTCTGGAATTTGTTTAGCATTTTTATGAGTGTTACAATTCAAGATGCTCAGGTTATGAAGAGATGTGGCCCAAAGACTGATCACCTTTGAAAGTGTATAGAATAACAGAAATCAAACAAAGCTCTATCTGCTGCTTAATGCTTTTCCACAATCAAGTGAAAGACCATAATACTAGTTTTGTCAACCCTTTAATTTCTAAATCACATCTATTTGGTTTTGCTTTTTTGTGTTTTGGTTTCGTTGGGGTTTTTTAAATGTCCTGTAAGTATTCCCTGATAACCCTATATATTCAAATGAGAACACTGATATTCTATACTATTTATGAAGGGAGCTGGTAATTGTTACTTGTGTCTATGATTTTCAAATACTGTCTATAGCTATACCCTGAAATGTGACTAAATAGCTGACCAAATCTTACTGGGTTTTCAAAATAGGCCTTAGCTTTTGAAAGAAACTATATCATAATACAATAATCCCTCATTTATCAAGATCCTCTCAAAAACGATGAGATTTTTTCCCCTACTCCATTACTCCTACTTAATAGCCTGTTTTAGAACCCAGACAACTCATACAACTGCTTGTAGCTTTGACAGTTTCTAACCATTTGGCTGATGTTTTACAGGGTGAGTGTTTCCCCCAGGGTTAACTATTTTTGAAGATGTTTCAGCTAAAATAGTTCAGCTGTTTCCAGGAAGGGCTCGTGAACAAAGATATTGCTTTACCCATACATAATCATAAGAGGTAATTCTAATTGCTTCTTTCTTAGTTCTGGATTGGAAGCATAAAATCATTCAGATCATCCTATCCACCATTAGTAAAAACTATTTTACTTAGGAATTTTTGAAGTGAAATAGCAAGGAAACACCTTGATGATGCTAAGATTACCATTCCGTAAAACCCGGTAAAACCAAACAAGCCTTGCCTTGCCATGCCTTGCCTTGCCTTCCCTTTCGCCAAACAGACTAAGGGTTGACCCCAGCTTTTAATGAAGTCACAGTTTCTTTCAGAGATACATGTCAAGTGTAAGCAGTTTGTCAGGTTTTTTTGAAAAAAAAAGTCAGTCAACACATAGATGTTGGCATAGGGAACCAATAACACTGAAGAATTTGGTTTTCTTCTTCCAAGAGGATGATAACTGAGCTGCTGTAGAAATTATCTAGACCTTTTTTATTTTTCTGTTATCTTTTCTTCTTGCCTCTACAATGAACTGAAAAAAACCTGTGTAAATTATGAATTCCATCACACAGTGTTCAGTGACTGGAATTTGAACTAGAACAAACTCAGCCATTCTGTTTAAAGGGGTTTTTATGTGTTTTTTTTTGAGGGGGTGGTTTTGTTGTTTTGGTTTAAATTATTTGGAAGTGGTAGAGTTATTAAACAGCTTTCTCAGCATTTGTTCCAGGATAAAGCACATACCTGGATAGAATCTATTTTCCAGGTATCTTCACATGTAGTTAAACACAAAACCCACAACCAATAGCCTTATTTGAGGACCAATACACAGCTAGTTCTGATTACATATTTCTCCTGGGTGGCACATCTGCAAAATATTTAGATTTACTGTACTCTCTCACTATCACAAGGGCTTACCACTTACGTTCAACATGTTGTCTACCAGGACCCTCAGGCATGCTTATGCAAAACTCCTTCCTAATCAGTTGTTCCCCAGCAGGTACTGTCACATGGGATTGCTTTGTCCCAGATCTTAGCATTTGTTTTTGCAGGAATTTATGAATCTTTTGCCAGTAACTTTTCCAACCTGTTAAGATCACTGTAAGCAGCAGCCTTACCCTCCAGCATATCAAATGTTACCCAGTTTGGTATCGGCTATGAGCTTTCAAAAGGTGCCTTCTGTCCTATCATCTAGGTCATTATTGAAGAGTTTTAATAGCATCAGCACCCTGAGCAATGCCAATGATAATTGGACATCAGCTGATCTTCCTGCTGCTCATCAAAATCTTTTCAGCTAAGATATACAGTCAGCTTTCCACATCCCATTCTTAGTTTTCTTATCAAAACCACGTCTTTATAGTTTGATTGCAAGGACACTCTGAGACAGTAGGTGGAAAGTCTTGCTAACATCAAGATAAGTAACATCCACAGTATTTCTGTCTTCCATTGAGTCACTTGTCTCATCAGAGAAGGCAAAGCACTTGATCAGTCCTGGGAATGTAATTTAATAGAAGGACAGCAAAATTGATGTACATTACATATGGCAAATCTAATTATACATTATTGCTTCAAAGTTTCCCTTAAAAAAATAGAAGAGGAAAGTATTCCTGTCATAATCCTTTATGATGGCTATTATAGTCTGTCAGCTGGCACAGGGACATTTGTTTTACTTTCAAATGTGAGTTCAAGGCAGTGTAAGGAACCCACTCCAAAAAAGATAAAGGAATCCATACAACTAAGTTTAAAAGCACTTTGCCAAAAACTTTCACATGGAATTCCTCAGATTAATTAAAAAAAACATAGATATTACCTGAGAGGAATATATAAGTAACTTATTTTTATAAATTTCACAGAAATAAAAGATTCTTAATCCTCTTTTTTTTTTTTTAAAAATTTTAGAATGTTAGAAAAAAATAATTTTTCTTAACTAATATTTTCAATCTAAATATTGCCCGAGCAAATAGTTAAATTGTGAGACAGTGTCTCCTTGGACTTGCAGTTGGGAATCTCAGTGTGTCTTCAATATCAGAAAGATTTCATGACAGAGACCTTCTTTAATTTTCTAATCACTAACATATAGTTGAATTCTTACAAATATGGCAAACTGGTACTTAATTTGTCACTCTGTCTCTGATGTGGCAAGAGTTATGGAATTTAAGTCATAAGTGAGATATAAGGATAAGATTCAAGTTTGTCCTATAATTACAGTGTCATTCAGTATTGAGGGCATCATGGATATCCAATTGTGTGCACACACATTGTACTTATTGATTACCTGGGTGGTCTAGAAACTCCTCATCTTGTCTCATCTATTCAGATGAACCGATCTGGGACAAGGTAATTACCCAAACTCCCAGCTACCCTCACATATGTCTTTGCATATGCTTCCAGGTGAATAACAGGCACTGCGTGTACATCTGATGCGTTGATTAACATCTTGGGTGAAGAATTTATCAGTCCCAGCAATTTATTGCTTCTGCAGACTCTTGCCTATGATAATTTCCTTTGATTCTTATTCTTTTGACATCTTTCTCTTTTCTGCCTAACTTGTTTGTCTAAAAGTCTTACAAGACCTATAATGCCTCATAAAGTTTAGAGGCTTCTTAAAATACCTGTAAACATCTATCAGTATTATCACCAGTTTATAATAAAGGTAATATTAATCAACATAAACACTATTACATTGTGATCTAGAAAATGCATTTAATTCTGGACCCATGATGTTAAATTTTATAGTCCATTCTCTACCATGGTTTTGACTAGTATTGATTAGAAATTTCAGTGATGTTGTCAAGGCAGTGTTTGGAGCATCCTACCACAGACTATTTCCAGAAGGTTACAGGGACAAGACTGGACTTGTTTTGGCTATTCAGTGTCCAATGTTATCCTAACAAGCCTTGTACCATTCATAAACACTCAATCGTTTAACTCTGATTCATGCAACAACATTATTTCCATTCTGTGAAAATATCCTTTACTTTAATTCAGACTTTTTGAACCGATAGGTTTTCATCTTAGGGTTAGAGTGGTGTCACTCATGACACAGTGGTGGCCCAGGGCAAAACATTGTTGTAGTGTGGATGCCACTCAACTTCATGGACAGACAGCTGCCCTAATCCTTGTTTTATTTTGTAGCAGAGACATAGATAGCAGTTGCAGCCCCTTCACTTCTGGAGGTCAAGACTTCTGTTTACGGATAGTATGGCTCAGAAAACCCTTAAATTTTTCATTGGATTACAGTAAAAGATACTGTCAAGGAACTGTAATCCTCCAAATCCTATTACACATTTACTGTGCCAATAGACTTTTGTTCCTCATATGACAAAATTATATATGTTGCTCTGATTTACTGTACTTGTACAACTAATGGTTTATTGTGAGGATGGTGAGACACTGGCACAGGTTGCCCAGAGAAGCTGTGGCTGCCCCCTCCCTGGCAGTGTTCAAGGCCAGGTTGGACGGGGCTTTGAGCAACCTGGTCTAGTGGAAGGTGTCCCTGCCCATGGCAGGGGTGTTGGAACTAGATGATCTTTAAGGTCCCTTCCAACCCAAACCATTCTATGTTTTTATGATTTGTTCTTTCTCTATGAATTGTTGCATTATATTTCTATGAGTCAGATGTTTTGAGATTTCAACCTGCATTCAGTCAAGAATCTCAATTTTTACTTATTCTTCAAAAACATGGGATAAAAGCTTCAGGAATCTTTTGAATGAAAAGTGCTGTATAAATGTGACATCATTCTTATGCTTTTTTAAGAATGATAGAAATTATAAGAAATAGAAATTTCCTCTCTGCATTTCATTACTAATTTACTTAGGTGACTATAGCTTTTTAAAATTATTAAGTACTGACCAGTAATGTAAAACCAATATTAAAAACAGGGGTGTTAGTAGTTTGCTTTGTTATATCATGTTCTTCTGATCTTCTCTGAGTCTGTTGTTGAACGCTGTGAAAATTCAGTGTTATTTTTCTAATGTAAAAATATCATTGTGCAAAATAATATTTTCCTACCAAAATACCACACGGAGTTTCTCATGTTTCATAAAAGGGCCTATATGATTATATGCTTTATTTACTGAGGGATCAATCTGAAGTGTTCTTGATGACAGCTTGAATTAACTGAAGTGGAACTGTCCCTCACGACAATTGTCCTCAAGACTTCTCAGAGGGGTTTTTTTTCAGTTTCTGACTGTGTTGCTAGGCTGATAAAAAATGGATAAATTTCCCTGTCAAATACTGGAAGATTCTAAATGGCTTGTGAAAGCTAGTGACTTGAACAAAATGATTTGCAAACTACAATTATCAGATAGTACTGTGATCAAAAATTTTTGAACTACTGTCTTCTCAAGTGTGAGTCTTCTGAAGACAAGCATTTGAAGTTGAAAGTAGTTGTTAAGGCATCTGTCCCTTTACCTGAACTATAGCTTTGGCAAATTCAGAAATAAAGATATGTAATTTCCCTGTGTTCATGAATTTTTCATGAACAGACAATTTCCATATCTACAGTCATAGACTATCAGCTAAACACTCATTCAAGAGAGGTTTTATACATTCTGAGAACAGACTTCCAACTGCTGGTGAGTTTGCTGATAGCCAAAGTATTTAGAATGGAAGAGATTTATCTTACTTAGCATCTCTCACATAGTAGGAGGTTCAATCTTCTGTATAACTCTGATAAGATTCCCATATCAAGATTTTAAAAAGTGACTAATTATTTCAGAGGCCTCCATTTTCAGATGGGCACCTGCAGTAAATCCTTTCCACTTCCCCCCCCCCTGCTTTTTTCTTTTTTTTGGCTTGTTTTTCAGGAACTCCTGAGCAATCTTTCTCTGAAGGTCAAGATAGAGCTTCAGAACTTCAGATCAGAGTCTGGAAATTTAGTAATAAATTCTCAGGATACTAGACAAAAAGAGTTATAACTAATTTTAGTGCTAAAAGAAAAAGCAAGAGAAAGAAATCTTAAGATCCTGTAGGGAATCAACAATTTAACACATAGAATAAAAAGTAAAATAAAGTTAAAATCAAAAGTAATGCAACCTAGCTGATAAATTATAGACCTACTGATAGCTTGGACAAACATAGAGGTAAACTAGTGGAGGCAGAGAATGGGATCAAACTATTTTGGGAAAATGAGAAATGAGTGATTATGATTATCTTGAATTTCAGTATTCAGTATATATCAATGGTGAAGGAATGGCTGGATCCCTGTATTTTTCTGGCTACAAGTGAACCTCTGAATGAAGAAACCAACACTGAGACATTTTTAATCCAGGAAGAGGAGACAGCTCTGTCATCAAGTCAAATATAAATTACTATTCCTCATACTTTGATGACTGTTATAGGGAAAATGAAGGAACGATAGCAATAAAAAATGTTGAGGGATTAATGATTTTTTTTAAACAATTAAACTATATATTTTTTAAATATAGACAGAAATGTTCTCTAGTTCACTTTTGCATGAATTACAATTTCTTATAAAGTTTCTTGTTTTCAGAAAGTTCCCCAAATGTCACTCAATTCTAGTGCTCAAAAAATTTTAGGAGATAAAATGTCCCATCTCCACCTGTATTCTCACTGGGTAATTTGTCCATTTTGAAGGAGGGAGGAAATAAACAAGCAAGCAAAAAAACCCTGTTCAAACAAACTTCTAGTCACAGTGTATAAAGAGTTTTACCACTGTCTTTTCTATTTATTAATTTTTTAACATATTACAAAGTATTTACATAATCCAGTCCAGACTCTTAAGGTCTGAACCTAAGCCATAGGACATGGGGGGAAACAGAGATCTTCAAGGACAAAATAGCTTACAGAAGTGCCTGATCCTGATCCAATCTTTTCCATCTAAGCACTTTGGGAAGTTGTAGCTGAAAAGGGAAAAAAAATATTTTATTACATTTGATCTCCCATCTTGTAAAAATTCAACAGGAAAAAAAAAATCGTGCAAAAGTATTTCAGCAGTAGCAAAATTTAGTAATTTTCTTCTACAGCTGGGGTCAGAGTGTCTACAGAAATTATTTCAGAGCTGAACTGCTAGACAATACAGACAGAATGAATCTATTATTTCAGAGAGTGATTCAGAATGCCAAACTGATGTGAGTGCCTTGAGTCTATCTCTGAGGGAATGTCTCTCTAAGGAGTATAGAAACCCTTGGAAGACTTATCTCCCTAAACTAAATTTAGTTTTTTATTTCTTTCCCCTGGGAATATTCTTAATATCAATAAAAGTATAAATTATTGGTTAAACATACATCATTATCGGTATGTTCCAATACCTGCCCTCCAACCTTCGACACTGAGAAATAATTTACTGAGAATATAATCTTTTGAGGCACCAGGGGTTTAGTTTAGTGCAACAAATTACATAAACATAAACCTTATTTTAAGTATTTAAATCAGCACTACTCATATAAGGATTAGCACAATATTGAATTGTGCCTTACCTTTCCTTGAATTAAGGGGGAGAACTTTTAGAACCTCCTAGAAATGAGTCTTATAAAATGATAAAAAAGGAATATACATATTTAAATATTTATTTTTAAATATTTTTGCTGCAGTAAGGAACCCAGTTTTGGACTGACTTTATTATCATCTTGTTCAATAAAGCTTTGAAATTTGTTATAAATATAAGAAGTACAATTTCACATGCTATAGCACTTATTAACCAGATGACGTACAAAAAACCCCAGATAGGAGGCACAACTGTTTGAAATAATGTGCACGTTTGTGATCATCACTTTTAATCCAGCTTGATAAAGTCAAGTCTGGATATTGTGTATTTTAGCTAGATAATATTTTTTAAATTAGGGAAAAGTCTTTTCTTATATGTATGACTTTATTATTAAATCATTTATATTATCCTGTGTAAATATCTGAAGGCAGAGAGCCGTGAGAGTAACGTCAGATCTACAATAGCAATTGAATCACACATGGGCCAAGAACAACCTATTAAATACCTTATGGTAGATGAAAATATACTGAATTGAATTTTGTTGTTCAATTTGCACAAAATTCACATTCACTGCAGCTACAGCTGACACTTCATAAAATCTATTTAAAAAGGTATCACTTAGAGCAATTGAAGGACTTTCCACCTTTTATGAGATTCCACTGAAAACAGTCAGAATAAGAATCACAGAATCATCTAGGTTGGAAAGGACCTTGAAGATCATCCAGTCCAACCATTAACCTAGCACTGACAGTTCCCAACTACACCATATCCCTAAACGCTATGTCAATCCTACTCTTAAACACCTCCAGGGATGGGGACTCCACCACTGCCCTGGGCAGCCCATTCCAACACCTAACAACCCGTTCTGGAAAGAAATGTTTCCTAATATCTAGTCTAAACCTTCCCTGGCACAACTTGAGGCCATTACCTCTTGTCCTATCGCTTGTTACTTGATTAAAGAGACTCATCCCCAGCTCTCTGCAACCTCCTTTCAGGTAGTTGTAGAGGGTGATGAGGACTCCCCTCAGCCTCCTCTTCTCCAGACTAAACAACCCCAGTTCCCTCAGCCGGTCCTCGTACGACGTGTTCGAGACGCTTGATCAGCTTCGTTGCCCTTCTCTGGACACGCTTGAGTAATTCAATGTCCTTTTTGTAGTGAGGGGCCCAAAACTGAACACAGGAATCGAGTTGTGGCCTCACCAGTGCCGAGTACAGGGGTAAGATCCCTTCCCTGTCCCTGCTGGCCACACTATTTCTGATAAAAGCCAGGATGCCATTGGCCTTCTTGGCCACCTGGGCACACTGGCAGCTCTCCAGCCACTCCTCCTCAAGCCTGTAGCACTGCTGGGGGTTGTTGTGGCCGAGGTGCAGCACCTGGCATTTGGCCTTATTGAAACTCCTCCAGTTGGCCTTAGCCCATTGCTCCAGCCTGTCCAGGTCTCTCTGCAGAGCCTCCCTACCCTCAAGCAGATCAACACTCCCACCCAACTTGGTATCATCTGCAAACTTACTGAGGGTGCACTCAATCCCCTCATTTAGATCATCAATAAAGATGTTAAACAGGAGTGGCCCCAAAACCAAGCCCTGGGAGACACCACTCGTGACTGGCCGCCAACTGGATTTAACTCCATTCACCACAACTCTTTGGGCCTGGTTATCCAGCCAGTTTTTTACCCAGCGAAGCATGTGCCCATCCAAGCTGCGAGCAGCCAGTTTCACCAGGAGAATGCTGTGGGAAATGGTGTCAAAGGCCTTACTAAAGTCAAGGTAGACAACATCCACAGCCTTTCCCTCATCCAATAAGCAGGTCTCCCTGACGTAGAAGGAGATCACGTTTGTCAAGCAGGACCTGCCTTTCATAAACCCATGCTGACTGGGCCTGATCATCTGGTTGTCCCACATGTGTTGTGTGATGGTACTCAGGATGATCTGCTCCATCAGCTTCCTGGCACTGAAGTCAAGCTGAAAGGCCTGTAATTTCCTGGATCATCCTTCTGACGCTTCTTATAGATGGGCATCACATTGGCCAGTTTCCAATCTGTCAGGACCTCCCTGGTCAGCCAGGACTGCTGGTAAATAATGGAAAGTGGCATGGTGAGCACCCCAGCCAGCTTCTTCAGCACCCTCGGGTGTATCCCATCCAGTCCCATAGACTTGTGTGTGTCTATGTGATGCAGTAGGTCACTGACTGTCTCCTCCTGGATTGCGGGGGGTTAATGCTTCCAGTCTCTGTCTTGTGGTTGAGGAGGCTGGATTCCCTCAATACAACTAGTCTTGTTATTAAAGACTGAGGCAAAGAATGCATTAAGGACCTCAGCCTTCTCCTCATCACTTGTTACCATGTTTCCTCCTGCATCTAGCAGGGGATGGAGACTCTTCCTGGTCTTTCTTTTGCTACTGACATAGAAACATTTCTTGTTGTCCTTGATTGCTGAAGCCAGAGTAATTTCCAGCTGGGCTTTAGACCCCCTGATTTCCGCCCTGCATATGACTAATTGTTTGTCCGAAAACTAATAACATTTTTTCAAATAAAGATATTCCAGGTAGGAAAGGGTAGTGAAGGTACAATTTGGAATTTGGATAGTAGAAAGAGCAGAACTTGTAGAAGGTATTGGAAAGCAGTACCAAAGAGATATAACACAACTAAACCACTAAAACCCCCAATCATATTTCTGAATACTTCAGACTTCAAATGACTCAATACTGAAAACACTGTTCAAAAGTATTTATTTTTCTCATAACTTAATAACTGGGGGGAGGGGGGATTGCAGTAGCTAGAGCTTTGAGAGGAGGTTTACACAGATTTTAAACTTCTTGCATTGTTTTGTGTTTCAATATATGATCATATAATGCGTGTGAGTGTTATTTTCCTTCCTACATTTAGGATGTCTGATCTTTGGGGAATGTAAATTTTTTTTTTTTTTTTTTCTATTGGAAGTTTGAGACCTCAGTGAGTTGAGTGAAATCAAAAAGATCTTTTTTTTTTCTTTGGCTTCAATTACAAAGGACTGAAGCTTGGTAGTTTATCTTTTGTGAAACTTCATCCAGAAGCTTTTCTTGCACAAAAATTTTCCATTTCATATGCAGAATTATTTGTTTACGTATTGTTTGTATCTGAACAACCATCAGTGTTAGTAAGTGAAGGAAGGTAAATCTGACAATAAACCAGAAGAGCCTAGATATGTTGTTACATAATGGAAAACCACATTGAGGTAAACTCATTTACAGCACTAAAGATATGACAAAAGCATTTTTCATGTGGAAAGAAGTTAATGTAAGGAATCCTTCAAAGCCTCTGGAGATTTTGAACTCTTTCTTGCCCTTCATCCATGAAGGTAAGGCTTACATTTCTGGGGGATGGGGAAAGAAAATGAAATAAAAAAGAAGGAAACAAATTATGAGTATTACTAAGAACAAAAAAAAATACTAAGGAACCAAAATGAGGGAACATTCCCCAAATGACCTGGTTTCATACCTAAATCCTTTCTTTTTTTTATTTTTTCCCCTTTCTCAGATGAGAATCCCAGGCTTTCCAAAATGATTGGCTATTTTGTTGATATGAAGAGTTCCTTCACTCTGTCTTCTTAGATTTTTTGAACAATGCATAAGCAACAGGATTTTCTTTGGAGCAGGGAGTTGTATCAATTCCCTGACCACTAGGCCACCTAATAAATTTCCTTGACTCTTTCTATCTTTAGATATTTAGTAATTGTAGCAGGACATTCATACTAGCATAAGATGTGACCATGAGTTTCACTAGCTCTGGAAATTAAATTCAACATATTTAAAATAATTAAAGGAACTTTTTCACTTCCAAATTAACAGTCCAGTCTTACACTACAGCTTCATGTTAGCACTTTTAGTCCCTATAAAGATCTGTCAAGCTAGCAACAAAGTAAGTACATTCGGTATGACACAGAACGTCATCTTTTGTAGCTATCAGAACTTTGCATTAATGTGCAATACTCTTCCATTTTCAGTATCATATATAGGTGTACTTAAACTGAAGAATTAGGATGATCTCTTGAGTTTCAGTGTCACTGAAGAAATCAAAAAAGGCTTTCCCTCCAATATAGGAAAGAATCAAACATGTCTCTGCTGTTTCTGACTGATGTTTGCTTAATGTGTTCTTAAAGACCTCCAGTAATAAGGACTCTAAAATCTCTCAAGCAATCTCTTTCTATGTCTCACCAGCATTACTACTAGAAAGTTTTTTTCCTAATGTTTAACTTATAGGGATTGTTTTTCCTGTAATTTAGATTTGTATTTTTTTGTCTTTTCCAATATAAATATGAAAAAATTAAACATTTTCAGGAACCTTTTACATGCTTCAGAATAGTTATCATATCCCTCCTTGATCTTCTTTAGGATAACAATTCCAAATCATTCAGACTTTCATCAGACAGAGTGTTTTGATAATTTTTATCCATTTCTTGTGCAATTTGCTTACTAAATCCACATCTTTCTATATTACTTTATCTGAGCCTTACCAATGTTGAACAAAGCAGAAAGATTACATTCCTACATGCTGAACTGTTGTTTACACAGCCCAGCATGGCTTTCAGCAACATAACTTCATTTGTTGACTTGTTTACAGATTTTATATGCTCTAACTGTTGGATTCTATCTAGATAATTTTTCACCATCTTGTGTTTGTTCAGTTTTCCTTCCTACATGTGGTATCTTGCATTTTTCTCTATTGAATAACATAATCTAGTACATACATAGATGTGTTTGGGTTTGGTTTTGTTTCTGCCTTGCACTCCTCTTCTCATCTAATGCTGTTACTCTCTCATCTAAAACAGTTAGGATTTGTCCAGCCTTGTTCTTAATAAATATCTATTTTCTATTTCTTAGTTCCTTTCAGATTTGAAATATTTACAATATTTTTTGTCTAATTGAATAAATACTATCTAGTACTTCTTTCAGAATTTAAATTAATATCATGAGTCTGTTTAATTTCCAAAATATTCTTTTTAAAAAACATTTATTATGCTTACTTTTTCCCAGACCTCTTGAAATTCATCTGTCCTTCATAAAGTTTACAAAGATAAGCACTGATAAACTGAGATTCACAGAATCATAGAATCAAAGAATTATAGAATAATAGAACAGACTAGGTTGAAAGGGACTTCAGAAGATTATCTGGTCAACCATTCATGGGAAAGGAAGCCTAGATGAGATTATATATCCCCCTGCCCAATTGCACCTTGAAAACCTCCAATGATGGGGACACTATCCCATCCCTAGGCAGCCCAATTCTAGCTTTCCTTCCTGCTACTAATTGGCTTCTGATTATAATTTTATTTTGTGCCTCATTTTATTTTGTTTCTCAGAGTAAACATTTGCATTCATGTTTTTGATCTTTGTGATTGAGTTGTATACTGAGCTCATCTTTTGGCCTGAACGGTGTCTTATTATACTTTCAAAATTTCTTCCAGATTTGTTTTCTTAGAGTGATCCATTATTACAGTTTACAAATAACTAAGTTTATTGAAGTATATAATGTGGGGGTTTTGTAAATTATTATTTTGATATAAGCTTTCTTCCTGTATTAAGTTCCATGAAAACTCTCATTTCACTGTCACCACCATCCAAGTTACCATTCACTCTGAAATTCTCAACCATGTCCTCCCAATTGGTACATCTGCTTTGTAGAAGCAAAGTTTCCACCTAGTTGTCCTAACCACAGTGAAGATCAAAAAATATTTCAAAAGTGCATTCCCAAACCTTGTTGGACAGTCTATTCTCTTCTCAGTATATAGCTAGGTAAAGTTTTTCTCTCCCCATCACCCTCTGCCTTCAATGACTTCTGCCTTCAAGTTTAGAACTCGTAAAGCTGGACATTGTACAGTAGTTTGGCTGACTGCCTTTCTTAGAGAGATTTGATATATGACATGCTGGATGTTTGGAATAAGATGTATGTTATATTTCCATCAAACTTGTCAGATCTCGTCCCTGAGATGTATGGATCTGTAATATACAGGGCATGCCAACTAAAAATTGAAGTGCTTAGACAGTCAGGCTGGAAAATTGGAAAGTTTTGTATTTTGGGTTAGCTTATCCTTGGTCTAACTGAAGCTTAATCACTTTCATAGGTGCTAACACCACTGACATTTTTACAAATGTATTTAAAATGAAAGGTCTTTCATGTTTTAAATTTTATACATTTTTTCAGCTATGTCAGCTGGTCTAACAAAGGATATTTATTTTATATATATAACCTGTTAAGGTTTTTTTTTAATTTTTACTACTACTATTATTAGGCCATTAACTAGATGCTATGTATAGATGAAAAATATATTGCGTGTAAATATGCATTTTATGCTAACAGCATTTTGGTTAGCTCAGTCTTCTGCAGTGTACACTTTTCTTGAGCAGCAATGAACACAGTCATAGTAACATCAAATGCTAAGAAGCGGAAAAGGGAAAGAATATGAGAGGACAATCACTTAACTGTAGGGATATCCTAAGAGATTGTAAGACTTCAGGTTGATCTTTGCTATAGCTGCTAAGAATCTGCAGATATCTGTCATCATATACCATGTTAACCACCACCACCACCACCAATAATATATTCCTGATTAAGATCTGAATAAAATTGTGAATAGAAAGTTGGTGCAAAGGGAATAGAAAAAACTGCCAGCAATGCTACAACAATAATATTTCCTGTGGAGAGAAACTGTTCACAAAAATAGGTTTAACTTTTCCTTGCTTCTGAATTTCCTGGCTTAGAGATGGGTACTGGGTTCCTGGTGATTATCCTATGTCTAAGTGTTCCCAAACCAAATGGATATTCTGGCAGTGGGGTGCGACCTCATTTGACAGTGTATTTGCCACACATTTATCTGTTGTCATGCATCTTGTGTAAAGTAGCTAAGATTAAAGCAGACCCATTATTTCTTTTTATAGCTGAAGGAGACCAAGCAGTATTGGGAAACTGAATATAACACAGAGGTGTGGCTTAATTCCCCTTCTGTAGGGAAAGACATAGGTAACTTATGGCAGGGCAGTGTTTCCATTGCTCAATATTCCTTCTCACAAAAGGCCAAGAAAAAGCACTTCACTGAGAGGTAAGACATCCAAATTCAAATCTCTATCACAGTTTAATTCATGCATCAAAATGAAGTTGCAGGAACAACTAAGCTTCTTGGTGTACCAGTTTGAAATCTGCTGTGTTGGTTTGTACTCTTTGCTCCTTAATTTTTCTTTCTTTTTCCCTGGTGAAAAAGGATAAGTGTCTCTGCTTTATTCCAAGTGACATAAAAACAAATTGCAATACTTCAGAATTGTTTATGAAATATGATTCTTACCCTCTGATCAACTGGATAGGTTTCTCAGGTTGTGTTGTATTTGTTGGCCCCTTGGTTCTTTCATTATATTTTAGAACAGGTTTATTTTCTACATTGCTTTCCTAGGATGAAAATAATAGGAAATTTAAACAAAGAAAAATCAAGAAAAGGGAATGGACTGCTCTCTGGCAAACTGGTCTGGTACTAAATTTTTTCAAGAAGGCTTGACAACAGGCATTCTTTACTACAGTGACCAGTGCCAAGTCCTTTCTGTTCTCAGGTCCACGGCTGCAGTAAGAGGTAAGCTTTGGCAAGCTGACAAATAAGAATTAAAGTAGTAGGAGAACAAATTCCTTTCTTAGACCCTTATCACTTCCAGCTGGCAAGGAGTTGTAGTCCTAATGAGAAAACAGGATTTAAATGTAATGAAGCTTCTCGGTGTCGGTTGTTTACTTTAAAAAGGTCTCATTCTGCAGAGTGCTTGTTTTCAGTTCCAAGTTTTAACAAGAACTGTATGTGTCACTGTAGGACCAGTATCATTATTTAAAAAGATAAACTTTAAATGGTATTAGCTTTATAAAGGAAGATTATCTCAGTTCCTAAATTATCTCTGTTCATAAATCTTAATATAAAGATAGGTAGCAGTAAGAGGGGAAATAAGCATGCTTCAAACCCACCCTTTCCTATCTTTACAGGAAAGTAAGTGTTTGCTTCTGTGGAAATGCGAACATATTGGCACTAATAAAAGCTATCATATAATTAATATAATGTACTAAAACTAATAAAAGAATTTATTTAAACACTCAAAATTATTTGTTGTGATTTGAACAGCTATATTTAAAAATCATTGACATTTTGTCTTCCTTAATATGGAAATGAGCTAAAATTTCAAAATAAAAAAATTGGCTTTGCTTTTTTTTCTCATTTCCTCCTGTCTTTAACCAACCAATTTTTTATAAATATTAAAGATTCAGTGACAGCATACTGAAAAACAAACACGAAAACCCAACATAGGATATGATTTTTAAAAACATTTCTCACTTTTATTGCTTTAAGTTAAATGGATGTTGTTTATCTTGACTTTACCAAGGCTTTTAACACTGCCTTCCATAACATCCTCATAGACCTACCAACAAATACAGACTAGATAAATGAACAGTACAGTGGAAGGAAAGCTGGCTGAACTGCTGAGTTCAAAGGGTTGTGATCAGCAGCATAAATTCCAGCTGGAAGCGACACTAATGGGGTATACCAGAGATCAGTATTGGGACCAGTACTGTTTATCAGCTTCATTAATGACCCCCATGATGTGACCAAGTTTGCAGATAAGACAAAACTGGGAGGAGAGGCTTAGACATTGGAGGATTGTACTGAAATTCAGAGGGACCTAGACAGGCTGGAACAATAGGCCACTGTGAACCTTATGAAATTGGGTAGAATAACCCCAGGCACTGATACATGTTTTGGCTAATCATCTTAAAAGCAACTTAGTAGAGAACAACCTTGGGTTACTGGTGGACAAAAAGCTGACCATGAGCCAGCAATGTGTGCTTGTAGCAAAGAAGGCCAGCAGCCTCCTGGGCTGCATTAGGCGGAGCATTCAACAGGTTGACTGGGGTGATCCTTCCCTCTGCTCAGCCCTGGTTGCACCCATCTCCGTTCTGTGTCCAGTGCTGGGCTCCCCAGTATAAGAGACGTGGACATATAGGAGTGCATGCAGTGAAGAGCTACTAAAATGATTAAGGGACTGGAGCTTATAAGGAGAGGATGAGAGAGCTGGGACTGTTCAGCCTGGGGAATAGAAGGCTCAGGGGAATATTATCCATGTGTATAAATACCCGATGCATTAGCAAATAAGATGGAGCCAGACCCTTCTTAATGGTGAGAAGTGACAAGATCAGAGGCAATGGGAATTGCCAGAAAGACTGGAACTTAAACACTTAAAAACTTAATCTTTAAAAAATATTTACTGTGAAGGTGATTAAACACTGGAACAGGTTGCCCAGAGAGGCTGTGAAGTCTCCATCCTTGAAGAAATTAAAAGCTCAAGTGGATACAATCCTGGTCAATGTCCTCTAGCTGACCCTGCTTTAAGCAGGAGGGTTGGACTAGACAACTTCTAGAGCTGTCTTTCAGCCTCAACGATTCTGTAATTTGGGGAGTCACAAGAATTAAACCAGTTTGTTTTATTTATTTCAAATAAATTTAAACATTTACAGATTTACAAGAATTCTACTAACAGGAAGATAACTATGTTAAGTATATTTTCCTTTATTCTTTCTTTTTTTCTCTCATTGGCAATATTTCTCTCTGTTAATTGAAGCTACATAATGTAATTCACTTATATACATGTAAGTAAAGGATAACATACACACCAACTATTCCAATCACCAACTACTCATAAAAAAGCACAGGCTTCTTTAATTGGATCTGCCATGAGCTAATACATACTAAGAAAGATATGTTTCAGAAAAAAAAAAAAAAAAAAAAAAGTTCTTGTCTATCCAGCATGTCTAATATTATGAGTAAATATATAGCATATGTGATAGTAGAGCTGATCATGACATGACTGTAAATGTGATTTCAGAGTTTATATCAAAGAACTGGATCAAATAACTACATATCAGAATGGGCCCCTTCTGATATGCAAGCTCCTGTAGAGCAACGTCTTCTGGCTGCTTAGACATCTGTAGATGGGTTCAAAGAGGCTGAAGAGCTGTGCAGAAATTCTTGCTGTGTCTATGCATATTTGAAACTGGGATTGCAAATGGGTGGGGATTTGTTGAGTGATAGCTAAGGAAAACAATTACTGTTTTTAAAAGGCTGTGTTTAGATATTGCTTGAGATTTCTTTTTATTGTGGAGCATGTGAATATATGGGAATGATTCCCACATTCTTTGTGTTTGCTTGTTCTCCTTTCCCAAATATTTCTGAGTCTTTTTTTCCTAAAGCTTCTCAAATGCGAGTAAGTGAGACAAAGGCAAATTAACTGCATTCTGGGTTATATTTTAATTTTATGGATAAAATAAAATAAGCACAGTCCTGACTGACAGACTCCTATCTTTCTTTTGTTTATACTCTAGAGTGCAACAGTTACTGCTGCCATTTGCAGTTAGTTGCATTTGTATACAATAGGTAGAAGAAAACTTGTTATTTTCTGTATGTTTAGTACATTGTGGGAAGGAGAGAGGAAGAAAACATTAAAACAAAATTACTTTTATTTCCCAAATGTTATGCCTATGATAGTGTTTTGTTTCAGCCTTATCCCTTTAGGGTACATACATATGCAAGCGAAAGACAAAATGTTTGGGTTTTTTTCATTTTTTTCATTTAAGTGTTACAGACGCTTACTAATTAAAATGGTAATTGTCTGTCACTAAAATAGGTTAGTTACAGAAACTTGTTTATGTAGACTGATGAGCAAGCTAAAAAAAGTTACTTTTAAGAAACTAGCTGCTGCCAACATAATCTTGGTAGATTGAAATTGACTAAGGTTAGAAAGTTCACCAGAAAAGATGGCCACTAAATTTCTATGATCAGAATCCAAAACGTGTCATGTTTAATTCCTAAGCGAAAGAACTAAAAAAAAAAAAAAAAAATTTAATAATACCTTTTTTAAAAATACTTACAGATATATCTTAAGGTAGTTAATTGTGCAGAATAATAGATTAGCACCTCCTGGCATCTTTAAAAATACTCTACCTTCTACTAAAATAATTAGAATTGGGAATTATAATAGGTTATATATAATATAATGAGAAACAGGAAAAGAAACTTACATTTCTGTCAGTCTTGCTATCTAGATATCTTGCCAATACAGATTGGGGATTTTTTTCCCTATATCTCCAATAATTTTTTTCTTACACTAAATGATATGTATTTCTTATACTAAATATATGTATGCTTCAGTTCTTAATCAGGACAAAAAATTCGGTTTTATTAGAAACTCTTGGTAAGCATTATAAAGCTAATAAATATTTTATTGCACTTAGTGGATTTCTTAGTGGATAAAATTATTAAATTTAAAACAAAGAAATGCTGAAAAGCCTTGAGTATCTGAGTGCAATTGTATACTGCTAGAATTAACCATACATGTGAAACCAAATTTAATATTCATACTGAATTTACTGAATTTAGGCAGCCATATAGGCAGCCAGTTTAGATAACTAGACTACTGAATATAATTTGTGGAACATTTTTTTTTTTCCACTGAATGATGAAAATTAATACTGAATTTTTTTGCTTCTATCAGAAATGCTGTGAAAAATACAATAAGATAATAGATTTAATAAACCCGTAGTTTCTGCTAGTTTTCCTACAATCACAAACTTATCATTAACAAAAGCTAGATAAAGAAAATCATAGAGATGATTACCTCTATGATGTTTATGAATGAGGTTTCAGAATTCTACGTCAACACAAAAGTTCAGTTTCTGAGTCAACATTTCAGTATTTGTGCTAATTATATGCAGTTTCCAAGAAGATTTTTTTATTGGAAAAGGGAAAAAAATGTTTGGGATTTTCTTTTTATCTATCTTGGGAACATGGGAGATTTTATTAATAGTATTTTTATTCCTAATTAATTCCTAATAGAAAACTGAGTTGAAAACATATTAAAATATTTTTCAAAGCCATGTACAGCTTATGTTCCATAGTTGCAGGCAAGAGATGAAGTGGAAAAAACCTGTCACATACCATGAACACTATTGAGAAATCATTCCTATGCCTAGTTGAGTGTTGCTCACATGCTCTAAGTTGGAATAAGAGGATAAAACATTTTTTTCTTGTTCTGGGTTACCAGGAGACATTATTTTGTTGGTAAGTTTATTCTCCTCTTCCATAACATCTTTCTTCTGGGCCTCTTGGGTTTTTTACCTAAGACATGCTCTGCTACTGCAAGGACGCTGGGCTTTGCAAATGTGTAAATGTGGACTCTCCCTGCAGCATTCTGGCTTTCTTGAGATATTTGGTCTACGCTTAAAATCTATAACAGTTTACTGGAATCAGTGTCACAATGTGACTATAAAGAATAAAATTAGTTGTATATTTTTGGATATAATATATACTGGATGACTACATTTATGCTAAACTTGACTTGATAGCCTGAGTGATTTCTCCTTCTCTTACATTCTACAGGAAAATAAAATTACCAAAGCTTAAAACATTTGGTCTTACAGGATGGAAAGTTAATTCAGTTTTTAGTTTTTATTTTTTTTAAATTGAAATGTGAAAATCTTTTTCAAGAAAGGGAAAGTGCTTATAACATTATGACATTATTCTAAGTGTTACTGTTCTATTGTGTGGATACATATGTGTGTGTATATAGATGGAAGTTTATCTATCTGCAATTAGAACATTTATATTGAATCTTTAATTCTCATCTGTGTAAAAGATAAGAATTTCTGTGCAAGGTTCAAACACACTCTGAAGATGGAGATTATATCAATGAGACCAAGAAATCAAGAACTTTTCAATTTACTATGTCCTGCTAGTGTGCAGGTGCACAAGAAGCTGGGAGGGAGCATAGGTAGACCAACAGACCCAAACTGGCCAATGGAATATTCCATATCATATAACGTCATGTTCATCATATATGTTGACCATTTCTATTCAATATCTTTACTGATGTTCTTGATAAGTACATAGAGTGCATTATCAGTAAATTCGCAGATGACACCAAGTTAAGTGGGAGCGTCGAATTGCAAGAAGATAGGGAGGCACTACAGAATGCCAAGTGCCAGGTCCTGCACTTGGGTCACAACAACTCATGCATAGCTACAGGTTTGGGGAGGTGTGGCTGGAGAGCTGTGTGGAAGAGAAGGATCTGGGGGTTCTAATTGACAAGCAGCTGAACATGAGCCAGCAGTGTGCCCAGGTGGGCAAGAAAGCCAAAGGCGTCCTGGCTTGTATTAGAAATAGTGTGACCAGCAGAAGTAGGGAGGTGATCGTCCCCCTGTACTCTGCACTGGTGAGGCCACACCTGGAGTATTGTGTCCAGTTTTGGGCACCTCAATATGAAAGGGATATTGAGGTGCTGGAGTGAGTGCAGAGGAGGGCAACGAAGCTGGTGAAGGGCCTGGAGAACAAATCCTATGAGGAGAGATTGAGGGGGCTGGGACTGTTCAGTTTGAGGAAGAGAAGGCTGAGGGGAGACCTCATCACTCTCTACAGCTACCTGAAAGGACATTGCAGAGAGGTTGGTGCTGGTCTCTTCTCACAGGTGATTAGTGACAGAACAAGAGGGAACGGCTTTAAACTCCAACAGGGGAGGTTTAGACTGGACATTAGGAAAAAAATTTGCACAGAAAGAGTGGTCAGACAGTGGAATAGGCTGCCCAGGGAAGTGGTGGACTCACCATCCTTGGATGTGTTTAAGGGTCATTTAGATGAGATGCTGGGGGATATGGTGTAGGGGAAAACTTTGTAGAGTAGGGCTGATGGTTGGACTCGATGATCCCAAGGGTCTTTTTCAATCTGAATGATTCTATTATTCTATGATTCTATATAGATGAGGGTTGGCTGGGAAGCTAGGGTTCTCCCTCTTCTGGGATTGTGGTTTTGGGATTTTCCTCCTCTGGGATCTCTAACTGGGAAGGGGTTGGGCATCAGCTGGTGGGAGGTGAGCAATCACAATGCGCATCACTCTTTTTTATAGTCTATTATTACTATTATTATTTTTATTTTTATTTAAGTTCAATTACTAAATTGTTTTTATCTCAAACTATGAGTCTCATTACTTTATCCCCCCAATTCTCTCCCCTATCCCCTGGGGTGGGGGAGGGTGAGCGAGTGACTGTGTGGTATTTGACTTTCAGCTGGTTTTAAACCATGACAGGTGCATAACACAATCCATTGTAATTTAATACAAAGTTTAGTTCACTGTAAAGTAAATATTTTAGGCATCTATGTTCTTGGCTCTCTGGAATGAAATATATAGCAGACCTTACACATCATAGAAGATAAAAAATTGCAACAGTTAGATCTCTAATCATCATATTGATACCTGAATGAGGATAAGTGTGAGAGAGAATGATGGCAACAGTTAATTACGTATGTGTCCCAGACTGTTGTTAGAAATATCTGGGAAAGGAAGGGTAAAAGGTCATGGTGACCCCTTGCTCCTTCATACCCTGGAATTTTTGGACTCCCTTGTACTATAGGTCTGCTAATACCTCAATTCTACTATATAAAATCCCCCAGCCTCAAGACCATAGAAGAGGACCAAGCCTCCAACTCTTTCAGGCCTTTAATGTCCCTAAGCCTTCTGGACCTTAGAGACTGCAATCTTTCCCACTGCTTACTGCAGGTCTTGTCATCTGCTCTGCTCTTTCCACACTACCAGCTGTCAGCCTCCCACAATCTGTTTTCCCCCTTTCCCATATCTGTTTCCACATTGTCCTGGTTTTGGCCAGGATAGAGTTAACTTTTCTTGGGCTGAGAGGGAGCATAGATAGAGGGCCGGGCCCAGATCAATCACTGGAGTATTTCATATCATGCTTAGTATATAAGGAGATGCGTGCTCTCTCTGTTTCAGTTTCAGTTTCCTGGTTGGTCGGCGGCAGGATTTCTGGTGTGGTTAGGATCACTGCTGTTGGTGGGCTGAGTAGTGGTCACTGGTCGGTGAGCAACCCTTTTGGACTTACTATTGTTACTGTTGTTTTGTTACTATTATTAAATTATTTTTTAAATTCAACCTATGAATTTGTTGGGTTTTTTTTTTGTCCATCCCCTATTTCACTGGGGAGGGGGAAGGGGAGGAAGTAAATGACTGTGATTGGCTACCGGCCAAATTCAAACCATGACACACACCTAAACCTTATACGTGTTCCCTAGAAAGCACATCAGCATTTTCTGTGACAAGGATAAATAAAATAATAAAATAAAATAAAATAAAATAAAATAAAATAAAATAAAATAAAATAAAATAAAATAAAAATAAAATAAAATAAAATAAAATAAAATAAAATAAAATAAAAATAAAATAAAATAAAATAAAATAAAATAAAATAAAATAAAATAAAATAAAATAAAATAAAATAAAATAAAATAAAATAAAATAAAATAAAATAAAATAAAACAAAATAAAACAAAATAAAATAAAGTCTTAAAACATTTCACAATCATTGAAATAAAAAATTCTACCTGTGTAGAGCTCTGGGGCAGATTAAATTGAGTTTCTAAAGAGACAGGAGCATTATTAGCCCCCTTGATTTATTACATAGTCTAAGAGGCATCCTCATAGAGCATCCTCATAGTAACAGGAGAGGTCTTCTAAAGCAAGAGCTTTCAGAAAACCACTTCCACCCTCTCAGATGACCCTTTGGAGTGATCAAGTAAATTAGTTGGCCATATTATTAATGAAAATTGGTGCTTTAATACTTTTACAGAACATTTTAATTTATGTGATCAAATTGCCTCTTTTCAACTCCCAATGTATCTTTTTGCAGGTATGTTTTCAGAGCAAAAGCAATATAAGTTAGTGCTTAGGAAAGTTACCAAGTAATTTTAGCTATAAATGAAAAAAAAATGACATCATAGAAGTTATAATGATCTAAGTGTGTCATCACACAATCACTACGAAGGTTTTTAACCCAATATATTTCACTAATGAGGTTTTCAGAGGCACTTCACAAATTGAATCAGAATATCTGAAGGAATAAGGAAGTGCAGAACAGATCTAGAAGGAAAGCTAGGAGAGGAAAGGTCCAGGAATTCACACATGACTTTAGCCATCCAGGAAAATATACGGGAACTGTATCCTAAAGCTGTAAAACCTGTTTTGTACAGAGCAATGAAGGGTGCTCTTAAAAGCAGTTACCACAACACAGTTGTGGGTATGGTAATGAACAGTGAGAAAGAGGTTACATCTTAAGCCAATAAGCCAATATCCTGTTTTTCAAAGTGAGCACATAAGTTCACCTAAACACTGTGGAAACAAATACCATGCACGGTAGTGAGAGGTTTCAAAAGAACTTGTAAACTGTAGAAATCCTTTTATGAAATTCAGTTCTGGTAAAAATGAGACTAATGCTGCCATATAGTCTTTCAAAACACTTAGATGCAGATGCTTAGAGCAACTTCTAGCTGTATTCGCTGGCAGATGTAGATCATTGTGAAAACACTATATAGACAAACGGGTGACAAATCCACTGAAACCTGAAACTCTTTGACTGACAGCTTATTTCAGTAGTGGGTGGAGGACACTGGGAATGTGGTAGAGGACATTGTAAAGGACTTGCTATCCTTCTGCTAACTTATGACTGCTTGTTCATAAATTCATTAATTGCTCAGTCTCCTAATAAATATATTTTCTTTTATTTCCAATTTATGGATCAACCAGAATTTTTTTGTAGCCTAGCAAATTATTTTAGGGTTCCCAAGGAAGACAGACTTGTTAATAAACGAGATGTGAGAGAGCCAGATTTTCTTCTCTGCTGATTAAGAATCTGGTCCAAAGCCTATTTTAGCATGGGATGTTGGACCATTGACTTCAATGCCCTTTAGATCTGACTTTGAAATATTTTTTTGTTCCACCATTCATCTATTAATTTTGTATTTGGCCCCTTTTTTAAAACAATCCTGCCTTATTCATTTAGGGATCAAGCTGTTTAGAGATTATGTTTTATCAGGGCATATAGTCTCTTTATGTGTCTCTATAGTGCCTGAGACAATAAAATGAGAATGCTAACAATGGTTGCAATGTCAATTAAAAGAAGTTATTTATGTGGCTGAAGATTTCAGGTAATGCAGTGACATAAATCAGAGGCTCTTGCCCTAGGATGTAATTCTATTGTACTATATTTACCTGACAGCCTGAGTCTGTGTAAATGCTTGTAAAATATCTGAGACTGTGACATTACTATTGTTTGCTAATTTTCATTTCAGCATTATTTAGATGTTCCAACTACAGAAGCTCTGTTATACCAGGAACAACACAAACAAGCAAGAATGCAGTGTCTTTGTTCAGAACAGTGTATAGTTGACTAAGATAAGATGAACAAAAGGTGAAAAATCAAGTGTAGAGAGAAAAACCTAAGCAAGACAATTTACACATCAGGATAATGTGAAAGCCAGAAATAAAGCCCTATCTGCTGGAATATACTCCATCTCATTTGCTATTTTTCAAGACATTTTCAAGCCATCATGAGAAACATGTAATGTTGTCAATCTCCCACATGTAGAATTCAGGCCAAATATTATTGATATTAAGGATGCTACTGCAAACTTTCATTATGTTCAAACTAGTGATTAATAACAATGGTTTTTCTTTTTGTAAAATTTCAGCAAAACAATAATCAGTTCTAATTTAGTCAGATATGAAAAATGCTTTTCTTTTTACTGTAGAAACTTGCATTGAGATAACTGAAAAATTATGGTAACAGGGAACTTAACTTGGTTCATTTTGTGAGTCTGCTTAAGAAGATAGTCTTCAGATTCAAAAGATTAACCCAGACATTTTCAATCCATCATGAGAAGCTTTCAATATTGCCAATTTCCCACATGTGCCATAAGATCTTTAATCATGCTTTCTAATCCAAGGTGAGGTTTTGGCTTTCAGAGCTTAGAACTATAAACTTTTGGAATCTACCAACTTTCTTCTCACTTTTGGCTGGCTATTAAAAGAGTTCAGCTCAAGAGAGGAACTTGACTGAATCCTCCCAACACAAGTTTCAGAACTGACATGCAACTCTAGTCAGGCATTCTAAACATCTCAAAATCCCTTGGGGATCCAATGGGACACATTGTTTGAAAATCTGTCTTTGGGTATCTCAGATCAGATATGAATCATGTGGTACTCTGTTACGTATTGTCCACTTTCACTACAAAAGGCCATCAGTCTCTATTTGGTATGAATATAAACTTCCCTGTCCATGCTTTGCATTATTACCGATATAGAATTTACCAATAACTTTTGTTTGGTACAGCACTGAGTAGTGTCAGACACAATTGTTTGTGTGTGTGTTTAGTAAAATTCCTCAAACAATCTTTCAAGAGTTTTGAAAGGTAAAGAAAAACACAGATTGAAAGGGATCTATGAAAGTCACTTAGTCTAAACCTCTGCTCAGAGCAGGGCCAAGTCAGAGGAGGTTACACATAGCCTTGGGCAGTCAAGTTTTGGGTATCTCCAAGGAGTGGATTCCACGGCCTTATTAGGCAACCTGCTTTGAAGCTTGAACCAACTACACAGTGAAGAATTTTTCAGAATATCCGTTTTGACAGCTTTTGCCATTAGGTTTTTGTCCTTTCATGGTATGCATCCAAAAAGGGGATGATTGTAGTAGGTCCAGAGGAGGGCCATGAAAATTATCAGAGAGAAGGAACACCTTTCCTATAAAGAAAGGCTGAGAAAGGTGGGGTTGTTCAGCCTGGAGAAGAGAAGCTCCAGGGAGACCTTGTTGTGGCCTTTCAATACTTTACAGGATTTATAAAAAAGATGGAGGAAGACTTCTTGCCAGAGCCTGTAGCAACAGGACAAGGGGCAATGGTTTTAAGCTAAGGGAGGTCAGATTTAAATTGGTCGTAAGGAAGTAATTTTTTATGATAAAGGTGGTGAGTCACTAGAACAAGTTGACCAGAGAAGTTATGGATGCCCCTTCATCATTGGAAGTGTTCAAAGTCAGGTTGGATGGGGCTCTGAGCAACCTAATCTAGTGGAATTTTTGTACCTGTCCATGGCATAGGCGTTGGACTAGATGGTCTTTAAAGGTCCCTTCTACCCCAAATCATTCCATGATTCTATAATATGTCCACCATACCCACCATTAGATAGCTGTCTGCAGTAACATCCCACCTTAAATACTTTCATAAGGTTAAGAATAAAGCCTACTTTCTCTAGTCTTTTTGAAGATATTTAGTTTCCAGTGTACTTCACACTGTCCTTTCTTGTGTCTTTCTTATTTCTATGATATACTTTTGAAAATAAATGACCAGAACTTCTCAGGTGAGCCACTTCACCTTGCACATCATTTGAATGCTATATTTTCTGTAATTTGCATCCACTGTATGATCTATATAATTTTTATTTAATATTTAAAACATTTTTTTTCCACCTTAGATTATTTTCTTCTGTTGAGTATTTTAAAACACCTGATTATTAAATTGTGCTTTTTTACTTTGTCAGTTCCTACAGTCTATTTTATCTTCTGAACATCAAATCTGGTAAACCATTTTTTATTTCATTGCTTAGTTAGTATTTCACTGTCTTTTGTAATTTTGGCTGTTGCCACTTTGAAGCATATTTACTCATATTCCTTCTTTCAGATACTTTTTCTTGGCCAGTATCCTCCTTTCTGCCATTCTGATGAGAATATAAAGGTCTTCATTAAGAAAAATGCAATGATTCTAGATTTGCATAGCATGAGAGAGCAGAATCTGTCACCCTTTATCATAATTCTTCCTTATGGCTGTATACTAATTATCATCTGATCTTAAAGCACAACAGTATGTTTCCAGTGTCTGATGCATCTTGGCCCTTTCCTAATTAATAACATCTGATACAATACTATTGCCCATTACAAATTCAATGATAATTGATAATAATAGCTGAAAATATTACACACCACATGAGATACTTGAAACTTTGCAACCTTCTTAGTGTTTGATTTATGGCATTTTACAATCCTTGAATTTTAACTTGTGTGTTATATTTACTTGAACATAGACTTTTAGATTGAGTCCAATGGAAAATTATACCCTTTTACACTTTAAATAATGTATTTTCTTTATATGCAAATTTGAAAGACACTAGCTGGTATTTCAAGGATTGTTTAGAGAGTGCTTATGTTGGTACCTTGAGGTGATTGTTCCTAAATCTATTTGAATGAGTAATGTGACAATAGTTAATGTTGCATATTTTATAAATCAACCCAATAGCTAGTCATGATAAATCTCATTTGGACTTTGAATGACTTGGTGTCTGAGACAGCTTTAAGCTGCTTATGTGCCTTTCCCTGATAATCTAGAAATTAAACTAGTGTCTCTACAGTTGGTGAGTCATTTTAGGGTTTTTTTTTCAGGACTAACAATAGAAAAGTAAAAGTTTGCAATATAGGTGTAAAGTCTGAGACAGGAAATGCTTCTGTCCAATGCTACATGATGAAAAAGCATGAACAGATTTTTTTTTTTCCTATTGCATTTTCTTGGCTGCATTTCAATCTCAGCTCATTTTATTTGCATTCATCACCAGCACTGTGAATTTGCTCTTGTTTGTAGACCTGTTTACTGTATGAGACTTGCATTACACCTGTTTTAAAACATCTTTTAGCAAAGAGGGCACATGTCAAGCTTAGCAAGTCTAGCCTTGTTTTTACTATCAAGTACAAAATGAGTTCATAGAACAAGACAACACAAAATGAAAGTCTACTATATAATAAACATGCTCCCACCACCCAGAGAGAGTTTGAAAAAACATTACTTGGGAGACCTTTTCAATCAATCTAAACAATCAAAACCCTATTAACCTCTAGTATTTGTCTTTCCCGTGGCTGGCTTTTGTTAATCAGAAATATGTGTTGAGCCATTGCTTCTTATGATTTTTGCAGAGATTTAATCAAAAGAAACATGTAGAGTTAAAACTGGGCAAATACTTAAAAGTAAAGTGAATCACAGTCAGTAATGAGTGACTCATGCATTTCCAACATTAATTAGAAACTTTGGTAGGACAAAGTAGATGTGCTTGATGGTACACAAGCAGAAAGTAATAGTGGAAAGCAGTTTGAATTTGGAAGAAGAGTTATCTTAAGTCTACTGCAAACACAGTGGTAAATGAAACTCCCCGTCTCACATCCTTGTGCACATCAAAAGCATGACTGAACAAATTGTCTGAGAGGATATTAAGTACTTGGAAAGAAGAGAAGGAAAAGAAAGGAAACAGGACTGAACACTTGCAGAAGATCTGAGGGCAATAACCTGATAACATAGGCAGCAACTATTCACTCCGCATCATTAGTGAAAAGGTGTGTTCAAGTAGGCCTGGATGCATAGTTAAGATTTAAGAAGGGCAAAGTCATGGGCAGCACAAAGAAACATTATTTGCTGGTACCACAGCTAGCAAAGGTGACATGGCTAAAGGATCTCTGACAGGATGTGGGGCCTCACCTTGGCAGCTTTTGGCAGTGGTAAAAGAAGACAGCAGCTACAGCTTTGTCTGATTTGTCTTTGTGGGTTGAGATAATATTATCCAGTTGATGAACATAAATCTAACCTGAACTGAACGTTTTTCAACTGCACTTTATAAACTGAGTCATCATCATTGACAACATCACAGAAAAAAAATGCAGAGAAATTAAAAAATTAAACATGATAAAATGTATTCTTTTCCAATTTTCCAACTTCTTCCAATAGAACATCATGTTGCAGCAATTGACTAGAAATTTCCTTCTTGTACAGAGCTCTTGCTGTTGTTAAGGAAACTAAGAGAACTTGAACATATATGCATTTGCTCTTAGTGTACAAAGATTGATGTACCGCAAGTCTTTTATTATACCAAAATAGTAAGCGTCAGGAAAGAATAAAAATCCACAATGGCAAATCATTACCAGGTAAAAAAAAAGAAAAAAGGTATTAGGATTCTGTATGATTATAAACCAGATTTAAAAAAAAAAATCCTTTTCACAGGGCCAACTGTATAGGTTACTTCAATCTTTTGTCAGTTTTATTTTACAACACAGGTTACATTCTTCAGAAAATCCTCTGCTAATTCACCCAGGCCTTTCCAGGTGTCATATGAATTTCAACATAGATTCGAAAACATAGTATACATGTTGCAAGAAGACTGTTTCCTCCTGTCCCAGCTTTACTCCTGGAAGGGTCTAGAGATCAGCAGAATGCTACTCTGTAGGTTCCACCTAAGCTTGCAATTGTGGGATTTTTTTCCTGGGAGGTATGATGTGTCAGGGGGCTTTCTATGCTACAGAAGAATAATTGAACGTAAACATGAGGGTGTGAAATCTGTGTGTAACTTCAGCTGATTCTTGCTAGTGTTGCTCACCACAGATGCATCAGGAAAATTTTTCATGTGAGAAGGTGATAATTTCTACTTTGGACTATTTACATAACAAACCTTTTCCTGAAATACTGATTTTCTCCCATTCCTTACACACTGTAATTGCCACTTTATCTGTAAAATAACATTTTTTCCCCGAATTCTGTTATTCACCACATATACCAACTGTATCTTTTTAAGGCCTATGAAATGATACAATATAGTAATGTGCAAAACCAATGAAAGATAGAAAGTATTCCTTCTGAACAATGGACGTGAGGGCAAAAATGTAAAATACTATTTCATAATCTTATTTATAATTGATTTTTCACCTTTTTTTTTGCTTTGACATTAATATTATTGTCATTGCCACATAACAAAAGAATTCATATTGAGGGCAGCAAAAACCACATCATAAGCCATATTATACGCTGCTTTCTGTTCTTCATTCACTGGACAAATTGTAAGGATTGTATATCCCTGTCAGGCTGTAAAAATCAAAGTCTTGGGTGTTGACAGGCATATGGATTTCTTTCATCTTGAGAGAAAAACTGTTCGGGGAATATTTCTCATTCAATATTCAGAAACTACCTTCTCAAAATAGCAATATTGTACCTACCTGTGAAAAGCAAAGTGAAAATTGTAATCTGTGATGACTGTAATTGCTTACAGCAAATGCATCCTCAGAAGTGACAGGGCAACTTGAAACCGCCAGTGTAATTTCTTCCTTATTCAATTATTGACCTGCTTTGGAGTTTAAGAAGACAGAAAGTCCTCCTTGGCTAAAATGCTACATCGCAGGAACTCTCCAGTCCCTGCAATAAAGTATAACCAGGGTTGGAGAATGTTACATACATGAAATAAATAGCCATCCTCTAGCAGACACCTTCCAAACGAAATGCAGTGTGGCATCCACCACCCAACTTTAACTTGGAAGTTACAGTATAGTTCTATGGGTTACTACCAGTAGGCTAAATACAGAATTTAAATACTAACTCAAGGTCATTTTTTTCAAGTAACTGTAATAAACGGGATATTTTGGACAAAACAATTGGAAAAGCGATAATCCTTCTGACTCCTATACTACCATGTAGCTTACCTCTTTGGACTTTTGAGAAGAATATATGTGTGTAGAGTTATTAAAGAATAACTTTCTTCTCTTTGGTAACAGACTCTAACAAACTACAATCAAGTTCTATTCAGTAGCTGCTGAGAATATGTCGATTTCTTTGATTTTTAAGAATATGTTGAATAGAAACATGAAAATTCAATAAGAACAAGTATGACTTTGGATGACATTCTAGTATTGCTTTACAGAGACTGGTCAATCTTTATCTTAAACGTAATCAGACTTTTTTTGGCCCTATTATGTTGAAAGACTCTTTCAGAATGCCACTGATTAGAAATCTGTTTTCTTCATTTTCTACCTAAAGGTATTCATTGCCTGTTTGCATACATTTTTGGTTTTGACAACACAGTCCTGCAGCTTATTACTTGCCTAGATATCAGTTAATTACTGGCCAGCTAAATGTAATGAAATTCACTCATTTATTAAGTGACTTATTAAGTAGCAAGGAGACTGTTCGGATGACCCAACTGACCTTACTAGCATAGCACTAATAATTCAGTGCTTTTCACAGAAAGAGAGGAACATTATGAAATATAAAACATAAATTCCAGTTTCTCACCAATCTTCTTGACTTTTCCTATGGTGTCACTGAACAGAGTTCAGCAGATCTGTCTCTTACTAAATGAATGCTTTAGATTTAATCTTATTTAGAGACTTCTAAGCAAAAAAGTCTGCATTTAACAATTTTTTTTTTTTTTCCAGAGAATAAGACTACAGTTTTCCTTTTCTCCTTTCTTATTTGGAGTTACTTTGAACAAATATTTATTGGTCTAGACACCACTGAAGACAATAGATCCAGTCCTTTTATCGAGACTAGCATTTGAAAACCCTATGCAATTAACTTAAACAAAGTTCAATCAAATTTCATTAGTTTTTGGCACTCTTGTGCCTGCATCAAGGACAGAACAAAAAATATGTTTGGAAAAAGCTTGATCAAGAGATCTAACTATAAATATATCAGTACACCACATATAATTTTATGAAATTTGATATGCTAAAAAAAGGTTTTCTTAGAAAATTGGATTGTCATGGTCTTTTACTAGTAAGTTTAAATTATTGTTTTCTTTCACAGGTGTACACCCATGATATATTTTCTTAGCTCTGTACAGTTGTCAAACATTCACAGAGAATTCACAGAAGCAAAATATGATACATGTAATTCAATTTTTTTGTTTTGTTTTGTTTTGTACCTAAGTTGAAGACATTAATCCTTTCAAAAAGACTAAGTGAACTATTCCCAGTGAAATCTGTTCATCAGGCTTTCTAGCTCCTTGAGAATCTATTTCAGCTCCTGAGGATAGCTTGGAGGTCTGATCAGTTTTGCAATTGGTCTCCTAAAAATGCTTTCTGTACGAGAGTAGAATAGGTGCAGAAAAGATCTATTAGCCCTGGAGGTTTTGTTCATGCTTGATTATGGAAGATGGGTGAAGGAGACAATTCTCAGTGATTCTGACCTACTTGTTCTGAGTTACCTCCTCCATACCAGGATAATGCATGAAAGACATGTCAAGCATATTGGAAAAACTCAAGCTCTAAATCTGAAGTTCAGTCCTCACAAAAATCTGTGGAAAGCAGAAGTGAGGGCATATGCACACAAGTTTTTATGAAATATATTTCATGGATAGTATTGTACAGGATTGTTCACATGGTGATTTGGAAATACACATTTTGGACCTTGATGATAAAATCACAGAGATGAGGAATGAAATCACAGATATTGGCAATGTACTTAGATGTGTGTTCTCTGACTCCTTAATTCATAGTTCTGATAGACTAATAGATATTATTACTAAAACATGGGATGTTTTAATTTACATGCTCTCTGTGAATTATTTTATGTAAATCTGGGCTGCTTTTATCAGAAAAGCTGAATGCATCTAATAATTGCTATAGCACTATTCAGAGCAGAGAAACTGTTACACTGTAACACAATTTTGGGTAAAGTATTAGTAAATGGTATAAAACTAAAGAAGACACTGAATTTCAGGTTTGATTCTGGTTTAGTTTATGCTTCCTGTTACATATTTCTTAATTCCCTTAACTGTGTTACTACCAGTAGCTACTGAGTCACCACCAGTTTGTGCTGGTATAAATAAGAACTGTGTCCACATATAAAAATGTGATGTGCTTTGATATACAAATCCTACATGACTTTCATCAAGTGTTTTAATTGCATTTTCCAGTTTCTGTCTAGATGTCTGTCATTTACAATTTTTTCACATGACACAATAATTTCTGGCAAATGTTTTCATGTCGAGTTCATGAGGCAAAGATTTTTTTTTTTTTTGATAAAAATGCTCAGAATATATTCCATTGATCTGTGACAATTTAAAATGCAGAATGCTTGTGGTTTTATGAAAATATCCATAATGGTCATATGATTCTCCTTGTGGCAGAGTATGTCTAAGTAACTTTACTGACTCTACAAACTGAAAGACTTATTTGATGTTGCTAAAAGATTTAACAAGATTTTTTTTTTTTTTTCCAGGTGAGACAGTACAAGGAACTTTTAGGTGAAAGTTCAGTAAAACTGTGCCAAGAAGTAATACTCTCTCTTCAGTTCAGATAATATATCTTAAATTTAGTCTTTAACATGGCTACATAGTACAGTTCTATTTTTTTAACTTCTTAATTATATTGGAATTAAAAGTTTACAAATTTTTTTTTTAAATTAACTATAATAAAATACATATTTACAGTGGGTTATTTATAGCACCTACATTTTGAAGCCTTTTTTATTGTCTGTAAGATATTTAAAGAACCTGATCTCCATTTCTACTCTTTCTCTGATATATGCTACTATGCAGCTACTTAGACAGTTAGATTGGATGCTGTGGGAAAAAACGCTGGTCTGGTAATTACCACACCATGTAAGAAAATTTGCAGCTAGGTCCTGCTTGGGGACAGAAATCCACTGTAACCCGGTGAGAACTTTCACAAATGTCTGAATAGAAAAGAATTCAAATCCTTGTTCATCTGACCTTCCCATAGTTCAAATACAAATCAGTATCTTGCCAAAAATTCAGTGACTGAAGCAGAAATAGAATTCTTGCTTGATGACTTCTCATTCTTTGCGTTTATCAGCACTACATACTGCCTGCCATTTTCTTGTTTATTCAACATTTCTATTAAATTCAACACTCATAGAGCTGACCTATACATTATTATTCTGGACTATTCTGTTATGAGTGCTTCATGTCCACTGTGTTGTTACTGAGAGTTCTGGTTTTAAAACAATGACCAACAGTCCAATGAACAACAACAATATCCCCATTTTAACACAGGAAAGTAATTTGTAATACTTCTATTTTCAAAAGATACCAGCTGGTTTGTAATAGGTATTTCATGGGTTTTATGTCATCCTGCTCAATGTGCTTCTCATCACTCCATCATCATAATTAGCTTTTCATTAGCAGTTTTGTGCTTGTACAAGATTAGCAGCAACTGAATCAAATTCACTTTGCTCATGACGGCAACCTTTGCAATGACTATTGCTGTTAAATAACAAATATAAACAACAGAGAAACAGACTTTAGGAAAAAGTTCTGTTTTCTACATTTCCACTGAAATTCAAGGTAATGCAATCTTTTTTTATTCCTACTAAATCTATATATGTTGAGCAGAAGTGACCTTAGAAAAAGCCTTGTACATTCCTACCAAATTAATTTTCTATGTTAATTAAAATTAGCACATAAAGAGAAATTACCTAAATTTCAAAAAGTAGACTATTAAATGACTTGAATAAAAATCTATAAATTTGTTATAGACATGTAATATTATTAAGAATATAAGTATCATATCCTAAAAGAAAATCTTTGCCAAATAATATTAAAGTTATTAACAATATAAAATAGTAAACAAATTGATGTAATTTTAATTAAACTTTACTATTTTTCTCTGTGAATTTTATTTTTATTAGCTGTTTACCAGCTAAAACCAGACATAGTGTATCATTCTTAGTTGTTGTTACCTAACAAATATAAATGAGAAGCAGATAATACAGACATGGTAATGATGTTCTTGCTGGGTATACGGTTTTTACTTGATGAACTCAATCTGAGTTTTAAGAGTTTTAAATAGGAGTTAAATTATGACCTTTTGTAGGATAAATCTAACAATAAGACCTTAGCAAACAGTCCACATCTCCAGCTTCTGGGCCTCTCCTTTCCCAACTATCATCTCATACATTAAAGTCAAAACAGCTCTTGAGTATCTGTTAATGTTTATTCAAGACATTCTTAATTTTGAATGAAGGTTGATTTATAACATTATGTACAAACAGGGAGGCTGTGATAACTATGTATGTGAGTATAGTTCTGTGCATGACAGTCATTCAGAAAAAAAATAGTATTCAAGTGAGTATTGGCACCAATTATCTTTATATGGCTACCTAGAAATGATTACTTAACATTATCATTTCACTGGAAATTTAAGTTCCTTGCTGGGATACTGAAAATGAAGTCACATATCATCTTGTCTAAAATATGAATGTAGATGACTAATTTTTTATAACCAGGACCAAAGATGTGTACCAACAGATTTATTTCAATACTCAGATCCCGTCTGTAATTGACCTTGGACATCCTTGTGAGGAAAAATAATCTGTGTCTCTGGGTCCGGGACCTCAGTGCTGTGTTCATATGGTAATCTGCAGTGTACTGTAGAGATTCTAGGGTTAAAGATAAATCAATTAAGTTGGGTTTAAAAAAAAAGGAAAAGTAATATTTGGTTGTACTACTGTTTTCAGTTCACATTTACTGCAGTGATACATCCAGAATAATTCTTATACTGAATTAACTTGTGTTGCCTACACTTATCCCATTAAGTAAGATCCTTAATGGGAATTTTCAGCTGAGAAGAATGACTATAGAGTGTGCAGAGCTTGTGCTGGAGGCTGAAAATGAGAGGGAGATTTAGGAACTCAAATCTACCTGACAAAGTTAGAAGACAGCAAAATAAAGGATATGGCTAACAAAGATTTTCACATACAATTCTTCTGCAATCTCAACATCCTATACTTTGTTTTCCTTTTTTCCTACTGATCCTCTGTAGTCTATTTTCTGCCTGATTCATTTTCCTGAAAATGTTCTTATTAGCTGTATGTGCTTCTCTTGGTAAAAATCTAGTATACATTCAAATGTGGTAGAAGAGTCTTTCACTGTGGTTACAGAAAAAGCTTTTTCTTTTCAAAATAAATCTTCCTTTTTTGAATACAGAATTTTGCACTGCAAGTAGATGCAAGATGTTGTCTGTCATGTTTTGCTTGTATATGTCTTGGGTAGAGAATCATGTTTCTTAAATGAAAATACTGAATAAGGAGTATAAACATTTTCAGGTAAGAATGTCAAATACTCTCCTTGACTCATTTACTTTTTTTCCCTGTTCTTTAGACTATTTCATTTCCCTTCCATATTTTCATGAGTTTTTCAGGATATTTTCTCATTGGGCTATTTTTCTATCTTCGCAAGGGGAAGACTTTCCCAAGCATTGGGGATGGGATTGATTAATCAGAATGGTCTAGCTTCATATTTTGAAAACATATTTATCAATTGAAGTTTCAAGACCATTTTGATTCCAAAAAAACATAAACTTAAAAAACACCAGATTGCAATTGTCAACTGTTGTTCTTTTCTAATAATTCTTTTGTCTGAGAAAAGAACATTTGCCAACAAGGATGTATTGAAATTGTTGAAACATTATGCTTGTTAAGGCTCAAATCTTAGGTGATGTTTTGGTGATTTTGTTAATTTTGTACAACTCAGCTTGATGTTATAATTCCAAAAGACATAGTGCAGTGAACAGAGTAAGAATTAATTAAATATGATCTATCTGCATCTTCTCATTTTGCACATAAAGGAGTCACTTAACCTCTTTGTACACATTTCTGCACTTTTAATATGGCAATAATATTCACATTTTTGTACAGTAAAAGTTAATAGGAGTATATTCTGTATTGGTGATGATCTTATCAAAGTCAAAAGGTTTTTTGAACATTAAACAAAATCAGATCACATGCTTTTAAATCTCTTTGTTAACAAATTTTAACAGCTTTCAATATTGCCTAATTAAAATTTCTGAAGATGCATATTCTCATGTTGTTAAGTGAAAAACCTTTTTCCCTGAAAATACTCATGAAGCACTCACTGTTCATTCACAAACTCTCTGTAGTTGTTTATGAACTACATGCTTGTGACTTTGGAGACCCTTTTGGAGCTTTCTATCATTCCTCTTGCAAAATATTGCAAGGAATTACAGTCCCACAGCACTAAGCTGGCTTGTGACACTCATGTCAGAGGTGATTCAGTGAAACTTTCAAACATGATGACATAAATTTGTTTTCTTTAATAAGATAAAATAAAATCATGTTTCTGCCATTATAAAACACGGTTGTCTGCCAAATCTCATCATACTCACCTGCTTAATTCTGAACTGTTACAGTATTTCAAGGAATTTAAGGTTGAAAACGTTTTAGATCATTTCAGATAACCTCAATAAACTGACCACATTTTGTGAATTCCAGACCTAGTTAGCAGAACTTAGTCTATGTGGGAAGAAATGTCCACACTGAAAAAATACAGCAAGTTTAGACATCCTTCACATTTCTTCATGCAGCATGAGGAAACAAATGGTGATGATACTAAAAGAACATTTCAGTCACTCTTCTCACAACCTGGATCTTTGAAACAAGAACTAGAGTTTTATCACCTACAGGTTTCTCAGTAATTGATTTTTCATCCTATGACTAAGCTAATTCTTAATGGATTTACCTTAAAATAAAATATTTCTATTAGTCACTACTAATATCCTAAATACTCATTGACATTTGATGCACTGTGTATATATAGCCCAAAACACTGGATAAAACAGAGAAAAAGGAATAAGCAATTCCTAATGCCTAAGGGTGTGTCTAAAATTTGTTTAGATTAAGAGTGCAAAACAAATCTACTTACTGTTCCCAGTCATTGGATTTCAGATTGCATCACAGTGCAGGCTTGGAGCTCACAAACTAGATTCCTGTTAGATGAAACTAAACCAGATGATGCACCCCAGAAACACACCTAACACATTCTTGGCATTAATGAATCTCTTAGGATCAGACAAAAGCTAATCAGAAGAACCCCTCTGAAAAGCAGATGTAGACTATTGGACCTTCAGTACCATCTGTTTTGCTTTATAGAACTTATTCTCAAGGGCTGAATATAATATAAAGGGCTAATATAGACATATCCTAAGATTTTTGTTTTCTTTTCCCTCTGTTCCTTTGGCCTAGTCCCTGAAGATCTGTTTCCATCATTCCACATATTAGATAGAGGATCAGTCTCTGTGTTATATAACTTGTAAACTGTATCCATGCATAAAGTAATTTCTGGGCCCACTGATGGCTAAGAGACTGTATGTGCTCTTTGGACTATTTAGCATCTTGGTTGCAGCTCCGGGCCTCTAAGTTGGCTAGTCCATCAACCTGTGCATTCCTGCTGGTCATTCAGCTAGGGTATAAGTAAGTTTTTGTTGACCAATCAAACATAATATTCCTCCCAGCTGGCTGGATAATCAACATACTGAAACTATTTTGAGGAGAATTAAGAATTAATCTATACTATTTTCCAATAATGCTATTATTAGGTCACTGTTACCATTTCTACAACTTTTCCTGTTTGTGCCAATGTAAGAAAAAGAAGGGGGCAAGATGTATTGCAGGAGTTAGATGAGAAGCTGTCTCATATTGTAAGCAACACCAGGAGTATCCCAGTTGCTCATTTGAGTGTGTATTAATTTCTTAGACTTTTTGTTATTTTGGACACTTTTTGCATTTCTCATGTTTTGTTTCATAGACGGTTTTTTGTTTGGTTGGCTTTGATTTTGTTTTTTCTGTTGTCTTTTCTGGGTTGCTTTTTTTTCCCTTGAAACAAAGTGAAAATGCATTCAAAACCTTGACTTTTGGTGTGAAATAAAACTCTTTCTTTTGAGGAAGTCTATGTACATGTACTACAGAAATACTGTTTATTATATAGCAATACCTATTGTTATGTAATAATAACCAGTATTTTAAAATAATGCTACTAATAATGATGATGCTGATTATGCCACCTGCTTAAGAAAGAATTGTTAAGTAGTAAATGTCCATAAAATCTTGACTTGTCTTATAGTTTCATTGAAGTTTGTGATAAAGACAATGAAATATATTTACTTTAACAAGTGCTGATAACTCATTGCTATGTTCACTGGTTTTAAAATTGCACAGTAAAAAGCTACAGTATTTGAAATCCTGTGCAGTGTAGGTGTAAATATTTGTAACCTCTCCAGACAGTTTGTCTGTTTGAAGTTCACTCCATATGATTAAATATAATAAAATGTTGCCCTTTTTTTGAAGATATTAGATGGCATTGTTTAGCATATTAATTACTTCCTCTAATATGTCCATCAGTATGGAAAAAAAGAGTAAAGAAGTTTGTACTAAAGGAAAGACAAGAAAAGCAGAAAATAGGTTTTTGTTTGGAAGCATCAGTCAGTAGTTAGAAGTGTATATACTGCAAACTACTGTGCCGTTCATTGTAAACTATAGACAAACTTCAGCTGTATAGCCTGAACACAAAGACAGGGCACCTAACTGGTTCCTGTTGGCAATTTTAAACTCTTCTTATTCTGGGTCTAACAGTGTCTCTGCATTTTCATTTATGCAAAGTATTACAAGCATCCAATTGGCCTTTGTACCAATATACATCTAAGGCTTTGTAGAAAAACATTCCTGATATTGCTGATGTGTTCTGTGGGTTGCAGGAGGTGATGCAGAAGCCTTGTTGTTACACCTCTTCCAGATCTTTCTGAATGGCTATATTGGTCTACTGTGAGTATACTGACTACTTTCACCATAGTCAGTATACTCCATGAAAGTCAGCATCACTTTCTGTTATACATTCATGGAAACGTGTAGCGTATCTGACTTCCTACTGTTCACTTTCTTCTGGGATCTTCTGTAGCAGGCAGTTGGCTCATAGCATTGTAGCTTTTTGTCTTATCCCATCTAGGTGAACTCCAGTGGAAAACAACCACAAATTTTCTATCTGAAATGAGGTATAACATGCCATTTTTTGTCCTGATACACAGATATAAGTATCTTTTTCTCCATTTTCTCTATTTATGTTTGTATTCACATTTCTGCTGCACCATAAAAGGTGGTTTTGAAAATGAACCAACCAACCAAGCAAACAAAAGCTCTTGTGTTGATATTTTTTATTTTATCCTTAAAAATACTGATATTTCACAGAACTGAATTTTTCAGCCAAACAACAGAAAGAGATTTACACAGATAAGAGTTCAATTAGTTTATTCACCCGCTGATGAAATCCTGAAGCATCAAGAAAATAACTGTATATATTTGGAGACTATAGTTCTCATTGCAAAGGAAACTGAAATTTGATATAGAAATCTAAATGAAAAGATCTTTATGGATCCAGTTGTTGAAATGTCTACTGAATTAACTACATTGGTTTAGTTTAATTGACTGTTTGAATAAGCAATAAAAAAGAAACAAATATCTGAAGAAGAACTACCTCTAAGCAAATCTTTCAGTGCTGATAATAGTCAAGAGCAAGATAAGGTCTGCACAAAAGACATTGAAAGGACTATTGCAAAGGAAGAAGGACGAATAAGTCTCAGAAGATATATTTAAGTAGATTGTATCCAAGAGGTAGAAAATAATTCTGTGAGGTGAATGAAAATTCTCCAATTTTAAAAGCATTCCTCTTGAAATATTTTTCCTTATTTTTGTTTAATTGCTTTACTACCTAACTTTATTAACACAGACTTACAAAGTGAATAACAACGGTATCAGAGCTCAGCTGGAACATCTGGAAATGACTGAAGACTTGGCTCTAGCCTATAGTGCCCTAGTGGTGGCAGAATTATGAAATTTCCCCCAGTACAGGTAACTGAGCACAGTATAATTTGTGAAGGCTGTACACAGAAGGAGAGACAGCTTCAAACCTGTGGCTGAGTATCAAACAAGACCATCATTCCTGGAGAATGGGAGTCCTTGTGGCAATGTACTGGTGGGTGGGAGGGAGAAGATATTAATGTTTACCAACAGTGGTGATGGAAACAAGAAATAAAATACAGGAACTAGTTTTGAAATATCAATTAATCTTCTGGTACTACTATCTGGTAGTGTTATATATCATGCTGTGAGTGGATACCGATACTATATTCAAGCTAAATTTTTCCTCATCTTATGTTTAGGAGATTGTGTCACTCTCCTAACATCAATTACCAAATATTTTCTAAGGAACTCGTCAGCACATGAAAGTCCACATGACATAAATTATTTGACAACTTGACCCTAAAAATTTGAAGACCCTCCAAAATATTATTTTCTAGCAACATATCTTCACATGGTTGAAGCGGCAGAATACTGAGAATATTTTACTCCCCAGATGCATATTGGAGGACATTTCCAGCCCTTTAACTTTCATTTGCTCTTCTTCACACCATAGACAGAGTGAAGCATATTAGCTAGTGTTCATGATAAAAAGCTTAATTTAGAATTCACAGCATTTGCTTGCAATATGTTTGATGCTTTAGTCGGGATAGAGGTGTCTAGAGATTAAATCTACAGCTGTTGGAACATTTTGAAATACTGGGTGAAAACAAGTTATTCAGTACAGCTAAAGTAGAATTAAACCTCTGAAGCATAGGGTTTTCTTACTGCAGCAATCTAAATTTGTACATGAAACAAGTCAGGTAATAATTTAGTTATTAAGACCTTCACCCAGCTCTACATCGGTATACCTTTGCAACTGCACAGGGTTCCACTGGCTTCACAGTTGCTTGAGCTTAGCTAAGGCTAAATTTGGAGTCAAAGGACAATTTTTTAAAGATTTATTTTATGAATCATTACTTAAACATTCTGTTGGGTTTGTGTCCACTAGGATGTAGGATGACTGTAGTGGTAGACACAGATGAAAAGATAGACTGACCTAGAAGTTCTAGAAGCAGAATTTTTCCCTAAAATAATTGACTGCTTTGATTTCCAGAATTTTTGCTTGCTTCTTTTTCACATAGAGACTTCTGCTGTCAAGGGAAAAAAAAATCTTGAAACATCACTTCAAAAATATGTTTTTCTTGCACTCTAATACTTACACATGCAAAGTAAAGGAAAGCCAAGCTTGATATTAGTCAACATTGTTTCAGTCATTCACTTTCAGATAAGATAGGTATGAGATGGTCACAGATGCCAAAGAGATAACTTGCTTTTACAAACAGTGAATAATACTATTAGAAGTTCATGTTGTCAGATGTCCTTGGATACTGATATTCTTTGCCTTTAATAATCTTCTATGGAAAGCTGAAAACAAGATTAAAAAGGAACAAATCAGTATATCTTCTTTATATGAAGCATTACCTCTCATCTAAAAAAAAAAAAAAAAAAAAAAGTGGTATAAAATGTTGCTCTCAAATGTAATATCTAAATAATTCTTTGATATTCATTATAGACTGCTGAAGGTATAATGAATATGAATGTCTTCATTTGATGACACATTTGCTATTTTCTATTTTACTATGCTTTGATTAAATACTTGAGCTTCAACAGCCTTACAAAGTAATTTTTCAACTTTACCCAGAGTGCCATCTAATGGCACTGTTGTCTCAAAAAAAAAAAAAAAAAAAAAAAGTGTGGGTCATTGAAGATTTCATTTTAAGATACAAACAAATTACATCACTGTATGTTGGAATGCAGCTATTGTCTGTTCATCTAGTAGAGCAGGGTAGAGCTGAAGTGATCCGATCTTTATATTGTTTTCTCACTGGGTTAATTTATCATCAACATAAATTCTGCTATTTTAATGAAACAATAAGACTATTTAAGAAAGGATGAATATGAAATAAGAACAGTGTAGGATGATCTCATTGTCTTTTTCTTGATTCCTCTTTTCTCTCCTCTTTTAGGTTGCTATCATTTTCTGCAGTTCTGAACGTTACTTGACTCTAATGCAGCACAAGTGTTTAATATTAAGCACAAACTTCAACTCCAAGGATCTGTATACCTGAATGCACAGAATAATTTTAGAATTTAAACTTTCCTGACTTAATTTGTTCCGTGAAACACCTTGCATATATGTGTTACCTTTAAAACTTACTATTAATGATTACACATGGCTCCCGTGGTATCTACAACAGATATATAATGAATTACTTCATGTTTGCAGATTCTCTTGGTTTGACCTCCAATCTCTTGTTAGGGCTTGCATTGACTGTAAATCTTACATATACCAATGCCTACAGTAACATGACAGGCTCACTTGACTGTGAGACAAAATTTAGCTTGAAAGCCTTGTACTGTATAACACCTTGGCCCATTATACTCCATTTCCTTTTATTGCAGTTAGGGAGACCTGACTTCATCTCACAACTGATGTTGGTTTCAATGAAAAAATGCACTACTAATAATGCACTTTATGTTTGTCCCCAGATAATGGTTTAAAAATTGAATTGATTTTTTTTTTTATCACATGCAATTTTGTTCCTCTCAATATAAGAAGTACATTGTTGAGATTGAAAAGGTACAGCAGAGGGCAAACAAAATGATTCAGGTTCTGCAAGTCTGAATTATAACAGATTTGCCTGTATAGTTTAGAACATAGAAGTCTAAGCAAAGACACTGTAGGCAGAGAAATAAGATTTTGAAAGGAGCATGCTAATATTAACATACATGAAGTGTTTAATAAAAAAATCTAAAAAGAGAGTAACTGGCCTGAATGACTGAAGATGGCAAAGAAATTTTGTAGTAACAAATTGTACCAAATACTTACACCTGTTCAGTAAAATAAATCAATTCAGTGAAGTAACAGAGATACAGGAAAAAAAAAAAAAAAAAAAAAAAAAGATACCTTGTTGATGGAGTAATACAGAAATACACCAAGCTGTTGCATACCAAGCTGTCATAAGGATGATCGCCTAGGTGCCAACAGGAGCTGGACAACAAATTGTGTATATATAGTAACCATAAGGTCCTTTGACTAGCATATGCCTTTCATAGGTACTTAGAAAGCAAAATAGAGGATGAATAGTTCAAGTGTCAATTATTAACTTAAGTCCAAATATGACTCTAAATTTCTGTTTGTCACCTGTGTGTATGTTCAAACATATTTCATCTCTGAAACATTCTCATTCATTTTACGATCAGGATATTGAACTGGAACATCGCCCCGCTCTCCATGACTCATTTTTTAAATCACTTATTCAGTTTGAGGCTCAATAGCTTTCATTCTCTCTCTCTCTTTCTTTTTGATATAAAGATAAAACCATTACAAACCACAAAAGTTTTGGGTCCTCTTTGCCCCCATCTGCACTCACAAAATGGAAAGTGCTTTTCAAATTCAACACAGAAATTTTAGGATAAAATGCTTGACACCTGTAAGTTTTGCCTTAGGATATACTGCACCAGGACCAGAAAATTCCAGCCACCCTGCAAGAGCAAAATACTCTAAGGTTTATTTTAGGTTGCTCTTCAGACTGAAAATTTCCTACAGAAAAAGGAAATTTTACAGCTCTTGGACTGCATATTTAAAACTACAACTTAAGGATAAGGCCATGTTATGAACTTACTGTATCCATTCAAATCCATTAGCTTTACTGGGATTTTCTCAGTGGAAGAAAATACAATCTAACATAAAATATTAAAAAATACAGTCTCAGATATTACTTTTCATTCATTTTTATGTACCATTAAGGTTTAGCAAATGAAAACCAGAAAGAATAAGAAATAGATGCAATTAATTTACCAGCAGAAAATTTTGTAACACAATAATTTTATCAGACTATTTCTTGTCTGCAAGAATGTAAAGATATTCTTGCTGCATAAGACTAAGGTGTTATTTTTCTACTTCACATTGAAGTGTGACTAGATCTTGAATAAAGATTGTAACGTATTCCAGAAATTTATGGATAGTTTTCCTGGACTACCGTTTGTTATTTTACTGATCTTTTGTTTGAAATAGCTCCTATAGACGATTCTGCCAGTTATCCTACCTTGATATCTGCTGAATTTTTCATCTATATTATCTTTCTAGAGGAATCATCACAAAGACCTGTGATAACGCTAGCTATTTATATATAGTTCGTGGCAAAAAATCTGCTAATTCCAATGTGCAGATGGTCACTAATTTTTCCCTCATTTTACAATGATATTAAAATCTATACTTTAAGGATGGCTGAGCCTAATTTCACATTTTTTTTTTCATCTGCTGTCCACTGTTTGTCATTTACTTTAACACTAGTTACTCCTTTGAGCACAGGTGGGAAGCAAAGTGCAAAATGTGCTGGCATAAGAAAAGGCTGTACAAGAATTTCCATGTGTATGCTGTTTGTGTGTATGTCATCTCTGTTCTCTTTTCTGTATTTTCCGCACACATATATAATTGAACACTGTTGCATACATGATTAGAATGTCTATTAAAAAAAACAACAAATAAAAGCTAATTTACTGGGATTTTTTGAGTAGTGTAATGCTTGCTTAGGGAATTGAATCTTTGTGACAGGATGGTTGGTTACAGTCCAAAGGGTGACAGGAATCGTTGTTGCAATAGTCCTTGCAATGACATCCAGCTGGATTGGAATGGGGCTCCTCAAACCACTGATCTGCTCAGTTCTTATATCCAGCTGCACCATGGTCCCACACGATCATCTCAGCGCATACATGATTAATTTCTCTTAATTGTATTAAAACATGTACAAAACATCTCTAAACTATCTCATCTATTTGCAAAAGATTGTCTTATGTGAACTCTTCTGCATCTGCAAGAACAGTTTCTACTGACTATTTACAAGGTTCTTATTTATGTACAATTTTCATCAGTTTTACAGCAGTAACAGCCTATGGCAGTCTCTGGCCACATTCTCCACCCAGGGGGTTAATGAACACATCAAACACTCACATGTGTCTGTTGGCCCAGGTGCAGCAAAAGCTGTCTGGGGAGTCTCCAGGACTGTCTGAATCTCATGTTGTTGCAGGTGAGCCGTTTTGTCTCAGAGCAGTTTGTTGGCTCTTCTATACAGACAAAATGGAGAGTTCCTAGATCATCCAGGGAATTAAAAACTAAGTGCACAGTCACATACCCTGCTACACCACATCTGTATCTTAAATTCTGTAGGTTTTATCACAAGACTGTCCAGTAAGAGAATGATGACTTCTTCAGTGTAAAGAGTTTGAAACTTGAAACTTGATTCAGAGGCAAAATTTCTACCAAAAAAAAAAAAAAAAATTAAAAAAAAATCCCTTTCTGTATAACATAAAGGGATCTGTTTGTAATTTTATACCATAACAGAGAAGATTAATAGTGATGAGATGCATCTCTAGAAAATCTCTCCACTACTAATATCTGCACAGGAGTAAAAGGAATGATTTAGAAGTGTGTCTTCTCCTTTGAACATATATAATTTGATCATTCTCTTCTTTAACAGTAAGCAACAAAGATGCTTGGCTACAAATCCCATTAATAATAAGCCTCAGAGAGCTTCAAGGATAGTAATATGTACATGTATTTATTCATCTGAGGTTACAAAAATAGTTGTGAACAGGAATAAATGAATTAATAAATTGAAAAAGGATTGAAAAGCTAAAAATTCCAATATCATTTATGCTTGCAGACTGATTTACGCTGATGCTATAAGCAGCTTTATTTCATATTTTGCTGCTCCTCTAAATCATGGTATGCTGTAAATGCATATTTAAGGGACTTGGAAGCAAAATCTCTAAAGAATTCATCTTAAGTATATTGAAATAAAAGCTGGAAATGTTCCTGATTTCCAGATTCCCTCTGAATACAGAAAAATAACCATATAAAGTGCTCACAGCTTTGAGCTTTAGAGTCAGAGCCTGAGATGAAAATTGTGACCTCTGCGCAACTGTGAACTCTGTTGCTTGTAAGCAACATCATAATGCTTATTTCCACGTGTTCTACTGGAAAGTTGGTAGCATTTTCTGTCAATGATCTCCAGTCTATGAATTCTCCATACTTTTAGAATGTATCTTTAAGAATGTGTTCAATAAAAAAACCCATGAATATGCTGTTCTGGCTGAATGAGCAACAGAAAGTTCCATCATAAATTATTTAGGTGACTGAATGCAGTGGGTCAAATTTATCCATGGTGTAATAATTTTGGTGTGATACACTAACATTACACCAACCATATGCTTTGTCATATGTGTTTATCTAGTCAATCAGTACATTATTATTCCATTTGCATCTTATTGTAGATGTTACATTCGAGACAAACCCATGTGTTCAGAGATTATCAAATTTATAGTGAACTGAAGAACAAAATATGAACATCATTCTGCACTGTAAAGCGCTAAAGCTGCAAGGAACTGGGGGATCATATTTTCATCAAAGCATTAAGAGCCTCATGAGGATCCAACATCCAGCTATCACTTTCATTCATTTCAGTCTTTAATTTTGAATGTATTAGACTTCTCTCCAAACATTATATTTCCTGTCTTCTTGTTAACTTCTTTATTCTAATGAGTTTCGTCCTTATGTAATTTTTTGATTTGTCATTTCTACAAGGATGCACACTGATATAAAAAATGAGAAACCCCCCTATTTATTTTAACAAACATTAATGTTATCTCTCACTTGGGTATCTCTCACACTATGATTACAAAATACATGACAGCAGCTGAAGCACTAAATATGAACAGATTAAAAAATGTTATTGTGGCACATAAAATGATGATTCTGTGAACATAATGTATTGATTCCCAGATGCACTCATACATCTCTTATATACTCAAACATCTTTCTAGTTTGTGCATGTAGAATTATTAAGGAGCTACGAGTGAGCATTTTTCTCGCAGATACTCACAAAGATAATTTTGTTCACTAGATTTTGTTTTTCCCTCTGCATATGAATATCCTGAAAATAGGATAGAACATCAGTTAAGATCTTTGTTACATAGTTTGCCTCACATTTTTTGGTGCAGATATTTTCTTGTTAACTTTCTTTTTCCATGCTTTCCTCTCCATAGTGACCCTCCCATATTGATTCAATTCCCAAATCTTCTTTCATTGTTTTCACAATGTTCTTTGAACACTCTTATTGACTTGTCCCCCTTACACAGCAGTCTGCATGATTCTTTCCATATATTTTAAAGCAAAAAAGCTTCACATGCTACTGCTATCAAAAGCTTTTGGTCTATTCATCTGTCCAGTTCAGTTTCAGTTCAGATTTTCTGTTCATGTTTGTTACTACATTGCTTCTACCTATTTCCTTGATAATATTTATTAATCATTTACAGGTTGAATCAAAAGGCAGGTATTGTTTCTTCATTAGTCCAGGCCATCTTATCCTTTGTAGGTGGATGATTTTTTTTCCCCTTACCTTAGATATCTACCTGTCATCTACTAATCCCCCACCCTCACTCAGAATATGCTCTGTATCTGAGATAAATAAAACGGTGTAAAATGTGAGTTCTATGATTATTTAGCAACTCTCTGAAAATGTTTTCTGCTAAACCATGACCAAATGCCCAATTACATGAGCATTTGGAGACATGTTCTGCCTTTCATTGAATAGCAGTTTACTCCTCAAAATGTCTCGTTCAATGCAAGTAAAGCATGCATGAGGAACATATCCCTGCAAATAAGGGAGCCAGAATATGGGCTCTCTAAAACATGTTGCCAATCATCAAAGAAAACATTTGATCAATATTTGAGTAGCTAAAACCTGAAAATAATGAAAATGAGTGATAATATAATTTACATTTGCAGATGGATCTGAAAAAAAACCTAAAGATTTTTTTCTCATAAAGTAGTTGGACATCTGTGTTTAATGCCAAGAACATTTATCTTGTCGCAGTTGTCTCTGTAAAACTGATTTGCATTCTATTATTATTAATTCATGAATGGGTGAAATCTTTCAGCGTTCATTCATATAAATATCCTATCAAAATTCTCCTACTGAAGTGCTAAGGCTTGGACAATAGGCCCAAGCCAGAGTTGACCTATAGATGAATCCTGTATATTTTATAACTGATAACCATTGTGCTAGTAGGTATTGTACTAAGTTATAACAAACCACCTATGCTGATGTAAAAAGTGCTAAAGTGTTGAAGTATTGAAGCCTGAACAAGCCCTGAGCCAAGGCTGCTAACTTAGTATGTAGTCATTAACAAAATATGTATGCTCATTAATAAAAGATGTAGTAGCTTAGATATCATATACTCATTACTGATGATGAATGTAATGAAAACATGTCTATCCTGAATGTATCTTTCTTCTTCTTTGTGTAGAGGCAAGTTAACAAAGCCATGAAGCCAGCTGTCCAGCCTTGGGACCAGACATGTGGCCTTGTTCTAAAAAGAACATAAATTAACTAGATAAGCAGGGAAACTCCCTTAGCTTCTCCCTTGAGCCCTGGCCAGGCTCTGGGGGAATCTAATGTGAGAGTGAAACCAGATGTTTTCCGCTAAAAGCAAAGGTGCCAGTTATTCTGGGTTGCTGATTTTTGGGTATATAAGGCTGAGTCCGTTTGCAGCAACTTTGGATGCCTCACCTATGGGTGGACGCACCGCGTAGGATTTCCCACTTGCTGGGACAGGCTCTCCAAATCCTCACTGTAACCGGGGCTCCCCAGTGTCTGCGGATCTGGATGATGGTAACATATGCAAGTGGTGATGGATCTTTCTTAATCACTATTCTCTCTCTCAGGTAGTAATGATTTGATGCATTACCCTGTATTTTCCTATTTGTTTAAGTGCACTCTTCTGTCTTTTCTTACTGTATGTTTTCTGTATTATTCTGTGATATTATTTAGTTAATTCCAGTAAAATACGCCTACTCTTTTTCACTCTGGTGTCTGAGTTTAATTGGTATCCCTAATCAGCAAAACACCTACCTGTTCTACATTAACATAACCCAAGTGATTTAAATGCCAAATTAGCCAGTTACATCTAAGGAGACTGCTATTACCAGTAAAGTGAGACATATGTGGTGCAATGTTTGCAATGCTAACAAAAAACCTTAAAAAGGTGATGATTACTATGATGAGAGAAAGTCGTAATTTCTGAGAAAGTCGTGCAGTTTTTGAGTTTAGATTTAAAAAAAAAAAAAAACATTAATCGCCTAAATCAGACATAAACCTTCAAAACAGAATATATGACAGATTTTAGTTCTGCATAAACTTTGTGTTTTCCTCCTTCAGAGCAGTGTATGTCATACTCTGTCCTTACGCAGGCAAAATTACTGTTGAGTTCATTGGGAATTTGTACTGATGAAGGACTTTAGATTTTTGTCTATTGAATATTTATGCTTATTGTAGTAGTTTTAAGTTGCAAGATAATGGAAAAGCATATATTTTTTTCTGTCACAGTATTTCTAGAGATGGCTTCTGAAGCTATAATGAATTCCCTTCCCCCATGAGCTTCTTTCTTGCCCCTCCTCCCAAACAAGGGAACAAATCCCCAAATCACCCAGCTCAGCCCTTCTCCCTCCCAGCAGAATCCAAACAAAAAGTTCATTATAGCTTCTGGATTTGACTGGCTTATGTGCTCATTTGTAAAATGTACTGCTGACAGTCTTAATTTTCAACTCATTATCAGTTCTACACAGCCCAGCATGTTGAAAAATATTAAGCATTTTGTAAAAAATCCTCTTTCTTCTTAAGGAGGAATCATAATTATACATTCTTACAATGTAAAGGGTTCTGTAACCACTCCATCCCTTGTGTAACATTGATAGAGTATGTTTAATAAATCAGGTTTATAGTCTCATACTGAAATGACAATACTTGTGTTATATTTTCAGCTGTATCTGTATGGTGCAGTTCTGTACCTCAGTGTTTGACAGTTATAATATATAAATAAGGGTTAGATAACAGTGGCACTTAAACCATGTGCTTTAAAATGTGTTGGCATCACAGCATTTAAATCACCAGTCTCTGGCAAGATGCCTCACAGCAGTATGTTGTCTTCTGTTGTCATAAGTGTGTAAGACTAATAATTCTGCAATAAACAATTATGGACAAGACACAATTATGTTTAGTGCTATGAAGGATGTTGAGATAAAGGGCAAGTGTGTTACTTTGCTTCAGTTACTCCAAAAACTATGTTGAAAACAAACATTTTGTGGTTGTCCCAGAATTATACTGTTAGCACCCATGTCAGTAAAAAACAAACTGAGGATTGATCTAGGGACCAAGATGAAGTATAGCTATCCTTACAGTCATGACCTTAGCTAAAGACTAAGAGGAGCATGAAATCTGTGAACATTTGCAAGGCACGCTATGAGAGAGACGGCCTACTGCCTTTCATTCATGGGGACCTTATGGTTGTCCTCTTTACTAAACAGACTCATCATGGACTGGGAAATGAACTGTAAGGTAATACACAAAAAAATAGATCTCTTGATTTTTGTAACAAATTTAGGGTTTTTACCTTCTCTTGGAGCAACACAGCAACACACTTTGTAGGCATTTATTAACCACTAATTCTGATAACTAATTTTAGGCACATATCTCTAAATTTATTTATTTGCTTGAAGTCATATGTATTTACAAAATCTGCAACAGCAGGCTACACTTCCTCCTCACTCTGCACAGAACCCAGAATATGTGGTATTAATCCCATTGGCAAAGACACAAACTATCACTGTTCATGAGGCCAATCTGATGAAGAATATGTTATCAAACTTGAAATGGTGTCTACTAAAAAAGTAATATCAGCAGTACTGTGCTCTCCACACTGCTGTGCCAGTATGTCTCAATCCTGACATTGCTCAGTGATGGAGCACTGAAACTCCTCTCACTCACAGTGTTTAAAACCATTCTTATTTGAGAGACGGTGGGAACTTTAGCAAGATTTTACATTGTTACAGACTTTTACTGCTTATAGGTCATTGACTAGACATAGGCTGCCAAGCACTGGCAGTGTTTAATGTTGCTCTGATACAGTTTTAAATAAAACATGTTTGTTATCATAAGCAGAAAACACGATGTACAGAAGGTAGAATCCAAGTGCCAGGTATTAAACAGTGCTTTGCCACCTCACAAGAAAATGTCATCAACAGTGTTTTTTCTTGAGATTAAAAACCTATTCAACAAGAAAAATTCTTGGTAATACCCACTGAGTACTTTCAGATTGTGCACATTAGACACTTCTTTGCTACCTGCAATTGTCTGTTTTGAAATAGTAGGTAGTTTAGTGTGTTCTGATCCCTCCCTATTCCTTTTCAATTTATTTCCCCAGAGAGTATGGGTTAGACACAGCAGCTGGCTTCACTGTGACTTGCTTTTTACTCAGCTGTGCAGCTGAGCTGAATAAGGAACAAGGAGGAAAAGTCAGCAAAGTTGTCCAAAGTCAGTCAGTACCATGGCTGAAACTGGAACATCTTGACTCCCAGCCTAAATACTGCAGGAGTTGCCTGCTTTTAATTAAGTACTGTACATTTTGGAAACTTTCTTGCTATTCTGTTGCATTTTACTTCAGCAATGCCTTGGAAAAAAGTGGTGGCAGTCATAAGAAGACAAGAAACAAAGACCCCATACTGTGAGCTAGATATTTTGAGTTACAGCAGTTTCTATATTTTTGTATACATGACAACTTATTGTTTCAATTCAATATTCAGGATCTGTGAATTCATTGGAAAACAGTAAATTGGGTTTAATGTGGGAATGAAGTCATAGAATAGGGGACAGAATAGAGAATATTTTTAAATGCTTTTCTCATCGAATAGTGATCTATTTTAATATATTTTAATTAACGTGATTTAAATAATATTATTTTTAAAAATTCCAGCCATACTTCTAATGATAGTTCATGTTCAGATAAGGACCAATAAGTCCATACTTCTTGTCTCCAAGTGATATGCTGATATTTCTTTACAATAAGTGAAAGTGTATGGTTATTTCACCTCTTGCTTTACTTTTCTAAAACTATCTATACTATCTACTGTGGCTTGGATGTTATTTGCATGATTTATACTCTCCTTGAGATTTTTTTTGGGGTTTTGTTTCAAATAAAACCTGCTTAGTTTTAGAAATGTGGGTAATATCTGTTCCAGATAATACACTGCTATTCGGAGACATTTACCTGAGTTATACACTAGCTAGTTCCATAACTATATATGGTATAGCTGAGCCAATGCAGTGCTTTACTTCAACTGAGTAATCAGTAATCTTGCTGAGAAATGAGACAATTAGCTTGGGATAAGCGATAATCTGAGCTAGTACCTCCACAGCTGCTATGTTATTTCATGTAGAGATAACTGAGTATTTGGATCTAGCTTATGTCTTGTCCATGTATCCATGGAATTTTTTGTGATTAATGAGAAATAATGGTAGCACTCAGACTACCAGGACCCATAAAAAGGAAAAGAATATGTTTAGAAGGTAGGGGGAAAGACCACTCAAATGCCATATTTGCAGCTAGGCTATCAGATCAGTGACTTATTCAGTTATATTTCTAATCCAAGCAATGATGCAAAATAGTAATATTAATTTGAAACAAATGGAGGAAAAATGTTTGTGATGTCTCATAATGACTCTAATAGTGAGGACAGTGGGCAAATATAAGATATCCAGTAAGAAACACATACAAGAATGTTTTCTTCTGAGATATAGTTGCTGGGCAACAAAGCAGTGCAATATATAGATATGACCAGAGGATAATCTGAAGGTATCCTCAGAATGGGAAAGGAAGAAAAACACTCATTAGGGATTGTAGACAGAATTATAGCAAAATATAAAGTATCCACATGCATAATGGCATGTCCTAAATGAAGATTTTTGTCATGTAAAAGGAACTGAAAAACCTGCAAAAAATAGAATACTTCAATATCCTTACTGCAACTAGCATGGATAAAAACAGAAATTTAGTACCGTGAGAAAATGTTGAGATTATTTTATACAAAACCACTCAACAAAGCAATGAAAAAGAATCACTAATCTTTGCCAGCTATTGAGGACACTCTACATGATTTACTAGATTAAACTGCTGACTGTATGTATTTTTACATGCAAAGTATCAGTGTCATTGGAACAGCCTGGCAATGTTTCACATGCCTCTTGGCAAGTATTGTTTAGTACAAAGGGTTTTGGGTATGAACAGAGCCTACAAGTCATTACTGACAAAGTAAACTAGGCTTTGAAGGAACATACTAGCCTCTTGATTATAACATGATATTCGTCCTTAAAGAAATTAAAGAAGGGACAATCCATAACAATGGTATGGAGATGCAACTTTATTAAGAAGTTTTCAGAAAGCATTTTAGGTCAAACTGAATTTGAAAAGGCCTACTGCCTTCTCTTTCAGATACCTTTTGATTCCGAAAAACTCTCTTAAGGCACTGAGTGTCACAGACGGAGTGATGCACTTCAGTCATAAGAGACAAACAGAAAATATTTATTGATATAAAACAGCAATTAATAAAGTATGATAATAAATGAGGCAGTGGTTTAACAAGGTTCAATGGCAAGGTACACGATTATTTACTGCATACATGACAGGATAAGACAAAACTATCAGGGACACCCTCCCGTTAAGTCATGCAGTTCAGAAAGGACCCCCTTGCATTCTAGACTCCTTCTCAGAGGCGAGTCTACGTGCAGCTGGATTCAACCCTAGGCCCAGACTTGGTCAACGGTTTATATCTAAAGGATTACATATACGCAATCAATCCTTTATATCAGCTGAGATTTCAAAGTTTAGCACGTGATTAATCACTTACCTAGAATCTGTTGTGGCAAGGCCTCTCTCAACCTCGAGGAGTAACCTTGAGAGGTGTCCCTACACAAGGGGAGACTGCTCAACAACCCTGGGCTGTCCACTATTTATGGAGTAAGATAATTGACTTATATTTGCATACTGACTACAGATGTTAGCTTCTTCCAAATTTGGCTTGAGTCAGACACTGACCAACACTGTGATTAGGTGGGTGCATTGCTCAAATTCACCCTTGGCTATTGTGTTGTTATCTGTCTGCCCCAAATCTACTTTGAGTTGGATGCAGCCATCACGATCAGACACATCCATTATGACCACCACTGGTGATTATCACTTGAGCAGGCAGCTTGCAGGGGTGGGACAGTGGGGCAATGAGCACACCACCTCACTGAGAACCAGAAAGCCAATACAAGTATATCCAAGCCATAGGCTATGAGAGGAGGCCAGCAATTTAGTTTTAAAAATCAATCAAAAGCCTGCGAATATTCAAGTAACACAAAAAGGATGCAGCATGGAAATAACTGGAAATCAGGAACCAATATTTAATGAAGTAATGAAATACATGTGAGTCACTGATCCTGAAGCATTATAATCCAGTGCAGTAGCCTACAATGTAATCATACTATACTAGTTTTTAAGTACTTTGAAGAGTAGCATTTAGAAAAATAAAGATTATAGCATTTTCCAGACACAAACAAGGACAGATAACATTCAGGAAAGCAGCTCCTGGTTCTATTCTCCAAAATGGAATAATTCTACTTTCCTCACCTTTGGGTACAGGATATTTGTGTAGGCAGATCACCGGTCATTAAAAAGCATTATGAAGAAACTACAGCTGAGTGCACCCAAGTGTGTAGAGCAGATGTTACTGGGACTTGAGTGTTATGATGTGAGAATAAGCTGCTACTCTGGAAAGCTACTCATGTTTTAGATTTGCTGTGTAATGCGTACTTTCCTGAATATAGCAGATATGACATGGCGCTGTCAAAAAGAAGATAGTCTGTCAATATGTAGAAAAAAGATCAGCTAAGAAATATTAGGAATGGAAATGAAAACAAAACAGAAAATGTAATTATGCCAGTACATAAATCCATGGTGTCACTTGAACATTGTTCATAGTTCAGGTTAAACTGTCTCAAGAAGATGAAGTAATAGTAGAAACCAAAAGTGTTCTGGGGTAGACTACAAGAGATCAGAAGCACAGAAGATCAAACAAGATTTTAAACTTAAAAAAATGTGCTCAATATAAAATCATGAATGACATGCAGGTGCAGGTAGGGAATTATCCCTTTTCTTTCAAAAATAAGGGAAGCAAATTGAATTACCAAATATAAGTTTTAAAGAAAATGAGTAGCTTTTTTCACATGATCCAAGGTAACTTTGTAGGACTTATTCCTACATGTTTTGGATAACAAATAGATTGAGAATTAGAATAAGAGAAACATCTTCTACAGAAAGTGAATTTTCAGTTCCTGCATTCTGGAAACTTTTGGCCCAGGATGGGCTCATTTTCATACTCTTCTCATCTCTGATATTTTTCTGTTCAGTTTTGATATTAATAACTTTCAGCCACTTTGGATGTAACTGGCTCTCCTTACCACACATACGCTGACTGAAAGATCTAAGTACTCCAAAACAGCCTAAATTAAGATACAACACAGCATGCATTTATTTATATTTTAGGGTTGATTAAACTGAAAGAAACAAATGCCATAGGAACTTATCCCTATTATCACAGGAAAAATAAACTCTGTGTAAGAAGCATAGGTATGACCTCAGCTGATCATAAGCTTGACCTGCAACTGCCCCTAAATAAGCATCAAAAGATATCAATTTTCTCATCTTTAAAGCTTGTAACAGAATATAAAAATATAAAGTACTATGATGGCACTATTAGAATTAGAGACAATTCCAATGTGTAGTGACATGAACTTTTTCCAAAGTATGCTCTATCAGAAAACAGTGTTTTATATTTTTTTTCTCATTTCATCTTTATAGATATCAATCAACTCAAAAATTTCTCAGACTGTAGTATTTGCATGTTTCTAAACCAGGGATAGCTATATGAACAAGAAGAGGGTGCAGAAACTCATTTTAGATGACTATTGTTGCTAGGGAGAGTGCTCCATTGGGGTCCTTCACTAAGCTTCTTTGTCTCGCTCTGCCTTGGATTTTCAAAGCCACAGCTCAGTGACATGGTGGAAACTCAGAGTGATTCAGGGTTTTCTGTTTGTTTTTCCATCATCTTTAATTCTGTAACTGTGGAATTTCTAAACAATAGGTCAAATCCTCAGAGGACAGTAAGTAGTTTTGAGTTTTTTGAAACATATGCAGCTACAGCAATTTGACAGCCCAAAGTTGGTAGCCCGTTAGTGCCTGCAGAGAACTAAAAAATCCCAGTGAACTCAGAACCATTCAATTACCCAATTTAGGGTCTGATCCAATTCCTGCTAAATTCATTCTCAGGTTTATGATTGACTTGAAGAAAATTAGAATCCGTCTCAAAAAGTATTCATAATTTTTCTTCATGATTTTTGTCACCTTTAATGTTTTAGATTCTGCACTTGATCCCTTTTTCCTCTCTTTTTTTTTACTATTCCTTTCTGTCTCCCACCCAGTTATACAATTAAAAGTAGTTTAATGTTATCAAAACACAATGAGGGAAACTATAAAATTTTTTAGATATTTGAAAACTGGATATGCTAGCCCAACAATTGTAAAATACTACAGTATGTGACTACGTACTGTTATGACTTTTTTCTATTTCACAGGACCTCCAAGTCCAGCACAGTTGCTATGGATTATAACAACCATACAGAGCACCCAGCATGTTTCACGCTTTGTCTTGTTTGGTGCTTTACTTACTTTTTAATTTCAATGATTTCTCTGTATAGTTGAGTTGTAACTTGTATTGCAAAATGGAAAAGCGAAAGAGAAAGAAAACATTTAAGTAGCATGGAAACAGAGAATACAGTTCCTTGAAAAAGCAAGAAACAACTCAGATCCCAAAAAGGTTTTGATCCAAACAACCTTGTGTGATGCTGAGTGCCTTCATTCCAGGTAAAAGCCTGATTTTCTGAAGTATTTTTTGTGTTTGTCAGAGTGTCTCAAGAAAAGGTACTCCCTCACAGGCGCAAAAGGTTTAAGGTGTGCTCTTCTTGACCTTTTTCTTAAACTCAGTTTCTCTCCCTGACTTTCTTCAGGTTTCTTCAGTTAAATATAGCTTGGTTGGCCACCCTTCATATTGGCATTAAATTTCAGTACGAATATTATACGCTGTAACATCCTTGATGAGACACATAAAAGTCTAACTTTTATGGGCTTTCCTATTCCTAAATGAACCCATGAGACCTGTAAACCTAAAATACTGAGTTGAGATGAGATTCATGATATAGATTTTCTAAAATACTGTAACCTGAGGAACGCATCACTGTATTAAAGTATCCCAGAAACTTTGGAATCCTTTTTTTCTATTTCAAATCAACAGCTGATTTGAGAGCTGTTGGTATCTATGCAGAATTTGCAAATATCAAGGGGTTTTTTATCCTACAAAAAGCCTTCCCATTTGACTGAGACCTTAAATGTTCTCTGAAACCCTTAGAAGAAAGATACAGCTGAACTACAGTGTTTTTCCTAGTTTTTTTATTTTTCCAGTAATAACTCTTCATTTTTTAAAAATAGTATTCTATTCACTGTCTAATGCTATCTTACAAAATCACAGAAAATAGGTAATTTTGCTCTTTTCCCTAGACCAGTGTCATAAATCCTTTTTTTTTTTTTTTTTTTCAAAACAAAAGGTTTTGTTTGTGATATTCTTCTTGAGCCAGAGCAGCATTAATATGTCAACATGGAGTTTTTTCAAGGATCAAAGAATGAATTCAAATGGTTTCATTGGGTAAATGGCCCTCAGCTAATGGAGAGGTCTTTGTGTCAATGAAGAATGCAGATGTTCTGCATCATACATCATGAAAATATATGATGATTCCATTCATAGAATCACAGAATCATAGAATGGTTTGGGTTGGAAGGGACCTTAAAGATCATCTAGCTCCAACTGCCCTGACATGGGCAGGGACATCTTCCGGTAGACCAGGTTGCTCAAAGCCCCGTCCAACCTGGCCTTGAACACTTCCAGGGAGGGGGCAGCCACAGCTTCTCTGGGCAACCTGTTCCAGTGTCTCACCACCCTCACAGTAAAGAATTTCTTCCTAATATCTAATCTAAATCTGCCCTTTTTCAGCTTAAAGCCATTATCCCTTGTCCTATCACTACATGTACTTGTAAAAAGTCTCCAGATTTCTTGTAGGCTCCCTTTAGGTACTAGAAGTCTGCTATAAGGGTCTCCCTGGAGCCTTCTCTTCTCCAGGCTGAACAACTCCAGTCTGGCCTCCTCTGGACTCACTTGAGCAAGTCCATGTCCTTCTTATGTTTGGGGCCTCAGAGCTGGATGCCGTACTGCAGATGGAGTTTCATGAGAGCAGAGCAGAGGGGAAGAATCACCTCCCTCAATCTCCTGGCCACACTTCTCTTGATGCAGTCCAGGATACGGTTGGCTTTCTGGGCTGTGAGTGCACATTGCTGGCTCATAGTCAGTTTTCCATCCACTAATACTCCCAAGTCCTTCTCCACAGTGTTGCTCTCAATCCAGTCATCACCCAGCCTGTGGCTATGGTGGGATTGCCTTGACCCATATGCAGGACCTTGCACTTGTCCAGGTTGAACTTCATGAGATTTGCACGGGCCCACTTCTCAAGCCTGTCCAGGTCCCTCTGGATGGCACATCCCTTCCCTCCAGTGTGTCAACCACACCACACAGCTTGGTGTTGTCAGCAAACTTGCTGAGGGAGCACTCAATCCCATTGTTCATGTTGCCAACAAAGGTGTTAAACAGCATCGGTCCCAATACTGACCCCTGAGGAACGCCACTTGTCACTGTTCTCCACTTGGACATCGAGACGTTGACTGCAACTCTTTGAGTGCAACCATCCAGCCAATTCTTTATCAACCAAGTGGTCCATTGGTCAATCCATGTCTCTCCAATTTAGAGACAAAGATGTCATGAGGGACAATGTCAACTGCTTTGCACAAATCCAGGTAGATGACATCAGATGATCTTCCCTTATCCAGCAATGCTGTAACACCATTGTAGAAGGTCACCAAATTTGTCAGGCATGATTTTCCCTTAGTGAAGCCATGTTGGCTGTCACTAATCACCTCCTTATTTTCTGTGTCCCCTATAATAGTTTCCAGGAGGATTTGTTTCCATGATCTTGCCAGGCACAGAGGTGAGACTGACTGGCCTGTAGTTCCCTGGTTCTTCCTTTTTTTCTTTTCTAAAAATAAGGGTTATGTTTCCTCTTTTCAATGTCACCAAACTTCTCAAATATGATGGTTAGTGGCTTAGCCACTTCATCTGCCAGTTGCAGATGCATCCCATCAGGTGCCATGGACTTGTGCACCTTCAGGTTCCTTCGATTGTCTCGAACCTGATCTTCTCCTATGGTGGGCAGTTCTTCATTCACCAAGTCCCCGAGTTTGCCTTCTGTGACTAGGGCAGTGTGGCTGGACCACTTGCTGGTGAAGACTGAGGCAAAATATTGTTGAGTACCTCAGCCTTCTCCATGTCCTGGGTAACCACCACTACGCCTCCACTACATACCACTTACATCTCCATTATAAAAGATATTTCAGGTAATTTTATTTCACTCTACAGCATTGTGATCTTTCAAGTATTTCCCTCTAGAAACTGATAAAAAATTGTTTCTTCCTCTCAGTATTGAAATACATAGATAGCACAAAAGAAATATAGTGAACTTTTAAATAAAATTATACTGGTTGTAAGAAGAAACAGGTATATTTAACTGGTAACCCAATAAGCATCTCCTGTGTAATTGGGACAAGGCCAAGAAGAGAAAGTAGTCTAAACTCTTTAATTACCAAACAACAAATGAATATAAGATGTTATCCAACAGTTATCAGACACCTCATAGAACATGGCATTTCCCATGCTTCAGTCTCAAACACCTTGACCCTTTTTAATGAAGAAAAAGGAGAAAAAGAAGATTTTTCTCCCTAATTTTCTGATAGAAGCCCATAGCAGTGATAGCGGTGAAAAGAGATATCAGACAAAGGAAGAAAAGAAGTATCTCCTATGCTTTTAATAAGGATCATCATATTTTAAATGAAAATAAGAAAAATCTTAGACCTCAGATTCTGGGACAGATTTGTTAATCTGTCTTCTGTTAAACAAACTGAGATCTGCCACTGACCATTTCCTTTCCTAGTCCTTAAAGTCTCCTATGGTGTTTTGCTGATTAAGGATACCAATTAAACTTGGACACCAGAGTGAAAAGAGTAGGAGTATTTTACTGGGGATAACTAAATAATGTAGAAGAGTAATACAGAAAACATGCAGTAAGAAAAGGCATAATAGTGCACATAAAGCAAACAAATAGGAAAATACAGGGCAATGCTTCAAATCATTACTACATGAGAGAGAATAGTAATTAAGAAAGATACATCACCACTTGCATATGTTGCCATTATCCAGATCCACAGTCACTGGGGACCCCTGATTCCATCAAGGATTTGGAGAACCTGTCCCAGAAAGTGGGAAATCCTACGTGATGCGTCCATCCGTAGGTGAGGCATCCAAAGTCGCTGCAGGCGGGTCCAGCCTTATATACCAAAAATCAGCAAGCCAGAATAGCTGGCAACTTTGCTTTGAGTGGAAAACATCTGGTGTCACTTTCCAATTAGATTCCCCCAGAGCCTGGCCAGGGCTCAAGGGAGAAGCTAAGGGAGTTTCCCTGCTTATCTAATTTATTTATGTTCTTTTTAGAACAAGGCCACACGTCTGGTCCCAAGGCTGGACAGCTGGCTTCATGGCTTTGTTAACTTGCCTCTACACAAAGAAGAAGAAAGATACATTCAGGATAGACATGTTTTCACTACATTCATCATCAGTAATGAGTATATGATATCTAAGCTACTACATCTTTCATTAATGAGTGTGAGAAACGCTTAGTTGCCAATTATCAATGGCTCAGACAGGATGTGGTGTGAAGCACTCTTTATTACGTTCTTGCAAGACTGGGCGCCCCATCAGGTGGACACACCTAACAGCCATCGTGCAATGGTTTATATCCCTTTCTCCCAACCGCGAGTTCCCTCCCCTGATTCCTCATTGGCTGAGTACTACAGGGTGTACAGACTTCCCGAACCACCTACCAATACGCCCCTTCATGTATGTGTTCATACATCGCATGTTCATGGAAATGAACCTTGGCTTTCTCCAGGGCGGAGAAGTTAATATGCATGAGCTCATCACGCAAGCGTAATAAGATGGAAAAGTTCAAAATTCAGGTTTCCCAAGTCTTTCGGTATCTGCATCTATCTAAAGACAGTTCCAAGTACTGGGTCATCACAGTTGACAAAAAGACCACTTGCCTTCTAGCCCTAGGCCAGCGATTTCAATGGTTGTGAATTGCTCTTGTTGATTGCTTTGGTGAATCGCTCCTGCCTTTCCTATTGGGCTTATTATGCGAAAACAACATTCTTTCCCTTACAAGAACATACATATTTTGTTAATGACTACATACTAATCAGCTTTGGCTCGGGGCTTGTTCAAGCTTCAATACTTCAACACTTTAGCACTTTTTACATCAGCATAGGTGGTTTGTTATAACTTAGTACAATACCTACTAGCACAATGGTTATCAATTATAAAATATACAGGATTCATCTATAGGTCAACTCTGGCTTGGGCCTATCGTCCAAGCTCTAGCACTTCATATGGTTGAATACTTTTAATTTAGGCAATGACAAGTCCATGTTATCCAGTTGTTAAATCCTGATGAAATAATTATATGCTTTGTTTTTTTCTAACATTTACCTCACTTTGAGAGGCCACAGAGCCTTTGGGCACAGACACACAGTGTCAGGTTCCTGTTGTACTCCATGGTTTCACTAAAAGAAGTTTCAGGAGCCATGAGTAAGAGCTACTACATGACATACTGAAAATTATGCGGGTGAAGAATTTGAAAATGTCAAAGGTGAGGAGATTCTTTATATGGTCTTTCCATACCAGATATGAAAAGCAAACTTAATACAGCAGGGGAATGCAAAAAAAAATTGTCAAAAGCAGAAGCACACAGCTATAATTTCTAAATTGGTTAATTTTTCATTTGTTTTCTTTTTTCTCCTGCTATGTCAATTCACTGATTACTTGTAATTTTTGTTTTGCATGTGGTAAAAGAAACACAGTTACAACATTGCGGTCTTTCATCTAATTTATTAAATACAATTTAACAATATTTTATAAATTCAGTAGGTGAAGAAGATCATCTTTGTATGAGGAATATGACTGTTATGCTCTTGGTATTACTCAAAATGAAGTTTTCACAGATTCTTTAGCAATTCTCAATGCTTCAGAAATGTTTGTGATTTCTATTTTGTATGTTGGAGAGAACAAGTGTTTTCTAGCTAATTTAAATGATGAAACAGATTTAAGCAAATTAGAATTAAGTTAGTCTCATTATAATGTTAATTTCAAAGTCAGCTTATTTCTAATATTTTAGATTTTTGAGCTATTTTTGTTTAGAAACAGCCTCTTCCCCTATCAGACTATCACCAAGGCAAATTTTCTTTGAAGATATATCTGAAAGATTTTTTTTTCCTAGCTTATAGCAGGCAGATTTGCAGGGTGGAGGGGAGGAAAGGTAGTATATAACAATGACGGTAGCAGCAAGAATTTCTTGTCAGTGGAGAAAGCAGCATTTTGAAGAAAGTGTACAGCTTCTTATTTGTACAATACATATTCTAACTAAGTAAGGAGGTAGCATACTTCTTTTTTTAATAACTTAAATAAACTTGTTTGAGGTTTTGGTTTATTTGGGGTTTTTTTGAGTTTTGGGTTTTTTTTTTTCCTTCAGCAGGTAGCCAATATTCTAGGTTTATAGGTTGTTTCCATTGTTAAGAGAAATTACTGATGGAGCTTAGTTATTTTGTGTTCAGTGTTTTTGATTTTCATGAGCAAGTAAATGGCCTTGTCAAGCCAGAGGAAACAATTTGCTCCTTCTCAGTTTTCTGACCAGCTTCTTCAGTTAATATAAGCACTTGTCCACAGTTTTCATTCCCATGAATCTTGCATTTCTTCTGACTTCCTGTTGCCTTTTGTGTCCTTTCACATACAGGCACACACCATTTCACTGGTAGAATATAAGTAATACAGCTTCCACATATTTTATACAGCTCCAGGGAACTTATTCTGAAATTGTTCTCAGATGTTTTATTGAACTCTTGTTTGGGACAGTGACTTCAATTTTTTCAGCCACTTTCCACCTTTATGTTGTTTTAAATGCTTCCTCCGTTTAGCCAGGCTGACAAGTGGATCCAGTGATATTGGTGAAGTAAGTCACTGCCCATTTAACAAAGGCAAGAGGACAGGCAGCTTTCAGATTTCTCCAGCATTACCACTGTCAGATTCTACTACCATAAAAAGCAACATGTAAGCAGTGGGGCTATGCACTATACTGTGCAGGGAGTTGCATGCTTGTCAGGACAGAAAGATAGAGCCTTGGGCTCCTTCCTTGTCATTGGTGTTTGGAGTGGGTGTCTTGCAGTTGTATATAGGGAACTATCCGTCTTCAGTGAAACATGGTACAAACATAATTAAAATGTGGGAAGAAGAGAAGGAGAAAGGGAGTATTTACTGTCTTTAACATTTCTTCATGAGAAAGTAAATCTGCCTTCCAGCTTTCTGTATCTAAGAAGTCTGGAAGGATCTTTGTCTTTATTGTAGGTACAACTAGTTGCATAAAAGATTAATGTGATTTTTTCATAGCTGAAAAACACTATTAATATTGATAAACAACATTAAAATAACATATTCTGGTGGAGCTATATATCTTATTTGAAAAGCAATATTTTAAGTCAATAATGTATCATAGCATGTCCACAGTCTGAAGTTATCCTGCAGATGAATGGACGACCCACAGCTTATGCTTTAAAACACAGATATGGATAAAAAATATGAGTGTCCAGAGCTCAGGGCTATTTCTTTCTGGACTCTAAGGTGGTGTATCTATGCTGGTTTTTATTTGATGTCCACATTAATGTTTTGGCAGTGAGGGTACCTCAAGGGTGGCCTCTGTGAGAATGGATCAGAGGCTGACCATGCTGGATGCAGCCAGTTCCAACCATCTCTGCCACAGATCCACCACAAGACAAAGCTGAGCCCATCAGTGAAAAAACATGGGACAAAACACTGCGCAGCAGTGTGAGAGAGAGAAATGAGGGGAAAAAAGTATGAGAAACAGCCCTGCAGACACCAAGGTCAGAGTAGTAGGACGGGTGGAGGTGCTCCAGGTGCCACAGCAGAGCAGCTTGTGAAGACCAGAGTGGAGCAGGTGTTCCCCTGTAGACTATGGAAAAGACCAGACCAGAGCAGGCAGATATCTCCTGAAAGAAGTTGCAGATCATGGAGACCCCATGCTGGAGGAGGTTCTCTTGACAGGAACTGTGGCTGGTGGAGAGCCCACTCTGGATCAGGTTTATCCTGAAGGACTGCAGCTTGGGGAGAGGACCCAGGCAGGAGCAGTTCTTGAAGGGTGTCAGCCCATGGGAAAGACCCATGTTGAAAAACATAGGAAAACAGGGGAAAAGTGTGAGGAGCAAGGAGTGGCAGAGAGGAACTGGCATGGCCTGACTGCAACCCCCTACTCCCCATTGCTGTTGCACTGCTCAGGGTGTGGGGAGATGGAGGAGTCAGGAACAAAGGAGTGAAGTTGAGACTGGGAAAAAGGGTGTAGTGGGAGGAAGGTGGTTTAGATTTTGTCTTTATTTCTCAGTATACAAATCTATTTTAATTAACAATGAACTAAATTAATTTTCCCCAAGTCAAGCCCATTTTGCCCATGATGGTAATTGGTAAGTGATCTCCCTGTCTTTATATTGATCCATGAGCTCTTCAATCTTTTCTTCCCCTGTCCTGTTGAGGAGGAGGGTGAGAGAGAAGCTGGGTGGGCGCTTGGCAGCCACATAAGGTCTACCCACCTTGCTGAAAGCTAAATATCTAAGCCCTTGTAAATCACTCTAGGCTTCATTTTGTAATCAGTGGATGGTATCCTTTTAGACATCTAGATTTCTATCCTTGTTTCATTCTTGTAAGTTCTGGAAACCAATTTTGATGTGCAGTCAGAGAATATAAACTCTTTAGACTTTACTAGCTTTGTTTCCTGTAATAATCATTAACAGGAGAATAGTTACTTTCTTTTGCAATCCATTTTCATTCTTTTTTTTTTTTTTAACTTAATTTCCTTTTATGCCAGAAGAAATAAGGATCAAAATGGCAGCCAAAGGGGTTTGGAAAAGTATTTATAAAATTATAAGGATTACATTGTGCTATATATCTATTTTGTCGATATGGGCATTACTACACTCTCCTTATTGATCCTAGTAATGCCATCAGTATCCAAGGGAAAAAAAGGTATTTTTGACCCCTTTTTCATAAAAGTGAATTGCTTTATTCTTTTGGCTGTTTATCAATACTGTTATCATACAATAACTGACTGGTGACAAGAATTTAATTTCTCAGTGGTATCTAATCTAATCTGTAAATTATATTACTGAACCTTACTCATTCCGCCTGACATACTTTGCATTTTGACTGGCTGGTCATACAGCCTCCCTTTTGAGATTTAGATTGCCAGAAATGTAACAGAGAATAAGAATGGCTTACTGCCAATCAAATTACAGAACACTGAAAAGGTCAGGGTTACACAGTATATTACTCTCTTGCAGAGATTGTACTGGACATTAAAATTCTCTGATGTCTCATTTCACTGACAAAGATTGTAATGAGAACAGGAAACAGCACAGGATGGATCAGGCTTTGTGTACACAATTTTTATGAGGATGAGAAATGGAAAAAACAAACAAACAAAAAAAACCAAAAAAAACCCACCGGAAAACCAACCCATTCTTATTATATCTAGAATTCTAATATATGGGGTTCTTCAGTAGGAAAATCCAAAGAAAAATTACTTAGATCAGAACTGTCCTGTCAGCTCTGTGGTAGAGACAGAATATATTAATTCTTTCTCAGGAGTACAGTATGAAGTGAATTGTGGGAGAAAATGAACAGATCTAAATGGTAGGTAAGTTGCACCAGACAGTTTCCTGCTGTATTTTACCGTCTGCTCTGCAAAATTCAAAGTAGATGCTCTAGCTATCACTTCAGGGTAGAGTGAAATCAAAGCTCAAAACCTCTTCCACACTGGATGAATTCCTGGATGAATAGCAAAGTAGCATATGACAGGAAAGTTGGCATTTCTGGACTCAGGGACCCTTGGTGAAATCAGTCTTTAAGCTCATTACCATTTTACCATTTGGGACTTGGTCCAAAGGTCCTGTAGCTTATGTCTCAATTATCACACACAAATAGTACCACAGCTTGACATTCTAATTCCAGAGCAGTTTATTACCTCTTTCTCTTACAGAAAATGTCTACAAAAAGGAATGGGTAAGTTGCCTTTAATTTCTTTTGGGTCATATGTTTGTGTCTATGTTATGGGAGAGTTTGTATCCATCTTCTCCTTCACATCTTAGATAAGTGGGAGTAGCTGGGAAAAAATAATAGAAGTTTAGGCAGTCTTTTCTCACAGCCATCTTTTTCTATAGTAAAAAATTCCTTAAATGGAGCATAGTCTAGAGTTAAGATATGACCATAATAGTAAAAAAAAAAAAAGAGAAAATATGGAGAGAAAAAAATAAAGAGCAGTAACATAAAAGATTAGGATAAATGTTTACCAAAAAGGCCAAGCAGAGAGTATGACTACTGAAGACTTAAAATCATAATTCCTTTCCTTGCAGGAAGGAATTCTTCAGAGTAGATGCCCTGTATCAGAAAATGTGTTTTTAAAAGGAAGTAGCAGTTATATTGAGGCTCTTATGAAACTTATTTATTTGTTTACTTTCATTGTTGTAATGTAAATCCTGCAGAAATTCTACAATATCATCCTTCATCTGGTGTCTTACTGTTTTGTGAATACATTTTAGTAGTATCTTCATGTAAGCAAAAATGTACCAAAACCAAGAACTAGCATAGAATTGTCCCTAGATCCACCAAAGTGCAGTGAATGGCATAATACAGCAGAAGAAAACACATGGCTAAAACTCTATGGCAGAGATTAGGAGACCTAGGTCCAATTTCTGTTTTGTTCTTTTTCTTGAAATTTCACGTATTTCTGTAAAATTCACTTTCTAAATGGCAAATGCGATGGTTTTGGTAGCTTTTACTGGTACTGCAGTGGCAAGTGTATTCATGTTTTTTAGTCCCACAGGTATTACTGTGATGTCAGTCAAGGATTTGCCTATATTTGAAGCTGTTGATAACTGCCATGTAAGTCTGTATTACTACTTGTAGTATGCACATTAATGGTAGAGTCTGGGCTTTCTTTACTGTCCCTTATAATATGGTAGGAAATACCACATCTTAAAGTATTAATAAAAAAACATTTCTCCCTCCTGACACCTCTCCACCCCATAATATATGCTCTTCAAACCACTGGTAACGTTGACCTAGAACTGATACTTTCAGATGGATATTAAAAAACTAACCATTCTGGGGGGAGAATAACACAGTATTTGGCCTAATTTTGGTTTCGGAAACAATTTCATTACATGAATATAAAGTTTTGATCAATTGGTTTGAGAATTCAGACCAGATACTGACAGAGTATTTTTAAAATTAATTTTATTCCATTACAGCTAAACTTTTCAATGTTTAGTACAGAAGGATTAATGGCAATACTTTGGCCACGCAGAGTAATTTCTAGGAAATTACTAAAAAGGAAAATCATTGGCCACACAGAGTAATTTCTACTGCAAAATAATATTTCTTAAATTTTTCTGTTTCATTAATTCTCTCCCTCGCGGTTTTAGAAAAATTATTGCAATATACCCAAATTACAGAGGCATCCACACATTTGCTTTTTTAGAACAGCTTGAGAAGGGAAAGAATCATGTTGATTAAATATAAAAAGACTGGCCAGTATTAGACAATATTTTCCTCTAAGAGTTTTCAGTAGTAAAAAGAAGATACAAAGCAAACTAAATATTCTCTTATGTGACTCCTCTAAACCATGAACAAAGCCTATGCCACTATGTTCATCAGCTATGAATTCTGAGTGTGTAGGGAAGGTGTTGTATACAACTCTTGCAAAAATATACATGATCATTAAAATGGTACCTAATTCCATCTACCAGCCAGGGGACAGTTTGCAGTAGGATTTGATGGCAGTGAAAGCCATAGTCTGGTCTAAACATGTAAGGCAATCTATTAATGCATTTTATAATGTTCATGTTTGGATTCTCTTAGTCCTCAGCCAGGGAACCAAACTTTTGAATATTAGATTTGGTAGTTATCCACTGTCCATAGCTGACTTGATGGCTCCTAGTGACCTTTTCATATGAATTGTCTCTGTAGATCACTGTAGAGCATGAAGGTACATGCTAGTGCATGACAGGGGATCAGTCTTTGACAGATTAAAGGAAAGGGTGGGAGAACAAGGTTTCAGTGGTATTATTACATGTTGAACTTAATTGATCACTTCCCCAAATTAATTTGCTTTTCCTCATTTGGCTGTCACTAGGAGGTATGAAGACTTTTTATCCTTTTTCATAGCACCTTTTAAGCTGTAGGTAGAAGATGTTGAAAGATTGGAACCTATTCTGTAGGGGACCACCAAAATGACTAGGCAGCTGGAGCACATGTCACAGAGAAAAGTCTGAGAGAACTGGTTTTATACTTTTTCAAGAAGGGAAGTCTAGTGGAGATTTATTGTTGTCTTCAACTATGTTAATGAGAGATGTAGAGAAGAGACAGACTTTTTATGAAGGTATAAAGTAAAATTATAGTAAGCAACAGGAACAAGTTGCAACAAGGAAAGTTCTGATTAGGTATTAGGGGAAAAAATTATAATGAGGATGGTGAAACATTGGAACATATCATCCAGAGAGGATGCAGAACCTCAGTCTTCCAAGATATTCTAAACCAAACTGTACAAGGGTCTGAGCAACAAGATGTAAGTTGATCCTGCTCTACCTGGGGGCTTGAAGCAGATGAGATCCAGCAGCCCTTTCCAATGTTCATTATTCTATGATTCCATAGTTTCTCGCCTAATTTGCAGGTGATGTTACAACATTTATTTGTCAGTGGAAAAACACAAATTATTTCTCAGCACAATTTCAGAGTCAAGAATATGACCATTCCTATTTCTCAAAGTCAGAGAAAGCTAGTAGTGATCTGTAGTGATCATTATTTGCATACGAATATAGAAAAGAGGATTGTTGGGGAAAGAGAAAAAGCATGAACTCTTGCAAAGTTTAGAAAAAAATCTATACTTATTGCATGAGGTTCATGAAAAATGTTACACAGGTATGTGTTTTACCTTCCTTATCATAGGCTGTGTTATTTAGGTTGTGCTATTTATTGTTCTTGACAAAATCATTAGGAAGAGAAGAGAGAGACCAGTTATAATGTTCTGTATAATCTGGAAGTGATTGGTACAAACTATGAAACTCTTTGACCTTTCTAATGTTCTAACAGTCAATTTGATAACCTTTCTCAATTCTCGTTCTTCAGAGCATCAATCACCCTGAAAAGCAGAAGGAAAAAAAAAAAAAAAAAAAAGCAGAGGCTACTACCCAGATGAACAAAAAAATGTAGGGACAGAGTTGGTTTTGACTGCTTGGATTTGTTATATGACTACTAGAAGCTTGCACAATTGATTGCTCATTTAACGCCATTAAGTCCTGTCTTGGAATTGCTTAAAATTAAAGTCCTGTTGTCACAAATGCTGTGAGAGAGAGCTCTTGGTGGATTGCTTGAAATAGATACTTGTAGTTTGCATGGGTTGTTCTTTACAAGGCAAAGTCTGCATTTTAAAGCTTACAGTGTAAATATAATGTATTGAAAAAATAAAACCAAAAAGAACCCCAAGCAACACTATTTTACAAACTGGGTTGCAATAAGTCATTAAGAACCAGTGCTGGCATCTAAATGCTGCTGAGGCAGATCTGTAAATCCTGTAACAGATCAAATATCATAGATTATAATGCCAGAAGGGATACCAAATGTGTCCTACAGTAAAAGCTAGGATTAGTATTCTCACTTGATAGGGTCAGCTAGAGAAACAACCAATCTACTTCTTAATATTGTCTCTGATGCACCGTTAGAACTCTCTGTAAGTTAGTCTAGTAGCTAATTATCTCACAATTTAAATAAAGGGTCTTATTACAGGACTGAATTTACTTAGCTTCAATTTCTAAACACTGTAAATTGTTAAACTTCTATCAGCAGTGCATATAACTGACTTTTATGTTTATATGCAGAGATTTAGAGTGGGATTCATCTCAACTAAATTTAAAGGTGAGATTCAGTTTGAGATGAAGAGTCTTAAATTTGTGTGTGCAAATATAAGGGTCTGTAAGGTAAATTTCAAAAAATCCTCATTTTAGACAATGGAGTCAACAGCACTTGAAGGTCTATGCAGCTGGACAGCCAATAGGTTGAGCAAAATTACTCCCCAGGCTCTTTTGACTGTACCGTCCGTATCTCCATTGGCAATGACAGGATTTTAGACATTCACTACACAGGTAGTCACCTATTTTAGGTATCTTAGTTTGTGAATCACACTTTTGCTGAGTATCTTGCTTTCCACTGAACACTGGTAATTAAAATAATTTGCCAAAATCTGAAAAAATGGTATGTCTACTGTTATAGACTATCTTGCCAAAATGATGCAAGTTAGGACAAATTAAATTTCAATTATTTATTTTAGCAAGCGGCAATAAGCAAAACAGCGCTGGGCGGCCGGGGAGTCCCTGCTCCACCAACGGTGCGCACTCACTTCCCGAGGGTCCGTCTTTTTTATATCCTCCGCCTTCCGGTATCGGGTCTCTCTGAGAGGTGTACCCTGCATCTGCGCACTTTGCAGCCAGGGGGTCGCTCCATCCGGGTCTTCCTCGCGTCACCAACTCCTCGTATTTCCTGCTTTCCTGAGAGTGGCTCACAAAGCTTTTGTTTATATTTTACAGAGTATAGACACTACCCCTTTGTCCTTCTTCCCTTTGTCTTTCTCCCCTTTGTCCTTCTTCCCTTTCTCCCTCTTTTCAGTCTTTTGCACAATAGGAGTCCTTGCTTCAGCATTTCAACTTAGATAAGCACTTGCAGTCAGTTAGTCGTTACACGGTGTAATAGTTAAGATTAAGTTTAGGCTTACATAGTTTATGGAATAACATGTCACGAGCTCCCAGTATCTTTAATGGAATTTGATGAACAAACAGTTCACTGTCTATCACATCTACCCTTCTTCATAAAATGTGCCAAAGAAGGTTGTGTAGACACCTGAAAATGAGCAGTAAGATGGGAAAGTATTTCCACAATCAATAAGTGTCAGCCAATAAAGTCCTCTGACTGAACACATGTCCCAGTCTAATGTTGGGGTAGGTTTCGATATGATCCCAAGAGTGAGATCAAGACACAGGTCAAATGCTCTACACCCATACCAGTTTTTATTATTAGAAGTGAAGAGGAGTAATGATAGTACAGAATGGAAGGAAAAGACAGAAATCAAGCAAGCATCCAGAATAGAGTCACAAGAATAGTCACCACCATGGGTCCAGCAGCATTCCATTGGTCCTCAGTCTTCAGTTCTTCAGCAGTGGGTGCACACACAGCAAAGTTCTCTGTTGCCTTTTAAGCTCATTTTATCAGCTGATTTGCATACTTGACAAAGAGAGGCGGGTATTCCACAAACTCATTTCCATGAGAGATGAGGAAAAACGTGGAGCATGGGTTCTGCGCATACATTGAGGGTGAATAGGGTGCACCACCCATTGTCAAATTGAGTCCGTGGTCATGCTCACCCTGCCCACATTTGGTTTTGCCTCAGTTCCCACCAATCTGCTGACTTCACGCTTCTTGAGCAATCATCCTGCTTCTGGGGCAAAAATGATCACCTCTTATCAGTTCTTATCACCTCCTCACTGGTGAAGTCACAAAGGCATCTGCAAAGCATGCATGGCATCTGGCGTACACAATGGAGCTACAAAGTATTGGGCTTACACAATGGGGCCAGTGATCAGCGGTCCTTGTGCTTGATGAGAAACACCTGGTTTCACTCAGTCCACATTTCCCTCTCTTTGAAGCTTATCTAAGGAGTTCATCAATACAACTGCAAGGGAGTGGGAAGATGCATCCTTCAATACATTCCTGCTTCCTTGGGTGACATGCCTTAGACTAATTACAAAGGCCACAGCTGGTCCTTGATGAATGGTCAAGGCATTACTGACACCACTCCGTGACTCAAAGCACACACACAAGCAAACTTTGAGACAATCATCTGACATTTCAGTCTCTCACAACACAATATACCAAAAAAATGTAATCTTTTTTCTGGTGGGCTATAGTGTATGTCAAAACCCATTTTCTACAGGAAAGCCAGTTTAAGTCTCAACCACACAGAAATTATGACATCTTAAAACCACCATAGAACTCATCCAGAAAGTACTCAAGCATCTGTTTAAGTTTAAGCACTTTAGTATTTCCTTTAAAGTCAGTGTGCCAACTTGAGTGCTGAAAGTTAAGCAGATGGTTGAGTTCTCTGCTGGACTGGGGTCATTGCTTGTATTTCAGAGCATATGTGGACTCATGATAAAATAGACTGAAAATTAAATGACTGCAATTAAACTTCTGTGTATATGTTGTCTCCTGCTTTTGTTTAATTTACCTTTGTACTTTTCAGTTCTCGAGGGCTGCCCATAGCATCTGGTCCACCGTCTGCGTCTTGTATAGAGATTTGAAATATGCCTGCTAATAAGCTTCCACACATTAACTGATTAACACATAGAAGTTCAGGAACCTTTTTGAAGAGGCACAAAATAGCTGTGAAGTTCAAAACTAACACTGATGAATGACCTTAAACTCTAATCATGTTGCTTTCTGTCTCCTAAATATTTTTATGAGAGAACCTTTTACTTCCCTGACTGAGGAAAGGAAGTAGGGGTTGGAGGGACTACAAGGTCAGGAAGGAAAAGGAGAGAGATTTGTTTGTTTGCTGGTTTAATTAAGAAATGGATTTTTTTTCTGAAGGTTGTGATGCAATCAGATTGCATTTATGAGAGGAAAGGACTGGTGCCAAGGTCCTGCTTTGTTGCAACCTGTATTATAAATATGGATGAAAGCCAGACTGTGCTTACACAAGAAAGGTGCCAAGGATAGAGGTAGAACGGATTCTCTTCACTCTATTCATTCTTGGGGTAGAGAAAACAGAAGTTTCACATTTATAGAATCATAAATTCTTGCTGGTTCAGTGAAGAAGCTGGTGAAAAGAAAGATAGCACGAGGGTAGAAGGGAATGCTAGAAGGAAAAGAGATCCAAATCAAAAGCATCTGAGGCCTCAAACGGTCTTGCTTCAGGTGTGAGCAACAGGTTTTATGACCTATGAACTCTTCATTTCATTCAATTCTCACACCTAATATTGCTTAAATTACTCAGGATGTCTTGAGTTCCTCATGGCAAGGTCTTCAAATTGTATATGTTGAAGTAACTTCTCTGGATTTACTCAGATTTCTGAAATACAAAAAATAACAACATCTTTTTTACTGTTAGAGTGATTCAACATTGGAACGGGTTGCCCAGAAAGGCTGTGGAGTCTCTGTTCTTGGAGAAATTAAGCCCTGAGCAAACTGTCCTAGTCACTCCTGCTTTGAGCAGGGGCTCGACTATGCGATCTCCAGAATTACCTGCCAGCCTCAGCTATTCTAGTTGAAATGACCTATCCTCTGTTCTCCAACTAAACACCCTCTTCTATATCATTAGTAGATAAAAGTGGAGATATCACCATTGGTAGAGCATTGGTGGTCACAGTACACTGAAAGATATTCTGAGACTCAGAGAAAAAAAGTAATTTAAAAAGAAATGGAGTGTCCTCTTTATCCTGGAAATTTATGGTTCACCACTAACTTCTTCAGCACCAAAGCTACACACAACTAGCACCTGCAAAGGTTCTTCATCATCTTCCAAGGCATTGAGGTGAGGCTGACTGGCCTGTAGTTCCCTGCATCTTCTTTCTTGTCCTTTCTGAAGCTAAGAGTGACATTTTCTTTCCTCCAGTCCTCAGTCGCCATAATCATTCAAAGATTATCAAGAGTGGCGTCGAAATTGTATCAGCCAGATCTCTCAGCACTCATGGGGGGCATCCCATCAGGACCTATGGATTTATGTACATGTAGTTTGCTTAACTGTTCCCTGACCTGATCCTCTTCTACCATGGGTAAGATGTTCTTGATCCAGATTTTCTCCGTAATCTCTGGGACCTGGGATTCCTGATGGCTGGGCTTGCTAGTAAAAAATAAAGCAAAGAAGGGATCTAGTACCTCAGTCTTCTTCATATTCTGCGTCTCCAGGTCACCTACCCTTTTCAGCAGCAGGCCTACTTTTTCCTTAGTCTTCCTGTTGTCACCTATTCACTTACAGAATAACTTCTTGTTGTCTTTTACTTCTCTGGACAGAGTCAATTGCAGCTGGGCTTTGGTTTTCCTAATCTCTTCCCTGCATGTTTTGCAGTAGCTTTGTATGTGTACCAGGATATCTGTCCCTGCTTCCACCTTCTTTATACTTCCCCTTTGTGTTTGAGTTTGGCCAGGAGCCATCCTGCAGGCCATCCATGCAGGCCTCCTGGCACTTTTGCCTGACTTCCTACTTCATGGGGTGGACTGCTCTTGAGATCGGTGGACATGATCCTTGGATGTTAACCAGCTTTCCTGGGTCCCTTTTTCCTATATGACTTTTGTCTTCTTTTTGCCTTCTTTTTCTGCCTTCCTTTTTCATTCTTTTCTTACAGCCACTTGAATTTATTACCCACTAAGATGATTTTAAATCTTATTTAAGAAATACCATCCTTGATACTGATCAAGGGAAACCTCTTGTGGATAAATGCTCATGTATTTCAAGCACTCTGATGCTTTTTAATTCATGGTGAACTAGCAGAGAATGTAAATGTTATGCTGAAATGGAATTCACAGACAGAAGTAGAGATTAGAAATTATTATCATGAAATTATCATAATCAATAATTGTTGGAAATATATCTCAGGCAGAGAAGACTTTCAATTAATTGCTGGGTTTTTTAAGTACTTAAATTGATAGAATGTTTTTAATGCTTCAAAACAAGCAAAGAAATGAGGAAATCGGGAACTGACTGACTTCTATGCATTCCCATGTTAGAAGTCCTAGCCTATATTCAGAAGCAATTATTCAGTTTTTTAATTCAGTTCAGGTGTATAAACCCTAGAGACCATAGTGTTTCAAATCCACCAGTGGCCCTGGAAGATGCATCTTTGAATGTAATTATTTAGTCATAGTCATAGAATGGTTTGGGTTGGAAGGGACCTTAAAAATAATCTAGTTCCAATCTCCTGACATGGGCAGGGACATTTTCCACTACATCAGGTTGCTCAAAGCCCCGTCCAACCTGGCCTTGAACACTGACAGGGAGGGGGCATCCACAACTTCTCTGGGCAACCTGTTCCAGTGTCTCAACACCCTTGCAGCAAAGAATTTCTTCCTAAAATATAACCTATATCTACCTTCTTTCATTTTAAAACCATTAGCCCTCATCCTATCACTACACTCCCTGATAAAGAGTCCCTCCCCATCTTTCTTGTAGGCCTCCTTTAAGTACTGGCAGACCAATATAAGGTCTCCCCAGAGCCTTCTCTTCTCCAGGCTGAACAACTCAAAATCTCTCAGCCTGTCCTCATAAGGGAGGTGCTCCTGTCCCCTAATCATCTTCGTGGTCCTCCTCTGGACTTGCTCCAACAGGTCCACATTTTTCTTATGTTTAGGGCCCCAGAGCTGGATGCCATACTGCAAATGGGGTCTCATGAGAGCAGAATAGAGGGTTTACACACTTTAATAAAGAAAGAGTGAGACTATAAGAATATCTGAAATAAATTACTAGTAAACTTGGTAATTAGGAAATTAATATCAATCACATCAGAATTATTTTAACTGAAAGGGTAAGAAAAGATACAAAATGTTCTTACAGAATCTAAACTATACTTCTGCTACATGCAATTTAACTGTCAGGATTTGTGTCTTCTGTTCTACTACAGTTGAATTAGAATGATTTGGTTATTTTACTCATTTCCTTAAAAAAAATGTGGTTTGTTTCTCAAAGAGTTAAAAAAAGTTAAAAAACTTTAAGACAAGAGGCAAATTCTCAAGATTGAAATCACTGAGAGAACGAAAAAACTGGGACAAATTAGAAAAGAATATCATTAAAGAGGGTAAAAATTCTGTTCTTTAAGAAAGTATGTGTAATTCCCTTCCAAATGTGTTGTGAAGACAGAACTTAATACCATGGAAAAAAAGCAAGAAATTGTTTGCCTACTGATTCATTTGAGTGTTGCATAATGACGTCCAGTGATATGGTCAACCTGATTATAGTGGAGGTCAACACACATGTTGTCTTCTTGATTTATTATGTAATTATAACCTTATTCAGCTGTCAAATAAATCACTATGAGTCCTTTCATTGACTGCAATGGGAGCAGGATAGGAATCCAAATAATTTGATTTTTTAAATGTACCTTTTTGAATTTAATGACACATTATTTCTGAAATTATGGCAGAGGGCCTGGGAAAAACAAAACCCACCAGAAATAATAAACTGCAGCCTATATAATATCTTAAGGAGTAATGTTAATCTATTGCCTGAATCACTGTTTAAAATGTCTTCTTTTTTTTTTTTTTTTTTTTTACATTGTCATGTTTCTGCACTTTCTATCAGCTCATCAGTTATATGGTAATACAAACATTTCCCTATGTGCTCTTAACACACAGAAAAAATTCCATTGACTACATAAGCGGTAAGACCTATAGGAAGAAGCCAATAAGTACAGTAAATTTTACAATTTCCTTTCAAAATAGATCATCTATTTGTTGTTTAATACAGATTGAGACTGCTTGTTTTAGCACACAATTGTATGATTTGTCTAGGTTAGGAAAAAGAAACCTTTATTATACAGCTTCCTCAAATTTCCTAAAGAAATGATAATTTTTGTTACTAATACTATTCTTTATCATGAAAGAAGTTGAATATTTTTGCTGATAATAAATGGTAAATACATTTTAGACTCATAATTTGTAAACACAGACTGATAATTGCAATGCACCTACAGTTGCCCCAAAATAAAGTTATTATTTTGGGAAATCTGTATAGGTGTAATTTTCTATCTGCAAAAGCTGATGAATGAAAAGACAAATAACTTTTTTTTTCTTTTCTGTATTACTATCAAAACTGAGTTAACATGCTCAGAATAAGCAAAGCCCTGTTCCTGGGCATGTTTTGCCAAAGTATGAGCTTTGAAATATCCTTCCTTAGTCTGTAGAGTGTCATGCGTCAATTATTATTAAATTTGCTTAGCATAACCCACAAGTTTGGTACCCATAAAATACTTAAGAGATATGTGATATAATTCAGGTGCCATGGTGTCATTAGACTTAATATAGTCAGTATTACCCCCATTTACTGTTGCCTAATAAGATTACACTTATAAACTGTGATTTTTAATTTTCTTTTATCTTATGCTGAATCATCAACAATAGCAACCTGAAGAGACCATTTATTATTTGTGTTGCAATTAATGAGAATTTTTTTTTTTTTTCAGTGGAGAGGAGGATCAAACCAATTGTTATTTTCCATTGACATGTATTTTTTTCCCCTGATGCTTCTGAAAAGAATGCTGTAGGAAATATCACCCTATGGATGAAGCAGCAGCTGTCATCATCTCTTGGCTTCCATCACTGCAAATTAAGTAGTGTTGGCAGTACTTGCTTATAAGCTCTTACTTGATTCATAAATTATTCTGTCACTAATGCCCAACCTACCCATTCCATTATTGTACTTTAGGACAGTGATAACTTTTCTTGTCAAAGCAAATAGTTATAGGGACAGTATCAGGCAAGATCTGAGTGAAAACCAACAATAAAAATTAATATTACTGTATTATTTTGGCAAGGTCACAAAATACTTCTTTTCTTCATCCCTCCCAATACCACCTTCTATCTTGCCATGTAGCTGTGTTTGCATAGGTAGATATATTTCTCTTTGTGGAAGTACTCCAGGTGTCTCCTGATATGTGAATCTCTTAACAACTCCTAGGGCAGTTTAATGCTTTGTAAAACTTATTAGCCATCATGTAATGCTATTCATTTAGTAAACTATTAGTACCAAGCCCATCAGTCTCATAGCATAAGAATTTATCTCTTCTGCTAATGGCAAAATCCATATGTAGGTTTTATCTTGAGCTACTGTTATGTCACACCATTCAGGTTTCTAAGCTGAATTATTTTTCTTCCTGACTGTAACATCATGAATTATATATGATAATAGGTGACTCCACAGAGAATACATCATAATCTGGTACAGTTACACTAAGTGATTTCAGATGAACAGCAACAGAGTCTCAAAAATACTCATTCAATATCATGTTGCACCTCATCTCTTAATAATGAAAAAAGGTTAGCACATACTTTGTTTTAGTCCTCAAGCTTCTGTAGGTGCTCTTAAGATCAAAAGACTACATAATTGTTCTATGCATGAAGGTTCATCAGGGTAGTGGTGGCTGGAGTTGGGGGCTTAGGATTGAGTTTGAGAGATCTTTTTCATTGGGAGATATGAATCTTCTCATGAGAAGGCTTTAAAATATGAAACTTTCATGGGATTTCTCCACTGTATTTTTGATTTTTTGTCTGTTACACACAAAATATGAAAAAATGGATGCAGGTCAGCTGCTGAATTAAATTTCTTCACCATGTGTACTTTATTACTATATTAGAATGACAAAAAAATCACATTATAAAGGGGGGTTCTGCTTAGTTCTCTTTATAATAAAAAATATAAAGTATATTAATATGTCACCAGGCTACCATACTACTTACAACAGTAGAACTACATACAATAATTACATTTAATGTCATCCAAATTCCCATCAGAATGAGGAGATTGGTTTCTTTCAATAGTTGCTTGTATGATAAGTTAACGCTGTCTGCACAATTTGCATTAAAAATTATTCTTAGAGCTGCTTGAAAAAGATTTAAGGCCATAATCCTATTTTCTTTTTTTGTTGTTTTTTCAGAATTGCTTCATGGTCATATTAAAAGAATGTTGTTATGAATTTTACACTGGGGCATTTTTCTGTTTTGTTTGTGAACAGCAGGTTGTGGAAGGTAAGTGTTTGAAGTGAGAAAACAGTCCAAGTAACAGTGAGCATATGAGCCTTCTGTTATTTTTTCAGGAGGGATTTTTTTGGTTTGTTTTTCTGTACATGGGTTTAAGGTTATGATTAATCAATATAGTTTAATCAGTTTGAGCAAAGGTATATTGTTACACAGCACTAAGATGAGTTCAAACTGTTAAAAAGACAAACGTACAATGAACAACAGAAATGACTCTTCTCTGCTGCTACCAAAATCAATTTCAATAGCAATCACTTATGTTATAGCGGTCTACTTGTAATACAGTGAAAAGGTCAGTACAATTTCTTGCCTAGTTAGCAATGTAACTTTCAAGTTTCCCTGGGCAGGAGTTGTGATCACAGTGTCTGGCAAAGTCATTTTTCCATGGACCTTATGTTTGTCATTTATTCTCCAGAGCTCAACAGTTTGTCTGTAGTATTCTTAACTTCACAGACTGCTTTCTCTTCTTTCTCTTCTTTTAGCAAATTGATGATAACTACACACTTCTTGTCATTAAGAACCAACACTGCAGGGTAGTAATAAATAATGGCTGGTTTTCATGTTACTATTCTTAAACTTTTCACCCTTATACCCTGTGCAGCTTTGTCACTGCAAGCAGAAAATGTTATTGCTCTATGGTTGCACCAGCTCAGAAAAACAGAATGTAATTTGGACAGCCAGAAAAAAAAAAAAAAAAAAAAAAAAAAGGAATGCAATTAGGTAACTGTTAGTTGCTTATGAGCTAATATCTCAGTTGTGCTATAGAAGTCTGGGTAGAAGTGGAAAAAGTAAGATAACTCCTGAATAATCACTTCCTCTACAAATAGAAAGGACCATCAGCATGATTCAGAACACTTCCTAATGGAAGTATATTCTTCCTTTTTGCCCTGAGTAACCTACAGTAAAAAAGCATCTATTTTTTCATATTCAAGGATAACCTGTGAATTTTTGTTATCACTACAGATGTTCACACAGTTAACAAAGCTTTCAATCAAACACTGGAAGAACTCCGATTTCTGAGAGGTTTTTTGTTGCCCATTAAAATCAGTTTTCCACTGATTCTAAAGAAAACAGATCAGGTCTGTAATTCATTAATAAAATAGCTAGAATCAGTGCCAATGAAACTGGAAATTTATTTGGAAAATACTGCTTTTTATGATCAAATTTCACATTTTTATGAAAATGTTTCCAAAATAAGAATTAGAGAGAATGTTGACCCACTCTGGCTATTAAACTTATGGCTCCTTCTTATTTTAGAGTAGTAGTTTATATCTAGCTATATTAAATTCTTTAAAATTCTGCACTGTTAAAATATGCACAGTTGCATATAAAATCTGTGTTATTGGCTAAGTGTGTAGCCTCCATTCGTTACCTACTAGCCACACTAGTCAATGTTTTGGTAAGAAACTGACACACAGAAAGTCAAAGTCAGCATTGTACATCGAAATTTTTATCCTGAAAGAACATAAGACATTTAAAAAGAACTCCCAAAATAAATATTCTTTCCTTTTACTAAATGTATTCAAATAAAGTCTATGAAGGAAAAATAATGAAAATAAAACCTTCAAAAGAAGACTGGTTAGAATTAAAAGGAATGGAAGGAAAACAAGATATGAGGGAAAAGGAACAATGTGTAAGAAATGGCCCATAGACTTGAGAATTAAAAATAATTGAGTTTCCAACATTTTTAACCAATTTTGTAGTATATATCCCAGTAATTTGCAGCAGAAACTATGGTCCTGGATGAGTTATAAACTTAAAAAAAAAAAAAAAAATCACTCAATTTCATCTTTTTCTTCATGTTTTACTTATATAAAAGAATATTGCAAAGTCACAAAACATTTATGAAAGAAAAAAACAGTTTCATCTCTTCGTTTCTGGAAAATTGGTCCTTATTTTGTCCCACTGGTCTATGATTTGCAATTACAAGTTATGTCACTGGATTCAGTACTTTTTATTACACCTCTATTTCACTTCCTTTTCTTCCTTTCCTGTAATCTTTTACCATCTCCTGCTGTTTTGCAGAGAAAACTATCAGTTCTCCTGCCTATTTGCCTTTACATTTCATCTGTTTGATTGTGTTATTTCCCCTTCAATTGCTTTTGCCACTTGAGGTCTTAAGAGAGGAAAACTGTCTCCAAGATGATATTTCAAAAACAATTTAGCCAGCCTTCATGCATTGTTTTCTGAAGTAGCAGCACAATCAGTAGACGATACAATAACACCAATGGGTTTGCAGACGTGATGTGCGTCCCATGCCAACAATAGTTCTTACTTAAAACCATGCTGTCTCCCTTAAATATATCACTCTCTCAGACTTCTCTGATGCTTTGTAACCTGGAGAAAAAAAAAAAGAAAAAAAAAAAAAAAGGTTTTTTCCAAGTAAATTCATTCTACTCAGTGACCAGTTCCTGTCTATACTTATTCAGTGGATGTACAGTGAGTCTCCAATCTGAGCAGATAAAACTACAGCTATTACAATATTTGTAACAGGGAATACAGCATTGGTATAGACAAACCAAGTGGCCCTCTCCTTCACAAATATTTAGGTACAGTTTTCCTGAGCATTTTCTCTAGAAATTATTCTCCATTTTGCATAGTTAGTTCTGTGTCATTTATGTAAGTAAATGGGGTAGGATTTTCTACTCCACAAAGAAAAAAAAAAAAAAAAAAAAATCTAATCTTTCTGACCAGATCCTAGATCTCTGAAAAAGCCCCAGGCTGCATGTACCGTGTGCTCAGGCAGCAGAGCTGGGTTAGCCAAGAAGCTGTCTTAGTGTCCTTGAGATGGGTTCAGAAAAAAAAACCAAAACCTCGTAATGAGCAGGAGCAGAGAGAGCCCCACGCACGTGTGACATCAGGGCTAGTTTTTTAGCTCCACCTAGTGGAGTCTTGAAAGGTCTTCGCAAGTTTAGGTCATGTCAGTCCATCTGCACGCAAACCATCAGGATATTTATCTAACACTGGTCGTCCTTCAGCCACTTCAGCCGCCTCAGTCTTGCTATATTTGTGTTTTCGATCTCTCTTTCTCTCTCTGGGAAAGTGGCATACCAGTCTCCCGCAGTGAGGGCTCAGTACTTTCATTGTGAAGGTTGGTGCTCAAAAAACCATACATTTATTTGGATTGTTTTGGAAGTTAAGACTGCATAGATTCAATACTATAAGTCTAGGTAAAAGGTTCCTGAAATACAGGAATTCAGGAAGAGAAAAATAACAGCTTTCTTGGAGGTCAATAGATTCTTCCTCAAACCTTAGGCTAATACAGTTTGAGATCAGATCCCCAGTGGCTTTTGCATAGCACCACTATTTTTCTGAGAAAGTGGAATTTAAAATGATAGCCTTGAAAAAGCTAGACACATCTCTTGCTGTGTGCACATGTAGTCTTACAAATCAGATGAATTACACTGCATGAAGGGACTGAATTGCAGAAATATTTTTTAATAACCAAAAATCCTACCATTTGAAAATATTAGGTACCTTAAGGAGGTATGCAGTAGCCCTTTTGTTTTCCCTGTGTACAGTGCAAACCAAAGCTGGCCCTTTTCAAGAATTCAAGGGATGCATTTTTCCTGCACTCTCCTTCCAGAACAGGCTTCTTCCTACAGATGGGGGTAGAGAATGCAGCAAGACAAGGGAAACTGGAAGGTATATAAGCCCTTTGGAAAGGTTTCTTTCCAACATTTATTTATGTTAGGGGTTTGAACTTCTCTCTCTATGTACCTTGGAAGCCCTATACTTCTGTGTGATAAGCAAATAGATGTGCTCAGGATATGCGGGGAGCACACAGACTAGCACAGATGATGTTGCACTTCTCAGACCTAAGATTTCAGAGTGTCTTCATCTCTCTGGAATGATTTCATTGAGCTGAAAATATTATTAAGAACTCTACTATAGTAATAGATAATTTTTTATTTGGATTCCATTGAAATTTTTTGTATTGCATGAATAAGATAAAATTAAGTATTCAAAACAGATCATTGGACACTGGCCTCTGGATATACAGTGCTTCTGCAGGTCAGCAGTGATTGATGCTGCACATTCAGCCCATGTCACTGACTGGCCCACAAATCCTTGTCACAGCACAGTTACCTCAGTGTGTTCTGGTCACTCTTTATTCTTTTGCAAAAATTTTTGACATGGCACTGAACAAAAGATTCAAGCTGTTTAGGTAAGCACAAGACTAAATATTGGGATTTGTGGGAGACTATGGGCTCCCTCGGTGCAGCTAAACTGCTTTTCTTTCATATGACACAAGCTGGATTTCTTCATGGGTTCTAGGGAGTCCCAGAGACTGAGACTCTTCCTCTTTTCCCAAATTGTGGAAGTTAAACAGGGGTTGTAGAGTTTGGAGTGGGTGTGAGATACTCTCTGCCTCTGAAAAGGCAACAACTAGGTCAAGAGTAATTGGAAATCTGAAACATCTAAAAGTTCAAATGCAAAGCTGAGGCATGTGGATTCATACAAGGAGCAGAGGACCTGGTTGTGGGTAGGGGACTAATACAGGGACTGACTGAGTAAGACCTAGGCCTAGCTGGGAAGGTCCAGTTGTAGCAAAGGCAGGGAATCCAGCTAGGTTAAGCTCATAAAAGAAAGACTAGATGAATACTGTAGTGTCTAAGACCTATGCTAATTTGTAACATGCTCCTCTCTGTAAAAAAACTATAGAGCAGCAGAGGGTGTCATGCAGCAAAGAGCAACTCTTCATACACTAGTATTATTTTAATGATGCTGACCTGCTGGTTAATCAGAATAAATAAAATTAGAATAAATCGGAAATGTTGACAAACATAGTTCAATTTTCAGGAAGGGGCAAACAGAGAAAGAAATAAACATGTATCTTCACTCATACTCATAATTTACTTTAACCACTGCCATTATTTTGGGACACAGATTAAGATCTGTGGGTGCTCTGCATTAGCAAATTAGTGGAAGGCGTCCTTTTTGGTGTGAATTTGCCTTTTGTCTATATCTGGGAATCCTGTAGTACACACTAAGGAGCACCAGCAATGCATTCAATGTCCTGGTTGAAAGTTACTCATCAGGGCACCATTCAGAGCACACCTTGGCATAGCAGACCCAAGGTCTTCCAGCAATTGGCTTACTGCATGAGTTGTGCATGCCCAGAAGCAGCACCTGGTGCAAACTCCATTACATCTAAACACACAATGTGGACATAGAGCCTTGGAGAGATAATGGATCATAGCAAACATAACCATGATCATTTCCTCTTTGCACTCTAACAGAAATAGAAACAGAGATTTCACAGAATCACAGAATCACAGGACGGTTGAGGTTGGAAGGGACCTCTAGAGATCATCTGCTCAAGCAGGGCCACCTAGAGACAATTGCCCAGGACCTTGTCCAGACAGCTTTTAAATATCTCCAAGGTGGGAGACTTCACTACCTCTCTGGGCAACATGTGCCAGTCAGTGCTCAGTCACCCTCACAGCAAAAAAGTGTTTCTTCATGTTCAGATGGAGCTTCCTGTGTTTCAGTTTGTGCCTGTTGCCTCTTGTCCTGTCACTGGACACCACTGAAAAGAACCTGACTCTGTCCTCTTTGCATCCTCCCTTCAGGTATGTATAAAATCCCCCCTCAGCCTTCTCTCCTCCAGGCTCAACAGTCCCAGCTCTCTCAGTTTTTTTCTCATAGGAGAGATGCTCCAGACCCTTAGTTATCTTTGTGGCCCTTTGCTGGGCTCTCTCCAGTATGTCCATGTTTCTCATGTACTGAAGAGCACAAAAGTGGACACAGCACTCCAAGTGTGGCCTCACCAGTGTTGAGTAGAGGGGAAGGATCACATCCCTCATCCTGCTGGCAATACTTTGTCTAATGCAGCCATTAGCCTTCTTTGAAGCAAGGGCCCATTGCTGGCCCATTTCTATCATAAGCATAACATATTCTTTTATACCTACATGCTCAAGTTATGGAAAAAATATTTAGGAGTCATACTGCATCCAGAATCTTTACCTAGCTATGCCTATATCTTAACTTATACCTAGCTAATAACGTTAACTATGTAAACAACTATCATCTCCTACAAGAAAAATGTCTAAATTCAATAAAAAACAAATAAAACAAAAATTCCTAAAGAAATTAACTAGAAATTAAAAATACCAGTCCTTCATTAATACAGAGTTGCAGTTTTTAGGTGATATCTTGCCGTGTGCCACAAAAGTTCAGTTCATTAAATGCAGGTTTTTGCAAATAAGCACAGTCAAATCTGAAAAGTACTGCTGCTTAATTTTGTCCTTTTCAGTAAATGCCCTGACACAATACGCAGTGTATACATAACTTCTGTCTTTGAACTGTACTGAAAGAGAAAGTACCTACAATTGCCCTGTAATCAAACACTTAGGGTAAATTTAGACCATACAGTGGAGCACAGTGCAGAGTTTCCAAGGCTTGCAGAGATGAGAGCCAGTATAGCTGCATAACCACTGCAGTCTGGAGAGGAAAGATTTACTATTTTGGTGCAGGGTTGCATGAATGAAGCAGTATTTTTTCCAGATTGAATCTGGCTTGTATCCAAACATTTAGAGCCCACTGTACCTTCCAGATATTTGTATGGCCACATTAGTGAGTGTAAAGCCTCCACAGACATCTCCTTAGTTTAGTCCACAAAGATACAGAAATTCTTTCCTGTCCAAATTACTTTTATGTCTTAATTCTACTTATCCTTTGTCACGACTTGGACTGGAAGCCCAGAGAATCGCAACAGTTCTGTGATCCCCTTGGGTTAAATTAAGGTGAAACAACACCAAACCACTGGTTAAAAGGAAAATTTCCCAAGATCATAATAGCCTCTGTTGCAGTTTCATTTCCAGGTTACCAGCATTTCACCTGAGGAGTTGGCTGTGGCTTAGACCATCTAAAAACATCTGTAACCCAGATCCGTTTTTTCAGGGCAAATGCCATTGTGATCAGTGATATCAGCTCGGAGCACTGATATCTGAGCACCTGTGTCTACTAGAAATGTAACTGGAGTTTTAAGGGGGCCAAGGGGAATGATAATCAACAAGTCTCCGTTACTATTTTCTGTGATCCTCCTTAAATGGATCCACCCGTCATCCCCTGGCTCACTTACTGGGGATGACACATGTAGTTTCCCAACCCAAAATCAATCAAGTTCTTTTCAGGGGCAGTACATGTCTGAGACGCAATTACCACCATCTCACTAGGTTTCAGTCCTGCTCCCACCCTGTCTCGGGAGGTCTGCTCAATTTGGGGGCGTCCTTCTCTTTGTCTTTCCAGGCTCAAATGAGTTTTTCTAACATCATAGTGGGCATACCATCCATTAAATCTCCAGGAACCCCCTTTGAAATGCCCTCTGTCCATAGTGTGTATCTCTTACTATCAGGAGGTTGTGTCTGCTTCACCGAGGGAGGTCTGGAGTTACACAAGGGCTTAGCTTTTATCTCCCCATCTCCTTCCACCCTCCTAAGGTCTGCTTTGGATTTTGTCTCTCCCAGAAAGGTGAATCCCATCCATCCCCCTTAATTAATCAACTCTTGTGCTACTTGTCCCCATGTTATCTCCAGAGGGCCACCCCTTCTCCAGGATTGGGGTGTTCTCAAACGATCTTGTAATTGCACTGCATATAATTTCAAGACATCAGGCAGTCCCCTTCTGAGAGGAAGCAATCTATCGGGATCTGCCACATATTGCACAGGAGAGGACTGTTGCAGAATCAGTAATCGGTCATGGATTAGCTGGAGACATGAAGCCTTTTGTATGCTGTCCAGAATATATCCTGCTGTCAGAGTCTTTATTGAGAAGGGGTCTCCCCTTTCCATAGGGTCCAATCCTCCAGCCCAATATGCTATTCTCTGGGTCAGGGATCAGGGTTCTTATTGTCATCCGTGGTTATAAAAACTCCCGGTCCCCAGTACCCTCTTGCCTCGTCTTCACTCAGCAAGATACGGTCACTCCCAGTAAGAGTTACTCTCCATACATATTCAGTTTCTGTTTCTCAGGGTCCCCGAGAATATTTTTCCTGAATTTTAGCCAAATCAGTAGGGGAGTTGGGGACAGTTCAGGTGGTGACTTGTTGGGCCCCTCCCCAACCGTCATCAACAGTCTCAGTTTTAATCAGTGGTCGCATAACAGCCTCTTCCCCCTCAAGGGAATATACTTCTTTTGCATGGTCTTTAAAAGGGTGTAACAATTTTAATTCTTTTCTCCCATCAGAATCTGCATTAATATTTTCTACAACAGTTTGGGAGCGGGTTTCATCCAATTGCTCTCTTAATATTTTCTCCCACTCCAGAGCCTCTGTTAAAGCGGTATGTAACCTTTGGTTAGTCACTTGCTCAGCAGCAAGTTGATCGGAGAGGCTTTTCATCACATTTTCCAATTGTCCTTGCAAAGCCTTCACCAGATCTTGCAGCAATTTTATTGCCTCCCCTTCTGCCTGCTCGGTCATGTATTTATCTCTTTGTGCTGACACCAGAGCAGCTCCCAAAACTGCACAGCCTTTCCTTTTCCCAATTTGAATCTCCATTCTCTAGCTAGAGTAGAGATTCTGTCCACTACCGCTTGGAGATCATGCCAATTTTTACAAGCCTAAGTCATACCAGAGGAACAAGGTCAAGCATTATAGCTCTCTAATTTCTCCAGGAGAAGGATACAATCTACAATCAGATCTCCCAGGGAGATCATAACGAGCCTACAATCGGTCCTCTCAGGGAAACTGTAACAAGTCTACAAAAGGTCCTCCCAGGCAGGCCATAACAAGTATACAACTATGAGAATCAGATCCTTTGTCAACCCTCAGAGGGCTGTTCCCTCACTTTTTGTATGACTCCTCTCAGAGAGGGGCTACAGTGAATGCCTGGTCCCAAGGCCACTTTAACACCAACGAGGGGATCCTGCCAGCTACACCAATAAGATGTCATGACCCGGACTGGAAGCCCAGAGAATCGCAACGGTTCTGTGATCCCCTCAGATTAAATTAAGGTGAAACAACGCCAAACCAGTTAAAATGCATTACTTGTGGTAGAGAAAAATTTAAACTTGGAAAAGGATAATAAGCAATGTGGTCTTTTATAAATCTATAAGAAAGAAAAGAAAGGAAAGTAAAGAAAAAGAAAGAAGAGTCAAAGAAATCCGTATCACCACCCCTGGATCCAGTGTTGTCTCAGGTCCGGTAATCCTCGGTGATGTGTGCACACACAGCAAAGTTTCTGTTGCCTTTTTAAGTTCATTATATCAACTGATTAGCATATCTGCCCTCCTTTAGTTTTTCCTCTGGTCCCACAGGTTTTTGCTGACTTCATGTTTCTTGAGCAATCTTCCTGCTTTTGGGCCAGAAAAACTCACCTCTTATCAGTTCATTAGCAATGCATGCATGGTGGCTGGCATACACAATAGACACAAATGGCTACACGGATGGAGCCAGTGATAAACATTTGGTTTCTCTCAGTCCTTGTCTGCCCCTTTGAGGCTTATCTAAGGATTTTGTCAATACAACTGCAAGGGAGTGGTGGGTGCATCCTTCAATACACTCCTGCTTCCTTGGGTGACAGTCCTTAGACTAATCCAAAGGCCACAGTTTGTCCTCGAGGTTTTCTGTGTTGATGAATGTTTGAGGCATTACTTTCACTTCCTTACATCCTTATACTCTGCAACTTTTCTTTCAGCTGAACTATGTATAATAGAAAGGCTCAAGATACCACCTACTAAACTTAATGTGAACTAAGGATATTTTTTGGTCTTTGAAATTTTAACAAATGCACCATGCAGAAATACTTCAATATGTCTTGTTATATATGCCAGCTTCTTGAAGAGAACTAACATAACACTGTCTTGATCAAATTCATTGTACAGTCATCAAAATATGAGGTTTAATTTCCCCAAAAGGTGAATTCTGACTTAAGTAAAGACATCAGAAATCCAGGGTAGAAATCTAACAGTAATTAATTCATGTTCTTCAGTTATCACTGGTTATAGTGGTCTCTCTATGAAACTGTAAGGTTAATAAAATGAAAAATAACAATATTACTGATAATATCTTGCCTTTATTTCATAAACATTTATATGAAGGTGTAGAACTGTTTTTTTTTCTTGTGTGATACTATGAGCAAATTAACAAAGGCCTATTAAAAAGCCAGTCCAAATCTGCATATTTATAGAAACTGTTGACATATTTTACAAGAATTCATTGTTATGTATTTTTGTGTTTCAGTTTAATTATGTTTAAAACAATTGTGAACATTTAATATAACTTCAGTAATCTATTATATTTTATAATATGTGTGCCCTTTCCAGAAGGAAAATGGGAGATCTTGTTACTGAGGACATGGAGAAGGCTGAGGTACTCAACAACTTTTTGCCTCAGTCTTCAGTGGCAAGGGCTCCAGCCACAGTGCCCATCACAGAAGGCAAAGGCTGGGACTGGGAGAATGAAGAACCACCTACTGTAGGAGAAGATCAGGTTCAAGACCATCAAAGGAACCTGAAGGTGCACAAGTCCATGGGACCTGGTGAGATGCGTCTGCGGGTCCTGAGGGAACTGGTGGATGAAGTGGCTAAGCCACTATCCATCATATTTGAGAAGTTGTGACAGTCCAGTAATGTTCCCACTGACTGAAAAAGGGGAAGCATAACTCTCATTTTTAAAAAAGGAAAAAAGGAAGAACCAGGGAACTACAGGCCAGTCAGTCTCACCTCTGTGTCTCACAAGGTCATGGAGCAGATCCTCCTGGAAACTATATGAGGGCACATGGAAAATAAGGAGGTGATTAGTGACAGCCAAGATGGCTTCACTAAGGGCAAATCGTGCCTGACAAATTTGGTGGCCTTCTACAATGGTGTTACAGTGTGTTGGATAAGAGAAGAACAACTGACATCATCTACCTGAAACTGTGAAAAACATGGATTTGATGGATAAGGTGTGAGAGATGACTTGTAAAAACAGGTCCTGAAAGAAACAGGCCTGCAAGAAACAAAGACTGAGAAAAACAGCCTGAGAAAGAGATAAAGGTTAGCGGGGGGAATGGAGGCCCTCCAAGCTAGGGAATGTCTCAAACACTCACAAGTAACGAAACTATAGTCACGGGGTGGATAGCGTGGAGGTCGAAGCTGATAAGGCTGCCCCAATAACACAGGATGCAGCTGGAGGGGGGAGCCCTGCTGAGACAGGGACAGTTCTGCTCTGGTGCACGTGGTCAAATTTCAAGGGCCATCTGTCTGGTGAATGACCTTTGCTTCATTATCCACGAAATGCATATTAAAGTTAACACCCCTCAATATGCTAACGAAGACTAGCAAGATCATGCTAATTACATCATCCCATGAAACATTTTAACCCTCCCCATACATGGAATATGTAGGTATGTGGGTTGACCTAGGGAACGGACCCAAGGAAACTGTGTATAAATCGAGGGGGTCAAGGGGGAAGCGGGTCTGGAGAGTGAAGTGAAACGAAGAAGATAGATGCCTCCTTGAACCCTCTCTGGCAGGATCGACGCAGGAAACCAGACCGGTGATCTCTATTTCTTTAGTCTCTCCATCTCCCTCCCTTACTTTTTCCCCTTTTCCTTCACTACCATTAAGAAATGCAAGGCATACTGTATTGCTTGCTACAACTCATTATGTACTTAGCCAATTATCGTGTATCCAGTTAGTACATTGTGGGAAATTAATAAATGTTCGGACTTTGAGACTTGTCTCACTGTTGTCCACTCTACTGGCGATTTAGGAGTCTGAGTCACTTGTCTCCCTCATCTGAGTGGGACGTGACATAAGGATATGTGGATAAAGAATTGGCTGGATGGTCGCACTCAGAAAGTTGCAGTCAACAACTCGATGTCCAAGCAGAGAGCAGTGACAAGTGGTGTTCCTCAGGGATCGGTATTGGGACCAGCACTGTTTAACACCTTTGTTGGTGACATGGACAGTGGGATTGAGTGCACCCTCAGCAAGTTTGCTGACAACACCAAGCTGTGTGGTGTGGTCAACATACTGGAGGGAAAGGATGCAATCCAGAGGGACCTTGACAGGCTTGAGAAGTAGGCCTGTGCAAACCTCATGGAGTTCAACAAGGTCAAGTGCAAGGTGCTGCACATGGGTCAAGGCAATCCTAAGCAGAACTACAGACTGGGTGATGAGTTGATTTGGAGCAACCTCTGCGGGGAAGGACTTGGGGTTGTTAATTGATGAGAATGCCAACATTACCCAGCAATGTGTGCTCACAACCCAGAAAGCCAACCGTATCCTGGGCTGCATCAATAGAAGTGTGGCCAGCAGGTTGAGGGAAGTGATTCTGCCCCTCTATTCTGCTATCATGACACCACACCTGGAGTACTGTGTCCAGCTCTGGGGTCCCCAATGTAAGGACATGGACCTGTTGGAGTGAGTTCAGAGGAGGCCACAAAGATGATCAGGGAGCCGGAGCACCTCCTCTATGAGGACAGGCTGAGAGTTGAGGTTCTTTAGCCTGGGTAAGAGAAGGCTCTGGGACGGTCTTCCAGTGACTAAAGGGGGCCTCCAGAAAGGATGAGGAGGGACTGTTTATCAGGGAATGTAGTGATAGGACAAGGGGTGATGGTTTTAACCTGAAAGAGGGTAGATTTAGATTAGATTTTAGGAAGAAATTCTTTACTGTGAGCATGTTGAGGAACTGGAACAGGTTGTCCAGAGGAGTTGTGGATGCCCCCTCCTGGCAGTGTTCAAGGCTAGGTTGGACAGGGCTTTGAGTAACCTGATCTAGTGGAAGGTGTCCCTGCCCATGGCAGCAGATTGGAACTAGATGACCTTTAGGGTCCCTTCCAACCCAAACCGTTCTATGATTCTATGATTCTTTGATTATTAAGGATTTTTGCTTAGGCTGATTGAAGACTTATTTCAATATGTAAAACAACAAATATTTAGTTTTTGAACCATTGCTAATACAGGATATATCAATATTTTTTTCAAAAAAAAAGAAGCAGTTATGAATATATATATATAACATTTGTTTTTATAATTTGTCTATAACAAATAAATGGTAAGAAATCATTCCCTCAGGAAACACAGTAAAAAAAAAAAAAAGAAATAAATTCCATTCAAATTCAAAGTTCAAATACAAAATAAAGAACTTCATGAATAGGTAAAGGGCCAACACAGGGGAATATCTGAGCAAACCACAGACATAGCTGAGAAGGTCTGACTGGAGGAGAGGCATCTGGAGACTGACTACAAAATTCTTACTTTATTTGGTAGATAGGTTACTTTTTGCTGCAGGAAAAAAAAATATCTTGCTTTACATTCTCTAAGGCCAGTGACAGCATTTTCAGAGCCTTTGATTTATTAATTCTAAAGGTTGCCTGAGATACTCTCCTTCAGGCAGTTCCTTCAGCAGGAATTGCTGAAGGAATATGTACTTCTCAAGGCTCTGCAGAGGGACTGACAGTACATCCATTCTCCTTCCTACCTCTGGCCAAATCATTATAGAGCATGGTGCACACATTCAAGGGAACAATCAATGATGTCCCCATTCCCTCCACAGACTGCAGCTGGCTGACGTATCATTATCTCTGCATGTTCTGCATATCTCAAACTGCTGTATCTTATTTACTTTCAAGAATAAATTACAAAGAGCAGCTCAGCCCTGATATATCCCTGCTTCATATTAAGTGTTCTCAAGGAGCCTGCAGAGCTCAGTCACTTCACTGGAAGAGACATTATTAGCAATGAATCCCCAAATGTGATATAAGTTTTGGCTCTTAAAGGCTAAGGAGCAAGGTCACGATAATGTTTGACTGCTCTTGCTTATTTGTTAGCCTTCTGTGGTTCATACAGATTTGTCATCTAATAAATTGAATTTCGATGAGACAATTGGTATTTCTTTCTGTCATGGGTATTCCCAGCTCTAAGCTAGATAGAATTATTCTTTGAATCTTGAATTGTATAGCTAAACTGTTCACATAAATTGTATATATAAGATCTGTACAGTTCTTCATTGAATTAATTGCCATGCTGAAAAGCAGGGAAGCACAGGAGTTAACAGAAATTTCTAGAGAGTCTTATAAATTTTACATGAAAATTAGACAAATAACATGACTGACACTTTACTCCTTGTTTACCTGAAAGAAAAAAGTAAGGAAAGAAAAACAACAATTACTTTGTATAATGGTTTTTTTTTGGCTTAGAAATTTTTTTGCTGATTGTTTTAAGTTGTAAGAAATTACAACTTGGAGTTTTCAGTACTCCGTTAATGGAACTGAAATCCTTTAGGCTCCATTGTTCAGCATTTATGAGACATCAACATTTTCAAAATTACCACTTGGTTGCAGCCTAACCTCATGGGCTCTAAAAATCTCTCAGATAACTAAGATCCTCACTGCTGTCTTTCATAAAGCTACATAAATTGAGATGTTTCCTGTAGCAAAAAGGGTACTATTAGCTCATCGTAAAGACCTGGGAGCCCATACAGTTCTCAAGACCAAATACCAGCAAGTCCCAATTGAACTGGGATAAGCAGGTTTTGATTAACCTGTCTGAAGTATCAATCTCTGCAACAGGAGGGCTGAAGGAAACAGTGGAAAAGCAACACGTGCATTAAAATGTTGTGGAGGTGGGAAGGGGGGAAGTAAACAAAACACAGAGGGCAAAAGAAAAGTTAGTTATGTACCAGATGCAGGAGATGGAAACAAATTTTGTCTTACAAGACTGATTGGCTGTCTGATTTAGGGTCTTAAATCCAAGAGGGTTCATAGCTGGGGAACTGAGAGTTATACCAAGTCAAGGGAAGTGTACATGAATAGAAGAAAGTAATAATGGCCTGAAATAGTTTTTCTTTCAATATCATCTCAGAAAACTAAAGTATTTTCTACTTTGTCTTTTGTCTACCTTAGCAGCACAACAAAAACCTTTAAAAATTACAGAGGAGATCACAGTGTATTCTAAAGTTGTTTCAAAATCTCAAATGTGTTTATTGTGTTAAATGTAGTGTAATATAAATCAACAGAACTGGAAAATAAATTGCAGTGAAAAGTTCTAATAACATTGGAGCAAAATATTTTGATTTTGTTCATATAATCTATGAACTATAGATCATGTAATTTTTTCCTGTAAATTACATTGTCAGAATTTGACATATGCCTTCAAAATAAGAAGTTTTAGATAAAATGTCTTTTCTTGATGGACAGCTGCTTCATCAAAAAGAAAATTCAATTTGCTTTACCTGTAGGAGTTGTACACCCAGATTATCTCAGAACTAGAAATAAGGACATGTTATGTATGTTTAAATATTGATGGGACAAGAGCAAAAACCTTTTTCAAAATCGGAAGTAAATCATTATGGCAAATTATCAAACAGTTATTTGTTGCTTGATTATAGGTTGTATATCAAACATAATTACTTTCCTACTGTCCCTGTTTCTTTAAATCTGATGTTTACTGATTTGAGGTGGTTGCTGTGTGCATATCCATATGATTTTATCATATGGATTATTAACAGCTCTGATTTTCTTCATGCCTCTTCCTCTTAAGACTTTTTCTGAGGTTTTCTTTCTCATCTCTCATTGACAGTAACTGCCGCATAACCAATATTTTGAGCCAAGACCAAGTGAGTTTTGTGTTTTTCTTGCTCTGTGTAGTCCTAAAGAAAAAAATATTTTTATAGGCTTTTTTAAGTTGTGTCATTGTAAATATAAAGAACAATAAGCCCAAGAAAGTATAATTTTTATTCATAAGGCAGACCAGACTTTGGGGCACTGGCATACCCAGCATGTCCTAGCTTAATAAGGATAGTAAAGTAGTTTATATTTTGATTTTCTTCATTAAAAAATTATTTCTATAATATCTTTCCCAGTGGCTAAAATATCTCTGATAGAAGGACACAGAATAACTTTACTGTTTGTAAACCTGAAATGTACCCAAAATGTTTGCTTAAATTCTGTTGTTTTTAAAGGTTTTTATTTATTAACCTTCTGATTGATACATGTTCAAATACTTTAAACATAATTTAGGAGTCCCAATTACTGTCAGTTAAAGATGGATAGTAATTTTTCATCTTTGCTGAGATAGGATTTTTTCCCACAGTTCAGGATACTTGAGTGCTCTGTCTTCTATGGGGCTGAAGTCCTTGATTTTCTTACCATGACATATTTTGATGTGGTACCTGCTGCTGTTCTTGGTAGACTTATTCATAATCTAGTTTTACACATAGGTCTAGTAACAGGGACATTGACTATTTTTTTTTCTCGGTTCTCAGAATCACAGAATCGTCTAGGTTGGAAAAGATCTTGAAGATCAAGACAATTCGTAGCTTAAGGAAAAAGAGAATCAAAATTTAGAAAATAATTATTAATGTAATCTTTTTTCATTGACTAAAACCTAATTCTGTGTTTAGCTAAATCAAATAAATGGCACATTTAGTCAGTCTGTGAGTCTGTGAAGAAATGTGGGTATAATAAATTTATCTTACCTAATTTGCATAGTTTAAAAGGTAGGCATTTATGCTCCCAGTAGGAATTCAGATAAAGCTGATTAAATGATGTGTTGGACCAGGCCAGCAGAGCCTGCTTCATGTCATATCTCTAGGCTTAAAGAGTTTACTGTATTGAGTTATGATACAATTAATTCCTCTCTGACATTCCACATAAGTGGAACTCAACAACTGAAAGATTTCCTTTCCTTTTCTTTTTTATAATTCTGTTTTAGAAAACAAACTCCACTGCAGTCATGTCAACTAAGAGTCCACATGTTACTCGTACATACACATTTACTTAGGATAGTCGCTGGAGGCTGTACATAAGAATCACACACTGTAGATCAGTGCAGATTACAGTCCACACGCATCTACGCTTTGTGGCTGAATGCAAATGTGATTGCAACTTAAGGAAAATAAAAGGTGCTGTGCAAATTTTCCTTTACCTCAGGCTCTGAAAAACTTAGATTGCAGTGAAGATTTTAAAGATCTAAGGTTTCAGGGTCCTCCTCCTCTCCCTCCTTTCCCCTGTGTTTGTTCATCTGTTGTTTCCCCTTCCAGCTATTTTTTAAAGTACTCAGTCTTTTCAGTGTCTGCTTTTGATGGGGTTTTTTTACTGCTGTATTTGTTCTTGTCTAACTGTACTCTATTTCAATTCAATATGGGAAAACAAGCTTTTGTCTTTTCTGTCTCCACAATGTTCTTGTGTTCTTGTTAATTCACATTTACATCTTAGTGTTTCAAAAACTTCAGTTAGGACCATCATTGGCAAAAGACAAAGAAACAGCTACCAACAGTAGTTATTATTATTATTAACTTTAGATAATTCTTATGCTGCAGATAATTCTTTAGATAATTCTTATGTTTGGTGCTGGGAGGACTGCAACATGTGGGGGTGACCCATGCCAGAGCAGCTTGGGGAGAGCTGCAGTCTGTGGGAAGGACTCATGGCTGAGAAAATTTGTGGAGGACTATCTCCCATGAGAGGGACACCACACTGGAGCAGGGGAATGCATGGATGGAGTCCTCTCCCCGAGGAGGAATGGTGGTGGAATGGCCGTAATCCCCATTCCCTGACCCCTGCACTGCTGAGGGGGAAGAGGTAGAGAAGTTCAGAGAAATACTGAGCCTGGGAAGAAGGGAGGAGCGGGGGAAAGTGTTGTTAAGATGAGGAAATGCTTTTTACTATGCCACTCTGTCTGTTAAGTGTTGTTGTTGTTAGTGTTTGAATTAAAGTAATGGGTTTTTTGCTTCATCTAACAACTCTGTCTTTTGACCCTGACTGTAATGGGTGAATCACTCCTCTCTGTCCTTATCTCGATTCCCTAGACTTTTGCTTTATTTTCTCCTTCCCAGTCCTGAGGGGGAAAGAATGAGTGAACGGCATCATGGTGCTCAGTTTCCCTCTGGGCTCAAACCATGACACTTTTATTAATTAAATTAATTACATTTCATAAAATAATGAAAATATGTTTCATAGGTATATTTCTTCCATAACTTTCAGAATTCTGTTTAATTTATAAATGAGACGATGGGAAGTGTTAACTTCCCATTCACTCTCCAGCAATTATAACAGTGTCATTGTTTAAACATCAGTAATTTGCCAGTCCAAGTATTCTACATGATTGCTTAGGTCAAAACATAGAAATATATTATTTCTAAAACTGTCAGGGAAGGAAGCCTGATAGTGGCGTAAGCAAGTTGGAAGATGAAGGAGATCCTGCATCAGCATCTTTCTTTGTGCTTGTACAAACAAAAAAAGAATATCTCACATGAATTTACCTTTTGCTCCCATAAATAAGAAACAAATCCACTGAAACAGAAAGCATGGCATTAGTATAACTGAAGGAAATAAAATCTAGAGAGAGTAGACCATACCAAGCTTATTTCTCTGCTATGGCAGCAAATATTTACATATCATCTCTTTTACAGTTCAAATGTGCCTCTGCAGTCTTTTCATTCATTCTGTTCCTGTTAGAATGCTGTCCTAAAGTTTCACCTTAGTGGTGAAACATCTTCCAGATTCCACCTTAAATTTCATCCTGATCAGTTTATACATATTAATCATTTCATGAGATTTTTTGTTCTTTGTATTTTTCTTCCTGAAGAGTTCTTAAGGAATTGAACTATACCTCCCCTTGATCTTCTTTTCCTAAGCTAGATAAATCAATTTCTTTTAGTATCCTTCAAAAAAAAGTTGTCTACTTTCCCAATCATTCTAGTAACCATATTTTCACTGCACTCCAGACTGAATTAATGTTTGATTGGTACAGAAGAATGTGGACACATTAGTCCTTTTACCCACTTCAGTTACAGTGGCCAAAACCACTGGAAAGCTGAAGCATGAAAAAAACCACAAGAGGAAATACCAAATTCAGAAGCAAATCTCCATCCTGAGCTCACAGGAGCTGACAAAAATCACCTGTTTTTACTGTTAACTAAATTGGGAGTGTGGGTGTCAAGGATTTGCACAGGGTAGCCCTCAAAAACTTTAAATTTCACCAGTAACTAGTAACTAGGAGTCACAAGCATTAGAAATTGTTTGGAATTATTAAATCCTCCAGCAACACTCTACCCTTCCATTTCTGAAAACAATGTCATACATTCTTTATCATGAAAAAGCATGCTTTAATATTTAATTATTTTCTTCAAGCCCTTATATATAAAGCTGTATGTTTTTATCCTTACATAAAACTTCCTATTAAGGTGTTAATGATAAATGTTGCTATGTTAAACTAAATCCTTTGAAATTCCTCTGAGCAACATCAGCTCTGCTCAGTAATATAATTACAGTAATTGACAATAATGTAATAAAGTAATATAATAATATAGTAATAAGATAATTGGTATGGATGTTCTGAATTACTAAGTTGATGCTCCTATCAGTAATTATTATTAACATTAATTTTCCATATACTCAAGGAAATTGAAATACTCTGAAATATCAGTTAGATTATGAAGAACTGAAATTTAGACTAGTTTGCTTGTAACTAATTCAAATATATATTATACATATATTTATATATATACATAAATGTACTTGGAAATATAAATATGTGTTCAACTATTGGCATAGCATTTCAATGTAGATGTATACACCTGCACACATACATGTTTTTTCCTAAATTAAATGTTCCCATAGTTGTCCCTGGTATCAACCCATAGATGTCCCTGGTATAATGCTCAGTTGCTGTAGATCTGTCAGACACATTACTCTTCCTGTGTTTCCTTCTAACAATAAAAAGCAAAACTTGTGAAGTTAATTTACAATTAACTGCACTGCTGTAGTTACACAGGAATTCATTTCCTTAGTATTGGTGGACTTGTAATTGTAAGGTACAGCTCAAGGAAATACCTGGGCTACCAGAAAAACACATAGCTTTGTCAGACCTTCTTACAAAAGTGAAGTGACTATTGAAGAAATATCCATTCCCATATTATGTTTGCTTACAATTAATAATATAAAATTTCAGATATTTTCTCTGAGGGACAGTACAATGTCATTTCACGTAAGAAAAGAGAATTAATTCCCATACCAGATTTCTCTTGCTGTATGAGGAAGCCATGCTACACAGTCTTAGAAATCTAAAAAAAAAAAAAAAAAGGCATAAAAGCCCTGTGCAGGAAGATGCATCCTTTTTATGGATGTAGAATAGCATTCTGGATTTTCTGATGGTGTAAGGAAACTGTCCATTAGGAAATGCAGGTGTCAAATATGTGAAAAAGTAATACATGTGGAAAAAGGGACTTGGTTTTGGTTTGACCAGGGATGGTGTTCTGCTTGTTTTTAATCAGGCACTCGCAAATTATATTCTCAGATGTGTCTACTGCTTAGTCAAAAAAACAGAGACAAGTCAAAGAATGTTGGTGTCTCTGACAAGGTGGTTTCTACACTACTGTGTGTCTGCCAGTTCTGTGCTATCCTATTAACATGATATATATTTGATTTCAGTCCATTGTAATCCAAATCAGCTGATCCTCTGCCAGCCCTTTGAAGATATTTATGGATATTTATGGTGACAATTTGCAGGTGCCTATGGTGAAAACAGAGTTTATAGATACCTGCACAGGTAAAAAGTCCTTTCTTAAAATTACTCTATCTTTTTTTTTCCTCCCTTAAATCAAACTTCCTAGATTTATTCTTATCAAATTTGATCCAAGTCTAAGTTTGTTGGTATTTGTCCTCAGTCCCATGGAATCATATAAGATTTGTTTTGACACTCCAGAAAGCTGTCTAAAATTAAGTCACCTATTTGAAGGTAAGGGTCTAGGTTCCTGTTATTAACAGGAACATGCATCTGAGTAGAATTTACCCATCTACTACAGATGGAGAAAATTAACGTTGGTAAAATTCCCATTCTGAAGATGTTTATTTGTCTTGATCAACTATCTAGACAGCCTATTAGCTGAAACTATTCCTACAGCTGTAAGTAGCTGAATCCTGCCCTAGCTCTTAAAGCCTGGTGAGATGGATTTTCTCTGCAGAAAAGCTAGAATACAGTCAGAAGAAAAAAGGGTTTGAAAGAATCAAATAGAAGAAAAAGGGTGGAGGGGGAAAAAATAAAAGCAAAATAAGTGGTCCAAGGTAGCCTCCAGTGATTACTGCCTGGAATGAGAATGAAGAGAGAAAATCAGGCAGTTCTGAACTCAAAACTGAAGTGAATATAGCATGACCTTGAGGAAGGGTCCTCTTCTGAAAAAGAAGAAAGAAAATAAGGACTACAGTAAAAAGGTGACTGAAAGGAAGCCAGTCAGATTCTTGTAAGACAGAATGAGTGGGAGATAAAGAGGATAATAGAAATTGCCTGTACAGAAATGGGTTTTCCAGAGATGGATTATGAAAGAAATTGATCTCATCCTATGTAACTCATATAAAATTAATTTTTCTTAATCTTTGTACTACTAATTCTTAGTTTGACATATAGTAACACAGGAGGACATTAATCTCATCCAGTCTTATCCATCTAAAATGTAGACATCTAGTTTAAGCAAGTACCATCTACCATGGTGGTGTGAGAAACTAAAAAAGTTTCCTGGTTTTCTTCAGCTAATCTTTAGTAAGACTACTCCCTACTCCCTACGCAGAGATTTCAGAGACACATCACCCTTTCTGGAGTGTATGTGTTAAACTAAAAATAATTATCTCCTTTTCTTAGACAATATGTAGATTTGTGATATCATACTTTCTAATGTTGAGGTGATGCAATTCATTTGTAAAAGAATATGAAAAACTGCTGGAAAAAAAATGATTTATGAAATTCCTTATTTGGGTACGTATCCAACACCAAATCATGCAAGCAAAAATATGTCAGTTCTATTTCATATCTAGAAAACTCTTGCCGCTTTTTTTCCAAACTGGACACTTTATATCCACTTCTGTCTTCGTGTCTTTTCTAGTCTGACTGCATTGTCACACTCAGAGCAGACCAGCTACACCACAGATTAGATCCAGAAATGTCCATATAATAAGAACCAATTTATAGAAATTATAGTTCAAACCATTTACAATGAGGATAGAAAAGACAGAAAGAGAGAAGAATAAGAAAGTCTGTGTGTTCCCACTGTTATAGTTAAGGAACAGAGCAACTAATTCCGTCTACATCTTGCAGTACAGTGCTCTGTCAGCAACAGGTTAGTTAAAAGTTAGCTACAAATTAGCTGATGAGGAAGGATGTTACTTAAATTTAAATGAGGAGCAGAGGAGAAATGAGGAAGAAAGATATGTAGTAGTGTGACTGTTACTCTAAAAGTGGTGGCCTTATTCATGGTAAATTCATTGCTGGATGTATTCACGTAACACAAAGTATTGCTATAGAGAGGTGTTAGCTAATATAGCTATACAGTGCAACACTGTGTTACAGCTAATTAGCAATGTGCCCCTAATAGCTATGTCAATTCTGATTTTCAAGTTAGCTCAGTTATGACCTGGTAATGCTTAGTGCATATGTGCCTTAAGTGACTCATTCAAGATCATATCAGAAGCCTGTGACAGAGATTACAGCTAATCCCGTTTCTGCACTCAATCGTAAAACCTTTGTGATCTCTCGAAGATGCTTCCATATTAATATGCTAGTTAACCTCAGGAATGTCTTTCCTTTTTTAATGACTACACAGAAAATATAGTCTACCTTCAGCACAGAACTGTACTATTTTAAGCTATCCATGCAAGCACAAATTCAGGAAAGTCTATCTAGACAAAATCTTTTCTAAATTAATGACCAAAAAAATTCAAAACAACTGAAAAGTTTCTGATTTTTTTTTAATATTAAATATTTCGATTTACCAGCAGCCTTCCTCATCTATGTGAAGTTAAGTACATATTTTTTAGTTTTCACTTGCTCTTAAAAAAACCCATAAATAATTAATTATCAGTTGTTTAGTTTTCTTCTTTCTTAGTATTATTTACCTATGTAATACTGGAGAGCCTCAGGTATGTTTTTAGTATACAGGAGTTTGCCTTTTTTTCATATAATTAAAGGCAAACTATTGTTAATTTACTTGCATAAACCATTTTCTACAATGACATGCAGGTATGATTATTAATATTAATTCTTGTAAAGACTCTTCAGTTTCTATGGTAAATGTCAGACTGATAACTTTCCATTTTCTCTCTTCTCTCTTATCTTTTCCTTCATTCTCAAACACCATTTTCAAAAAAATAAAACCTGCACATGAAAATGTAAATCAGCTATATTGAATTTCTTAATCTTATTAAAGCCATGATATGGTAAATAATTTTATGAAAGATAACATTGGCTAAGTCAAGTCTTTATTTGGCAGACTCTCAAATTGCTCATCAGAGGACTGTCTATCAACTCTGGAACATCTTAGGCAGAAAACAATTAAAATAAATTTGAGAACAGTCAGAATAGATATTAAAGACTGAGTAATACACTGTAAAAATCTAATGTTAATGGAAAAGTTTTGAAACGGCTGTTTTTCTGTTCACAAGTACTGATAAACTATTTTAAGTGTCTATGATCTCATTAGTAAATTATTTTTAAAATGTCTTTCATATTCTTGTTTTGATTTTTCCACTATTAATTAGCCAACATTTACCAATTATATGATATGGAAATCCTAAAAATAGCTGTGAACAGGGGTCCTGTAATTATACTGTATATCTATATGTATATAAATTTACACATGTGTGCATATGTAAACTGATATGCTCATTTAAAAAGCCATCACTCAAGTACAACATGTACAAATATCAGTTTAGTTTAATTAATATAATGTTAATAGATTATATTTAAGCAAGTTATTGAACAACTTCAGTGTGAAGTCAGAGCAGCATAGAAAAAGCAGAAGTTTGGGTGTGGGTTTTTTTCTTTCTCTAGAAACAAACCAAATCTGTGAGTCATACAGGGACATCTTCATACTTAGTAAAATAATTAGTGTAGCTGCAAGAAAACTTGAAGGGACAAGTCACTGACTGCACAGTATTATTCTCCCTAGTGAAATTGTGGAAACTGTCAAAGAGTGGTTTATAGGCTTGATCCAGTGGGGTACTCAGTAAAACTGCAACTGGATAGAAACAGGAGAATGGACTACAAATACCCTTTGTCTTCTTCAGCAGCCACAACCTACCATCTATCCTTCTGCAACCTACCATCTAACCTCCTACGTGGGCAGTTCAATTAGTTTAGCAAAGAGAGATTTTGAGAGGTGTGTATCATATCTGCCTGGGATGGAGCTAATTTTCTTCATTGTAGTCTGTATGGTGTTGTTTTAGATTTGTGACCTGTTTCTCACTGTCCTTACAGTAAGTAGGCTGGGGATGTGCAAGATGCTGGGAGGGGATGCAGTGAGGACAGCTGACCTAACCTAATCAATGGTTATCAACCATGCCATATGACACCATGCTGAACAATAAAACTGTGTCAAGTTTAGGGTGATGGGGGGCGGAGTTTTTCCAAAGTAGCTGTTGCTGAGGGACTGACTGGACATCAATTTGCTGGTGGTGAGCGATAGCCTTTGCATCATTTGTGGGGTTTTTTTTCCTTTTGTTTTTTTCCCTCTCACCTTTCAGTTATTAAACTGACTTTATTTCAAGTGGAGGGGAACAAGCAAGGGACTAGATGGGGACTTAGTTGCCAGCTAGGGTCAATACACCAAAGGTGACAAGGAGAAATTGTTGTTCTTTAATACTCTGATGAAACAAAAAAGATTTAAAGGTGATGTTAGGGTGGGAAAAAAAAAAAAGACATTTCTCAGGACAAGTAAGACAATGAGGTTTGGGTTTTCCACATCAATGCTGTTAACTAATGGAACAGTTTTGCTAGGGATATACTGGATTTCTCATAATATTCATTTACTGAATCCAGATTTAATGTCTGTGTAATGCAGCAGCTATTTTTCTACCAGAGTCATGGAACTGATGTTAGAATCACTTGTCAAAATTGTGCAGCCTGTACTAAGCAGGAAATTAAAATAAATTCTTTCTCATGTTAGTAATCACTGATCCTAGGCTTTCCCAAATGTATCTCAAGACTAGGTGTTGAACAGTATTGAGACAAATCAGGTCACTCAGTTATCCTCTTAATCACTACGACATATATTGAGTATTTCTGCAGCTGTTCACAAAACATTATCTTTCAGCAGAATTTTATAACAGTGTGTTGAAGCATGATAACTTATATTTCTCCTCCTTTGATTATAGAGAGTACTGATAAGCTTTTGTTAGTTTTAGTACAGAGTCATCATTTGGTGTGAACCCAGTATTTATGAATCATATAAATTTTATGTATCATACAAATTTGTTTCCTCAGCAGATAAAGAGAATGCTATTGCTCTAGTGCATCCAGTGGTGTCTCTAATGCTATTTAACTGGGAAGAATCACAGCATGACACGTTGCAGTGAACTTGCATGCATGCTCAAGTGTGTTTGATGCAACAGAGGTTTAAAAGAACAATAACATACATAAAATGATCATTATCAGTCATTATCAGTTATTCAGTATCAAGACAATACTAACAAAAAAGAATATTTTTAAGTTATACATTGGAAAACAGAAAAAACATTAGAAAAATTGCAAAAGACTTTGTAACTTGCTCCCTTGTGAATCTCTTTACACTCTTTACACAAGATGTCAATGCTTACCCATGCAAGCCTGGGGACAGCCTGCAAAATCTTCACTGAGGGCTACTCACAGATACATGAATGCATGAGAACTCTGTAGTATATTTCCTGAACTTGCTTTTCAACCCAAAAAGTTTACTTCACTATCATCATGATGAAATGGAGCACACAACTGCACCATAACTTCTCACCATTCTCCTCACAAACAAAATCATGGGACAGGCAGGGTGCTGCAACCTTCCAACTTGCTCTAACCACAACCCCCATTCTTCATCTCCCTTGTGCTGTTCAGAGTAGGAACTGTGAATGAAGGAGTGAAGTTGACCCCGGGAAAAGAGAGCAGTCGGGGGAAGGTGTTTTAGTTTTTATCCTTGTTTCTCACCACACTACTCTATTTTTAATTTTCAATAAATTAAATTAACTTTCCCCGAGTTGAGTCTGTTTTGACCACGACAGTAATTGGTAAGCAATCTCCCTGCCTTTATCTTGACTCACAAGCTTTTTCATCTTATTTTCTCCCCCTATCATGTTGAGGAGGGGAGTCAGAGAGAAGCTTGGTGGGTGTCTAGCAATCAGCTGAGGTCAATCCACCACAGTCTGTGAAATGGATGAGAAATTGCTAAATCAAACTTAAACAGAAATGATAAAAGTATAAAAAGAAATAAAAGTAACCTAAGGACGTAACTAAAGGAAATATTTAGCAGTATCTTCTCCCTCAAAAGCATCACCATTTCATTCATGGAACATTTTCATAGTGATTGTAAACACAGTACCAGAAGGTAGTATGAAATTCACCACAAGAAATGAAAATAAAACTATATTTGGTATTTTTTCTCTTAAAAAATGGGTTCTGCTTTCCTGTAAGAAATTCAATTTGTCTTCTTTACAGAGCAGGGATACAAAATGAATATAAAGGGCAATGTAGGTCATTATTTTAAAAAAATTCGTAATCCCTTTGGCTTTACCCTCTCGTCATCCTCATTATCTCACTGGATTACACCACAGCTTCCCAATGAATTAACATTATGAAAATTTTATGCCATAACCTTTCTTAAATATCAAGTTATTCTACAAAATCTCCTAATATTATAATTGTTCTTTTTACATCCCTTGAAGACATGGTAGATTCAAAAGTTTAATTCAGTCAACTTTTGTGAAAGATACCATTTTCTTCATTTCCAGAGTTTCTCATCCAAAAACAGTTAGTGAGAAACTTATGTTGATTTCCTATCCTGATGACATGTAACAGCATATTTGGCATAGGTCAGTGAGCTTCCTTTATAATAACCATCTATGAGGCATCAGGTACATTTTGACACAATATAAATGACAGAACAATGTTTTCTTTGCTAATGTCATATTAGTAATTTTAATCTTCTGCAAGTTAATCACTTAATGTTAATACAATACTTCCCTCTTCCTACCAGCTGTGATCTTATGGTCTTTTTACTGTGTATCAGCCCTCCCACACACTCTTGCTAGGGTTCATTTTTCTCACAAATTTTTTATACCCTGTAATTGTCAGGAAACTTAGAATTAGATACTAGTATATTAAGAATTCCTCTACTGACCTACAGGAATCATTTAGTATATCATTCAACATGCAGAAAACCAGTGTGCTGTGAAAGAGTACTGCAGTGGAACTGCAGTTTCCCTACAAAAAAAAAGTACCCTTTGCCTTTAAGAAAACAAACGTTACGTGTAAGGGATTTGTATGAAATGCATGAGTAAGAGATGAATAACACATATGACTATATATGAATAAGAAGTTTATAAGATTTATATGAAAATAACAGCTACATTTAAGAAATAATGAGAATTTATCTAAACTGTGCTTTGTGGCCTTTCCACTTTGTCGGTAGGAATATTTTTAACATGTGTAAGAAATCAGTAAGACTCTGTGTTCGTCTTGAGTGTAGGCAGAAATGTACATATATTTAACAGCTGCTTCTTCTTATGAATAAGTCCAGTTACTTTGTCTTTGGCCAGTCAGTTAGCCTGGATTTCTCTAGAAACACAATTATTCTAATGGTTAATAAATTTTGTCCTATTCAGTCTGGATATTCCAATGCTGGAAGCTCTTCTCTCAAGTAAGCTAGTTTCTCACTTCTAAGCAAGCAGTATTTTCACTTCCTAAGAAAATTCTACCCCTAGTTTGATTCAGCTTTTCTACCATAACATAAAATATATTTTTAATACATTCAATGGAATATTGAGTATTCATACGACATATGAATATATATGTATGTAACATTCGTATATGTATATAACATATTCAGTGTCAGTATCTGACAGAATCCTTTGTTGCCTTTCTTCCTTTTCTCTTTCCTTTCTCTCCTTTCTTCTCCACTAAAAAGTTAATGATTAGCATAAAAACAATGATCTGTTTTGTGCAAGAATGAAACAAAAGCTATCTGTAAGGTACAATGCTTTTTATTTTAGAATTATACTATTAAAAAAAATCTTCAAAACGTGATTAGTATAAATCAACAAATGATTTATCATTTCCTTCTCTTCTTAAGGGAAGCAAAAAATACTGAAACTTGCAGTAAAGGCCAAGTTCCCCATAACTTTTCCATATAGCTTGCAATCGTATAGCTCCAGAAAATACACATAGAAACATGATTACCAAGCAGAATGAGATTTATATTTTTGTTGGTCCTGTCACCAAGACAGAGAATCTCTAAATTGCAATTAACACTAATTCTCATCAAATCCTTAATACAGTAGGATAGTCTTTCCCTCTTCTATTTTTGCAGTTGTCAATCTGAAGTCTGGTTTAAGTTCTTAACATGTCCTCATAGGTACCTTTATAAAAACATTATTTGGGTATTACCCAAAATAATCACACCAGTTTCTCACACATCTTTATACAGTGGGTGTGCTATGTCAGGGAAGGTAAAGTTAACTTGTGAAATGTAACAAGATGTTAGCAAAAATATGTTTTTCAAAGTTATAATCATATTTTACAGATAATAAAATGTTTGATGCCCAGTATTAAGCCTTATCAATTTATCTAAAAAGGTATAGAAATATAAAGATACATTGTACATCTGAAACTTTCTTATTCCTTAGGAAGTTGGAGAAAAACTAATGATTATTTTTCTCATTTATACCCATGTACCATATATTTGCTATACATACAACAATTTAGGCAAATACAACAGTTTAGGTAAATACAACACAGGCAAGTAAAGAACCAATCAACCTATGAAACAAACCATTATGCAATTAAGGATGTTAAGTATGAGTTTATGCTTCCACATTTTTTCACAAAGATCCAAAATGTATTTTTTATTACTACATTGCACTAAACATCAAAAATAAAGATCTTTTTTTCACAACCACAGAATGTCTTGACTTTAGTAGATTTAGTTCAATAAAGTTTTAGAAATAGATGAGAGGTGAGGAAGATGAAAACATTTGAATAAAGCAGTGAAAAGGGATGCTTCAAATTGAGGAAAGCTTCAATTAGATAGACTCCTCTGATTGGAAAAGAAAACAGAGAAATCTTCATACACACCAAGCCATTTGTATCGGTAGTGTGAACAAAATACTTTGCTGACACACTTATCTGATAGGAGTACATTCTTGGTTTCAGTAGCTTTTTTATAAGCCAGAGATAAACTTACAAGTTTTTTCCACACCACTTTTGGCAGGACCTCTTTTCTATAGGTTGTGATTTGTCTTTGATTCCCTTTCCCTCATACTTTTCTCATATCTTTGTTACATCTCTACTGTTACTTCTTTGTATGACACTTTAAAGATTTGACACTGTCCCACATGACATCCTTGTCTCTAAATTGGAGAGACATGGATTTGATGGATGGAGCCCTTTGTGGATAAGGAATTGAATGGATGGTCACACTCAAAAAGTTGCACTCAATATCCAAGCAAAGAGAAGTGATGTTCCTCAGGGGTCGATGTTGGGGCCAGTGCTGTATAATACCTTTGTTGACCACATGGATAGTGGGATTGAGTGCACCCTCAGCAAGTTTGCTGACAATGCCAAGGTGTGTGGTGCGGTCGACACACTGGAGGGAAGGGATGTGCCATCCAGAGGGACCTGGACAGGCTGGAGAGGTGGGGCTGTGCAAAACTCATGGAGTTCAACAAAGCCAATTGCAAAAGTCCTGCACGCGGGTCAAGAAAATCCCAAACACAAATACAGGATGGGCAATGAGTGGACTGAGACCAGCTTCTGCGGAGAAGGAATTGGGAGTATTAGTGCATGCAAAACTTACTATGAGCCAGCAATGTGTTCTCACAGCCCGGAAAGCCAACCATAGCCTGGGCTTATCAAGAGCAGTGTGGCCAGCAGATCGAGGAAGGTGATTCTCCCCCTCTACTTTGCTCTCATGAGACCCCACCTACAGTGTTGTGTCCAGCTGTGGGGCCCCCAACATAAGAAGGACATGGACCTGTTGGGGCAGGCCCAGAGGAGGACCACAAAGATGATCAAGGTGATGAGGCAGATGATGAGGACAGGCTGAGAGAGTTGGGGTTGTTTAGCCTGGAGAAGTGAAGGGTCCGGGTAGACCTTATAGGAATGCTTAAAAGTTGCACTACATTTTCCTTACACTATTAGGCAGTCTCTTAAAAAAAAAAAAAAAAAAAAAAGAGAGAAGAAGAAAACACTCCGGTCTCAAAGGGTTTGCAAATTTAATAAAGACAATGTACTTCCAGCTGTTGTTAGGATGATATAATGTACATAAACTAGGATGCAAAGAAGTGTGAACATACCTCTTTTTATTTTTTTTCTTCTTTTTTTAAAAGATATACATTCCTTTTGTAAATCAAACGTAAAGCAAGAAGGGGACTGCTGCATATCTTCTGATCCTTCCATAAAGGATCATCCATATAACTGATGAACTATGTTATATATATAAAAATATGTATGCATTTTTGTGATGACTATATGAGTCCATGAAATTATCAAAGTACCGATGCAACCCGTGTAATGAAAATTGTCATAAGGAAAAACTGTTCATGTGTTTTAAACCAAATCAGGATCAAAACGTTTTATTGATTTATTAATGACACATAAGTAGCTGGCAAACAGTGATTCATTCAGGATCAAATACAGCAATATAACATATAAATCTCCATATTAGAAACTTATAAAATGCTAAGAAACACCCCTCTATAACGAGTTCCAAAATGTTGTAACCTCACACCCATACACATGTACACACAGAAATATGTGAACACATTCTCACGGGCAGTGCAAGCTACAACCACACAAGTCCCCTTTTCTGGGCTTATGGATTCTCTTACACACACCTGCTGTGAGAGATGTGGATGCTCCAGCTTTTTGTTGCACCTGTGCTTGCCCCCAGTGAGGCCACATTCACTCATGAATAACCAAGGCAGTGGTCCTAATGCCTTTGGGAGATTTCTAGCAGTGCATAAACAGATTTTGATTACTGCTGTCCTCACTTCTAGGTCTCTCTCTCATGAATTTTACAACTTAATTTTACAAATTCTCATACTTTTATACTTCTTTTTCAGCTGAGTTGTCTTATTGTGTTTCCCAGGCTACTCTTTAAGCTGTCTGATAGTCATCTTCATCTGTAAATTGATTAGTTTAGGCAAAGGCGCTCTCAGGCAGTTTAGGATGTCCCTTTCACAGCCACTGTTTACATACCTGTCTTAAACAACTGTTATTTGCCAGGCAAAGGGCAAGCAGTGCAAGTATCCCACAGTAGTGACTAGTATTAAATGTAAGAAATTGATTCAAGCTACCTTGCAGGGAAAAGAGACTAAAACTTTAAAGATTTGGTTATGTTGAAATTGAACTAGAGATTTATTTTAACTTGTAATATTCAACCAACTAATCCAAGAAACGTGAAAAAAATTGCCACAGGTACTTTGTACTTATTCTTGAAGATCAACTCCTGGAAATCAGTCTCAAACAATCAGATTTTGCGTATGCACTGAACTGAGTTGAAAGGGAAGGAATGACAAAGAGATCCACATAGCTTCTTCCCATGCCAATCTTTCAGACACAGTCCATGAACCTATCACCACTTCCAAATTTTCTGAGGACTTCTTTAGCCTTCATGTTAGTCTTCAGCCACATCGTAGTAACAGCCAGCTTGAAAAAACTTCATGTGGTTTATCCTAAATCCAAATTGTCTCAAAATTTCATATACTCAATTTAATCATCCATGCACTGGGAAACAACACTTTGGGTTTATTCATCAGACAAAATGATTATATTCAATAAACCCTAAAACACTTCATAATTCAAATGTTCATACTGCTTGAGAATGAATAAAGTAAAAATGATCAAAAGTATTTGTTTGTTCATTGATTTTACTGAAAATAATAAAAACCTTTCAACCCTGTAGAAAATTATTTGTGTAGAGATGTTCAAGACAAATCTTCAGGCACTCAGATAAAGCATTTATTCTGCCTGACATGCACTGCTGCCAGCAATAATTTAGGACAGCCCAGAGGTCATACTCAGAGAATCTATAAGTAGCTAAATAAGAACTATTAATCTCATAGGAGTATATTTGTTGACTAATGGCTTCTTTATTTTTTCTCCTTATATCTGGTTTCAAGTACCCTTCACTCATTCAAATAAAGTGTGAGAATATAGTAATATATTATAAGACATACACAATTGCAGTGTGACTATAACAGCTGCCTATCTTTAAAATGGGGGATGGTACTGGGAATAGAATGGGGACAAATAATCAGATGCAGAACCTTTATTAATTCTTATATATCCTAGTAGCTAGATCTATGTTACAATGAAGTAAGAATAATAAATGGAAGTGAGTTTCATTTACAGTGTTTATGACCTAAGAGTGAGATACCAAAGTAAATAAAATAAATTGATGAATAGGCATGGGTAGGCACAGACAACAGAAAATACTGAAGAAAATATACAAAGCTACTTCAAGTACTGGGTGTGACAGAGACACCTGAAATAAACCTGAAATAAATTACATCGAAAACAGCTTCAGTTTTATTCCAAATGTTTGTGAAAATGTCTCTTAAAACATGAAAATGACAATGCATTTGGCAGAAGAAAAACATGCATTTCAAAATTTCTACATAGGTTAGCTTTCTAAATGTAGAATTTTAGAGTGATCTCTTCAAAACAATACCTGATATACCTTTTAGATAAAGAGCTGTTTCTTACTCTTCCAGAATTCAAATCAACAAAGGTTAAGGTAACAGTAAATTAAAGTTCCATAAACTGTGACCTTATGCTGAGATTTCTCTGAAAAGTTCTGACTGCAACACTGTTCATTTACAGCTCTATAAATCTCATTGCAATTGTCAGTTTTATGTAATGAAAGTTCTGTGATATATTAGAGACTAGATTGCAGTGCTTACAGCAATACTGGCATTACAAGTTTATTTCTTTTCTATCTGTCTTGGTGTAATTTTTAACTTGTGTTGAACTAAATAGATAGTGGTACAATGTCCTGATAAAAAAAGCATAAGATGCTTTTTTTCTTCAAGCAAGCTTAAGCAAGTTAAAACAAGTGCTATGGCTATATTACATATATACACAGATTTGACAGCAACTACAAAATTCTGAACAAATTTTCATGATACAAACTAATAACTTTTAGTCACCTTCTTCAGGATATTGTCTGACATCAAATTGGTCAGGAAATACAGTATCATCTTCTAAGTGCTATTGCCTATAACACTTTATCATCTTGGCTGCAGATAATGAAGGATGATCCAATATGCTGCAACTGACATAAGGAGTTTTCTGGTTGACAGCTAGTCCAAATGTAAGTTGAAATGATGCACTTTGTCTTGTACTGTAAACTGTAAAGTAGTTTCTGTTTCACATACACAATGTGTTTTAGATTTGTGGCTTGCTAATGTTTGAAAAATATGCCTACAATTGTACAGTGTGATGTATTGTGGTTTCAAATGCTACATAACCTTAGTTAACCCTACATGTTCTTCTACCATGTATGGCAATAAATCAAAAGGTAGTGTCCCCGTAAGCTTCTCTTTCCCAAAATAACATTAATCTTGCTATTATATTCTCCATGGCCTCTCATCCTACCCTTTCTTTCTACATTTCTCTCTTAACTTTCCTCCTCCTCTTCTACCTGCAGTTATTTTAAACTTTTTTCTCTTCTGGTCTTCGGAAGCATGTAGCAGAGAATGAATTTTTCTAGGTGTATGAGGGATAGCCACTACTGAACACACTAAAGTAAATTGATTCATGGAGCAGGTCATCTTGGGTGCCATTAAAAGTCATATAATGGACAACCAGGGGATCAGGCCCAGTCAGCATGGGTTTATGAAAGGCAGGTCCTGCTTGACAAACCTGATCTCCTTCTACGACAGGGCGACTTCCTTACTGGATGAGGGAAAGGCTGTGGATGTTGTCTACCTTGACTTCAGTAAGGACTTTGACACCGTTTCCCACAGCATTCTCCTGGTGAAATTGGCTGCTCGCAGTTTGGATGGGCACACGCTTTGCTGGGTAAAAAACTGGCTGGATGGCTGGGCCCAAAGAGTTGTGGTGAACGAAGTTAAATCCAGTTGGCGGCCAGTCACGAGTGGTGTCCCCCAGGGCTCGGTTTTGGGGCCACTCCTGTTTAACATCTTTATTGATGATCTAGACGAGGGGATTGAGTGCACCCTCAGTAAGTTTGCAGATGACACCAAGTTGGGCAGAAGTGTTGATCTGCTCGAGGGTAGGGAGGCTCTGCAGAGAGATCTGGACAGGCTGGAGCGATGGGCTAAGGCCAACTGGAGGAGGTTCAATAAGGCCAAATGCCGGGTGCTGACTTGGGCCACAACAACCCCCAGCAGCGCTACAGGCTTGGGGAGGAGTGGCTGGAGAGCTGCCAGTCAGAGAGGGACCTGGGGGTGTTGATTGACAGCCAGCTGAACATGAGCCAGCAGTGTGCCCAGGTGGCCAAGAAGGCCAATGGTATCCTGGCTTGTATCAGCAATAGCATGGCCAGCAGGGACAGGGAAGTGATCTGGCCCCTGTACTCGGCACTGGTGAGGCCACACCTTGATTCCTGTGTTCCGTTTTGGGCCCCTCACTACAAAAAGGACATTGAATCACTTGAGCGTGTCCAAAGAAGGGCAACTAAGCTGGTGAAGGGCCTGGAGGATGTTATAAGTAGATTTCTCAAATTGATGTGAGTCAGAGCCAATCAAAATTTCAATTGTTTACTTAGCAAGCGGCAATAAGCAAAACAGCGCTGGGCGGCCAGGGAGTCCTTGCTCCACCAACGGCGCGCACTCACTTCCCAAGGGTCCGTCTTTTTTATATCCTCTGCCTTCCGGTATCGGGTCACTCTGAGAGGTGTACCCTGCATCTGCGCACTTTGCAGCTAGGGGGTCGCTCCATCCAGGTCTTCCTCGTGTCACCAATTCCTCGTGTCACCAATTCCTCGTATTTCCTGCTTTCCTGAGAGTGGCTCACAAAGCTTTTGTTTATATCTTACAGAGTATAGACATTACTCCTTTGTCCTTCTTCCCTTCTCCCTTTTTTCAGTCTTTTGCACAATAGGAGTCCTTGCTTCAGCATTTCAACTTAGATAAGCACTTACAGTCAGTTAGTCGTTACACAGTGTAATAGTTAAGATTAAGCTTAGGTTTACATAGTTTATGGAATAACGTGTCACGAGCTCCCAGTATCTTTAATGGAATTTGATGAACAAACAGTTTACTGTCTATCACAGAGGACATGTCGTATGAGGAGCGGCTGAGGGAACTGGGGGTGTTTAGTCTGGAGAAGAGGAGGCTGAGGGGAGACCTCATCGCCCTCTACAACTACCTGAAAGGAGGCTGCAGAGAGCTGGGGATGAGTCTCTTTAACCAAGTAACAAGTGATAGGACAAGAGGGAATGGCCTCAACTTGTGCCAGGGAAGGTTTAGACTAGATATTAGGAAGCATTTCTTTACAGAACGGGTTGTTGGGCGTTGGAATGGGCTGCCCAGGGAGGTGGTGGAGTCCCCATCCCTGGAGGTGTTTAAGAGTAAGGTTGACTTAGCACTTAGGGATATGCTGTAGTTGGGAACTGTCAGTGTTAGGTTAATGGTTGGACTGGATGATCTTCAAGGTCTTTTCCAACCTAGACGATTCTGTGATTCTGTGATTCTGTGAAATTAGTCCTATCAAGTTTTTGTTTTACACAAAAGACTTAGCTTTTTATCCTATTAAATTTTACACAATTTAGAGTGTAGAGTTGAACATCATAAAAGCATACTTTGAGGACTGATTCATTATGTGAACACTTTCTACCACACATCAACAAGAAATGAAGTCTACATTTAAACTACCTTTTTGGAACTGCATGTTTGTTATGTCTTAAGATGTCTGTACTTTATCAGTTGATGTGTTCATTCTGATGGAGTAATTATAATGGATAAGGCTCAGTGTGCTTGCAAGACATAGTCAGGGTTGGAATAACAGGTTCTTGCAGATCAGAGTATAGATGTAACCTTCACATATGAACCCAGCGTTTTCCAGCTCAGTCACAAGACTGATGTATTGCTCTTCCAGTTAGCTAGAAATGTATGCATTTTGACACTTTTTAAAGAGGAAATCACTCTTTGACCTTGATCGATTGAGGAATAGCCAGTATATATTCACTGAGTTATATCAAGGCTTCTGTGGAGGACTGCCCCTCATATGCTGATAATTCTGCCTCCTAATGTCTCCTTTATGATCATGTCCATGAAGCCCACACAATGAGAAAGTGGAGGAGAGTTAGCTTTCCCAGTTTAAATTGTATTTTTTTGTATGTACACTCTGAGCTGTTGATAATATGATGCCAAAGCAGACAAAAACTTAATGTTGAGTGGTCATAAAGGAAATCAATTATAAACAGTTTAAGTTTCATACTGGAACAGACTCAATGTCATTAATCATTCAGTCAAGAGACATTAACAAACATTCAGGAGTTGGAGGAATAACCAATGCCAAGCACTGTACATGTGTCAGATGTTTTTTTGTTTGAAGAACAAAATATAGGTTAGATACATACAAGCACTAGTTAGTTAGAAGAGGGAATGAAGTCACTCTGGACCTGCACACCATCCTAGCAGAATAGAAGGAGAACTACATACTGTATACTACGAGGAGAAGAAGGCATAAAGAAAAAAAAATTAGGAATAGAAGCCTCCTTGTAGCCTGTAAGACTGCTAAAATACTGAGATCTATCAATTCTGAAGGAATTCTTACAAAGATTATTATGAAGAATCTGCTAAAGATAAAACCACCGAAGGGAACATTGAAAAAAATGCATAGTTTAGCTCTTCATTACCTATGATATGGGACATAACACCTGTTTCATGCAGGTTGAGTGTTCACTTTTTTTCATCTACCATGTTTGCTCTCTGTCCCGATCCAATGTCAGGGAAGGTTTCAATATGATCCCAAGAACGAGATTAAGAGACAAACAAGGTCAAATGCTGTACACCCAAAATAGTTTTTTATTATTAAAAGTGAAGAGGGGTAGCAATAGGACAGAACGGAAGGAAAAGACAGAAATCAAGCAAGCATGCAGGATAGAGTTGCAAGAATAGTCACCACCATGGATCCAATGGCATTCCGTTGGTCCTCAGTCTTCAGTTCTTCGGTGGTGGGTGCACAACAGATCTAGCTTCAATGGTGGGTGCACACCCAGCAAAGTTTTCTGTTGCCTTTTAAATTAATCATATCAGCTGATTATCATACCTGCCCACCTTTATGTTTTCTTTCTCTGGTCCCACAGGTTTTTGCTGCATCTGGCTTCAGGGGCAGAAATGCTTACCTCTTATCAGTTCATTAGCAATGCATGCATGGTGTCTGGCCTACACAATAGAACCACAAATGGCTACATGATGGAGCCAGTAATAAACATTTGGTTTCACTCAGTCCATGTCTCCCCCTTTGAGGTTTATCTAAGGAGTTTGACAATGCAACTGCAAGGCAGTGGGGGGTGCATCCTGCGATACACTCCTGCTTCCTTGGGTGACATTCCTTAGACTAATACAAAGGCTGCAGCTTGTCCTTGAGGTTTGCACAGACACAAGCAAGCTTTGAGACAATCATTTGACTTTTCAGTCTCTCACACTGTCATAATGACCCATCCAGCATAATACTCCCTGTGAACAACTGAGAGTTTACTGTGTCACAGTGGAGACATACAACTAAATCAGAGGATGACAAGTAGCTCTCTGTATCTGTATTGGGTTTGTGTGTCATGGTTTTGGTAGTGGGGGGGATACAAGGGTGGCTTCTGTGAGAAGCTGCTGGAAGCTTCCCCCATGTCCAATAGAGCCAATGCCAGCCAGCTCCAAGAGAGACCTGCCACTGGCCAAGGCCGAGTCCATCACTGATGGTGGTAGCACCTCTGTAAAAGGAGAGAGAACTATAAGAGGCAACGGTATAGTGCTGAACACACTTTCCTGGTTCACAGCTTCCCATCTGCTTTGCAGGCTTCCTGTTACCCTGAAGAACTCTCTCCCTAAAAACACTTTTTGTTCTCTTTCTTTCTATACATTTTCTTTCTTCCTTTCATTCTTTCAAAGCAAAGAACTGTGATGAATATTTTGCTGGTAATTCCAGTTTGAGAAAATTGTTGTACTGGCTGACTCTAACCTTGAACTGATGGTTCTGTTTTGAAGATGAGAATTTCCTCTTTCAAAGTACGACAGTGTTACAAAACAACACATAGGCCCCTCTGCTTAGCCTGAATGAGGGTAGCTGACCTATTCATCCGTTTCAGACTGCCACTCATGTTGTCAAATATTACTTTCCCTCTGAAGAGTATCTTCCTTGTCTTCTGCAGTTGTAATTTTTTTCAGAACACACACTGAGTAAATCCCTGTACCAATTTCAGTCAATGACAAAACTTGCATATACTTCCTTGAGGATCTTCCTCTAGATAGGTGCAACACAGTGTGAGGATTGGGATGATAATAAATGCCATCCTAATTGCCATATTTTACTTCTGTGAATCTCCATAAAAATGAGCTGATACTTGAAATGTTGCAAGTGTTCTTTTATGTCTGGAATGTTTCTAAAACGCTGTGCTGGGTTTGTGTGCTGGGGTTTTTGATAGCAGGGGAGGGGGATACAGAGGTGGCTCCCTGTGAGAAGCTTCTCGAAAGCTCCACCAGTCCAAGCCGGACACACCTCTGGCCAAAGCTGAGCCAATTAAAGATGATGGCCACACCTCTATGATCATGTATTCAAGAAGGGAAACCTGAGAGGGGATTGGGACTTTGAGGATGAGTTACGAGAAGGACACCTATGCGAACACTGAGGTCAGTGGAAGGAAGGAGGAGAAGGAAAGGGGGGAGGTGTGCCAAAGCAGAGACCCCACTGTATCCCGTGGTGAGACGGCAGGGCTGTCCCCCCTGCCATGGAGGTCACCTGCAGTCTGTGGAGGACCCTCGGGACTCTATGGGAAGAAGAAGTCCCTGCTGTTGTAGTTTGGTGCTGGGAGGACTGCAACATGTGGATGTGACCCATGCTGGAGCATCCTGATAAGAATGCATCCCATGGGCAGGACTCGTGATGGAGAAAGTTTGTGGAGGACTGTCTCCCATGAGAGGGATGCCACGTGAAGCAGGGGAAGAATGCAGAAGAGTGCTCTCCTACCACCACCTTGGAAGAAACAACGATGGGGTGACTGCACCCGACATCCCTTGTCCCTGTGCTGTTGGAGGAAGGAGGTAGATATTGGGAACAAAACTGAGCCCGGGAAGAGGGGAGGCATGGGCGGAGGTGTTTTTAAGAAATGCTAATGCTTCTCACTGTCCCATTCTGTCTGTTAAGTGTCATTATCATTAGTGTTTTGAATTAAAGTGATGTCCTGTTTTCTTCCCCTAACGAGCCTGTCTTTTGCCTGTGACTGTTAATGGGTGAGTGACTCCTATCTGTCCTTATCTCCATTCCTGAGTCTTTCGATTCATTTTTCTTCTTTCCGGATTTGAGGGGGAAGGGGTGAGTGAAAGGCTGCAGCTGTGTGGTGCTCAGTTGCCCTCTGGCTTCAAACCACGACAAATGTTTTGTTCAAACTGTTCAATGACGGTTGTGATAAGACTTCTGAGCATAAAATGATTTAATGTTCATAGATATAATACTTATAGCAGCTTTTGTTCCATGAGGTGTCTGGACTTTATTTATGCAGACATCTTGTCTCTAGGTCAGCCTCAAACATTAGAAATTTCGCATACAGTAATCTGACTCTACAATTTGAATTCTTTAGATATATAACTCCATCAAGACCTTATACTGTTCTGACTTTAGGTCAAAAGCATTTCTCCAGTGACTTTGCCCTTTCCTCTAAGACAGAGCTACATATCTTTTCTGAATGAACAGAGGTACTCCTTATTCGCTCAATATGCTGACCTATGGAGAAAAATTGCTTAACTAAGGAGAAGGCATCCCTGGCTATGACCTGCCAGTTAGGACTCAGAACAAAGAGTGCTAAATCTGGTAGTCTTAGACACTCCAAAGGAAAAGCAGCTTGTGTCTATTCACAGTCATCCAGGTATGAGTTTTAGGCCTTGATCAGAACAGTCTTTAAATTAGGACTTGAGCATTTGTCTTAATGAAGTGTTGGCAGGCACTGGACTAACTTCATATAGGGTAGCCACAATTGCTACTAGCCATGTGAAGCTTCATTGTTCCTCTCTTACAGTATAATGTCAAATTTTAATCAATCACAGCTACATTTAGTTGTCTATTTATATCTGAATTAAAAATGGAAGCTGATATGTGTTTATATAAGTAGGCCTAGTGGGAAGCATAAAGTGTCTATCTTATGCCAGGGCCTGTCTCAGCTTTCTTTTCATCTCAGTCTTTCTGCTGAGAATGCAGGAAAACCAGCATCAAGCTGAAACATCCTGCTTGCAACTTTCTTAGCTGGAAGTGACAAATAATGTCACTGTTACTGTCTGGAACTCTGGTGTGCTCAGCCTAGCACAAATAAAGATATAGTAGCTATAGTATCAGATCTAATGTCCATCATCCTAATTATCTTGACTGTCACGGATCAGGAAAAAATTTGAGCAAAAAGATGAGGCAGGGAAAACAAAGGGTGAGCGGCCACAAACACTGGAGTTCTGATTCCAGTTCTACTCTACAACCTTTAGAATGGATGAGTGATAAAACACTGCATATGATATTAAGGTTTTTAGGTATTGATGTGATAGAATGCATGTAAATAAAGCCTGTAGCACTAATGGAAGTTTAGAGAGAGTAAATGTCATTACTTGTACTGTCAGGCAGTTGTATGGCTTTTGCTGAGATATAAACTGTTAAAAACCAGCTTGTTAAAATCATAAACATCTGAAGTTTGGACACATGAGCATCAAAGAAAGAACTAGCACACCATCCAGGAAAGTCCAGGACAACAAAAAACCATGACTAAAGACCTACTGTCAGAAAGTCCAGCTGTCCCAGTGATTCACCAGTAGTTAGAGATTATTTTACTTTGTGTGTTGCAGAAAAGCCAGCTCAATCCAACAGTACCCCACCAAAAAACTTGGGATTTTTCTTTAAGTTTCCTTTAATTTTCCTAAATATCGTTGATATTTCACACATGGACATACTTATAATACTACAGAATAGCATGTGCCCACAAAGCAGATAAATTTTAATTTCAGGCTTACACAAGTTCAGCCTGATCTTTTGCTTAATTTCCCACATTAATAAAATATGCTTACAGAGCATTCCAGGCCTTCTAATTACATGATCATTGATCAACAACTTTCTAGTTAGTGAAAATAATCTGTGATGGCTCTGTAAAAGAATGTGAAAGGACAGCACCACCAAATCAAGCCAAAGACTTAACCTTGTCTCCTTTCTCCAACACCAGCAGATGTATTTATTAAAAGTGTAAGAGGACAAATATAAAGTGATACATGTCCCACTGTATGCTTTAACTGCTTTCAATAACCTATCATCATGCTTAATAATCTTGGTGGACCTTTTCCCACTAATTTCCTTTTAATTTCATTTGTATTTTTGAGAATTAAGATACTGTAAGCACACGTAACACATGTTAGCAAAAAGAAAATATTCTTTTACCTTTATTTTTTTCTCCTATAAATTACATTGAGTGTGTGCTCACTCTTACATTTGAAGAAACTCTGGTTGTTTCTGATTCAAATTCTCTGTAACCTTCTTGATTTTGCAGATCAGTGCCACATCTCCCTTTTTACTCATCTAATTTTTTCAGGCTACCCCATTTAATCTTAAATTAATCTTTATTTACCCTATACTTCCAGTTATCTAACTTACCCTTCTCTTTGCCTTTTGCAATTCCATTGTCTCTCTGTCCTTGGGTGACCGTGGGACATGGGGTAATAAGAATTACATTTGATATTGATGCATTATGGGATTATATGGGGAAAGAAGGATTTTTTTCAGTTTACATAGAGAGTTGCATTGTGGACCCAGTTTTCTTCTCACAAGATTATCACTTTACATCACAATGAAAGAAAGGGAATTAAATACGTGGTAACTCTAAGAGTAAATTCTTACCTAGTTTTTATCAGATCTTTGGGTTTTAAAAGCAGAATTTCTTGTGAAATAGAGCAGAGGGCAGGAATTTAATGGGAAATATAAAAACCAGTCCAGTCTTTTTACTCACAGTCAAAACCTATATCATAAACTAAGTAACCTGAATGCACCTACAAAAAAAACCCCAAGAACTGTCTGAAGAAATTTCTCCATGGGGTACATAGTAAAAGAGAATAGCAACATTCAGAAAAAAATAGTTTCTTAAAGATATATAAATTAAAGAGCGTAAAATGCATCAATTAATAGAACTGACTTATAGTTGCTCTAAATCCAACTTGTGCCACCTTCAGTGAATCCTCACGAAGTCCATATCTTTCAGAAGATGTTTCTATTTTCTACAAAAGTGCATATATGAATACATAATATTCATAAATGTGTTGGGTCTGTGTGTGGTGAGGTTTTGGTAGAGGGGAAGGGGGCTACAGAGGTGGTTCCTGTAAGAAGCTTCTGAAAGGTCCCCTGGCTCCAAGTTGGACCTGCCTCTGACTCTGACCAAAGCCAAGCCAATTGGTGATGGTGGTCGCACCTCTGCAATAACATATTTAAGAAAGGGAACTTGAGAGGAGGAGGAGTTGTGAGGGAAACACCTATGCAAACACTGAGGTCAATTGAAGAAAGGAGGAGGAAAGACGGAGAGGTGTGCCAAAGCAAAGACCCCCCTGCAGCCTGTGGTGAGAGGGCAGGCTGTCCCCCTGCAGCCCATGGAGGTCCATGGTGGAGCAGATGCTGACCTGCAGCCTGTGGAGGACCCCATGCCGGAGCAGGTGGCTGCACCTGAAGAAGGCCAGAGCTCTGTGAGAAGCCCATGCTGAAGCAGTCTTTTGCTGGGAGGATTGCAGCCTGTGGAAGGGACCCACAGTAGAGCAATTTGTGAAGAGCTGCAACTCATGGGGAGGACATATGTCAGAGAAAGTTTGTGTAGGACTGTATCCCGTGAGAGGGACCCCATGCTGGAGCGGGGAAAGAGTGTGAGGAGTCCTCCCCCAAGGAGGAAGAATGGCAGAAATAATGGGTGATAAGCTGATCACAACCCCCATCCCTTATGCCACTGTGGGGTAGAGAAACTGGGAGCAAATCTGAGCCTGGGAAGAAGGGGGGGGGGGGGGGGGGGGGAAGGTGTTTTTAAGATGTGGTTGTATTTCTCACTGTCCTACACTGTTTGATTGATAAATTAAGTGGTGTTGGTGTTCAAATTAAATTGATGTTCTTTTTTTCCCCCAGACGAGTCTGTCATTTTCCAGTGACCATAACGGGTCAGTCATCCCTCTCTCTCCTTTTTACGATTCCTGAGCCTTTAGTTTCATTTTGTCCTCCTCATCCCTGAGGGGAAAGGCATGAGTGAGCGGCTGCATGGTGCTTAGTTGCCCTCTGGTCTTAAACTACAACAATTAATACTATAAATATAAATGTACAACAAGTTTATATTAGACATTGATATACATACATTGTATATATAATCATATCATTTTTGTACAGTATTTATTCCATATTTACATAATGTGTTCATATATCCGCACAACATGTTCTTGGGTACTCTTGGCCCAAATAGTAGATTATCATGTAATGCTTTGCTCATAAATTATGTGAAATGTAGCAGTAAAATTACTCTAATGATCAGTAAACTCATTTAACCCTCCAGTGTTGATTGTGCAGTGGCAGCTCTGCTGCCTTCCAGCTGGTGGAAATCTCAGCTGGCAATATCCTTCCAGATTCAGTGTGTACTTTCTCTTTGGGTGTGTGGTGCCAAGATTGATGCTGGCATTTGAGTTTTCTCTGCTTAGTGCAGTAGGGAAATGAGATTAAGAAATATTTCACAGAGGGTTATAATATTATGCTAGGGATGGATTTCACTGTTCCCAAGCAAAAATTAGTCCAGCATTCAGAGATGAGTCAAAAGAAACTTAGTTTGACTAGAAGGTTCCAAGATAAATTTTCTAATACAATAATTCCATGTTTTCATTATTTTTGTCCATGTTTATCTGGGTTTTATGCAAAAATTGATCTTGATTGATGCAATAAACTTAGGATACATTTTTCAGGATTTCCAAACAGTACTTTCAAAAGAAAGGAAAGAGGAAAAAAAAGAAGAAAGAAGAAGAAAGATGGAAACAGAGAGGAAAGACAGAAAGCAGGAAAGTATGTTTAATAGTGGTGTTTGTGAGTACAGCTACGACTTTTCCGATGAAAACAATTTTTGTATATGTTGCATGCAATAAAACCATGCTAAACACCATGTTCTGTTGTTAGTTTGATTTCTGAAGAACTTATCTTCAAGCTGTCATTGCAAATAAATAACCACCACAAAATCAACTGATAACATTGGTCAGAAGGCTGGCAGTTTGGTTTCAAATCAAGTTCTGATGTCTTCAGCTTGATGCTGGAACACCAAAACCCAAAAGATTTCAATTGGTTTTGGAGTTGTTTGCTTGTTTCCTTGACAAAAAATAATAATAATAAAAAAATTAACATACTACTTTCTTTTGGAAAAGCTTAATCTTTTTTCCTTCCCATCTTACTCTGACCTGTTAGTCACATTCAGAAACTCCCCAAGCCCTCCTAATCAAATCTCTATGAAAACCTAGACTAAGAAAATGACTTAGAAATCAATAGAATATAGCAGAAGTCAATGGAATATTCATAACAACCTTTACACTTAGTTTCTTATATATATGTACTATTTTTCTCCTTACCCTTCTGTTTATCATCTGATAAGGAATTGCACATTGTTGCCACTCTATCTGCAAGCTCAGGAGAGCAGTGACAATAGGCCAGTGACAGTCTGGAAGTATGAACTCTTGTCATAATGCCCAGCCATGACCTTTATGTCAAAAGGGAGAGATGCACCTTTCCCGTGGGACCCAGTATTGTCATCGTGAATGCTGTTTTCCCTGAGTCCTCCCACACCACAGGGAGAAGCTATAATGGGGTACAGGTTAAGGTAGTGTAAGGGACTGTGTCAGCCATTTTGTCTTGACATTGCTGTTACGCGATTACCCCCCCAGCCGCAGGGTGGTGTAAGATGGCAGCTGTCTGTTTCAGCACCATGCCATTTCATAGGCTGGGCCTCGACGTCCTGTTGCCGGGAGGACAAAATCAGCCTGGAGATAGAAAAGCTGTGCGTGCGCGCAGGGGCGGGGGTGAAGCGGCACGTGTGGAAGCTGAAGGCGTCAATGGCCAACACCCCCCCCCTCCCGGCCCAGTACGACCACTGTGGACACCTGGGCATGCACACATGGGAGAACATGGGGAGGCAAATATACAAATGAGCTCTGTGGCAATGAACGGACTAGTGGTGGGGACTGTATAAAAGGGGCTGTGTGCACCTCTCCGGGGTGGCTTCTCACTTGCGGCAGGTTTTCATTTGTCTTCTCTCTATCGTTCTCCGAAGCTCTCGCCTGCCGAAGCTCTGCTGTTTGCCAAGCTTTCTCGCGTTCGCCTGTCGAGCTTTTCCAGCTGCTGCCTGCTGAGCTCTCTCACCTGCTGTGCCTTCGCGCTTTCACCTGCCGAAGCTTTTGTCTGCCGAGCTCTCTCGCCTGCTGACGCCTTTGTCTGCTGGCTTTGCTTCCCATCACCTACACCGGGACTGGACCAGCGGCATTCTTCCCCATTGCCTAGCAGGGGATTCCCCCCATCATCTGTAGAGGATTCCCCATCATCTGCGGGATCCCACCACCACCACCTGCACCAGAACAGGATCAATGGAACGCTGCTAGACTCATGGTGGTGGTAACTAGTATTGCTGCATTTCTTTTGTTTGCTTGCTTAGGTATTCTGACTTTTCCTTTCTTCTTCCTTCTGTCCTATTACTATTATCAGTTATCTCTTAAATAAAGTTTACAAGGTTTGTGAGCCATCTGACCTCGTTTATGTCTTAATCTTGCTCTTGGGATCGTATAAGAACCCTCCCCAATATTGAATCGGGACAGGTAGTGAATTATTTTATGAGGCCCATGAAATTTAGCTGAAGGTAGCAGGGAAACAGATTTGCCAGAGGGGAGATACAAAAATCTATAGGCAAGTAATAATCAAAGCCACTGCTTAAATAGCTTCTTTCATGCACACACCCCTTCATAAAATATGTGGTATTTGTGAACACGAAAGCTACGCTTTTAAAAGTTATTGGCAGATGTTTTCAGATGGCCTGAAAAAATTATTTATAGCTTTGTTCTTGATAAGTAATAGCCAAAGTCTTTCTTAAGCCTGCACAGATCATTACGTAACATGGCTAAAGCACACCAGGTTCTGAAGTCAAGGGCACAGAAGGAAGCTGTATTAATACTCAGGGCCATTGGGGTCTTTGTTTCTTTACCCCAATAGCTCAGTGGTCACAGGCCTGGGGCAGCCTTTGCAATAAACACAGCAGGAGGCTCAAACTCACCACCGTGGACTGATGTTCTGCCTTCACAGTCTCTTTAAATAACATGGCTATATCAAACTCAGAAGCTTTCAGACTTACTGTCAGCTGTTCAGTGTTTGGGATATTATTGAAGCCTTCCTAGTGCAAGTGCAAAATTACAGTGGATGTTTAAAGTGTTTTTAGCAACCTTTTTGTGCATGTGTGTATTGGATGTTCATGTCCAGGTTTTGGCAGTGGGGAGGCTGCAGTGGTGTCTCTGAGGAGAGGCCATGGGCTGCCTCATGCAGACACTGTTTGTTCAAGCCCGCTCCAACGGACCCATTGCAGGACAAAGCTGATCCTGTCAGCCAAGCTGATGATGCCTCTGTGATAACACTTTTAAGAAAGGGCCAAAACACTACAGAGCAGAGAGAAGTGTGAGACAGAACACTGAAAACACCAAGGTCAGAGAAGAAGGAGGCAGAGGAGGTGCTCCAGGCACTGAGGCAGATTCCCCTGCAGTCTGAAGGACAGACCACAGTAGAGCAAGAGTTTCCCTCCAGACCATGGAGAAGTCCATGGTGGACCAGGTATCCACCCTGCAGGTCATGGAGGACACTATGCCAGAACAGGTGGGCATTTCCTGACAGGAACTGCAGTCAGTTGTCCAGCGATCCAATTTCAGGGAAGGTTTTGATATGATCCCAAGAGTGAGATTAAGACACAGATGAGGTTGAATGCTGTACACCCAAAACAGTATTTGTTATTAAAAGTGAAGAATGGTAGCAATAGGATAGAATGTAAGGAAAAGACAGAAATCAAGCAAGCATCCAGAATAGAGTCGCAAGTATAGTCACCACCATGGATCCAGCAGCGTCCCATTGGTCCTCAGTCTTCAGTTCTTCGGTGCTGGACACACACGGATCTATCAGCATCCCGTTCCTCAGTTTTCAGTTCTTCGGTGGTGGGTGCATCTGGATCTAGTGGCATCTCGTTCCTCAATCTTGAGTTCTTCAAGTGGTGGGTGCACATGGATCTAGCTTCGGTGGTGAGTGCACACACAGCAAAGTTCTCTGTCACCTTTTAAGCTCATCTTATCAGCTGATTTGCATACTAGAAAAAGAGAGGCAGGTATTCCACAAACTCATTTCCATGAGCAATTGAGTCGGTGGTCATGCTCACCCTGCCCACATTTGGTTTTGCCTCAGTTCCCACCAATCTGCTGACTTCATGCTTCTTGAGCAATCATCCAGCTTCTGGGGCAAAAATGATCACCTCTTATCAGTTCTTATCACCTCCTCACTGGTGAAGTCACAAAATCATCTGCAAGGCATGCATGACATCTGGTATACACAATGGAGCCACAAAGTATCGGGCTTACACAATGGAGTTGGTGATCAGCGGTCCTTGTGCAGTTTACTCAGTCCACTTCTTTGAAGCTTATCTAAGGAGTTCATCAATACAACTGCAAGGGAGTGGGAAGATGCATCCTTCAATACATTCCTGCTTCCTTGGGTGACATGCCTTAGACTAATTACAAAGGCCACAGCTGGTCCTTGATGAATGGTCAAGGCATTACTGACACCACTCTGTGACTCAAAGCACACACACAAGCAAGTTTTGAGACAATCATTTGACATTTCAGTATCTCACATCAGTGGAGAGCCCATTCTGGAGCAAGTGTACCCTGAAGGACATGGGAAGGACTCACAGTGGAGCAGGGAACCGTGTGAAGAAGAAAAAGCAGCAGAGAGCATCAGTTATTAAATGACTGCATCCCAATTCCCTCTGTGCTGCTGAGGCAGTGGGGGAGGATGCAGATGAGTTGCGAGTGAAGGAGTGATGTGGAGCCTGAAAAAAAGTGGGGGCAGGGGTAAGGTGTTTTAATTTGTTTTTATTTTTCACCATGCAGCTCTATTTTAACTGGAAATGAATTACATTAATTTCCCCCAAGTCAAGTCTGTTTTGCCAGGGATGGTAACTAGTTACTAATCTCCCTGTCTTCATCCTGACCCATGAACGTTTTAGTCTTATTTTCTTCCCTTGTCCTCCTGAGGAAGAAAAGTGAGAGAGAGTGGCTGGGTGGGCATGTGCTAGCTGGCCCACCTTGTAAGCAAGGCTTAAAAAAACTCTGACAAATATGGTTTATATGTATCAAGGAAAGCTAAATACTCATAATAAAATTTTCAGCCTTTGCAAAACTGTTCCACATTTGCAAAACTCCAGGGAGGAGTGGAAACACATTTTTACAAGAAATGATCTGTAGTCTGTTGAAGTTCAAAGTTATTAATTATTGGCAGACAGCCAAGAAAAGGCAGCAAAATCCTTTAATCTGTTGAGGATTCAGATTTTTTTCCCAACCTTAGTATTCAGTGTCTCTAGCTGTGACTTTGATTTTTTTTTTTTTTAGATTAATGGTTAGGTATGGATTGTTGTCCTCAGTTTTGTGATAAATAAACTCTTTTATAGGTATGATATGTGTCACATCTAGAAAGCCAAGAAACAAATAATATTTTTTAAAATAGCATTTCATTCCAACACTTACATCTCTCTACACTACTGAGAACAAGTAATACAAGTATTTAAACAATGAGAAGTCCAAACACAATAACAGAAATTGCTTTCACTGTCCTTTGAATTTGTTCAAACCTGTCCATTATGCCTTTCTCTCTGGCTTTTACCACAAAGTAGGGAAATTCAGAGCTTTAGGAATAGCCCTGAGCTTCTACCAGTATGTTATTTGTAAGTAGTGGCTACCATTTCCAGTTCACAGTATTTTTTGCCTTATGCCATGAATCTGAAATCAGACAATAGAAACCAGTGGATCATGTAGAACTACAAAAGACTTTCTGTATGTGAAAAGAATATTGCTGTAGAACAGCATTTTGATTCTGTATGATACATACCAACTCTATATTCCCTAGGAATCTCTAAATGTGGGCTCCTCCTACTTCATTATTTTCCCCATTGCTGTGAATAGAGTTTTGTCATTGCCTTCAAATTTGGCTAAATATGTATAGCACAGTGGAAGTTTATAAAACATTCAAGTGAAGGAAAAAATGTTGGGTTACTGTATCTTATTTCGTATTAGCTATTCCAGTAAGAAATATGTTGACATGTATGTGTGCATATATATAAAATACATTTATATTAATGTGTGTAAAGAAAAATGTCCAAATCAGTCATGTTTCTGTCTACTAGATCCTTCAATACGTACCATTCTGTTCTTTGTGGAATACATTACCCCTATCAGGAGTTTTGATAAAGATTCATTTCTATATGCAAGTGTTTTTTCTAAAATATTTTCTTTGTGGATATATCTATCTAAACAGAAAGGATTTCCGTTTTGCTTACTATTACTGTTTCTCAATTTGTAACTTAAATTTTCTAGTGTTGCAAAACACACAACAGCATACATTAATCAGGAACAGAGTTTCTGTATTACACAGTATTTTGCATTTTGTTTTACATTTGAATATATTTCAAAGTCACTCGAAGTATCTCTTTCATTGTCCCTAATTACCTTGTGTTCGTCACATTAATATGTTGTTATAGAAACCACTGTGTTATCAAATCCCAAGTTCTTTTTATTTCAGTGGTCCTCTGTAGCAAAATCTGTTTGGAATGGAAAAGAAATATTAGATTTGAAACAGAAGAAAAGAATTGTCTTATACTTTCATAAAATAATTCTGTAAATGTCACGTTTTACTTTCAGAAGTGATTGTATTACCCTCAGTTTGGTATTTTATCTCTGTAGCTGAAATATCCTTTAAATGAACTTTGATTGATAAAAGTGAATTTGATTTATGTTTTGGTAATACCTGAATAAGACAGTACTGCTGATAAAAAGAAGAAATCAGGAAGCAGTTCAGCTGTATCTCTTCTAAGCAATTTTCAAAAGATAAGATACAAGCATCTGTACAGTCTGTAAAGTGCACATTTTACTAGTTAGTTTGGTTCAAATAACTGAAAAGTTTGATATTTCCCATGTGTTTGTCCCTCTGCATAGATTAAATATAGCAAATCTTTTAGTTAAGGAATATATTTCAGAGCCTGGTTTGCACAGTATTGGTAATAAAAAACTGGGGGATAAGAGCTTATTCAGCATGCAGTCACATTTCTATACTACACACCTCTGCAAAGTCTTATAAAATTCTATTACAAGGCTATCAAATTTAATTAGCCAGTCAGTTTTGAGCCAAAGTCTTGCACTCCCTACATCTTAAACCTGTCATACAAAACAGGCACTAGGCACTAGCTGTTTTCATTTTTGAAATCTTATTTTGATCACATAAATAAGTAAAGCAAAAGATTGCCTTAAGCCAGGTTGTTTTTCTTTCTTGTCGTTAAAGCAACCATTTCCCTCCAATCTTTTCTTTACAGTTCTGCCATTACAACTACACTGAGACTACACAAAGATGTGGAAAGGAGCGCATGACTTGGTGCTTCAATGGAGGGATACAGGCTTTTTATGAGAGGCTGGGAAGGAGAGGAGAGGAAGTTGCCCTTTATGTGAACTAGCTGGAATGCATGGAGGTCTGCCTCCATGATGCCTCCAGGAGTCAGTCAATGGCTTATACGTAAAGACTACTAGGCAGACCAACATGGGTGCTATTTTAGCGAGTATCTACTTAGACCTCTACTTAGACCTCCTGATCAGGATGGAGTAGATATGGACTTCTTCAAACAACTGGAAGAAACCTCACATTCACAGGCCTTGGTCCTTATGGGGGACTTTAACCACCCTGACATCTGCTAGATGGACAATACAGCAGGACTCAGGTAATTTGGAATATTATTAGAGTGTGTTGAAGACAACTTCCTGGCACAGGTAACTGAATAACCAGCAAAGAAAGGTCCTCTGCTAGACCTGATACTTATGAACAAGAAAGAACTATTCAAGGATATGAAAGTTAGGGCAGCCTTGGCTGTGGTAAGAAGGAGATGGTGGAGTTCAGGTTTCTAAGAGGATTTACCTTAACCACCGTCCCCAGGAATGTGATGAAGAAAATCCACCTGGAATCTATTTCCAAACACATGAAGGACGAGAAGGTGATCAGGAGTGCTCCGCATGGATTTATGAAGGAGAAATCATGCTTGCCCAACCTCAGTTAGGTGACTGGTTGAATAGACAAGGGTAGAGAAATTCATATTATTTACCTCAACTTTAGCAAAGATTTTGACATACTCTTGTGGCAGGTGCATCCGCCCAGTGAAAACAGAGCTTCCTGGCTGTTGAAACGTGGCAGCTTTTGGCTGTCTTTGTTTTCAGGGTCTCGCGGTAGCTGAGACCTTTGACCAATGGGAGCCGCTATTGACTACAGGTCAGATTCGGCCTGGGTATAAATGGAGTCCCCTGGGGGAGCCATTTTGAGCTCGTCCCCTGGAGCTGCACGCTGCGGTCAGAGGACTCTCCCCTTGGGTCAGGACGCTGCCCAAGGAAACTCCTCGAGGTACTTTGGGTCGGGACGCTGCCCTGAGCAGGTCCTCGAGGTTGAGAGCCCTCACTTTCTAGGTGAGTGATAGAGCGTTTTGGGTTGTCGTTAAACCCTAGGCTGTGAAGCTTTGTTTTTCGTTTTGGGTTCTCGTTAAACCCACGAAGTGAAGTTTACGTTTGGGGTTCCCGTTAAACCCCTAGGCTGTGAAGCTTTGTTTTTCGTTTTGGGTTCTCGTTAAACCCACGAAGTGAAGTTTTCGTTTGGGGTTGTCGTTAAACCCCTGGGGTGTGAGGCTTTGTTTTACGTTTCGGGTTCCCGTTAAACCCTAGGAAGTGAAGTTTTCGTTTGGGGTTGTCGTTAAACCCCCGGGGAGTGGGGCTTTGTAAAGTATTTCGGGTTACTGTCAAACCCCAGAAAGTTATTCTGTTCTCCTCTTGTGGACATCCGGATCTGTAATCTACGGAGAGCTGACTGGTGGTTTTATGGAAAAAATAAATCTATTTATTTTTTTAAATTGGTGATGGGTTGCTTATTTGGAAGCCTCCGTAACAACTCTCTTATAACATCCTGTCAGAGAAGCTGACAAAGTACAGTTTAGATAAGTAGACAGTGAGGTGGATTGAATACTCACTGAACAACCAGGTCCAGATGGTTGTGATCAGTGGTGAAGGGTTCAGCTGGAGGCCAATCACTGGTGGTATATCCCAGGGGTCAATACTGGGGCCAATACTGTTGAAACTTTCATTAATATCCTGGACGAGGGAACGGAGTGCACCCTCAGCAATTTCACAGATCATATAAAACTGAGGGAACTGGCTGGTACACCAGCATGTTGTGTTGCCATGTAGAGCAGCAACCTGCTTGACAGGTTGGAGAAACAGGCAGAGAGGAATCTCATAAAGTTCAGCAAGGGGAAATGCAAAGTCCTGTACATGAGGAGAAATAACCCTAAGCACCAGTATACAACCGTTTGTTGGATAACCTTTGGGACAGTCCTTTTTAGATGAAAATAGTAAACTTTCACCATTAATGTAAGTGTCTGAACTGCTTCTCTCAGTTTTCCTTCTTGGCTCTAAGGTAGCAAAGGTCTTTTGTGCATTGGTGCAACCTAAATCCTAGAATAAATGCGGTAAAAATGTTGCCACATCCAAAGTTGTTCATGCCGGACTTAATAGATGTGTTAGGCAAGGATGTTGGATCATCCCAACGGACAATGCAAATATGTAAGATATGAAACTGTCTTCATCCCATTTAGATCAGTGTTTTACTCACCGATCATCATAGAATGATTTGGGTTGGAAGGGATCTTCAAGATCACCTAGTTCCAACCTTGAACACTTCTAGGGAGGGGGCATCTACGACTTCTCTGGGCAACCTGTTCCAGTGTCTCACCACCCTGACAGTAGAGAATTTCTTCCTAATATCTAATCTATGTCTAATTACAATACATATATATTTTAACACAATGCCAGAAGCAAGATTTTACTTGATAATAGCTTTCTACATACTTGGTCAGGATGAGAGGAGAAGACACCAGCTGCAGAGTTACACACACGTGAAGGAACTTATGGACCTCCCTTCTTCCTCCTTTCCTTGTCCCCTAAGGGTCTTAGACATCTTTTCTATATGCTCTATTAGCAAGAAGGTGTAGGAAGCTAGTGATAAAGAGAGATGACAACAAAGTGTATTAAGGTTGGAGACAGGCAGCAGAGCTGAGCTCAAAAATGCTGCAGGTGGTTTTGGAAGCAATTATCATTCTAATAGGTGATTTGATTGAACTTGATCAAATTACATTCAGTGCATCCAGCACATTCTTGTGCAGTATGCAATCCTTAGTTAAGAAAGTCCATCCTAAAACAGTCAGGCCACCAAAAGGAAAAAACTTGTGCTGAAAAAGAGAAACTTAGTTTCAGCAGCTGTGCAAGACAAGCAGCCATCCTACTGTCTTTCACTTCAGAAACTTTAAATGATGAGCTACTCAAGGATGCAGAGATGAAACAAACAAGCTAAGAGGAAAAGAAGGAAGAAGGAAGAAAAAAATCAGTGTACTAGAATAACGAAACTGGAAAGTATGTATTATTGTCTGCTAGGCACTGAAACCTAGGAAACCTAGCAAATAAACTTATATGACAGCTGTTTCTAATCTTAGCATTTCTGCTGCTCTCCAGACTAAATTTAAAACTGCGTGTTATCACACAGTAAAGCGTCCCCACCCATATTTAACAACTATGTAAATCTGAAGGTGATGCCTCACATCATTCAATAACATGCAGTCTGGAGGCAGAGAAGATGAAATTGAAACTCTTTGCATTCTGAAAATGAACCTTAAATCTGACCTGTATGTTATGTGAGTCAACAACAAAGAGGATTTATTCTTCTGTCAGTTCCTTTGGTCCTATTTTTCAGCTGAGCAAAAGTATTCCCAGAGTACCTATTTTAAAACAAGTATTTATTTTTTACTTAAAAGAAACACTTATCAACTGGTTTGGATATCTATGGTCCTTTAAAGTTATACAGCACTTGTTACCACAGCTCTAGGGAAACAAAAAATTATTAGCTGATAACATCTCTCGGGTCAGTGATGGTTTGGGAAAAGGAATTTTCATACCCAAACAAGCTGTGGTAATCATATATTTATGCTACTATTATTTGACGGTCCCAGTCTTATCTCTGCCTCCATGAGATACTTCTTAGAGATATGAGAGACCGAACAACTGTTATTGTTGTCAAAACAAAAAAAAGTAAAATTTTAACATACTAAGAAATTATTCTTGATTACGCAGTGTTGATTTTTGTCTCCTGCAGTATGCTCACTGCTTAACCAGATGCAGTAAGAACATATTTCTTCTCCTGAGAGAAGCATAACTGTCCCAAGGAAATAATCCAAAGCCTCCAGCATCATGATGTCACTTTACATCTACATAGGAGGAAAAACTGACTATGATGAGAAAATTCTTTGGGAGGTGTTAAAGGGTTTCAAAGACAATGCTAGTACCTAAAAGAAGAATATGGCCTGGTCTAACCCAGTTCCTTTTTTTCTTTCTCTGCCAGAGCAGTGGTCCAAAATCCTTCTAAACTCATCTTTACACCAGCTTTGATCAGTATCCTGGCTCAACCAAAATAGACAACAACAAAGTATCTCAAAAATTAAGACATTCCCAGAAGTGAAAGAAAGCCATAATTGAAAACCATTTTCTCTTGGACTTAAATAGGGCTTCAGAATAAGGTGTCCCCATGTTTTATGTTGGGCCCTAACACCACAGCTGTTACTGATTCTCATTCTTGTCTGTGGGGTAACCATTTAACCCATTGCAGGACCCAGTCAATGATACATTCTGCCAGAAAGCGAATGCTTCCTCAACATCCCTCGAGCAGCGATGCTTCTGTGTGCTTTATAGTGAGATATTGGGTAAAAAGGAATACACTTAAAACCATCAAGATCTCTAAAAATTTAAGATTTTCCCTGCTATAGTTCAAATTTACCCCATCTAATAGCATGTCTTTTTTATTTTCAGTAGAAGTTCAAGACTGTCAGACTGATATTGGTGGGACCTTTAATGTGTTCTTGTTTATTGTTTTTTTTTTATTTAAATTGTTTACCAGTAAGGAATGGATAGAGAATGGGCGTTAAATTCTGAACTGTTCTTCCACAGCTCTACTGGTCAATGATCTAGTAACAGCTTGTAAAAAATGTAGTCTTCAGGTTATGATGGTTATAATTTATGTCTGGTTTTCCTATATTTTCCATCTTGTGATGATAGCATTGACAGTATAAACTAAAAATTGTTCTTGGCTCCAGACAGACACTGAAATATCAGACCATGAACCATATAGTGAGTTTGAAATGTAATTGTCATGGAAAGCACGGGATGGTCATTCTCTGAAATGCTCCTGGGTAGTTACCAATTTCTTCACAGGGAATTGTGTGTCCATAATACCAGAGACTGACGCAAGTCTTGCAGATGCCCACCTCTCCAGATATTCAGAATCTACAATGAAAAAGTGAGCCTGAGTTTTGCTCTAGAAGAAATTCAGGATTCACATTTGTCACCTGCATGCTCAAGATGTTCACAATGAGTCTAATCCTCTCTGACATTTGGCTGCACCCTGCTTTGAAAACTCTGATAGCCTTTCCTATCTTTAATCCCCTGTTAATTCCTCAGAATTATTTTTGAGACATTCATTTATTGTTGTCCTCTGTGTCTGTGACCCACTCATGTGCCAGGATATCAAAATTCTCTACTAAAAGCAAAGATTAATACATAATATTATTTATCTAAGTTTCATTAACAGTAATTTTTACAGAATTAGTACAGCAATAGCGTACCTGTAGGATGCCCTCTCTCTTACTTACATTAAATCTGTTCTTCTTCCTTAAATTGAAATAAATGGCTGATCTTGTTATCCAAAGGACCATCACGTTCTGCATAATAATGTTGTATTTTAAATAATCATATTTTGTATTAGCTATATTTCTTTTCTGTGTCATAATATTTTCTCTTTTTCTCATTCCCCAACTAATTTTTCCTTAAAAAAAACCCCAAAACTCTGTTGAGGATTGTTGAATATTCTAGAAATATTTTCTTAAAGAAAACATAGTTAAAAAACAGTTGTTTATTATTCCCATGATCCAGTTCCAGTTATTTTGACAGCAAAGCAAATTACCAATAAGTGGATTAAGTGGAAGTCATTATATGTAAAATAGGAAAGCTGCTCCATAATACAATAAGAAATAGATGAAATTCAATATATGACAAAGTAATTTCAGAGGCAATTGCTGAATTCTGAAAATAAGCTTTACTTAAATATTTATAATTATGTATCATATTTTTATAGGATAGTTAAAGAAATATCTATCAAAATCTCTTATTTCTTCACAGCCAATTCTGCAAAAACACTTAATAAGATTTTTGTATTTATTAATTTCTGTATGAATATTTGATATATGTCAAATACACAAAAATTACTTCAGAACTTAAGTATAATCTTCAGTACTGCTGTGTGTAATTCATTGCACGGTTGTCTACTCTAAACATTTCATTTTGACTGCATCTTACAGCATCAGTGAGGAAAGAGTGATTTCGGATTTTCCAAGAATTCCGCTTTATCTTTCCAAAAGTGAATTGGCCTCTTATGTGTATAAATAAGTAGATAATGTAGAATGGATGATTTCCAAAGAGAACTCCACCTTTTCTCTTGCTTTTTTGATACTGCAAGTAATTCTGTTTGCAAATAATGGTGGATGTTCTCAAGCACTTAAATGACTAAATACCAGATTGGGCCCACCAAAGAAGTAATTAGACTCAAATGTACAATAAAATGAACCCTTGATTAATTACAGACTTAAAAATACAAACACAAAAATGGAAATTGAGCTACAATACGACTGAAAACAAGAGAGAAAAAAAATCCTTATATGGTAAACCACATATTCTGTTATTTCTGTCTAACCACAGTACTTTTATTTAGACATTCCACTTAACAGCAAACAACCACAAAGCCCTATCCCAAGATTCTTCCAGGAAAATAATAATCCTACATATTATAATAAGAAAACTTAAAACATAAATAGTCGTGACACTCCCATAGGACCATGCAAGATGCTAACTAGAAACAATTGCAATTTTCCCACAGTTCTCAGTAAAGTGGTCAAGAGATTAGATTCAGAAGGTGCATGTGATGTTTTTATTGCCCTGTACCTGTGAAGTTATTGCCATTTCTGCAGAGTGGTTGTGAAAAAGTTTCCATTCCAATTCAATGTTATTTTATTCTTGATTCATATGATTACTAGACAAAGGATAAGAAAGAAAAGTATAAACTGCCATATGTATCTCCCATGCAGTTGTTTTCTATCTGTAGAGGGACAATAAATCAGCACCATTTTCTGAGATTTTTAAGGAAGTACAGTACCTGAGTTAGAATCCTTATACCTATAAGAGGGCTTATCTCCACAGGTTTCTCCTGTATCATCCACTTTATTCTCAGAATCACCTACTGTATGAGCCAACACATTTGTTTGCCTGCCAATGTTTCAGATGTTTCTTCTTCTGTAACCACTTTGTAAGGAAATGTTCCAGTTTCTTATTTCTGGAGATGAATTTCTCAGACTGTTCTATTATTGAATGATCAGAGACTTGCCATATAAGTAGACAATATTAACTTCTTTGAATATCATGCTTTAAGGAAGTTATTATAAATTTGTTGTTGTTTTATAGCACCCTGGTTACCACATTTACTTCCTAGCAACAGAATAATATTTCCTAGTGAAGTGAAATCATCATCAGTAGTGGAAATATTCAGATCACAGAAAGCTGAACTGAACAAAGAATTAAGATAGCAGTATCAAGAAGACTAAAAGATTTAGGAGCAGAAGTCACATTGGCTTCCTATTGCTTATTTTTAAAAACCTCCCTTACTTGCTTGTGATTTTCCTTTGGCTCAAGGCTTATTTCACTGATTTTCCTCTGATCATTTGCTGAGATTTCTGTCCCACTACACCCACCACTTCCTCTAACAGTTTAAAAGTGTGATGTGAAAACAAAGGAATTTTTCAACAAAAATGTTTTTCCATTAAATAGCAATGAAATGTCAACTGTAACTTTAGTGGGAATATGTCTATTTTCACAAAATATTGCTAGAATACTTCACAGGTCTGGAGTCAAATCTTAGAGCAGAAACAGAGGAGAGACAAGATTCATTACTCTAGAAGATGGGCAGCAACATAATGATCAGAGCTAACATGAATGTATTCACGTGGGTGTGGGTGTTAGCCTTCTGCCCTACTGATCACTGCCGGCGCACATCAGCCCAGCGTTTGGCCCTGGCACACGAGCCGTGGAGCAGGAAAGAAGCCTCCGGCTGCAGCGCTCCCACCCCTCTCACGTTACACAGCTGCGGACACAGGGGTGATTTACTCCTCACTCTCCAGGACTGGCTCCAGAGCACACAGCTGTGCAGCCCTTTGCGCTGTAGATGTGGACATCTCTGGTGGAAGCACTCCTTTTGGAGGGGCTTTGAACTTTTGTCTGTTGCATGCCAGAAAAAATGGCTTAACCACAGAGCTCTTGACTGAGAAGAGGGAAAGAAGGAGGAATGGAGGAAGCAGTCTCATTTGCTTGTTTGCTTTTTGAGATGCCATTGAAAAACCAAAAATTTTCTGTGATACCTGAGCTTTGATTTTGGGTTTTGGTCGTTTTTTTTGTTTTTTTGATTGTTTGGTATTTTTCCATGATGTAGCATTCCTGTTATCTAGCCAGCTGTAATTCATATGAAAGACATACTGACAGCCAGTACTTCCCAGACATTGAAATCCAAAAAATAACACCTCATGTAGTATAATCCACTGAAAACATATCCCTGAATTTATGAAACATTTACACACTGCCATATTCTCACACAGAACAAGGAATGGCTGTACATGCTTTGGATAATAGATACCATATGCAGAGATCTGTCTATAGCCATCTTAACTTCCTAAAACTATTCTGTCTTACCTGCTTGCTCTCTAGAGTGAGGTGCAGCTGGCGTATTCAATTGGAAAATGGGTTTGTATTCACCAGCTGATGGCTATACTCAATTAGGAGATTGCCCTAGTGCCTGCAAGAGCAATCTGTGAGGTATATATGCCTTGATTCCAATACAGAAATCAGAAGTACACTTTCCACTGAATTCAACACGCTTTAGGTAGATAATTCATTCCTGACAAAGGATCTGGCACAACAAATTCAAATGGAAACGGAAAATATGACAGAGCATGATTAGAAATATATGAATAACCTGTGGAAAATGCAAAATGCTCCAACTAACTATGCCAATAATCCAGATGCTAAAGTTGGAATAAACTTCATTATTACTAACCAAAAGAAGAAAGGAAGGGAGGGTAATGCCATTGATCCAAAAAGGCACTTTAAAAAATCAACACAATTTTCTATTCAAGTTTTTTACAAGGTGTTTTTATAAATAATCATTATTATTATGTATATACTGCAAAAATTATTCCCCTTCCCGCTCTTTTCACCTGACATAATACTTTAAGGTTGTGTCAATGCAAGACCAAAGCTTCTCACTTGGAAAACTGTGCTGAAACATGAAGGGTTTGTACTTCAAGGGCACATTGATGCAGAAGCCTAGTGCAGTACTGATGCTGAGATAAAGGCATTGCTGAGGTCATCCACCTTATAGGGAAACATGAATAATTTACTCATTTCTGAAGTAACTGATAACCTGTAACTATAGACATAAGTGGAAATGTGTCTCTGATGCCATCTGTTGCTGAACATTGGCTGCAGTTATTATAAGAGTGGTACTAAAACCAATGTTTGATATATTTTTTAACTGTAAGACCAAACCCTTCAACAAAATGTCTTTTTTTTCAGAATTAACTGGTAAAAGCAGCCCTCCTAAGACACTGGGTGTTTATAAGTTTGCATGTATATTTTGTGTGTGGAACATCCATATTACACAGTCACTAAAACGTTCATCTTACTACAAATCTATGAATAATTATTTTTCTGGGGACATAATTTTCAAATCTCAGTAAAAGACTTTATTTGGTCTTTATTTGGAACAGTGGATATAAAGCATTATTCATAGTCCTTTATGTTTATATGTGTATAACTATATATGTACATAACTATATATATGTGTATGTGTATATACATATATGTGCATATATGTGTAAATGTATGCCCATATTAATTATTTAGTTATAAATTTAAACATAATTGAAAGTATAAAGCTGATCTGGTACAACTCAAAACAGTATAGTGGTGCAAGCTCTAATTATCCAGGATGATACTCTTGTAATTCACATCAATTTTGGTGCTCTGTATCTTGTTTCCACATTAACTGTAGGTTCCAGCAGCACCCTGTATGGAGCAGTCTTAGCTATAGCTCCTCCAAGCCAAAGCTACAGATTTGTCCACTCTCCAACTGCTTTTATACGGTACATCAAAGGAAGTCCTATGCTGTAGGAGTGAAGACGATATAGATTTTGGAGAGAAAGCCGGTACCACATGGGGGAAAGAGAAGAACGCATAGCAACAGGAACAGCAGGAGAAAAAACTATCTGTCCTTAAGGATAACTTTTTTTTTCCTTCTCATTTTTAGTATAGCAACATTTCATATGCCAGTCTTTCTGAGAAGTCTTGAGCTAAGCCTGTATAACTAATGGAACCAAAATAATTTGTTTAAAATATACTTTCATCTTTATGCATGGAGTTTTTTTATTAAAATTAGTATTTATTGTCACTGACATAACAGTTATCATTAGGATCCGAACAGTAATATTAGTCTGACTGTGTACAGTCCTGTTGTACTAGAAAAGTTGGTGCTTTTTTGTATAAAAAATTACTTAAAACCATAAGAAAAATATCCCTTGCAGGGAACAACTAATTCCCTACTCTTTAGACAGCAGGCAATGGATAGCTAAGATAGATAACCAGTGTAATACAATCAGATCTTTGAAATAAGTTTTATGCTCAGTTTTACTAAATCCATAGCAATGAACAGTTGTTTTGTAGCTGTATCATAAGCATCTTGCAGAGAGATTTAAAGAGAAGCAGCGTAACAGCTCTTTGGATGTTTGCTTACATGGACTGTAAATCCTTCTAAGAAGACATGGAAAAATGCACAGTGCTACTTCTCAGAAATTGGAAAATCAAGGACATCTTCTGTCAGAGAGGGGAATAGTCTATAGCTATATATTGTATAAATGAAAATATGCACTGATTAGGTTATTCAAGGTCTTAATACTAAAAACTAATAAAAAAGAAAAAGGATATTCTTCCTAGTCTAACATACTGAAGTCTTTTTCCTTTTCTGTCCTGTTTTCTTGATTTAAATGATAAGTTTTACTTAGACCAAGCCAATTTTCACTGTAAAACAGTGAAACACATTTGTGAGTATAGATTTGTCCTGAGAAAGCCTGCTGCAATATTAACAGCTATATTTTTAGGGACTGAAATACCTAAAGGAATTCTTAAACAGAGCTAAAATCCTGTTATAGGCCCTTTGGCATGTCAACATCAACATATTTCCAGTCACAGTAGTGCTGAGCCCAATTTCTGGGCTCAAGCCAAAAGTTTTAGGTGTTTTAGCTCAATGTGTGTTTGTTCATATTGTTGGTTATTTTCTTCTACATCTTGTGTAACAAGTGAAAAATCTGTACATACATATGCCTAGTCAGAAGTGAGTAAAACTTCAAAGAGAAATAAATTCCAGTAAGAAATGATTAATAAAGGGAAAAACAAATTATTTGACAGGGTTGATATAGGTATTTTTCACTTTTGCTCCTTATTTATAAAGGTAAGTTTGCCAAGTGGAGAGTGTTAAAAGCAAAAGGAGGCGTAGATGTCCTTGGAGAACTGAGGAATGTCTTCACAACATGCTTTCTGCCATGTGAAATTTGCATGCAACAAGCAAGAAAATGTCATAACATGAACAGCTTTCAAAGCAACATTTGCTGCTGGCATGTTCTGCGATGTTGAAAGTGTCATGCACCACAGCTGTAGTTCAAGAGGCTGGTGGTTTCAAGATTTCTCAGACTTCCACGCTTAGGAGTGATGGCAGTGCAAGGACAGAAAGACACAATTGTTCTTGAATGCCATTTTACACTAAGGTTTCCTGCAGGTATTACCCCCTTGTCTCTTTGCTGTGCTTCTGCCAGCTCCTACATTGCCATCACAGCACTGCAGTTTTTCTCTAGCTTTTCGAGACGTAGTGTGAGATGCAGGAGATCAGCTAGCTGATGAGCTACATGGTCGTGGGAACTTTAAGAGCAGGAAAGATATAGCACCATGTCACAGACAAGAAGCATTTTTTCTCTCCAGTTGAAGTCCCAGAATGCATTTTCCCTATATTTGTGCAGCCAGGAGGAAAATGTGGCCACTAGTACATGAAATAGTATGGCTGTAAAGACTCCCTTCCCTTACTGTCTCTGGGATACTTTCCAAATTAACTTTCTTGAAGAACCAATCATACTAGGAAATCCAGAGCACAATAGGCTTTGTCTAACTCTGCTTAAATTTGGGTAGTACTGTGCAGCATTGGATTTCTGTTGGAGTCAGTGTTTATTCCTGTCTCTTTTTGCTTAGAAGCAGATGTTGTTTCTTCTTTATATAACCATTTTTCATTATACTTTACCCTGGATAAATTTGTAGTAACTTCATTTATTTCAGTTAAAGAAGAGGAATATTCAACGTTTGGCTTAATATTAAATTTGTTTCCTGTTGTATTCAAAGTCATTCCATATTACACAGAATTTTAGCTGAATATCAAAGGTGAATTGTCAGGTTCTTAGGGCAGGAACTGTGTTTTCTGTCTTATCCATAAAATATTTAGCACAATGGAGGTCAGTGACCTTAAGTGCACCTTGAGGCACTATCAGGACACAAAAACTAAATAATAATATGGGACATGTTTAAAATCTTTCTGTAGTCAATAAAAACACTCATACTAACTTCAAGGACTCTTGCTCAGACTCTTGTTTTTCATTAGAGATGGCTAACTTTTACACTGACTTATATTCACTTAAAAGTACTGTGTATACTGCTTCTGGCTGTTTCACATTTTTTTCTCCTTACTGATCCTGCATTTGGCTACAAACTGTATTGTATGTTAATAAATAGTGCTGAAATGTTAACAAATACAACTTAACTTCCTTTGGCCTTCCTTTTCTCCATTGTTTAATTTGATTTAATTATATAGTTTTAAAAACAAATTCAAGTAAAGCAATAGATCAGTAAGATAATTCTTCAACACATGTCAAAATCTATGACTGTTTTGAATTCTATATTGTGCAAATTGCCTCCAACCCTCCATCTAAATGGCTTGCTGCAGAAGATGTCCATGTTATAAAGTGTACTTAATTTGCTTTTAATGGCTGTACTTCATTTTGTGTGACTGTTAAATCAGGCCATGAATAAAGGTTTAACTTCCTAACATAAAATACCTTTTAAAAGAAAATTAATACAGTCTAAAATGACCTCAGATCAGATCCCAGCTCAGAATTTCATTTGTCGAGAAAAGAGCTTATCATGATAAAGTTTAGCAGTATTGCACCAAAGCACCATGTATTAAAACATTTGGAATCCAAAGATCTGATGAGAAAGAAAAGTAAATAGTTCTCTTCCTAACTCCAGTAGAAATCCAAGCACTTTGAATGTTATGCTGACCCTAATTTGAAGACTTACAAAAGTACAAAATATGGTGGGCTTTCATCTCATATCAAGCTTAAATCATAGGAGCACTCTTTTGTCTAGATGGGAAAGAACTATAAAAAGAAAATATGGTTCCCCAAATCCTCTGCCCTTTTACAGTTGATTTATTGCTCATACACAGAATAAGCTTCTCAGCCTTTGCTCATTATTAATATATACAGAGTGCATGGCCTGCTAATGTTCAGATTTTTCTCCTTTTCATGATGAAAAACTGTTGCTCTGCTCTCTCAGTCTTCCCATAAACAGAAGGTGGAAACTTATCACCTCTACAGAATCACAGAATCATAGAATGATTTGGGTTGGAAGGGTTGGGGAGGGACTCTTTGTCAGGGAGTGTAGTGATAGGATGAGGGATAATAGTTTTAAACTGAAAGAGCATAGATTTAGATTAGAACTTAGCATTATGGAGGCTCTCAAATAAACAATCAACCACCAAAAATTAAAAATTTATTGTCAACTCAATTAACTAACCCTCCGTAACTATTCAATTACAGGTTCAAATGTCCATGAGAGGAGAACAGAACCACTCCCTAGGGTTTAATGACAACCCAAAATGCTCTATCACTCACCTAACAAGTGAGGGCTCTCAACCTCGAGGACCTGCTCAGTGCAGTGTCCGGACTCAAGTCACCTCAAGGAGTTTCCTTGGGTGGCATCCCAACCCAAGGCAAGAGTCCTCAACTGCAACATGCTGCTCCAGGGGACAAGCTCAAAATGGCTCCCCAGGGGGCTCCATTTATACCCAGGCCGAATCTGACCTGTAATCAACAGTGGCTCCTATTGGCCAAAGGCCCCAACTAAGGTGAAGCCCCGAGAACAAAGGCAGTCAGGAGCTGCTACACTTCAGCAGCCAAGAAGCCTTATTTTCATTGGGTGGGTACACCTGCCACACTTAGGAAAAAATTCTTTACTGTGAGGGTGGTTAGGCACTGGAAGAGAAGCTGTGGCTGCCCCCTCCCTGCAAGTGTTCAAGGCCAGGCTGGATGGGGCTTTGAGAAACCTGGTCTAGTGGAAGGTGTCCCTGCGTGTGTCAGGGCAGTTGGAACTAGATGATCTTGAAGGGCCCTTCCAGCCCAAATCATTCTACGATTCTGTGATTCTATGTTTTGCCTGAGGAAGGAGTTCATTTGGAGTCATACAGTCCACAGGGAAGAACTTAGCAGAATTCAGCTCTGGTTCTCATCAACTTCTCATAAACCTCTGAGTATTTTACTCTTTCTGAGGTTGAGTCCAGCATATACTCCTTGTACAAAAATCCAAAAGTCATCATTATGCCAGTTGCTGTCCTAGGCAAATTAGGAGAGATTAAGATTTTATTCAAATCCAAATGTGGTCCTGCTCTTGAATAGCTTTTGGTCTCATAGCCTTAACAAACAGCAGCTCATTAATCCTCATGCATTTCTTGCAAATGCAATGTTGTCTAAGACATTACGTAGTGTACTTAATGCTATACAAAAAATCTATATCAGAGATTAAATAGGGATTCAAGTTTCCATTACCCATGGTATTCAGAGGGAAAACTGGAGCTTATTTTTTCTAATTCTAAATCTAGTTATATCTTTATTTGTATTATAATAATACCTTTTACTATAATTGTTTTATTATAATATCTTTTACTTAAATCTTTTTCACAGAAATAATTTTAATAATATCTGAATATCATAAGAGGTGAAATAAAATGAAGCATTTAATATTTTGTTAAATAAGATCTAATTTAAATTAAAAATTGATAATAAAATTAAAAAATCCTATTGCAACTAAAATCTTATGTATTATCCACAATGAAATATATTTTTGTTCTTCTTTATGATGCATGAAAGAGATTTTGTGGGGTTTTTTTTATTCCATGTAAGATGTGACTAAATTAAAAATATCAGTTTGCCATGTAAAGGGAAAATAATTTTCTGTCAAGCTTGATGAATATCCATTAGACTCAGGATGGTTTCAAATTTTTCACATTTCAACATGAAAAGTCATATTTTAAAATCATAAACATGTATTATAAAGAGAAAGAAGTACACTATTGTGGGTCTATAACAGGAATTCATGGACTGCTGGTTTCTGAAATCAGAATATATGGTATGATAATTCATATAATCATAGAAATATATAGAGGCATAAAAAGTGTATGCAGCCAATCATTGCTATTGAATGGGGCAGGGGGGACGAAATTAAAGTTTTAACCTTCTCAAATATGATTCTTATAAGGCAAAAAAGCTGCAATAAATACATGTTTAGCAAGGATATATTGATTTTAACAACAGAAAGGAGAAAATATTAAATGAAAGATAGGATTTTCTTTTTTTTTTTTTTTTTAAATCATGGAAAACAAGAAGTTCCCTCTCCAGTTCCCATGATCAATCCATAGGTTATCAGGACAGTCCCCATTAATTAAGAAAACACAGGTTCAAATACCAAGTTTATGTAAAGCAGAGCAACAATTTGAAGCTGGGTTGCATGTGTTCTAACCATTATCGTTGTTCTGGGGTAGTGATGGTTTGGTGAGGAGGGAGAGACTTGGCATTACAGATGTAGTGTGTTTCTTTATACTGCTTGTCATAACTTCAGTGCAAAGCAACATCCCTGAAACCATATTATTTCCACCACAGGCTTTTATTATTCAAAATGGAATTGTTGAGTTTTCTTCATTTCTATTAGATAGTCAAAAATTATTTTTTCTACATATTTAGTCATGCAAAGTTTAGTGAGGCTGTAAAGGTTTAATATTTACCTATTCAAGCGATATTAATGACTGGCTGTGATCTCAGCTGCAGTTTTTTAAACTGAAGTTTCTCTCATAAATCTGATCTAACTGACATCAAAATCAAGACCAGTATCTATGAAGAAAATCATTATTCGTAGTTGTACTGAAGTACAGATTACAATCACATTTTCAAAATCAGATTTTCTAAAGCTCTTAAATAGCTATTAAATCCTTATTTAAATTTAAATAATATATGTAGAATAACAATATATATGGTCTGTGAATGTTTTACAAATCTTAATATTATAGATATTAAATCCTTCTCTAGATGGTAGCAGAATAAGCAAATCTTATGTAAAGCCCTGTAAAATTATGCAGTAATGTTATAATGCTATTCAAAACAATTTACAGTTAAAGTTATCATCTTGCATATTTGTGCTGATTTTGGCTGGGATAGAGTTCATTTTCTTCATAGTGTCTAGTATGGGGCTGTGTTTTGGATTTGTGCTGAAAACAGTGTTGATAATTCAGAGATGTTTTAGTTACTGCTGAGCAGTGCTTACACAGAGTCAAGGCCTTTTCTTCTTCTCACCCCACCTCACCAGTGAGTAGGCTGGGGGTGGAGAAGACGTTGGGCGGGGACACGGCTAGGACAGATGACCCCAACTGACCAAAGGGATATCCCATACCATATTATGTCATGCTCAGCATATAAAGCTGGGGGAAGAAGAAGGAAGGGGGAACGTTCAGAGACAGTGTTTGTTTTCCCAAGTAGCGGTTATGTGTGATGGAGTCCTGCTTTCCTGGAGATGGCTGAACACCTGCCTGTTGATGGGAAGTGGTGAATGAATTCCTTGTTTTGCTTTGCTTGTGTGCACGACTTTTACTTTACCTATTAAATTGTCTTTATTTCAACCCACGAGTTTTCTCACTTTTACCCTTCTGGTTCTCTCCCCCATCCCACTGGAGAGGAGTGAGTGAGCAGCTGGGTGGGTCTTAGTTGGCAGTTGGGGTTAAGCCACAACAATATTTCCTACTGTTACCCCTTGTCCTATCCCTACACTCCCTGATAGAGTCCCTCCCCATCTTTCCTGTAGCCCCCTTTAAGTACTGGAAGGACACTATAAGGTCTCCCCAGAGCCTTCTCTTCTCCAGGCTGAACACCCCCAACTCTCTCAGCCTGTCCTCATAGAGTAGCTGCTCCAGCCCCCTGATCATCTTCGTGGCCCTCCTCTGGACCCACTCAAGCAGGTCCATGTCCTTCTTGTTTAGCCCCAGAGCTGAACACAGTACTCCAGGTGGGGTCTCACAAGAGCAGAGTAGAGAGGTAGAATTACCTCCCTCAACCTGCTGGCCAGACTTTAGTTGATGCCGCCCATATGAGTTTTCTCATTTTCTTATGACCCAAGAGTGCTTTAAAATTCCTAATACATGCTCTGGCCAGATTTTAGGACAGAGAACAGTCTTGGCACACAGCTAACTTCTGCTCACCAGTCCTTCTTTTTCAGAGAGGAGAAAGGCAGAAGCAGCATTCAATAGTGCCAGCCAATTCTTACAGCCTGAATAGGGAAACAGAGTCCCAGCATGTACCATCTGGTCAGGTTAGACAAAATTAGGCATAGTGCATAAAAGTTTGCCTTGCTGAGTCACAGGATTGCATGTAGTCACAGGGTGGTTGAGACTGTCAGGCAACTTTGAAGAGTATCTGGTCCAACCTCTCTGCTCAAAGTGGTGTCAGTGAGAGCAGATTGCTCAAGGCCGTGTCCAATTTGTGTTCGAACATCTCCAAGGACAGAGACTCAGCAACCTCTCTGGGTAAACCTGTTCCACTATTTGATCACTCTCACAGGAAAATAGTTTCTTCTTATGCTTATATGCAATTTCCTCTCTTTCAGTTTGTGCTCATTGGCTCTTGCGCTGGCACTGGGTACTACTAAGAAGAGTCTGACTCCATCTTCTTTGCTCCACTCATCAGGTTTATATATATACATGTATAAGAACCCCCTGAGCCTTCTCTTATCCAGGCTGAACAGTCCCAGCTGTCTCAGCCCCTCCTCACATAAAAAATGCTCCAGTGTCTTAATCATCTTTATGTCCCTTTCCTGAAGTCACTCCAGGATGTCCTGCCTCTCTTGTACTGGGGAGCCCATACAAGTCCCACTGCACACTGCACTTCTGATGCTAAGGAAAGGGTTTCATCTCCTTCAACTTGCTGAATGCATCCCAGGAAACTGTTGGCCTTCTTTTATGCTAAAGCACATTGCTAGCTCCTGGTCCACTTGTCCACTAGGACCTTCACTTTCTTTTCTGTAGAGGATCTTTCAAGTCAGTCATTCCCAGCATGAACTGGCACCACCAGGACACTGCATTTGCCTTCCCTTGAACTTCATGAGATTCCTGTTTGGTCATTTGTCCATTGAAGGATGAGAGATATGAGGGAATCTGAATACAGGTAATATTTACAAATATAAAATAATACATATGACAAAGATTTATTTAAGACTGAAGGTAGTGTGGGTGTAAGAATCCATGTATATAGACTGTCTATTAATAAATTTAGGAAATAATAAATTTATTGCAGAACAACCTTCCCATAGAGTACTGGATCTTACTGAATTTTCACCTATAGTATGATAAATATATAAGTGTCATTCTGTGTTGCGGTTGTCAGAAATAAAAGGAAACTGGACATAATGATGCAGATCCTTTTCATTCTTTATGCACTGAGACCACGATTTATTTTATCTCCACTCTAGCTGAAGATACTGTGGCATTTTTTTCCACCAGTATCCAGTCCAAGGCTTTGATCTGATATTGTTCTACATATGTCTGATATGCATTTCCTAAGAAGCATCACAACTAATCACTGTTCTTGTGGATAAAAGTTCAGCTAAGTACAAACATGAGCACAAATTCTAAAAATAAATAATAATAATTAAAAAGTTATCCTATTAATAATATCAGTGTTGTAGTAAATGGTGTTAATGAATCTATAAGATCAAACAAGCTTGGTTAATTTGCACCAGTATCTACCATGTTGGTAGACATATTCTAGCAGATAGCAGAAAAGAAACTAAAACTCATCAAAAACCTCTCAGCTTTAAAATCTCCAGAGAGCACTGCGTTGCTATTTTAAAGCATTGATTCTTCATTTTTCTTGCTCTCATATCATCAGAGTCTGGAATCTGAGACAACATGATTTTTAAGACTTTATATTTATTGGCAAATTGGTGATAACTTCAAAAATATGTAGACAGACAGACAGATAGTTCTGTAAATTGCCATCTTGCTTTTTTTCTATGTCTTGATTGACCACTGTTCATTGACAAGTTGTTCAGATCTTGTATGAAGAGACATTCAGCTCAAAACTTTTATGGGAGCTTCTCTACCCATGCATTTATTCTAAACTCCAAGCTTGGCTGTTGTGGAAAAAATTGAGGCATGTAGGTTTGCACAGATTTTATGCCCATGATATAATTTAGTGTATTCTTTGTCTGACGTTGGCAAAGAGAAAATGCTCTTGCAACTTAGTTACTTTTTTTGTTTCGGAATTATGTGCCTTATTTGGGAAATCTGGTGCTACTGGGCAAAAATAGCAATCAAATGTTCCTTTGAGTATATAAATTTGAAACCAACAGTGCCCATTCTTGAAAAATTTAGCTAGTGCTATTAAAACTTTTTTATCTTTATCATGAAAAGCACTGTAGAATCAAAAACTTTCTTTTCAGGACATGCAGTTCAGCCAAGATAAGTTCTCCTGTTTGTCATCAGCACAGAACACAGTGGTTATGAAACACTGAATTAAATCTTATTAAATTCTAAGAGCTTTTTTTCCAATAACACACTGCAATTCTTAATGCATAATCCAAAAGAAGTAGAATAATTGAATTAGTTTAGAGTGTCAGATACTTTGAAACTATCTAAACATCACTAACACTGTCAAGACTTCGAAATTCAAGAAGGTGTCTAGTTTCCCTTGGGATAAAACTTTAAAAATAAGTTTGCCTCCTGGTTTTTTTAAATGAATTCGTGTTTGTGAACAGTTTCCAATGCAGAGCTTACAACCTGATATCAAAATAACTTCACAAATTAAAAATCACAGAAGTACATAATGCTTTCATACATTTTATACATTCAAAGAAAAGATAAAATATTTTAATTTGATAATAATATTTAATACGTTTCCAAAGAAGATGATATGAAACAGTTGTCTGCAATAGGCATAGAACTCAACTCAATCCTGCCTATTTTTTTTTTCAGTTGTAAACCACTGATAAACAAAAATGTGAAAAATACTACATATAATATTTACTGTACTCTCTTTGTTTTTCTTTGCAATAGATCACTTTACTGAAAGCCTTATACCAAGCCATTATTTGGTGTCTTCTGAAGAGCTTAGGGAGAGATCCAAAAACCACTTATATGACAAAATATAAGGTAATTGGGATCTATACATGAAAGTCCAAAAAACTGATCAGCAATTCCCAACTAACTACTTGGGTGCCTAACAGTCTGCAGGCAACAAAAGTTGTGCCAGAAAAAATGTTAATGCCCAAAGTTTAGCAATATACATACTTAGAGGCTCTGCCATCTTGACTGAACCAAGCAGCTCAGGACCCCATCCAGCCTTAAGTTGTTTATGATTCACAAAACCAGTTTCGCTGAGCTTCAGGCCCCAAGGGAGCTAAACGGATATGCACATTCTTTGCACATTTAATACTCTCTGACAGCATAAATCATAGTCACAATGATTTTCATTAAAAACACAGCCCCTGAAGGAACGGTTGATGCCTACTTGTTCGATAGTACCTTAGAGGATAGCACAGATGGTCATGAAGAACATGGTCCAGATTTTTGACCATCTTTAGCCTACAAAAAGAGCTAAAGCATTTACTTCAGAGAAGATCTGCTGTAACCATCATGTGGTTTACAAAACTGGAACAGAGACACTTCCTATGTTCCCACTGAAGCTGTGCCACTCCAGTTAAAAATATAAATAAAATTCAATAGCTGTAAGGAAAAGCTGTATAACTTTGAAGCCTAGAGGGTACTGCATTTCTTTGTAAGCTTCTATCAACACAAAGAGCAGTCACTGGGCCCATGTCCTGTGGGCTCTGGGCTTCAGTTCCGCACATCCAGATTCAACTGGGTTATTATTGCTGAGCAATTCTCAGCTTCTAGGTATTAAACTAGAAATTAAGGGATTAAAAGATAATAGTTTATAGTAACTAATTACAAACAAGAATGGGGTTTTGAAAAATTGGTATCTTTAACAGCAAAGTTCTTGCTCAAAAATCAGCAAAAAGCTGCTATATAGTGATAGCAGAAGTAAAAACTTTGATTTACTATTTCTTAATGCATTTCTTAATTGGAAAAGTCTGGTTTACATAACACAAACATAAATGGAGTACCATTTACATAAGTTAATCATATAAATGTTGTGGCAATGAAACCTGGCTCTCTGTTTCAAATATCTTTTTGCTTATGTTTATGCTCTTTTTTTATTGCATTCAAGATATCCACTAGCAAGAAAAATGATCAAGCTATGGTCTAGTAAAATAGTCACACAGAGATACCTGTGGGAAATATATTTGTGGTACCTCATGTCAAATAATCTATGGCCACGTCTACCCTCTGCTAGGAAATTTTTTATGATCCACATATATATTGTAGACATCTAGACTGGAGCCAGTCTTCAACACTTCTTTCTTAGTCCATGAAGAGAAGTAGGCCCATTTACAATCAGATTTGTCTAATTTTGCTGCTGGTGTCTAAATTGAGACAGAAGTACTGCACTGAAAAAAAAAAAACCCAAACCTGTTTATCACAAGCAACTCTAATTTGAATCATCCTGGAATGATAAACTTATCGCAGATGAATTTGAGCCCAGACATCCAGTCTGTCTCACAGGTGTGGACAAAAGTGTATTAGTATCTTCCATGGTAAAGTCTTTGTATTGTCCTATAATTCTTATGCAATTTAATCCTTTAACTGTGAAGAATAAGGTATCTTCTTCAGACAGCTTCTAGCAAAACAATGAGGTGGAATTTATACAGCGTTTACACCTACATGTTTAAGGACTTTTTTCACATGTTGTCTTGGATTTGTCCTTACCTAAAATTAAAATACTATATGGGTATTCACTGTTTACTCCTGCACTGAGATTTTAAGGTTTTACAAACTATCTTCTGTTATTGGCAGATAATATTGTGCAGTATGTTTCTCTTTCTCCGTATTCAGCAATCTTATGACATGGGTTGGTAACCTGGGGAGTGCTTTGTATGATGACCAAATATTCAATGTATTGCCATAGACAGGCTGCAAACCTCATTGTGAGAAACACATCCTTTCAACAACTGTTGTTAACATAGGACATCATAAACAGTTTTTCAATTAAGAAGACCCGGGTTTGTTAAGAAGGCTCCTCACAGTGCCTTTCTTCTGTACATTGCCTTCAGAAAGCTCTTTGACACCTAGGGAACAAAACATGTTTCTTGAAGCAGAAAATCTTAATCATCAGCATTTGTCCTGTTGGAATATTGTAGAAATAGTCATCAGGAAAGGAATCTGTGAGCTCATCATGGAGACTAGGGATTAAGACTATGCCTCTGTCCCATGTCTTCTGACATGGAGAGAAATCATGACATTTTATTTAAAAAAAAAAATGATTGTATGTAGTACCTCAACATGAAAACATGTATAGCCCAACCGGAAGACAAAGCTGATAATCCTAGAATCCTAGACTGAACTATAGTAAAACATTCATTTACACAAGGTGAAGTTATCTAACCTATAAACTAACACCAGATGGCATAAATGCTCTCCAGAGATCACCTGTTCTTCTCTCTGCAAATCAAATCCCAAGGCAAAAATGACCTGTTAGCTTTTCTATCCCCATAGATGTCACTCATAACTGCCCTACAACACACCATTTTGCTGTTATAGTATTGGATACAGGACAAATAAATGCGATTTTCTTGCCTGAATCTAGTAGTGAATTCCTGCCATAGCAAGATCTAGCAATCAAACAATTGTGCAGAGATGAATAGAAAATGATGTCTGTCTAGTATGCTGACCACATCACAAAGCTGTTAAAAAACAGAAAAACATCAGAACAAATTAATATTGATTTTTTTTATGTTCCTCTTAAAATTCAGTGTGCTCAGCACTTGTTGATAGTACCCTTGGGTAAAGAAAGAAAAAGTGAAATTCATAAGTTGATTTAAGGACCTAATTTCAGCTGAATTTGAAAAAGCTGTTATAAAATAAAGGGAAAGGATCCAGTATTATATTATACATTGATGAGGAACTATAATTTCTTTCCTCATACCATTGTCACTAAGGAATAACTTCATTAGGTTTTAAATGTTATGATTTGACTGAGTTATTCTGACTCAATGTTGGTGACTGCTGGTTAAAATCACCAAGATCCCTCACTGCTGGCAAAGAAGTGATCAGTGCGGAAGCTAAGGTATAATTTACTCCATTCTAAATTAAACCTCTACATCTGGTCAACAGACTTAAACCTAAACTCCAGTGAATATATTGACTAGTTCTCCATCATCTATAATGGGAAACTAGACAACTAATTCCAAATGAAGGCACCTTCTTTATTGATGGGTTTGAGTGAAATGAATCCCACCCACAGGTGAATCTGAATTTATACATCTTTTGCACGTCATAAGAAAATAATTAAAATAATTGCATTATGGCATCTACATATTTTTCCCTATTTCAGCATTTATATCTTGTGTGCCATCACTTTCAAAAAATGTCTGAGGGAAGATAAGATTAGGATCCAAATGTAGGAATCAGAATGAAATTCTGATTTTCTGAAGGCCTAATCCTGCAAAGTGCATGCATATCTGAACCATTTCAGGGACATTCACTGATTTTTTCTTTCCAGCTTTGAAGATGAATCCACTTCTGCTTGAGTAACTGTCTCTTAACTAGGGATTTATTTACCCTTCCTAATTTTAGGCAGTCAAGTACAAAAATTTTGGGCATAAATCCTTATTTAGTCACCTAAATACCATTTTAAACATTAATTCAATGATTTACTTACTACAGTAAAGAGGCGCCTTATGTAATCAAGCCTGAAAACTGGTTCTGTAATACCAATGGAGCAGCAAACTGGAGTCAGCCTTTTATGTTTATGAAACAATAAGACAACTGATAGAAGCTCTGCTTCTTCAGAGGAAAAACAACCAAGCCACTGCACTGAGCAATTCCCTTTATTAATTCTTTTAAGAAGAAGTACATGAGATTTTTATTACAGTATTTTTAAAGAATTCATTGAAAACTGAAATGCTGTTCTGCTTTTTGGCTTTTTTTTTTTTTTTTTTTTCCTGGTAGTTTATCTTTAATTGAACACAAATCCATTAGCTAACAAGGGACTTGAGAACACAAAATACAGCCAGTGTGCCCTGACTTTAAACATCTGTTAGGGTGTTCCAGTGAAAAACTCTATGGGTTTGAGGAAAAGACACCTTCAACGTAAAGAACATTTTTATGGTATTTATAGCTGAAAGGATGATAGGGCTCATTCTGCAATGTGGCGTTGACAGACGTGCACTGGTCAAAATTCTTAGGGCCCTGAGAACACTAACAACCCCTCCTGGCCCTGCCCAGTCCCACCTGGGCCCTCCCCCTACCCTGTCCCCTCAACATTGTGTGAGTGCCAGTTTCCAGTCCTGTTCCTGTCCCCTGGATGGACCTCTTGGCCCTACACTGTAGCTCCTCTCCTGATCCCTTCTCCTTTTGCCCTCAGCTGTGCTCCTGGAGGGATTCCAGACCTGGTTCATCATTTGCCATGTCAGGGGCTGCCAATGGGCCATTACCAGTTCCTGGCTCTGCCTGCCATGTTCAGCCCCTGCAGGACTGTGCATCAATGGCGAGACCACAGCCTGGCTTGACCCCTCATGGGGCAGCTTGTCCCTCAGTTCTCCACCAGACTCATTATTGAGCATGTCTGTGACATGGGGACACACTCCTCCACATCAGGCATTAATACTGCTTTGGATCTTTCAAATACTGCCATGTTTGATTAATTTTGGCACAAAAATAATGTTTCTGACACTTTCTGAAAAGAAGAACAAGCAGGCTAAACAGTGATGGTTCATTTAACTATGTTTTGCTATTATGATGAAATGCAATTACAGCTCAGGTTTCAGTTTTTATTTGTGATTCACAGCAACAGAATTCACAGTGGTAAAATTTGTTTGTCATAGAGATGACAGTGCTTTAGGGTAGTATCTTTTCCAGCTAAAATAGCTCAATTTTTTAAATCATTTTCATGCTGAATTAATTCCTTTTTGTCTGTTAATAAATATGTCATTTTTTATGAAAAAAAAATCAGACTAATTATTTCTTAGAATTCTCAATTTAATTACTGGGTTTCCTGGTACTAAAATTCCACATATTCACACTTTCTGCTACTGACAGATGTGAAAAGATTTTTGCTATGTATGTGACAAATAGCTGCTGGTGTTTCGGATGCATCTGGAAAAGGTGTGGAGAAGAGGAAATGATTAGGTAATTGAAGACTCATTTGATTAAATACAAATCTGCTATCTTATTCAACCTCCCAACCTTGTATGTCTGTATGCAAGCTATTAAAATGCAGACAGTCCAGGTCCATAGAATAACCACTACTGTAAATAATATAATTTCCTTGGCTCCAAGATATAATGAGTTACAATAAGAATGTCCCAAAAGGAAGAGTAATCTGATGCTAATATAGATGTTATTGGATGGAGATGTCTTTCAGTCTCCTAATCAGCCAAAGCTAAAGAAGGCCTTGTATTATTGTTGCCATTAATTTATAAATTATTTTTTCTATTCTAAGATATAAAACACATTATCAGGAAAAGAATTTGATGTTTCTTGTAACTAACACTTCCTTGGATGGTCAACCTGTCAGACAGTTCTTCTGTTGAAACTGTTAACTGTTTTGAAGGAGGACATTGGTGGCATTTAAACAGTAAGATCCAAAAAACAGCCTTACAGAAGACTCATAAAGCAGGACAGAAGGAGAACCAAGAGACAAAGGAAAAATAACTCTTTCACTAAGCTAAGGATTTTCTACTTCTCCACCCAAAACCTGTACAAACCATCAAATATGTAAAACATATTATAGGAAAACGTGAGTGGAAATGTGTAAAATCTGATTACAACCCAGTGCTAGGCTTTCATCGGTTGAATGGATTTGAGACAGACTCAGCATTTCTGTAAACGTGAATGTAAAGGAAAATGTAAATGTCTGAGGTTTTGCTTGATATTTCAGTATATTAATTCCTTTAAAGGTTGTTTTTTTTTCCTATTTTTAGTTTTAGGGTTTTTTTAAGATAAACTTTAAAGAGGTGATGTTATTCTTTCCTTAATTGCTATTGCACTAAGCCAGTATTTTTCTTCAATATTACTTAAAAGAGAACCATATGTATAGCTATTATTCTTCTATACTTTTTCATCTTATTTCGCAGCTTTTTTGCCCTCTTCTAGTGTTCCTACTGCATTCCTCAACCTCCAAACTAGTACACTTAGTCTACCTTGTTCTGAGCAGAAGTTTAATAACAATCTTGTCTGCAAAGAAAATATTTTAACTTAACAAAAAAATGAGTAAGGAAATAATTCACAAAAGAAAACTGAACAAGAAAAGAATGGAACTTTTTTGCCTTAGTTCAGACTTATACAGCCATACATTTAGAAAGTAAGAATACCTTATGAACAAGACTCTGAAGAGGCATTTAAATAGTGACAGAGATTAATGCAAAGAAATCAGATGGTAAATCAGCCTCCAAAAAAAATCTCAACCCCCATATTATAGGTACTACTTCTTTTTCCTTTTCTCCCACTGATTAATAACAAGACTAGTTGTATTGAGGGAATCCAGCCTCCTCAGCCAGAGGACAGAGACTGGGAGAATGACCCCCCCGCAATCCAGGAGACAGTCAGTGACCTACTGCATCACATAGACACACACAGTTCTATGGGACCTGACGGGATACACCCGAGGGTGCTGAAGGAGCTGGCTGGGGTGCTCGCCAAGCTGCTTTCCATCATTTACCAGCAGTCCTGGCTGACCAGGGAGGTCCCGACAGATTGGAAACTGGCCAATGTGATGCTCATATATAAGAATGGTCGGAAGGATGATCTGGGAAATTACAGGACTGTCAGCTTGACGTTGGTGCCCAGGAAGCTGATGGAGCAGCTCATCCTGACTACCATCATACAACACATGTGGGACAACCAGATGATCAGGCCCAATCAGCATGGATTTATGAAAGGCAAGTCCTGCTTGACAAACCTGATCTCCTTCTATGACAGGGCAACCTGCATATTGGATGAGGGAAAGGCTGTGGATATAGTTTACCTTGACTTTAGTAAGGCCTTTGACACCATTTCCCACAGCATTCTCCTGGTGAAATTGGCTGCTCGCAGCTTGGATGGGCACACACTTTGCTGGGTAAAAGTCTGGCTGGATGGCCGGGCCCAAAGAGTTGTGGTGAACGGAGTTAAATCCAGTTGGCGGCCGGTCACGAGTGGTGCCCCCCAGGGCTCGGTTTTGGGGCCTCTCCTCTTTAATATCTTTATTGATGATCTCGACAATGGGATAGAGTGCACCCTCAGTAAGTTTGCAGATGACACCAAGTTGGGTGGGAGTGTTGATTGACTTGAGGGTAGGGAAGCTCTGCAGAGAGACCTGGACAGGCTGGAGTGATGGGCCAAGGCCAGCTGTAGGAGTTTCAATAAGGCCAAATGCCGGGTGCTGCACTTTGGCCACAACAACCCCCAGCAGCGCTACAGGCTTGGGGAGGAGTGGCTGGAGAGCTGCCACTCAGAGAGGGACCTGGGGGTGTTGATTGACAGCCGGATGAACATGAGCCAGCAGTGTGCCCAGGTGGCCAAGAAGGCCAATGGCATCCTGGCTTGTATCAGCAATAGCGTGGCCAGCAGGGACAGGGAAAGGATCTTACCCCTGTACTCCGCACTGGTGAGACCGCACCTCGATTCCTGTGTTCTGTTTTGGGCCCCTCACTACAAAAAGGACATTGAATTACTCAAGCATGTCCAGAGAAGGGAAATTGGTGAAGGGTCTGGAGGACATGTCGTACGAGGAGCAGCTGAGGGAACTGGGGGTGTTTAGTCTGGAGAAGAGGAGGCTGAGGGGAGTCCTCATCACCCTCTACAACTACCTGAAAGGAGGTTGCAGAGAACTGGGGATGAGTCTCTTTAACCAAGTAACAAGTGATAGGACAAGAGGGAATGGCCTCAACTTGTGCCAGGGAAGGTTTAGACTAGATATTAGGAAGTATTTCTTTCCAGAATGGGTTGTTAGGCGTTGGAATGGGCTGCCCAGGGAGGTGGTGGAGTCCCCATCCCTGGAGGTGTTCAATAGACGGGTTGACATAACACTTAGGGATATGGTGTAGTTGGGATCTGTCAGTGCTAGGTTAACGGTTGGACTAGATGATCTTCAAGGTCCCTTCCAACCTAGATGATTCTGTGATTAAATGTTGACTACAGATCTCATCAATTATTAATCACAGACCATCTGCAGTGGTAGACCTGCATTGGGTGGGCCTTTAATGGCAAATTAAAACTGTTTGATGATGTAGATAACTGCAGTCTTGGATCTTATAACTTAAACCAAATGTTAGAAGAGCATTAGATCTATCTCCAGTTTAACCAAACATTGATGCAATAAATTGTGACAACACCTAAGAGCTGTTAGTCATCAAATCATTAACCATGTGAGCAATCAATTGCTGAACAGAATTCTGTAACTTCAAGACATCCTCAGTATTTGCTGTGGTTGCTTTGGAAACTAGATCTTGTGTACTGTGCCTGTAATTTCTTTATGGCAATAGTATCTCAGCATATCAAAGACACTAATGAGTTTTACTAGCATTGCCCCTTTTTCATACAGATTATAACTCTTAGGAGTTTTTCATTTTTTGTTTTGTTTTGTTTGTTTTCTAATAGAGGATGGAGACAGAAGGTTTAACAAGCTGTCCAAAATTACGTAGGAAACCCATCCAAGCTTGGAGATATAGATGTCTTGAGATTATGTCATTCATTGACTAACAACAAATCTCTTCATCTCTGCAATTACTGTAGATTTGCTAAAGATTAAGAGCAAGATTCTTAAAAAAAAATCTCAGTCTTACTTATGATTCTAATTTTGCTTTTTCTTCTTCTACTGCATTTTCTACTGATTTTTCTTTTGCTACTGGCAAAGAAAATGCAGAAGCCAAAAGGGAGACTTTTAAAAGAATAGGTAAAGTCTTACCCTGGTGCTCCTCCTGAAGCCAAAGACATTTGATTACATACTTTTATAGGAAGAGAATAGGGCAAGTGACGAATATTTTTGAAAATTTCACTTACAGTCCTTATCAAATCTACAGTGATCCTGGTGAGAAAAATACTAAAACATAATATTTATTAAAACAAAAGCCCAAGAAAATAAATAATGACAAAGAAGCATCATTTCAAGATTTTCATGACATAAATTCACAGACCAGAATTAAACATTAATTTTACAGTTTTTACACTGGGTATTAAGTAATTGTCAATATTTGGAGAGACTCCAAAATCACATTCCAAGTGAAATAGTCCAAGAAAGGTAGCTTTAATGGTCAACAAGGAATGAAAAGCCATAGTTCCAAGTTGATAATTAAGTTATATTATTTACCCTGTTGTAGTTCTTTCATACCTGAGAGTCTGTCACAAAACACAGCCTTGATATTTTAAACTGTATTTTCTCCATGTAATTCACAATTAAAGTACTTTTTGCTTGCTGCCCTCTTTCTTTATGGACTCTCAGAATATGTCTTTATCCTTATATCTCTATCATACATCTGTTCAGGAATTTGAAATGTCTAATAATTTCACAGCTTTTCTGTAATGTCTTGAAATCCTGATTTAAACCAGTAATGTAACACAAAATAAATGGATTTCTGAAGTCATTAAAAAAAATACCTCATACATTGACAATATAGGATGAATTTAAAATTTAAATTGCTTGTTGTTGTTGCTTGCTGCTATTGTTGTTTTACTCAAGTAAAAGGCTTAGGAATTTAATCTTCATTAAAATATTGAACGACTATTGACTTCATTATATACTACTTCCAGGAATAAAATGGTTTTGAGTCTATTTGTATGTTGTCAGGCCAAGAGTAATAAGGTAGTAGTCACTAGAATTTTACCAGTCTCAGAAAAGAACACAAGGAAATTAATATTTTTGTTATAGAATTGTTGTAAAAACAAAACAAAAATTTACTTTTTCCATAGTTTTTTATTTCTTAAAACTGAAAACGTTTTCAATTAAATTGTAACATTCATGCTGAATGATGTAAAATTACTTTCAAGTCACTGAAACTGCATTAGTGGTGAATTTGTCTCCTTATATCTTTCTTTAACCTGTTGCTATTCTATATTAGTTTCTGTTGATCTAAAAATAAATTATTTCAGAAAAGATTTAGATAATCTTTTATTGCTGGAAAGAAAAGGTAAGTTATTGAAACACTGGCGATTTTTTAATATATACATGCAGATATTTTACAGTGGTTAGTTGTGTATTAAAACTGGCACTTCTATTTAGTCATAAAAAATGCAATGTATTTTTTTTTTTTTTTGGAATACCATTTCAAGTAACAATATAACAGTGGTAAAGGCCACAGCATGCTTGTGGTCACACACAAATAAACCTCGGTCATTTTTATTATAGGTAGATGCAGTTTGGAAGTCTTAATGATAATTTTGTAACTAGGCTATGATTATATATATGTTATATATTATAACAGGTAATGATTTCAGATACAATTCACTGAAGAAAACTTGCCATCCAGGCTTAAGGGAAAAACCTCTATTTTTCCAATTAACAATTTTTTCTTTCTCTTTTTAAATCTACATTTACATTTTTGTTATAAAGATTTCAACAAACCTATCAAATAACTGGAAACACAGAGTTTTATTGTTGTCAATAACACCAGACTATTTTCTTCCTTCTGTTTGCTTTGAGACATTGATTTTCACCCGTGTTAACTTCCATTGCTTTATTCAAGCTCTGGTGATTTTGTTAGCTTTCTTGTTATTCCCTTGACACTGATTTTTCCTTTAGCTGTTTTTTTCTTTGCTAGACTTGATAGTTTCTTCTCCCACCAAAAAATCTCAGACATCTCCTCAGGCCCCAGTATCCTAATTAAAACTTTGTATTGATGTACTACATAGTTTGGTTTAGTAGTACATCAATAAAGTAGAGAACAGGTTGGAAGGCAAAGTCTCCCAGAGCATTCTGAGGTATTTTGTATTGATTTAAATTACTTTCCACGGAGTAACTTTGTACTTCATCTGGTGCAGGTAATATTATACTCTCTCTGGAACCATTATATATATGATGTTGATTTCAAACATTATGGTCAAAATTCTGGTCACTCTTGCAATGCAGGGATGAGAAGCATACATGCAATCCTGTCTTTCTTTTCCCTTCTCTGTGGCAGCCAAAATCTTGTACTGAAGAGTCCTCTTATGACATGGAAAAAAACCACAACCCCTCACATTTTAAGGGTTGCTAAGAGTATGGTATCAAGGTTAGTGGTGGATTATCTACATTGTTATAGTGATCAGTGTGGGGCACATTCTTCTGAGATCTGAGTTAAGTGGTGGAAACAACTCTGAACAAGTAATGGCATACTGCAGGCATTCAAACTCCTAGCAGCATCATCAGATGCTGCCAGTCAGAGTTTTGCTTCTGATTCCCTCCTCCACTCTTCCAAGACTTTACTTCAGGAGGTTATCTGTACCTAAACCACTAACTTTCAGGTTTCTTGTGATGGTTACTCACTCACCTTTTCTCAGTCCCTTCCCCCTGAAGAAGGAGAGAACAGAACTCCCTTTGAGCAGTTTAACAGCCAGCACATAACAGAAGCCCTGAGGCTTAGAATTCAACTGAATCAATGTTGCACAAGCCAGGTTTGGAGAAGCTTCCATCTCCACTTTTTCCAAATTAGATGAGGAAAAGATGTTAGATCTGAATGCTGGTACTGGCAGCTAAGGAATCCAGACCCCAGCAACAGTGTCAGATCTCTGTATGGGCCAGCATCTTTCTGAATCCTCTCTTCTTTTCCCCTTCTCATCTCCAATGCAGATGGTGCTCCATAGCATATACAAGCAGGAGTATTAGATCAAATTTAGGGGGAGAGAGAGATTTTTGGTGTGTAGCAAGAGAAGATGGGAGCCTCTGTGACCACAGACATCACAAGACCTGGGATTGGAGAAGTTAAAGTATGGGAAGGACTATGATCATTTTACTGCATTGACTATATCCTTCCTTACATTAAAAGAAGGGTTTGAATATAGGAAAATAGACAATAACCTTCCCATAATGTCCACCTTGTTATATATCCAGAGTCATTCTGCCTGAAAGCAGAACTGCCATAATTCTTCCATAGCTCTAAAATCTGCCACCTCCATTTACTGACTCTGAATATTTACTTCTGTTTCTTCTACCCATCAACATATTTATCCATCCATCCATCCATCCATCCATCCATCCATCCATCCATCCATCCATCTATACATCCACGTTCTCACCTTTCTTGGGAAGCCCTCATTACCTATCACATCACAAACTGACTAAAATCTGTTTAGAGTGAACTTGATATCAGACTCAGTCTGCTTTGAGGGGTGTAGTCATGTCAGAGGGGAGGGGTAGTTCCTCCTTGATGGGAAAGTCCTTTCCTCACATCCATCACCTCAGCAGAAGAGAATCCAGCAATATATTCTCTCTCCCAGCTCTTCATCTGAGTTTGACTCTTTCCTTTAGTCTATCCTCTTCTACGCCATTCTTGATATCTGGGGCAGAAAATTGCAGTTCTGCCTATACCACCAAAGAGCATTAAACCAGCCCTGATATGTGGCATAAAGCATTCCCAGCTGTGCATCAGGTGACTGCACTTTATTATGGACAGAGCTTTGTGTTTGTCATTTTCAGTCCTGTGTACAAAGGAAGGAAAAGAGACCTAAGGCACAGAGCAGTTTCACCAACATTGGTGTATCTCCACAGCTGGTAATGTCTAGCAAAATAATTGCAGTTTGTTAAGGGAGGTAAGAGCTGGAACCTCATTTTCCCTCTAAGTAAGTGTTCCACCAAGGACTTCAACACAGTCTGGATTAATATAGTCTGCCTATAGATCCCTATGCAGTAAAATTAATTCAGACATATTTTACAACTAAAGATTCTATCCCTATGGGTCATTTGTAAGTATCTTACCTACCAGAGCTGAAAGAGTGAATTATTTGTGGATATATGTGGTGGCCTCATTTGCTAGTGAGTTAGTTGTGTTATGTTGAGGGGAAAGGGGGACTTGAAAATTTAGTGTACATAAGATATTACTGAAGATAATCTCTCATCTTTTTGCATTCCTCTTTCTCATTTAGCAACATCAATTATAAATCTCAATAGTCAGTAAGTCACATTCAGCAAGATTATATTTAGGCTCTGATTTCTAGGAACAGCTCAATGACCCTTTTCCATCACTACAGTCAACACTTCTCAGATTGGTACTGACCCAAAGCCTGTTAGCAACTTAAATCCTTGTCAAGACCAGGACTTTCAAGCCAAGCACACATCACAAAACTGCCATGTAGCTATTGTTCATGCTGGAAGTCTCACCAGACAAACACAACTGAAGGAATTTGGAGAGTGATCTGCTTTTTTAACTTTAATTGTTCTCTTAAAGTGGATAAGGTAAGCTATGCCTATTTTTTAGCTATTCAGTAACTAAGGCATTGGAATGGGCTGCCCAGGGCAGTGGTGGAGTCCCCATCCCTGGAGGTGTTTAAGAGTTGGGTTGACATAGCGTTTACAGATATGGTGTAGTTGAGAATGGTCAGTGTTAGGTTTAAGGTTGGACTAGGTGATCTTCAAGGTCTTTTCCAACCTAGATGATTCTGTGATTCTGTAAGCTGTTACTGGAACATGACCTTTCCATGAACTTTATGTTCATTACTACGTGATTCCACATAACAAAGGTTAAACTTCTGAACATCTCTTCTGCCAGTAATTTTTCCACACTGAAAGTGCATTTATGGAAGCACAATTTAGCAGAATATATGAAATACAGATTTGACTAGGAGACCTATTGGATTAGGAGCTCAGCTGGATACTTTGCACAGCATATTTACAGTCATGGTGAAGCTAAACACAGTGTCTAGTTAGGGACTGAGTGATTCCAAAATTTATTCCACTATCTGTAGTTTGACCATCTTAGTCATAAATGACTTATCGTCCTGTGTAAGGTCAATTTGCTCAGTAGTGAGGATACCCATGGGAAAACTGTAGTATAGTGGGGCTATTTATAACGTTGACATAGTCATTTGTAAAAGTAATCTCTCCTTATATAGTAATAACAAAGATACTGAGGATTATGTTGAAGTAAACACACGGAAAATTTAGTAACAATAACAAGGCCTAAAATCAAAGTGCAGTGGCTCCCTGAATAAAGCTGCTCATCTGATTTTTCACAGAATTAAAGGATATACAAACAGTCCAGTCAGTGGATTTGCTGAATATTTCTGACAATTTAATTTTAAATAATTCATGATTTATGTAGTAGGAAAAAAGTCCAATTCTTTTGGATATGATTCACCATCTTTGGTTAAATTAAGTTTTTCCTCTAAAATGTTTCATTGTTAGACTAGTTAAGAGATAGACAATATTTCAAGTTGATCATGGATAGCACCATTTAATCACAGTGATCTCATCAGTGAGAAAAATTCAGCATCATTAATTAATTGAACCTGTTTCAGACATGAGTCTCTTCTCACTTTTTCAATGACATCTATGGGAAGCTTTTGTTTAAAAACCTGATACTGTGATGTGTCCACCAAGATGAATATATCAAATTATGTTAAACATTCTGTATGGTCTTGGGGGAACAATAAACAGATTAGTCTTTAATGTTTACTGGAAATTCCAAACACAAACTCTCACTCATATCTAAGCTTACCTGTATGACCTGTGCTATATTTATTTATTAATTTTATTTATTCAAAGACAGGCATCACACAGAATTGACCAAAAGTTTGGATACAAAATTTCTCTTTTGAAAAAGGTGTTACAAGGAAAATCTGGAATCAAAGTGAGAAGGCAGAGTGCTAGCAGGATGCCTTGGAAGTAAAACACAGGTTGAATATAGGATAGTAGTTATGCTTTGAAGAGCTTATAAATAAAACAGATCTTCAATTGTTCCTGAAAGTACAACAGATTATTAGAGGACTAGAATGCCACAGATACTAGCATTCTGTACTAGTAGGCAGAGATGTGTTTAGGAGCAATAAAAAAGACTATGTATATCATAGGTACATCAAAATTTTCCTACAGATTTAATAGAAGAAAAAAGTATGATATATATTAACAGAATTTTTACTATTTTTTGTTTTTGTATTAAACATTCAATTAAAGATATCAGAAATTAAAGAAACAGCATTTATGTACATATATGTGTGTGTGTATATATATGTAAGGATATATGCATATACACACATGAATATATATCATGACTAAAAAACTTTGTATTCTAGACAACATTGCAAATGAGAGCATAAGCAAAACTTTGTGGTCACCAAAAATCATAAACCAAGTTAACCCTTCTGTGGTAATGTCTGAGCCATGGTGTGCTCTTCAAATGTATTAATACCTGTTGTCAAGTGACCTGTTTTCTAGTTTCCCCAGACATATTTCTCAGTAACTCATTTTTTCTTCCTTGAAGGACTCAGCCATATTATTCTCTCTCTATTCCTGTTCAAAGAAAATGATGCAAGAACGGTCAATTTTTTTCTTGACAGGATTTTGCCCAGCAAGAATACTTCACATTAAAATGATGAGTTAACAAAATCCTAGTTTAATTGCACTGACATCATAACAGCTCCCTGGCAGCTGTTATGCTACCATCCATGTACAGCATGGATGTAATTAAGATATAGGTTAAGTGTTGTTATCAATCTAATAACTCCTTTAGAGCCTATGTAATGTAACTGTATATGTATCTCTGCAAACCTGCTTTGAAATCAAGTTACTAACAAGATGAAAAATTTGTATTCAACGTTAATATGTGGTAGATGTTGTTCAGTGTTTTGTGACCTGTAATGTTTGTGAAAACAAAGCACAACAGTAGTCTTATTACTTCTCTATACAAATATTTTATATAGGCACTCCATTTAGTCTTGTTAAAACTCCAGTTTGAAGTCCTCAAGTTTGATCTAGGGAAGAAGGCATCACTGAGGAAACAAAGGAAAAAAATAATTGATTCCTTCCCTCTGCCCTCCATGCCCTAAAATCCACGACTTTATGTCTGTTCTCAGGAAAACAAGAAAAAAACCACTCTTCACAAGTTTCCATTGTTTATTTCCTCTCTTTCCCACAAATATTTGGGCTAACAACTTGCAGATTATGTATTGTTCCAGTGCAACTGGATCTTTGAAAATCGGAGCTTGTAATGGAATTTGTTTCAGGCTTTTATAAGTAGTTGTGGGAAAATATAAAAGTAGTCTTTTTTACAGTTATGCAGTTGAGAGGGATGAGACACTTGGAATCTACTGGAGACAAAATGACCTGTTCGCTAATTTTTTAATTTTTCTTTTAGAAACATGTGTTTCTTATATTTCAGAATTGTAAGATCATAGCCGAAAGTAATTGAAAATGGCCCAACTTAAAACCGTAGGCTTTTTTTTTAAACAATCACCACTTCAATCCTTTCCTCTAAGACTTTTATATGACAAAAAACTCAGTTATTTGAGACATTTCACTTCTGCACTCTCATACATCTTTCTCTCTCACTTTGAACTGTGACACCAGTGCCAGAAACAGATAAAGTTAACTAAAGCTTGATTTCACTCACCTGCCTCTCCTCAGCACTGTTTACAAAATGGATTTAGATGAATAAATCTAACCAGAAGAGGAAGGTATCAATTAATAAGAAATTGGCATAAATGCACTCATTACTTAACTTACTTGGATGGAAACCATCATGTTCATCAAAGGGGTGAAATACAAAAGCACATCTTTAAACTATTTTCTCAATGGTTCTTATAAATTATACTTCCCATTCATTAACTTCTAATCCAGCAATATTTCAGCTGGCAAACCATGGGTTCGGCTATACTCTCTCTAGTCGCACCTGGCAAAATGCTCCTGAAGTTACATTTGCTTTAGATGAAATTTAAGATGAAACTCTCACCTTGTTTATCACTGAGTATATGCAACTGTATAGACTCCTTAGTCCTTGGGTTTTTTTGGTAACTCTTTCAGTAGCAGAAGATAGATGTTAATCAAACCTTCTGAATTTTACATTAAGGAAATTTATCTGAAGGACCACATTTGTCACAGCTTCTAAATTCCTCAGCATAAAGGCCCATTACTCATATCCAGTTACACAATGGGCAACATGATGGTTGACCTAGGCAGTCCTAACCCCCATGAAGCCTGAAACTTCATGCCAAGACTTGCAATACTTCATCACTTAGTGGTGATGATGAGACCTGTAATGTCATGCCATTTTCTTGAGCTATGACTAAAACCTGCTTTTATAAAGTTTGTTGGATATTAAACTTTTGAAAGTTCTAGAAAAATAGGTTAATTCTCACAGACTATGTTGCTTTTTGCATCCAAACTGGCAACTAGATATTTACTGAAAACAGAGTAGACTGTTTCTAGATCCTTCTTAAAAAAAAATCCTCATGCCATGTTCATCTTTCTCAGTTGGCAATCAGAGGGGACTGAGAAAGCACTCAATCTAATTTGAGTTTGGCTCTTGTTGCAAAAGGGCACCAGTCAGAGAAAGGCAAGAAGTTGTACCACAGAAGACACCATGTTTATTGTTTTTTGGAGCAGTTGTGAACCCCTCTCAACATCATACCACATGAGCTGGTTTCTCCAGACTTTTCTTCTTGTATTCTTAGTCAATGGTCATGTGAGGATGAAGAAACAGAGACTGTGTAATGTATGTTGGTGCTGCAGTCATTTGACATGAATGGATTTGAAGGACAGATGATTGATGACAATTTAACGACTGTTTATATGATGAACCCAAAGACATAATGTGAATTTTTAGCACTGAAACTGAGGGGAGAACACTATCTTAAAGGATCTCAGAAAGTGTAGCAATCTTTGGTTCAGCTACAAAGTCTGCCCCTAAAAAGATTATTTACTTGTGCAAATTTATGAGAGCGTATTTCCTTAACTGCAGGGGACATGGAATACTTCCATCCAAGGGTGCTGAGGATAACTGCCCTTTTGTCCTGGACTGTTTCACTGAAACCAAAAAAAGAAAACCAAGGGGGTTTTTGTTTGGTTGGGTTTTTTCAACAGCTTCAAGACATTAATTGATATACTAACTCCAGTGAATCCATTGTACAACTCTTACCAGCTTCATCAGGATCAGACCTAATTTATTGTGTGAAGTGACATTCGAGGTATGTATGTGCTGAACTGAAAGACAGGAGAAGTCTAAGATGCATTATCTGGGAAGCATGAGAAGGAGTTCATGAGAAAAGAGACAAGGAGGAAGGGAAAAAGCTAATAGACTGAGTGTCCAGTCTACTCATAAGGCCAGTCTGTGCTTTAGAGATCTAAGTGTGTATGTACTGGAGGGCAAAGGAAAGGTTGCTTAAACATAAACTATTCCATTTAGTCACTTCAATTTTTATGAAACAACGTGGTCCCAAATGGCAAATGAATAAAAACCCAAACCTGTGACACTGCTCAGCGCTTTACTAAAGTAACCAAAATATTTTAAGTTTGCAAATATGATTAAGAAGAAAAAGGGACCAGGAAGCAGACTCTTACTTAAAGTGCAAACTTTGACATGTTTTCTTAAGGCTTCACACCACTTCACCTCACAAAGTTCCTGTATGTACACCAGGGATAAGAGAGAAAACATGCCTTTAGTTGTGTTTATCTAACATGAAAGTACATTAAGGCTTCATATTTGTAAAATATATTTATTTTGGCAATTCACAGTGCTGTTATTCTCATAAATACTTTTGTGGTAATGTGTGCCTTTATAAATGCTGAAAAAATGTTAATATATTTGCCATAGGAGATTTAGAATGTCTGCTATCACAACTGGTCTGACGCAACTGCATTTGGTAGAAATAGGATGTGCTTCAGCAATTCTAAAAATTAGACAGGTAATACCACCTGATTATACACAAAGGGATTCTCTTATTTTCCTTAATGGATTTTTGAGTATAAGCTTCATTTAGGAGCCCAATGCTATTACTTAAAAATAAATAACTGTTTTGTCTTCCTCTGTATGTTTCTGATTCTCATAGGACACTTCTGCTGTTCAGAAAATAAGCTTCTCTTGTCCTCATGGGACATACAAATAAGCAGACTCTGTCTGAGACTTTTATGATCCTGATGATTTGTGCATATTTCATGTGGCAGACAAGTTATGCTACAGTAACAAAGCAGAGTGTCAGATGACCTTGTTGTTTTATACAAGCTATCAGTGAGAGCTACCATGAGACAGCCTTGGATATGACTTGGAAATTGTTGTAGCGAATTACTTAAAGCATTAGGCTGTACATGCAGCATGGTGCTAAATAACAGAAGTGAATGTTTCTTCATGTAGCATTTGGCACTTGGATTTTACAACACATTAATCATTAAATTGCAGATAACTGGAAGGTAATTTGCCTTATTCCATTTGTATTCTTTGGACTAGAACTTCTCCATTAGCCCCTGGTGGGCTTTACTAAGCAAAACTGATGCTGACCTTGACAGGATTACAGGAGATAAGTCTTAAGATGGAAAATCCACATCCTGATTTATTTAAGGAACATGGGACTGGTAACAAAAATGTACTGAAGACAAGACAGAAGAGAGGGCAAAAAGAATAAATCTCTGATTGCATTTAGTAGATATTTTTGGCTGCAGACTGAGACCATGTCACCGTATGTGTTGTTGCCCAAAGGCTGTTGATAGTAAATGTATGTCATAAGGTTAGTCTGTCCCCTGTGGACATACAAATAGACTTATGATCAAAGAAGAATGTGTGCCTATTTTATACCACTTATAACAGAGTGGGAGTTCAATAACCTTTTGAATAGCAGTTTTGGAGTAACTGAGGTATTTTTATGTCAAGAGGTATATGTGACAATACAGGAAAAATAGAGTAGCTCAGAAATCTTGATCTACCGAACAAGCACCAGCACACATTTCCATAGTCCTCTGAAAGGTGCATATCCCCAAGACTGATGAACTAAGGCAAGTAACACTGTCAGAGATGCTAGACATTGCGCTAAATCTCAGAGAATTATTCCATTTGTTCTGTCCTATTACAAAATTCTCTTGTGCAGAAACATAACCCTTTGTTCACATGCAACCTGCCAGTCTGAACAGCTGGGACTCTTGTTCTTTGGGCAGATTAGTCACACATGCTCCAGCAGTGGGAGGGGAATACACCTAAATTCCTGAAAGAACTGTAGCTCTTTGAAACCTCACATTAAAGCCTCAGTGGCATTGAAATTAGTCCAATATACAACTGAAAGCATCATTTTAGTTTAGAAGTAGAGGGGGTTGCATTTGATGTTGTGTCATACTCTATTGAGAAAGTATTCTAAACATAAAATGAAAATTAATCCACAGCCCAGGATGGTCCAGACCCACCATCTGCTAGTTATCAGGAGACTGCCTTCACCATCCCACTCTGAGAGAGATTCAGCTAAAAGTTACTTTTTAAAAAAAATCTTTTTATGTTAAAATCTGTATTATGATTTTTAAAAAATAAATATATATATTCCTGGGACATGAGAGAATGAGCAAGAATTTTCATCTGATGATAGAAAACTACATGTTAGCAAGTAGCAGAACTGGAGTGGATTTATAGAATAAAATGATGCTGAGGACCCAATGTTGACACTACAGATGTTTGAGCAGTTTTACCTCAAGATTGTTCTAGTTTCGCCTGAAAGAAAATTAGCTGTTGAGGGTGTGTCAGGTGGGCTTGTATTCTATTTTAGGAGGTGTCCATTTCATGCACTTTGAAACTATTCTGCAAAGGGAACCAAAAAGTTGGAAACAATGAGGAGATTAATTTCAAAGGTACATCTGAACTAAAATGCTTGCATAGATTCACTCTTGGCTTTTTGAACTCTGGAAGTCAGATGAAAGTTACTCATAGAATCATAGAATCACAGAATGGTTGAGGTTGGAAGGGATCTCTGGAGGTCATCTGGTCCAATATCCCTGCTCAAACAGGGCCACCTAGAGAAGGCTGCCAAGACTATGTCCAGATGGCTTTTTGAATATCTCCAGCAATGGAGACTTCACAAACTCTCTGGGCAACATGTATAAAGAAGTGTTCCCTGATGTTCAGATCGTATGTCCTGTGTTTCAGTTTGTGCCCATTGCTTCTTGTCCTGTCACTGGACACTACTGAAAAGAGCCTGGCTCTGTCTTCTTTGCACTCTCCCTTCAGGTATTTATAAACATTGATAAGATCGCTTCCTTCAGCCTTCTCTTTTCCAGGCTAAATGGTCCAGATTTCCCAGCCTATCCTGATGTGAGAGATGCTACAATCCTTTAATCATCTTCACAGACCTTCATGGCTAGAGCCTTTTCAGTATATCCGTGTCTCTCTGATACTGGCCAGCCTAGATCTGGACATGATAGTCCAGTTGTGGCCTCACCAGTGCTGAGTAGAGGGGAAGGAAGTCCTCTTTCAACCTGCTGGCAACATTTTTCCTAATGCATCTCAGGATACCATTAGCCTTCTTTGATGCAACGACACATTGCTGGTTCATGGTCAACTTGGTGTCCACCAGGACCCCAAGGTCCTTTTCTTTCTGAAAAGCTGCTTTCCAGCTGGGTGGCCCCCAGCATATATTGGTGAATTAGATTGTTCCTCCATAGGTGCAGGACTTTGTACTTCCCCTTGTCAAACATCATGAGGGTTCTGTTGGCCCATTTTCCAGTCTGTTATGGTCTCTCTAGATTGAAGCATATTGCTCTGGTGTATCAGTTTTGCATCACCAGTGAACTTGTTGAGGATACACTCTGCTCCATTATCCAGATCAGTAACGAATACAATAAACAGGATCAGACCCAGTATAGACCCTCCATGTACACTGGTGGCAGGCCTCCAACTATATTTCCTGCCACTGATCACCACGCTCTGGGCCCAGCCATTCAATCAGTTTTCAATCCACTTCACTGTCTGTTCATGCAGGCTATATGTCATCAGCTTCTCTATGAGGATCTTATGTGAGACAGTGTCAAAAGCCTTACTAAAGTCTAGGTAGACAATAATGATTGTTGTTCCCTCATCTAGCAAGCCAGTCATTTATTTGTAGAAGTTTATCAGGTTGTTCTCCATACCAAGGTGACAGAAATGATAACTAATAAACAGTAAGGGAGAAAAGGTATGTAATAAAAAGTATAATGTTATTACAAGGAATACCTTTAAACTAGACATCGGAAGAAGTTTTTGTGTTAACAGAAACTCTAGTGAAGCTGCCCATTGCATATCATGGTATCAAGAGGCTTACAGTGTACCTGAAGAGGGCCTTTTCCAAAATCTGCCAAATAAAAATTAATGTTAAAATTTCACTATATTCAGCTTTCAAACAGTCAACACTACAGTGTCATAGGTGATAAATCCCAGCAAGGCAGTAGAAAGAAAAATAATTCCTATTTTTCTTTCACTTTTTTTTTTTTTTTTTTTTTAAATAATATAGCTTGAAAGTGTGATTGCAGGCAGGGAATAAAATTCCCAGATCTATCTCAAAAAGTAGTCCCCAGGTACTGCATTTCCATGTTGATAATCTGCAGATTAAATGTTTTTAGGCATAAAAACGTGGTTACAGTTCATAGTGATTGATGCCAACTACCTGAATATTCATCTACTGTGATGGAAAATATGAAGTTTCCTCCACACTCCTCCCCATCACTTCACTGTCTTTTACCCCCTCCAACCTTCTCTTCCCTTTATTTCAATAGCTCCTCTCATGATAATTCTGCTTCCAATTCTTATTTGAGTTATCTTTGGCTTTATTTTCAAATAAACCTCCAGCATAAACAGTAAGGTACAGTGAAGGATAAATCTGTTGCAGAACATGTGACTCAAGGCCGTTGAAGGATGCAACATATTTTCTTTATGTTTCACTTGTTCCACCCAGTTTCAAGGTGGAGTGGTTTATCTAAGGACTGTATGACTACCAATGAAACAGTTAAACTGCTCTTTATTTTATACTTCATTATTAAAATTATTTACTTTGGAAAATTGTTCTTCACTGACTGTAGGGTGCCACCTATTGAATTATAATAAAAAATAGCTTCAAATGTGTATAGTTTATAAGAATAAAAATTGGTACAGTGGCAGGTAAAAGTATCTTGGCTCTGCTTTTTTAGGTTATGAGCAATGATGTTCTAATGCTAACCCAGAACTGTCTACGTAGCTCATCATTATTGTGTTGAAAAGCTGAGGGTAATAGCAGAGCCTTCATGTCAGTAAACAGAACCATGATTTCACAGACAAGTTCATCATAAATTATAACTGTTCACTTTCTATCATATGAACTTAAAGATATATAGAGAGACTGAGTTGGAAAAATACAGTAAAGAAAAATAATTGTATATTGCTGGTGGAGAACCATGGAGGCCAAGTGATCTGGCACTGCCTGTCTCTGCTCCTACACGGTTGTGTGCGAGAATTTACAGAACTTCATTAAACAAACTATAGAGGGAAAAGGATTTTAAAAAATCATTGAAAATATTAGTGGAGTCAGCATGTTAGCTCAAAAGGAATTATTTTTTTTGTACTAAAAGTGGACATATGATGAGTAATAAGCAAGGTATATGCCTTTGGCTGGGGATCAACCTTGACATGCATTCACCAACTTTCTTGAAATAAATCTTATGCCTCCTGATGTCTTAGTACTTTTTGTGTCCAACTGCCTTGTGTGATATGAGGATTATGTCAGGGTGTAGTGGAGAGTAAATTTGTCAAGCATTGCATGTTCCAAAAGCCACTGAAAGCAATGAGACGGTTCCTTTTCACTTCAACTGGCCTTGGATCAGGCTTAGGATGGTTATTGCTTCATTCTGTGGATACTGGCAGGGCTTCAGAATTGTGTAACTTGCAATGTGCTGTCAGGCCATTTAGTACTGAACTGAGAAACCAGCTAAAAGGGGATATCTCTTTACACCAATTGCACATGTTCAATGGTTTGGGTTTTCTTAAGACAATACTTGCTTAAATTCTTACTATGCTGGGCTGAGTAACAGTGCAAACTGGTAGGATTAGCATTCACAAATTTTCTGAACACTTAATAAGGAGACACACTAATGTTGAGCATGAAGAACATAAGTACTTCTGTCTAACAGCAGCACATTTCTATTTGCAAAAGGAAAGCTTCTTTTTGTAATTGAGAATTCACTGCTGTGTGAATCTGCCTTTTAAATGATGTTCATATAAATGCAAAATTACTGACAATAGTTTCTCACAAATGTATACTTAGGCTGTGTAATTATAATTTATATTTTATTTCTGTAGTTTCAGTTCTTGGATGAGGCCTTTTTCAACAAAAACAAAAAACAATCATCATTCTGTTCAGTGGTTACAAGTAATTTTACAATATTTTTTAAGCTGAGCCCTCAGTGCTTTATTGTCTCTCTTTAATTATGCCATAGTCAACAGTACTGCACATGTGCTTTACTGCATAATTGTCTGATCATTCCTAGAAAACACTGGGGATGTTCGGACTGCAACTATATGCCATTTCCAAACCTGGATGTATGCAGTTAAGTCTTTAAATCCATATTAAAGCTCATAGATAAATATGACCTAACTTTCATTCCTCTAGCTCTTTTCAGTTGATATATGGCCACTGACTGTCTTTGAAAAGCGGGCCAAATTTATGCAGAAGTATCAATATGGATTTACAAATCTAATTTCAGACGCTTAGTTGTGTTCTGTAAGATTGTGCTGTGGTTCTCAATTTTAACATGAGCATCATTATAACTGGCTTTTGGAGGCAGGTCTACTTCAGCTAAAATCAGTGGGACATGTGCCAGTATCCAGTTGGGGCAGGATTTGTCATACTATAAGGAAAATGTTTAATTGTAAAAAATAAGGAATTGGAAACTATGGTACAATTTGTGGTGTTCTAAGGATGCAGATAGATAATTTTTGCTTTTTATGTATTTGTAATAAGTGAATAGTTATTTTATTAAACATTTGTGTGATCCATTCTTTGGCAGGATGTCAGTGTTTATGAATGAGTCTTCATCTGTAATCCTGTGTATTAATATACACCCTTCTACAATTCAATCTGACAGCTACTCCTAATTCATAGGTTGCTCTGCTAGAGGTTTCCAAGGTCATAGTCCTTCACAGCAGTGTTTGTCAAATTGCTCTGACACACCTCCTGCTGGCAAGCCTACTCACAGGGTGTTAATATTCCATTACAGAGCCACATGACCTTGAAGATTGATTGAAGGCTGCAGTAGAAATGTTAAAAATTTCAGGTAGACAAAGGTAAATGGTGATGATGACGGCAGGGAATCTGGTATGAGCAGCAGAAAGTTTCTTCAGAAGAAGCAGATGTTGCACAGACATTTCTAAAGTCACTCACAGGATATTTAAAGAGCATTATGGTTTGTGGCACAGTATGAGAACGATATATTTCTGTAATATGGCCATGAAAGCTCATGTTGAACCTGTGAGATTTGTAAGTGCCTATTAGGATTGGTATGCCTACAGAATTGTACCTAGAAAGAAAACGCTTTCAACAAGAGCAAAGAGTGTGCTAAAAATGAAACCTTTGTTTTAATAGTAACTAATGTTGTCAGGAAAATAGTCCAGTATATCAGATCTGATTTTATTTTCAAAACTACCAGAATAGATCAATGCTTAGGTATGTTTAAGTTAAAACATCATGCAGATGCAAGTCAGATCAGAATCAGATCCTATTTTTGTAACATTCAGATACAAAGGAATTCTGAAATTGTAACTAGAATTGAATAAGCTGTTGCATATAAAGACACATTTTGAACTTATAATTTTGGTAAGCATTAATTTAACATGGGAATTCAAATAAACTTGGAAATACTCTGTCTGCAGTTCATGCATCTTACAATGCACATTGGCAAACTAAGTGTGGTCACGTAGTTTCTTGTTGCTCTAAGACCCTCAAAAGAGATGGTTTCCAGAGTTTGAAATGTACGTTTGTTTCAACAAAATGGAAGATGAATCAAGTGAGATCAAAGCAGTAAATACTTATGCAACAAAATACATGCTTGACAAGTGAATCATCAGCTAAAACACATACAATTGTTTGTGGATATATTTCATAGTAGAGGCATAATCAATATGACCCCAAGTTAGACCCTGTACTAACAGTAACTTTAGAAGTGTCTTTGAACGTTCTTTGTTAGGCTATATAGCACATCATTTGACTTAGGCCGATTTTGATTACATCAATACAAACAACACAAGACTTTTAAATCTCATCAGCAGATTTATAATTCTTTGCTAAAACAAATATAATTGCCAGAAAGTTATTTCTGCCTTTTCCTTTTAATTATTTTTTTAATAAGCTTAAAAGTGTGTACATTTCTTCAAATATAAACTCTCTGACAATCCACCTCTCATTTTATTCATTTATGTTTGTACAATAAGTTTTTCTATCTCAGTTGCACTCTCTTTCTTTTTTTTTCCTGCACAAGCTCGACACCTACAATTTCTTAGACTTGAATTCACACCTGTTAAACTCCTAGAGTAAGGAAAGTAACTTTGTATGAGAAAATGTCAGGATAGTCAGAATCTGAAATTTATTAACCAAGATATGGCAAATGTAAATGTCAGCTTGCATAACTCTGGGTACCTGGGGTTACAATAGATTTTGTGACTGTCTGGGAAATGAAAAGTGAACTTTTATTTCAATGACAATGAAATAGCACTGTACCCGATATAACAAAATACTCTCTAGCTAGAGGACATTTTGGAAGTAAATTAGTTTATACTTATTTACACCCCAGAGTTTTCATATTAAAAGTACAGTATGTAAAACACACAAATACATATTATGTTTTATCATTCATATTTTATTTATTGGCACAAATAAGGATGAAGAGAAATGTGCCATCATGTTTTCATATCTTATGTTCTCAAATCTTATTTTTAAACTATTAAATACTGCTGAATGAGAACTTCAGAACAACTCAAGACTCAGGAGAGCTTAATGAACATCAGTACAGAGGAAAGAAACAGTCAAAGAATAACTTCTCTCTCCAGCTAGCACAGAGACAAAAACAGATATTAAAAGTTTATTATAAAATTAACTCTAAATTTTGTAGTTTAAAGCCTTCCTTGTACTTTAGCACAAAATTAAAAAAAAAAAAAAAAAAACAAACAAAAACAAATTAACAAAAAACCCCCAACCCAAAACTAGACTTAAAGCACAGTGTAATATCTATTAGGACTGTATGTATGGTCTATGTTCATGGTTTGGAGTGTTATCTCCACTTATAGAGAAAAGAGACTAATTCAGAGCAAAGCATCCCTCTTCTGTGCTCACTTCAGGAGTGTCAGCACAGGTTTTAGTTATGGAAACATTAGTCTTTCCTCCTGTGGAACGTAAAACCAGGCTATGGTAGAGAAGAATAACTCAGCTGACTGCTCAGAGGTGGAATTGGTGAAGTCAAATGTCAAAAAAAAACCCCAAACAACTGAAAAACAATAGCAACAATAAATGTGGTTACTATTTCTTTCTGTCTCACCTCATGTATTACATTTGATAAACAATAGAACTGGGAACCATTCACATTCTCTGTCTACCTCTGCCTTTGTGTTTCATGTGCAGGTGCATGCACATCGTTTATTATTTTGTAAATTCATGGTAGAATTTTCCATAGAAAAGATTTTTATTTCACAGCTATATTTACTTGTTGAAAGTAGAATGATCATGGAAAAATGTTTAAAATATGATACATATGATATAAGTGAAAAATGTATCAGGTTATATTCTGCTTTCCTAATTACTGTCCTTTGATTACTGCTATGAATTTCATCATCCCCATAATGACAGTAATCATCCTATTATCATTATTCACCTTTTAGTGCTTGGCCTTTTATTCACTTTTTACTGCTGCTGTCATAATTTTATTTCAACAAAGAGAGAAATAATGAAACTAGGAGTATAGTCCTCACTGAAAGATAAAATAGATTTTACAAACAGCTTTTCTCTGGGCAGACCTATACACTGCAGTTGTAGCTATACAAAGGAAACCATTACAGAGCTTAGAGAGCTACCCACCTGTACATGCTGGAAACTATGCACAGATGCACATAGAAAAAAAATTCTAAAGGAACTTCAGAGTTGATGTGGTAGTATTGTGAAAAGTTCTGTTCCTCTGGCAAGAGAATAACTGTAACTTCCAACTGCAATTTACTGCTCAGTGGAGGACCTTTTCTCCTTATTCTCAACACTAGATCACAGAGAATGGCTCTAGTTCCTCAAAGCAAACAGATATATTTTAATGTAATTGAAGCAACATGTTCTTCCAACTAATCAGCAGTGCACTCAGAAATTATTTATTTATTACAAGGCAAATCCATTATTAGGTCATTTAAAATTAATTTAGAAGAAAATTTATATATATAGCCTACTTTTTTATATCTCTTTAAAATAAGATGGATGATGGCAAGTACAAACATGCACTTTAAGGCAAATAGTAACTATAATAAAAATTTAATTTTCGAGAGGCATTCACTAAACAATGCTCACAAATGTATGACTATTTCCATTTCACATCTTTATAAACCAAGGCAATAACTGTAAGAAATAATCTATAACAAAAATAATTCTCAGAGTGTTCACAGTAAAGATAAAAGTCTGTAGTGAGAAAACACTGTAGAAATGAACAAACGATAATAACGGTTTAATCATTATTCTTCTTCCTAAACTTTCTGGTTAGTAGCAATGATAATACTATGTATGTATTTTCATTTTAAATGCCCAAGCCTAACACTGCATCATATGTCAGTAGAGTTTATAATTTTTTTTTTAAAAAAATAAAGCCATAGTTTTTATCTGAGTGTGAAAACTGTGTCACATTTCTACTTCTCATTTGACACCTCTGTTCTGTTTTGCAAGACCTAAAAGAGGGGGGGTGGGAACAGTCAGCCTGCAGCCAGTTAATATCTTGTGATTCACTCCGCTCTACTTTCCAAACTGTCATCACAGTTGAGACTAAATGGCAGCACTTTTCTGCATTAAGTTAGGTACATGGTTAAGAATTAGACTCAAAATGGAGCTGGATTGAAAGCAAGGTTGATGATCATTGAAACGCAAATCTACTCATATATATGAGTATGTTCAAACTAATTGACTATGTAACACAAGTAGAGACAACTATTCCCTTTGTTGTATCTTTACATACAACAAAGAATAAAGAATCCAAATATTTTTAGAGTATTCATATTTTCTTCTCTAGACTAGAGGGTATGTGATTCTTCAACCGGCTGCTCGAGGTTTGGATGATCGCACGCTTTGCTGAGTAAAAAACTGGCTGGATGGCTGGGCCCAGAGAGTTGTGGTGAATGGAGTTAAATCCAGTTGGCGGCCGGTCATGAGTGGTGTCCCCCAGGGCTTGGTTTTGGGGCCTCTCCTCTTTAATATCTTTATTGATGATCTCGACAATGGGATAGAGTGCACCTTCAGTAAGTTTGCAGACAACACCAAGTTGCGTAAGAGTGTTGATCAGCTTGAGGGTAGGGAGGCTCTGCAGAGAGACCTGGACAGGCTGGAGCGATGGGCTAAGGCCAACTGGAGGTGTTGCAATAAGGCCAAATGCCGGGTGCTGCACTTGGGCCACAACAACCCCCAGCAGCGCTACAGGCTTGGGGAGGAGTGGCTGGAGAGCTGCCACTCAGAGAGGGACCTGGGGGTGTTGATTGACAGCCGGCTGAACAGGAGCCAGCAGTGTGCCCAGGTGGCCAAGAAGGCCAATGGCATCCTGGCTTGTATCAGAAATAGCGTGGCCAGCAGGGACAGGGAAGGGATCTTGCCCCTGTACTCGGCACTGGTGAGGCTGCCCCTCGATTCCTGTGTTCAGTTTTGGGCCCCTCACTACAAAAAGGACATTGAATTACTCGAGCATGTCCAGAGAAGGGCAACAAAGCTGATGAAGGGTCTGGAGCACATGTCGTACGAGGAGCGGCTGAGGGAACTGGGGTTGTTTAGTGTGGAGAAGAGGAGGCTGAGGGGAGTCCTCATCACCCTCTACAACTACCTGAAAGGAGGTTGCAGAGAGCTGGGGATGAGCCTCTTTAACCAAGTAATAAGTGATAGGACAAGAGATAATGGCCTCAAGTTGCGCCAGGAAAGGTTTAGACTAGGTATTAGGAAGTATTTCTTTCCAGAACGGGTAGTTAGGCGTTGGAATGGTCTGCCCAGGGAGGTGGTGGAGTCCCCATCCCTGGAGGTGTTCAATAGACGGGTTGACATAACACTTAGGGATATGGTGTAGTTGGGATCTGTCAGTGCTAGGTTAACGGTTGGACTAGATGATCTTCAAGGTCCTTTCCAACCTAGATGATTCTGTGATTCTGTGATTCTGTGAACTTAGTGGCTTCTGCACTTATGAAGAAGGGAAAGGTTCTGGGCTCCAGCCCTTTTTTAGGAATTTATTCTGTGGTGTATATCCATTGAATAAGATACACAAACAGGTCTGTATCAGGTACCACAATCTCCAGAGTTAAACGTCCCAGGATTTATACTTCTGACTATGTAAAGGTCTTTATCCATTTTACATCATTTTGTTTCTTTTCTGCACAGTTTTATCAGGAGTTAAGTGCTCCACACACTTAAAAGTACCTGGTGAGTAGATCAGTCTTGCAGAAAACAGAAATAATCTCTAGTCTTCTTCATAGAGCTCATTAAACTGAGAAGGATGGTGATCCTCAATGTCTTATTTAAAACTTGCTTTAGACAGGAGGTAATTATTTAAAAGGAGGATGGTAGCACCAGCACCATATTGCTCAAAAAGGTTGTCATTCCATTTGGTTCCTGTCAAGATACTGATGTGCCGAGGAGCAGCTCAGCCCCCACAGTGGAGTTAAACAAAAGTACACCTCATTCTTTCACCCTGAGTAGGCTAAGGTGCGGGTTGCCAAGCTTTTAAGATAGCAAGTTTAAATATAGGCAACTCAATTCCACCTACATTCTATTTTGGGTATCGAAGTCCTCTGTAGGATTGAGCTCTAAGTTTCTGGTGGAACTGAGATTAGATTCACTGCAAACCTTTTAATCTTAATTAGAATTCTTGCCTGAAGAAAGAGAGTATCTGCCTATATTCAAACTAAAGCTCCAAAAGAGCTCATGAATAACCAATTTCCAGAAGGAAAGAACTGAAACTTTTAGTCAGAAGGAAAAACTGGAGGCTGATTTAAGATGTTAAAGAGAGTGAGGGCAACAAGCCAAATCCAAGCTTGTCAGATTGTATTTGTGACTTGCCTTGTCTTTCCTGTGAAATTGTTGTCTTCAAATGCACTTTATGTTTGAGCATCCTGTCAATAGAATTATATGAAAAAGTAATTCCTTCCCAAGACCTATTTGCTGAATTATTATTGTCAACACAGTCATCGCAAATTCATCAGATTATTGTCTACTTATTGAAATTCAGTAAGCAGTTAATGAACAAGAAGTTCACAGAAAATTGTTTAAAATGATTGGAAATAGCTGTTAACACTGGTTATATAAACAAGCTCATTTTATGTATCTTCTCTGGCATTATTTTGTTTAACCATAATTAGAAAACTCTAAGGCATACAGATAACATTATTTTATTTTTTTGAATTTTTGGAGAGAAATAGTAAGGAGGATGATAGCAGAGGAAATATATTTCAAATTATTTTTAAATTTCAGTATAATCATCTTTAAAATTTGAGTTAAAAAAATGAAAGGTGATCACAAAATACTTGTTTTTTATGAAAATTGATTGTTGAGCTAAATACCTTTTTTGTTCATAGAGTAATCCCTCTCATTCTTTTTTCATTCAGGATCATAGTCAACAACAAAATATTTAATTCTACATTTAAGTTTAAATTTAAATTAGATTTCTAAATATTTATGGTTTTTTGTTCTTCAGATTTCAATTAGAAAATTTCATTTAAATTGCTCCATTATAGTTTGTGACACACATATCATATACAACCTCAGTGTCCTGCCTTTTGGCACTTTCACAAAATGTGAAATGAACAAGAGAAAAAAACCTTTAAGAGTTGAAGAAAGAAAAAGAAATTCATTAAGTTCAGAGGAGATGGCAGTAGAACCAAGTTATGCTTTACGGATGGTTTCAAATACTGAAATCATGCTGTCATTCAGCACACAGATTAAAAGATAAACCAAATGTACTCCTCTGCTAGTCATGGATCAGGCAGTGTTGCTGGTTACTGACTTACAAAATTGTCTCTGCACTTTTTATGTAAAGGAGAAAATGAAAAGTTCCAAATTTCAGTGGTTTTAGTCTTAATCTAGTGCTTAACTAATTTAACAGCAGAAACTTCTGTAATATATTTTAATATATTAAGTATACATAGTCATGATATGTTAAAGAAGCCTTGAGGAGTGGAACCAGAGACCTGGACACAGAAAGAAGAAAAGTGAGAAAACATATGCTCCTGAATAAGGAATGAAGTAAAAAAATTGTCACTTAATACATTTTTAGAACTCTTTCTAAAACAAAAATGGGAAATACAGTTTCCTGTCTTATACTATGTGCACGCTCATTGAGTATGTAAATGATCAAATAGTTTAAACACCACCGACAACCCTTGACATGCTGCAGAAGACCACTAACTAAAAATGTCCGGTTCATTCCAAAGAATATTCCAGAAGATCTATAAAGAACCAGCATGAAACTTTCCAGAAAGATCATAAGTGTTTGAATTCATGAAATTATTTTATACTCCAGCAGTTTACACTCCCGTACATAAGCAAACATAGTGACCCTGGAAGACAGTTTCTGAAGATAGTGACTCTTCTGGATTGAAAATAATTTTAAAAATATAATAAATACAGACATAACTATCTCCCAGTGTAATCACCTCCACCATTATTCACACATGATTTGGTTTAATCAGCATCTATATTATATTATGTATAAGAAGGCTTCTTTGCTTCTTTTCATGGCTTAGACTCTAAAGAACAATATAGCTTTAGTCTTAGGAGATCCAAAACACATTTAGAGGTGTTGTCTGCATCAGTAGTTTAGTCCGAGCAGGTCTAGAGAGCTCAGCACCTTTCCTGAAAGGTCCCTCCTCAGGATGAGGTTTCTAGAGAATCCTGTGGTGCATGTATACAGCACAGCAACCACAGAGATCCAGTGTAAAATTCACCACATGCGAGTAAGGTATGTAGTGGTTCAGGTAGGCTGGTCTGTACTGATATGCTGGCGTGGCACTTTTTAGTGCTTCAGTGACTGGCTTTTTTCTCATTTGGCTGCCTAGGTAGCATAGGATTCTTTTTGCACGTCATATCATTACTTTTTTTCCCAGCTTCTACCACTATATGACCATGCATGTTTGAATATTAATAAAACAGGAAAATAATCCAAGATATATATGTCATACCCATATAAATTGAACATTTCTAGTTTTATATTAGTTTAATTACAGTGATGATTACATGGTAATATTCATCCTGATAAAACATTCATATCCAACTTTTTAAAACACCCCAGTAATATGACAGTTGCTGTGTGGATCTATCATAAAATACAGCAAAATGGTATAGTATTTTCTCATCTCAACATTACCATTTTAGCACCCTTTAATTCAGCTGATACTTCACCTCTACCTTGAAAACACAAGCTAATAAAACAGGAGATTGTGAAATGTTGGTAAGAGTCTGGAATGCTTTTGTTACCACCCACTGTAAAAGAATAATAGCAAACTGCACTGAATTAATGTATGCATTTATAAATTTTTTAATTAATTATCAGGGCTTTTAAATTACTTTTCTTCTTCCCACAGTCTTGTATTAGCTCTCTTTTTCTCTGTCTATACTGTTTCTTTTACTATTTATATAGTGTCCTTAGGTGGTGATTAAATCAGGTGATGGTTAAATGGTGAGTATTAAAATATTTGAGTTTAGAACTATGAAGATTTTAATATTAAAAAATACTATCAAGAGACAGAAAATACAAAGACTGTAAGACATATAGGTGACAAATTCTGTATGCCAACTGGGCTCCAACAGACAGAACCAAACCAGAATGGTGTAAAACATTTTTGCCCATAGCTTTTAAAGGGACTCTTCTCCATATAAGTCCCACTTCTTTCATATTTCACTCATGTCTTTTCATATTTCAGATACATTCTGCAAACTTATTTCCTCTGAGCTTTTCCCTTTTGATCACCGTACTCTTTCTCTTGGTTCTTTCACTTTTCACTGTCATTTCTGCTTTTTCTTCAGTGTTGAAGTGTAGCTGTTCAATGGTAATCACTTTCTGCCATTGTTTAGCCAACAATTTCTGCATGGTAGTAATGAAATTAAAATTATTTTCAACACACACAAATATGTCACATTACAAACACTGCTTTTTGTTAAGTCTGACACATGATAAACTTCATGTGTTTCTTTACATGCAGGAGATATACTGATCGTTGACCTCAAAAATATATTCTTTAAATAAAGGCATGGAAAGGAGAGGACAGAATGGGACAATTAATCCACAATAAAAGAAATTAATTCTGTAAATGCTGAATTTACCATGAAAACCAAAGAGTAGGAGGCCTGAAATATCTAATAACACTTTGTAAATAGATATCTTCTTGAACAAAACTATGCGTTTGTAGGTCACACCAACATGTGTGTGAGAAATTATAAAGTAGTTTTAATTTTAAAACCTTTCCATATTCTCCATTGACTGCTTAATTTTATTATATGTGTTATCTTTGATAGATGATGGCATGATGAGATTATGGCTAAAATTATAACTATTACCATATTGCATTGATAAATGCAATTTAAAGTAGGGATTGTAAAAATTAACACTATAGTAGAATTACTGGCTCATGATTAGCTAAGAAATCCTCATGTGTTACTGGATATCTTAGGGCAATCCACTTATTTTTCATTGTTTCCTTTCAATTTTTTTCAGATTTATGGTTTTAGACAATCACTTTTGAAGGGAGAAAAGGATTTTGTATCCTCCAATATAAAAAACAATGTTCTGAAAAATGAATAATGGATCCAGAACAAAGGATTATTTATTTCATTTTAAGGTGATGAATTTGGCAACAGCAAAAATTAATTATATCTAATTTGATTATTTAAAAAAGCAAAATTTAAAAAAACTTAAATCTAGAAACTTTCCAAATAACGCTGTATGTCTGGGGTTTCTTGAAACAGAACTTTCTGAGCCATCTGTAATTTTTCAGTGAAAAAGGATCATAACTGAATGAGCTTTGGTTTCCCCCATTGTGGATTAAACCCAAGTAATAAAATGTCACCAAGGACTACAGCTATGCTCACTCACAGCATTCATTGTTAGCAGTACTGAAATAATTTTATCAGGTTTCCCACTTAGGAAAACAGCTGACATTCAGCCTGGCTGAGTGACTTGTTACATTCTTGGCATTACTTCTAGTGATCTTTCCATAATATGACAGCTGATGGATGCACTACAGATGAAACTCACACATATACCTGAAACACATCTCAAGTTTAAATTATTTTTATATTTGCAGGGTTTTTCCAGATTTGGAATAAGTTTCCAGCTTTCATTTCAAATGTTCAGGAATCCATAATATTATATAATCAGTAGCATTCTATAATTGATGAACTTTCAGATTTTGTTTCTCTTATTTTTCTTTTTGATGAAGATAATTGCCATTTTCTATATTGTTCTGTTGTTAAGTCTAAACCTTGCAGAATTTTTACATATTGCCTATTATACATAGAACTTTTTTATCCAAGCTAGAAGACAGACTTAACCTCCTTGTCTACATAAGGATGTTCCAATATTCTGATTAAAGTGATTACCTTGAGATACACTTCTGTTTCCATTTGTTCGAAGAGTCTTCTCAGGTACACATCAGTCCTGCTTATTTTTAAATAATGTAATGGTTTTCTTATTTCTACAGAATAAGGGCTTTTGCTGTTTTGATTCTTATATGGGCTTTATCATTGTGCTATTTTAGAAAGAAGTAGCCAAATGCTGGAGTCAGTTGTGCTAAATGTTTATCTGTGGTAACCTTTTGGAGAAGACTAAACCTTTTGATATTAATTATCCAAGCTTTACCAGGGAACCTGATAAATCTTTATCAAAGGGAAAAATGGGCTTGGAAGCATGTAAGCAAAAGAGAAAATTCAAAGCAAAACTCTTCAGACACTACTGAATCCCTGCTGACAGCAAGTAAAGAACATCTAAAGCCAATGCAATCTTCTTTCACTACTCCCTTGGGAAGAAATAGTTTTTCAAAAGCTTAGTTTGAGTTAAGAAGAAGTTCAGTTCAATGGTTCATGACCTTTTTAACAAATCTGGATTGAATTTTGTTTTTATATTGATAGAGTTAAATACTTTTTATTCTTGAGTGTGTAGTTTAATCCCCATGACCTCCATATTTTTATCATTTTGCAACTTACTTTCAATTTGGTGTCTAATATTGTGGAGTATTTTGAAGCCTCTTTGTATGAATGTTTCTACATACCCCATGTTTTGGTTTGGTTTTTTAAGTCCCCAGGGTGGAAATGTAGAGGTGAAAGTGCAATTGTATCTCACAGGTTTTGGATAAAAAGAACTCACCCATTGCCTTGGTTAGTGAACCAGCATGGCTCTAAAAATAACTAACAAGACAGAAATTGCCTGCTTTAAAGGCTTTTGCATTTCTAATTCTTGTACTTGTTACGCAGCTGAAAGCTCAGATGATATTACAGAAAATGTCAGTTCAACACACAGCTAGACAATTATCCAATAGCAAAGACAAAATAACCCAAAACATAGTATTCAGTGGAGCTCAGTTACTGCATTCAACATATGCCACTGCAAGATGTCCAGCTACAAATTCTGCATATTCAAGACTGAAAATCTTGAATAAAAATAATTTTTATTGGTTTATACTCTATTTGGTCACCACCTGCAACAAGCAATGAATATTATTGGGACCAATAAAGTTTACTTTGTGCCTCTGAGTAATCAGCTATACTTTGTCCATGCTAATTACAACACTTGATTATCTCACTGCCTAAAGGTGAAATTCTGGTAGCCTAACAGAGGTAAGCCTGCTGCAGCTTCATAACTCCAGGTCCAGCCAGTAGTGAGGCTGAGCATGTATTCCCAATAGGTATACTCTCTCTCTGTATGTATGTATGTATGTATGTATGTATTCGCATGGTTGACCATACAGATCAATACAGATACAGAACACACCATACTCATTCAAATATGACAAGCACAAATGGCCTGATCCTGTTCCTTTCTTGGATGATCATGATGAAAACACCAGTGGAAATTGTATACATATATATGATAGCTGGTCCTGGATCCTCGGTCTCTCCAGAGGCTAGCACATGCTCACAGCCCCACTCCAGCTGCTGATACACAGACATACACACAAAACCCCACACACATGCATGCAGAGACTCACAACCCCTAATTCTCTCCAGTAACAAACCTTAGACAATCTTTACCCAGTAGCTGGCCCACAGGTCCCTGCATTTCCCCATTTGCTTCATACCAGACATGAACACATGCATGAATGGATCTCTCCAGTAGGTGGTTTAGATCTGTGACCTTACTAGTAGCCCTCTCCCCAGATCCCCTGATCTCTCAGTAGGCAGATTGGACCAGTTCAGTAGTCAGTTCAGACACTCTGATCTCTCCAGTATGTGAGTAAAGTTATGGCATTTCTGATACCTGGCTCCCATCCCTCTTACTCCGTTCATTTTCTAGTCCACCCTGATGTTCTCTAACAAATTACTTGCAATGACATACGCACCCCTGTACAGTATGCACACACTCCAGCCTCTTCTGTTGTTTTCACCCCAAACCAAAGACTCTCTGACCAACAGTCTGACTCCAGATGCTGCACTCAAACCTCCACATGTGCACATGCATGATCAATAGAGTCCCTTCACTCAGGAAAGTAGATAGAAATGAAGTTTAACAGGAACACAGAACTGACCAAGTTGACCAGGAACAGAGCATGGCTAGACAAGCATACAGATCCTTTTCTTACACAAGATGAGCCCATATTATCTCCTTATCTCTCTATTTTTCACCCACCTTGACCCCTCCCTTTCCCCACCCTTGGCTTCTCCTGTAAACATCCCATAATAAGTTTTGTGCAGGCCCAGGATGCTCTTTCTTGACATCCCGTAGTGAGTGTCATCCCCCAGATCAGGGACTCTCTGACTGTTTGGTGCCCCAGAGAGTCGCCCCTGTTGACTCATGGTGCTGAGTCTCACCCAGCCCATAGGGCTGATACTTTTCCTGGCATGGCCCTGGGAGGGGATGGAACAGGGGCTCATGTCTCTGACTCAGGGTAAGGAGGCTCCTTTGTACTCTGTTGTCTTTACGCAAATTAGCATTCAATCACATAACCTAACAGAACCCATTAGGTAGAATTTGATGTAAACCTCCTGGCTAGATCTAAAATAATATATGTTAGTTAATTTGCCTGATCACTTTATTTTCTCTTGGTAGCAAAATCAATGAACATTGAAGATAAATTAAATGGTTATGTTAAAACAGAGATCTTTTAGAATAATGACCACAACAGCACAGATTGAGCATTGGCTGATAAACTCAACTAATATGAATAAGTTTCTATGGACAATTTTAAAAAATGAACCTAAGTTTTATCACAATATTTTTTGAGCACCACTTCCAAAGTTCATTAAATCTAGGTATGAGTCAATGGTGACTCTTCATTTTTAAGACATTCTCTCAGTGACATATAAATGACCACTTCTGTCTGCCAGTAAGATCATCGGTAACCTCTGATTCCTTGCTCAATAAGCAGTATAATTGACCAGGGACATTAAATAAGAAAAGGCAAGAGTTAACTTTTGGTGATGATTTGGGGAACACAATACAAATAAAATTATCTATATTAAGGGTTTTTAAAGTCACAGCTTTTCATCTAAATATATTATTTTAAGTTAACAGATTTGCAATATTACAATATCATTTGTCCTTTAATATTAGTAAAGCAAAAGTGATATAAAATCCTAGAGAGAAAATACATTGTCATATGCCTAGTGGTAAGATTATAGCCTTAACCTACAGAGATTGCAGTCTAAGGACCTAAAATGAAAATATTATCAGATGCAAAATTTATGACCTGTATAGAAAATCAGTTGATAAAGGGTTATAGGTCTGGATTAAACAGACTACACACAAACGAAAGCAGAGGTTTATGATATATTGAAGTGATATATTTTTAATACAGGTTCTTAATCTATAAATATCATTTGAAATTAATTGAATGAAATTTCCTTTACTGACAAATACATGGTTTACTGGACAGAAGAAATCAGTGTGAAATATCTTTATTTTATTAGACTTCTGACAGATAACATTCTGAAAGGCATAGTAAGATAAAACCTTCAAAGATAAATTATCAAGTCAATCCATAAAATTGATTAAAAAATGAGTGACAAGTAAATTTCTCTCAAATTGAAAAACATATCAGGAGGTGGTCTCCCAGAATTATTCAGTTCAATGAAGAATTTGTGAATATGAAAGAAGGTTAAATTAATAGGTAATTATATTGTTCAGAAAAAGAACTTAGACTATGGTGGGTGGTGGGATTAAATTTGAGTTAACATTGAAGTGTTACTGCTGAAAAAATCCTTATCTTGGGATGTATTAAGACAAGTGTCAGATGTAAGAAACTCAGAATAATTGCTTCTCTGCCTCTAGTGCTGCAATGATTTTTCCCCCTTAGTTCAAGAAAAACACAGAGAAGCTTGGGTTATAATGCCAAGTAGAATTATAAGAGTGGTAAGAAGTTCTGAAAATAAGATTTCCACAAAACCAAAATGATGACATTGTCTAGGTTGGAGAAAAGAATGAGAGGATATATGAAGATTGTTAGCAGTCCAAATGCAAACTGTTTATTTAAGAGTGTCTTTCTGCTCCATATATATTAAGAGAAGCACAAGAATCAATTTGCAGAAAGGGAAATTTAAATTGTATGTTAGAAGAAAACCCCAAACCTTTTTACTGTAGAGCTCTGGAACAGTTTAGTTAGGGAGTTGGAAGTATTTCTGTTACTAAAGGTTTCCTGGGAACAGCATGACAAGTGTTTCAGAAACAGTCCAGGTGTCATCTTAAAAGTAATAGACTAGATTCTATGGAAGAGCTCTTCCAACTGCATGCATATAAGATTCTGATTGATATGTCTCTTTAGTCATAGCATTTTTGCTTTCAAGAGCTTTATATAAGCTATTTGCTCAAATATGTGGGTGTGTTCAATATATACATGAAAATTCACATGCAAAACTAAGAGAAGTTGTAAGTTGCTTTTAAAGTCATATTTAATGATGAAGCTATGATTTGCATTAAAGTTTTACTCATATCTTCCTTCAACTTTTATTTTCAGTACAAGTGATTTAATTGTGAGCTGTAAAAACTCCCACATAAATTCCTTAAATTAAAAAATGAAAGGGTTGAAATTATCTGTCTCAGGCGTCTTAGGGGGTGTGACCAAGTAGTGGCTTTGTTTCTTTAAAGAATATTTTTCAACAATGAAATCTTTACCTTTGATGTTTTCTCTGATGTCTCTGCTGATTTAGCTCAGAATTTCCTGGGGCATCAGGGAAATCAAGAACAGGTGTCCAAAAGGTGTAATTTTTAGTGGACCTGAGCAAACAAATCTCAAAATGGTATATTCCTAGATTTTCTGAGAGTAGTTCACACACATTTCAGATACATTCTTTATTGAGGTATTTGATTAATTCATTAATTGAGTTTAGTCTGGTTTTTTATTAGTTATTAGAAAACTGGAGGGTTTTTTGGGTTTTTTTTTTATATTTAGACTTAGAACTTCACACAAACCTCATTAGTTTAAGTTAAATTATATAATGCCTATGTTGCAAATTAATGATGTAATGGTACTAATACATTTACTAAATACTAAATTGTTCAACCTCAATACTAGTTATTAGCAAGTATTTGGGGCTAATGATGGCAAAGCAGAGTTTGAAAACAAAATTTTATTGGTCATGACATATTCAAAAGTAGTGTTGGAATTTGCATACTTATTTTGCTGACCATTTTTATTCCATTTGCTTGTATTGTCTGGTCAGTTAATAAACTACTATGTACCTCTGGTTTGAACTTTTCCACATCCTCTTGTGATTTACTATCATGGCAGACATGACAGTTATAGTGAACAAAATGCTATTTTTGCTTATTTTTCTACTTTTTCACTTTTGTTTTTTTTGTATCTCAAGAAGTAGACACCCACTTACTGATTCAAAGAAAGCCCTTTGCCACACGACATACATAATTCCTATCCCCAAGGATAGCCAGAGAACTGTAGATTATTCATTCCTAGTCTCTAATATCCACTCTAACGGCAGTGTTTATGACTCCTAGGGTTCTCATTCTTGCTAAGGTATTTTTATGCATCGTTCTCTCTAGCATATTATTTTAATGAATGACTTCTGATATTGTGGGATTCTAGCACCACTCCTACAACCTGCAGAAGTGCTGTTATTCTGCACCATAGCAGAGGGAATTGAAACACAAAGAAGCTGATTCGTGCCAGATCAGAAGGCTACCTCAGCACCACATCTGGTAGCTGTGTTTGAGGCTAAATTGCTAAACTCAAGGCTGCAAAGGTGTGTGGTTCAAGCTACTTGTGCCCCCAGTTTAAGGGAAGATCTCAGTCATGAACCAGAATCCTTAGGCCTGCATTTCTTTCCCTGGAATAAGTTCACAAAGTCCAAACTGGAGTCAAAATGTGAACTGCTTTGCAGGCAGTTGGTTAATCAGAGAATTTTTGCTGACTATCAATCAGCCTGGCAATATGGAGACAGAGCTTGTGGTACATCCAGTACCTAGACCTTAACAATCAGCTTGTGCCATAAGCACGAAATCCATTCTATAGCATACAAAATTCTTTCTGAAACAAATCATCTTAAACTAGGAAAAGCTATTGAATCTTACTAAGGTATTCAAGCCAAGCAGTGGCATGTCTGAATTGTGTGGCATGTCTTAAAACTCTCTCTTAATCTGAACTTCACTCCTCAGTATGGGTGAAATTCCTGTCTTGGTTCAAAGTGAGTTTTATTCTTGAGTTAAATGGAGAATAATTTCTTCACTTGTCCCTATAGCTGGTCCTATGTCCCTCCAAGAACTGTTGCTTTATTTGCTTGGCTATGCTAGGAGTAAGAGCTTGTATACATACATGGCTTAATAAAGACAAGGCATTGCCTTATCCCACGTTTCTCAATTATTTTTATTCTTACATTATCAAAATCTTTTTTAAAGAATGAAAAAGCATTTTGGGGGATGTTTAGTAATACCTTATAAGAGAATTAATAGAAAAATGTAACTGACTCTGTGACTCAGCACAGGCAAGGCACAGGAACAACCACAAAACCATGGCTGAAATGCAAAGAGTAAATTTATTTTCATAATCTTGCACACTGGGGGATCCCTGAAGCAGCACCTGGGCAGAGGCATACAACTGGGGATGGAGCTCAGTCCTCAGTAGAGGATCACCAAACCTGTTTGTGCCTGTTTTTCAGGGATTCATGAAGGCATAATTTACTATTGTGCTTTGATCTTTCCCACAGCAGGACGGGAATCTCAAGCATGTTCAGAAGGGTTCCTCTATCACAGACCTGTGTTATCTGAACACAGATGTTCTACTTGTCAAACACACAAGCATGGACAACAATTAGTATGATACATGTGTTTTTCTACATCCCAGCTGCAAGTCACTTGAGCGTGTTTACAATCCTCCTTGCTAATCTTCCATTATTTTCCCACACTGACATATAAGGATAATGACAATTTTTAATGGTGATAGGTGGACTCTTAAATTAAAATTTCTTTTGCATAATTTTAAACCTAACTTTTCCTATAAACTGATAAAATAGCTGCTCTGTACTGATGTACTTTGACTGGAATAATGTATTTCTCTTTTTTTTATAACTGTTAAACTGTGACAGGTATCTTTATTCAGAGAAAAGCTTTGATGTGAAATGCTGTAAAACTTTCAGGCATATCAATTTTGTTTTGATGATATTTGGAGAATCTGTACTTTTTCATGGAACTATTAAATCTATTAACAAGTGGAATTTATGGGGAAAAATATATTCCTCCTTAAGAATTTTGTAAAGGAAAGTAATTGTTATTTTGCAGGATTATTGACATTGCAATTAGGATTACCATTCATGGACCAAAACCTCACTGTGCAGGGTATTGTAGATGGACAGATAAGAATAATGTTCCCTACTCCACAGGCATTCATTGAACTGTGGATTTCAGTGACTCAGATTTCTAAAAGATCTTTTATTTTTTCTAAGAGTCTTAACTTGTCACTCAAAAACCCATTGCATGACAATTGAAGTGGTACATTCAGCATCTATTCCTAGCTTGTAACATTTCTTAGAGGAGTGATAATTATCAGCAGGACATCATGAAAATTATGAACAATTTTTCAATGTCCTGGTTTTAAATTGATGGAATATTATCAATGTAGAATATGAAGCTACATAAAATATGTTAAGTTTTAATTAACTCCAAAACATCTTTTCAGAATGGGTTATAACATTGATCTGTACTGCATCATATGACAGAAGTTCAACTGACAGAGAGTGGCTTCATGGATGGGAGGGGGGCATTTTGTTTGGTTGGTTTGTTGGGTTTTGGTTTGGTTTGGTTTTGAAGTGCTATAAGGTAGAAACATTCTAGGATTGAATCCAAAAGATAAAGAGAAGCTTTGAAACTAGGCGACAGAAATGAAACACAAATTGACTCAAGAAATTAAAAATACCTTGATTATATTAGTCCATCTGTGTTGATTTCACTGTGAAGTCTGCATGTATTTTTGTAAAGGCACATGCTAGTCATATAATAAGGTTTAACTGTTCTATCATAAGAAAGCTACTATGTACTCCTACTCATAATCCCTTCAAATATGATACACACATACTTCGCTGGAGTCATGCTTCTGATTATACCCTGAAACCACTTATAAATTAAGGTTTATTGGATAAAAGTTGTGGGGTTTTTTGTTGTTGTTGCTGCTGGTTTTTTTCTTTTTTTTTTTTTTTTTCCAGCTGAAGTTCAGAAGTCTTTGGAAGTGTGTCATTGCTTTGGGAAATGGGGTTGTTGAAAACATACTCTCTCTTTTTGATAAAGGATCTGAATCATTCTCAAACAGGGTTTTTTTCACATTTAGGTGGTATTAGCTACATTCTCAACCAGGGACATAATTACTGTTGATGTAATTACTGAAATAAAATATGCATAAGACCTTAAGAACCTGATCTTTAGATGCATTGAGTTGCTCAAAACTGTAATTTTTTGAATGGCAAAAGTAAAAAATCTACTCAGATTTACATAGATTAAAAGTCTACTAAACTCTACCAATATAATCTGGCATTCTGAATAAGTAAAATTTTCTTGAAATACAGATTAGAAAACCAGACAAATACATGTTTCTCACATGAGCTAAGCATTGCAGTTACCATGATGGTAGTGTTTTAAATTCTGGTAATGTTTAATAAATATATAAGTAAAAAGGAATTTAAATAGCATAATAAATCCAAGGTTTAAAAGCTTAAAAATACTACTGGTTCAAAAAAAAAAAAGTAACAAAGCAATGTCATATCACAAGTTAAGAATGACTTCTCACAAATAAACCAAATTGAATGTTTAATTTAAATGGAAGAAGTCAGATGTCTCAAATCTAAAATAGACATTGTCACTCAACTAGAAAGACATTTTCCAAAAACAGTTGGACTCCCTTGGACAGCAGAACTAGAAAATATTGGATAAAATGTCTGGTAAAGTAAATTCTTACCTACCTTATGATTCTTACTTACCTTCTTACTTACCTTGTGATATCCAGAATGGGATATTTTGAATGCAAAACTGGTAAGGATTTAAAGGTATGGGATGATAAAGATTTTCAAAATATCTCAGATTTTCAGATCTCTGAAAATTGTCTACAGTTATCTTCTCATTATCTATACTTCAATCAGAATCTTATTCACAGTTCTAAAAGAATGTTTGCATTTGATAATTTATAATTTTTTCCCATAAACATAGGTTTAGAAGCAGGAGATCTTGCATAAAATGATCTGCCATGGAAAGAAAATTGTTGGTTAGACACAGAAAAGAGATACCATTTGAAAATAAACAGAAGAGAGATTTAAAGAGAGAAAACACCTTCCCCTTGATGTCTAATGGAAAAATGCACTTAAATTTTGTATGGACACTGGTTTATATTATAGAAGTATTATACCAATAATTTTACCAGCTGGAAGGAATCTGAGAATAAAATCATTTTTTAATGTGTGTTTGAAAATCCAAGACATTCATTGAACTTTAGTTAGAATTAGAGATTACACTGAACTGAATTCTACACACCAGCCCTGTGGGGAGTTGACCCAAAGTCCAAGAAGTCAACACTCCAGCTGAGTTAAATCATGCTGGCATCTAGTGCAGTTCATATTGCACTATAATCATCCATACTTAGTGGCAGCCAGAATGTTGATGCCACATATCTTGAATTAAGTACCTATAAGAAGAAATGGCTGTGCCAAGTACGATAACATTTAAGAAAACATTATAAAAATATCTGACAAAACATAACGGCAAGAGAGAAAAAAAGAAAAGGAAAAGACCACTGATTGAATAATGACTCAAAATTTGGTCACTTCTAATGAAAAAAAACCCTGTAACAGTAGTCTATAAATTTTACTGCTCTTTGGACAACCATATAGGAAGAAATATACAAGGAGGCAGTGTGTATTTCTTTCTCCTTCAAATGTAAACTGCCTAATCTAACTTCTTATGGTTACAAATGTTGTCAACAACTTTTTTCAGAAACATTTTGTGCAGAAAATATGAATTTGGTACTTTTTTTGATCTACAAAATATCTCTGAACTTATTAAGGCTGGAAGGATGAAGGCCTATGGGGTTCTTTATAGCCACAGAAGCAATTTGGAAACTTATACCATGATATGAAGGTAAAGGAATATTGTTTTTTACTGTTTGGGCTTCATATTAAAATGTCAAATATGTGAGAAAATTTGAGAGTGTTTTTTAATAAAATAAGCACTTTTTGAACAATCTTATTCTTTTGAGTAAATATCAGCAAGATAGCAAGAAAAATGGAACATGGTGATAAAGGGATTACATTAATTTATGTATGCAGATGTTAAAGTTTGTACATATGTATCTGTATCTGTGGAAAGATATATAAAAGTTAGGAAAAAGAAAAAGATAGTAGTTCTGCAAGTAATTTTCTTTGCCAGAGATGTTCTATTTTCCCTCAGCCACTGTTGTTGACATTTGTGTTTGAATAAAGATTATCTTTCCACTTAAAGCTTATTCTTATTCTTCAATAAAATCATAACACTATGTTTATGACATAGTAGTCTACTGCCTGGAAATAAGTTAACTGTCAAAATGTCAGCATGATTAATTCATTGCAGGATCATGGAGAAGGATCATGTAGGTGGGTGAGGAAGAACAAAACCCTGATAATTAACAGAGCAGGTAGAGAAAGTATTAAAACTGGTGAAAAGTTAATGGCTCTCAATTTCAAGGAATTTAAATGTAAAGCATTCCCCACAGCATGAAGGCAAGTCTGCTTTGAAAAACACTAAATGTTGCACTGCTGATGCTCCACTCAGCAAGGCACTTGGAGTTCATCCAGAAGTAGAATTACTGCTCTGGGCTGTTGTAGCTGCTGCTTTTACTTTTGATCGTTGGCACTTGACACTCACTGCTCTGTGTCTTTAGTCTACATTACCAGAAGAAATGCTTTCCAACTGCACTGGTACTGAATATGCTTTGGAGGACTGGAAAGTTGCTTATGGAATTATGTATATACTATCTTTACAATTGCCATACAGCTAAAGCAAACATCAGGTTTTTGAGGAATCAAGACATCTTGATAGGCTTGGGGAAGAGCTGTTTGGTGGAAAAAGACCTGGGGCTGCTGGTCGACAGCCAGCTGAATATGAGCTGGCAGTGTGCCCAGGTGGCCAAAAAGGCCAATAGCATCCCAGTTTGTATCAGAAAGAGTGTGGCCAGCAGGACTAGGGAAGTGATTGTCCCCCTGCACACTCAGCACTGTCAAGGCCACACCTCCAATACTGTGTTCAATTTTGGGCCCCTCACTACAAGTAAGTCATTGAGGTGCTGGAGCACGTCCAAAGAAGAACAACTAATCAGGTGAAGGGTCTGGAGCAGAAATCTTATGAGGAGTGGCTGAGGGAACTGGGGTTGTTTAGTCTGGAGAAAAGGAGACTCAGGGGAGACCTTATCACTCTCTACCACTACCTTAAAGGAGATTGTAGCGAGGTGGGTGTTGGTCTCTTTTCCCAAGTAACAAGTGATAGAACGAGAGGAAACAACCTCAAATTGCACCAGAGGAAGCTTAGATTGGATAGTAGGAAAAATTTCTTCACTGAAAGGCTTATCCAACATTCAAACAGGCTGCCCAGAGAAGTGTTTGAGTCACCATCCCTGGAGGTAGATGTGTAGATGTGGCACTTAGGGACACAGTTTTGTGGTGCACTTGCAGTGTTAGGTTTACAGTTGGACTCAATGATCTTAACGGTCTTTTCCAACCTAAATTATTCTATGAGTATACAATTATATCTTTCCATAATATATATGATATGTGATACATGATATGATATATCTTGTATATAATGACATTTAAAGCAATATATAGAATCATAAAATCATAGAATCATTCAGGTTGGAAAAGACCCTTGGGATCATAGAGTCCAACCATCAGCCCTACTCTAAAAGTTCTCCCCTACACCATATCCCCCAACATCTCATCTAAACGACCCTTAAACACATCCAGGGATGGTGACTCCACCACCTCCCTGGGCAGCCTATTCCACTGTCTGACCACTCTTTCTGTGAAAAATTTTTTCCTAATGTCCAGTCTAAACCTCCCCTGTTGGGAGTTTAAAGCCATTCCCCCTTGTTCTGTCACTAATCACCTGTGAGAAGAGACCAGCACCAACCTCTCTACAATGTCCTTTCAGGTAGCTGTAGAGAGTGATGAGGTCTCCCCTCAGCCTTCTCTTCCTCAGACTGAACAGTCCCAGCTCCTTCAATCTCTCCTCATAGGATTTGTTCTCCAGGCCCTTCACCAGCTTTTTTGCCCTCCTCTGCACTCACTCCAGCACCTCGATATCTCTCTCATATTGAGGTGCCCAAAACTGGACACAATACTCAAGGTGTGGCCTCACCAGTGCAGAGTACAGGGGGACCATCACCTCCCTACTTCTGCTGGTCACACTATTTCTAATACAAGCCAGGATGCCGTTGGCTTTCTTGGCCACCTGGGCACACTGCTGGCTCATGTTCAGCTGCTTGTCAATTAGAACCCCCAGATCCTTCTCTTCCACACAGCTCTCCAGCCACACCTCCCCAAGCCTGTAGCGATGCATGGGGTTGTGGTGGCCCAAGTGCAGGACCTGGCACTTGACCTTATTGAAGCTCATCCCATTAACATTGGCCCACCGATCCAATCTATCCAAGTCTCTCTGTAGAGCCTCCCTATCTTCATGCAGATCGACACTTCTGCAGATTGACACTTCTGCTTAACTTGGTGTCATCTGAGAACTAACTGATGATAGACTCTACGTCCTTATCAGGATCATCAATAAAGATGTTGAACAGAAATGGTCCCAACACCGAGCCCTGAGGAACACCACTTGTGACCAGCCGCCAGCTGGATTTAGCTCCACTAACCACCACTCTCTGGGACCGTCCATCCAGCCAGTGCTTGATCCAGAAGACTGTTCGCTCATCCAGGCCATGAGCAGACAGTTTTTCTATGAGAATATTATGGGGAACTGTGTCGAGTCATTTTCAAAAATCCAGGTAGATATTGACAGCTTTTCCCTCGTCCAATAGTCAGGTCATCTTGTCGTAGAAGGAGATCAGGTTTGTCAGGCAGGACCTGCCTTTCATAAACCCATGCTGACTAGGCCTGATCCCCTGGTTGTCCATTATATGACTATATATATATATATAATATGACTGTACTATATATATACTATATGACTATACTCTCTATATATATTAATATATTATATAATATATTAAAACATTCCTTTTCATTTCTCTTCATAAGTCATCATCAAACTCCATGAACCTTTCCCCTAAATTGTTTTCACCCATCCTATCTGCATGATATTAACACACCCTGTAGGAACTAAAGAAGCACAAAGATGGTATAGTGACAGTGCACAGTGTAGTTCCTTTACCAGTCTGAACACATCTGTGAGAATGAAACTGCTAATCATTACAGGGGGAGCTCTTTTCTTGGCAATAGCAGTAAAATATTTTCATCTCATCTATTCACGTGATGATCATAATTTTCCAAAACATTTTCATTTCATTCTTCTTACAGTTTTTGTAAGATTAATGCCTAATTTTATAAAGATTCATGTATAAATTTCATTTCACACATAAGAAAAATAATTACATGTTCAGAAAGTTTTGCAGATTGTGGACCCACTTGTTGAACCAGGCAATAAGAAATGAAAATCAAAACCACAAGAACAGAAAAAAGGACAATTAAGAAGATGCTGAAAAAAGGTGACATGAAACAAATCAGAGGCCCTAACATTTTATATTTTTTTCTGTTTTCTTTGTATGCAAATCACATCAGTTTATGCCATTTGCATTAAGCACATTTCAGTAAGCTTAAGGTGGGAAAAGGTAGCTCAAGTTCAAGTTATACACGTAATTTCTGAACTGAATCTTTTACTCTGCTGATGCTTTTAAAGATTCTCCCCCAAGTGTTTAACAGGAAGATAGGGAGAATTGACCTATCTCTAAGAATTAGGGGAATGTAAAAAGCTGCACTTTTTTGTGTTTGTGGGTTTTTTTCCTTAGTTATTATCAAGTACAGGGTTTACCTAGAATTGGCTTCTGTGTCTATGAGTTAGACATAGCCTCCCCAATTACAGGGCAGCTTCTGTGATTGCACAGCCTGTGAAGATGAATGAACTCCCATGAGCTGTGTAGCTGCACAGGCAGATTTGACCCAGAAATCACCTCCTTTACAAGGGTCTTATAAAATCTAAGGAATATTCTTTAAACACTTGGAGACCCTCAGATTAAAGATGCTACATAAATACAGAGGATTATTGTACTAATTAGTTTTATAAACTAACAAATACCTTAACTGGAAAGGTCTAAGAGAGAGATTTTTAATTTTATCTAGAGATGAAAATTAAAGGTAGATTGTATTCACGGAAAAACAGTGAAAAACAAAGAGATGTGTGACTATGCAGCCATTAGATGTGATCTTTGCTTTTGTTAAATACTGACTAGAATGCAATGAGGAGGTTTTATCAAAAGGAACTGCTCAGTGGTTACTAGTCATACAATTAAAGCAATTGTCTGAAATTTTTATGCATTAGTAAAGTTCTAAAAATCATAAGCCAGCAGGGATCAGAGAGACATACAACTTAGTCTTCTCTTACTGCCGCTTCAGATAAAAAAATATGACCATTGTTAGTATAAGCTGACTTGTGCTTTTAAGGTTTTCATTACTAATGACTCCATGGTTCAGGGTCAACATATACATGAATTTTAAAAAAAGAAATCAACTGAAAACTCATGTACATTTTATGCAAAGGATAGCGATTTTGCTACTACTCCACTGCTTTTTAGTCTTTTATACTGTGAAAAGAGAGCTTGAATTGGACACATATATTTGGCAATAATTACTAGCCATTTTAATTCTGTGTAAATTGTTATATATGATGCATAGTGATGAAACAATATGCTGCAGATGCTACCCATGAAGAAATATCTGCTCTATAACTCCAAGCAACAATTGACAGGCAAAGCCAAGGATTCAGCAATACAACAGTTCTGACATTCATCTGAAAGTATAAATATTTCTTGTGGATTACACTAAGAAAATCACCTGTGTGATATAGTGAGGAAGAAATCACTCTCATCTAACACTGAAAAGCTCTTTTTAGTGTGACGCTGTCCTTTTCTCTCACCTTCACTATATGGATATCTTAGGCATGAGGCAGACAAAGCTCTAAGAGCAGCATTTATAAGGTCAGGATCAAATCTGTCTGAGACACTATGTGAGCAATCAATTTTAAGTGATGTGTGGTTTTCATAGTGGGCTTTGTACACAGGGGGATAATAACATCAGAGGATTTCCTGCTTTTCTTTCCTATTTGTTTGCATGCCAGATTTATTTCTGTGTTAGTTCACACAGTACGAGTGGAAAAATAGAAAGTCGCTTGACTTAAGGAGATGTCCTTGCTATGTGCCTAGAAACCTGAAAAACACCCTCTAAAAGGCATATATACAGTTCCAACTTTCTCTGAATGCAGGATTCTTCCTTTACAGTACATTAAACTCCTTATTTATCATTTGTGTTTGCAATGACCATGGTAGACTATAGCACAGTTTATTCATATACAGCTATGCTCTGAAGCACTAGGAGGAATGAATAATAATAAAAGTGTTTTGTGTCGCTTGACAGATATGAACATGAATATGGAGATGAGAGATAAAAAGGTTAAACTTCAGTAATTTTTCTAGTAAGGCATTCTCTTTAAAAATGAGCTGACAAGCAATAAAACAATCTATTCCTCTTGTGGCAGTTTTGCTTAAGTTATGTGGGTTCATAAAGGGCTAAATTCTATCTTTATCAGACATACTTTGGTCAGAGGTAGAATAGGATTTCTTCATTAAAACCTTCTTCATTTTTTTTCATGTCTTTCATCAAGATAACTTAACTTTCAGAATGTTTTTTTAAAAAGAGTGGTAAGATCCCAGTTGTTTCCACAAATATTGGCCTTCTGCAGTTCTGTCTTCTCTGTAGCAATTGTACAGATAACATTACAAAGCAGCAGAATTTGGCACATGACCTTTCTTATTCTTCAGGTTCATTTAAACCATTTTCAAGATTACAGTCAGCTGCACAGACATCTACGTTCAAAACATATTGACATCGATATCTTCTTTCACTGGCCTTTTTCCGTGTAAGAAAACTACATATGCAGGAAAGTAGTTATAAGAAAATATGAGATTTAGAGTGATGTTAAGGGCCTTTTTTAAGTGTTGTTCCTGTAGTTACCATGATAAAATCTGCTCCCAGATTAAATGGGCAAACAGATTTCCTGATAAACAAATAAATAACTACTTAAACTCTTGGTCAAGGTAAGTCCTTCCTGAAAACCATTATGTGGAATAGGATACTGTGGGTTATCTTACATAAATCTATTAAGATAAAAATGGTTCCTTGGAAAAGTCAATGAATTTCTGTCATGAAATGTCTGGCAAAAGAGTTTCATGAGGAAATTGGACAATAGTTATGCATTTAGTTTAAAGATTATTTGGGGTGAAATTTTTATCTATCTGTAATGAAATTTGTATATATCTGAGTCTGCAGCCAACTTAGTACTTAAGTTTCTGAAGCAAATATGATCCCAGCTGAGCACAGAGCTCTGCACAGTTAAGGGAAACCTGAATCTGCTCAATAAAAATGGAGACTTATCTATCATAACAAGACTCTCCCCCAGATCTTTTTTGAGGAGTGGTGGTGACAGCAATAGCAAACCTGCTGGTAGGAACATCAGAACCATACATACATCTTGCTGTATCTTAATCTCTTCCTTGGGTTTATACAAAATTGTAGTTTCATAACATTTTTGAAAATGTAAAAAGTTAGTTTCTGTTTCAGCATCCTTCACACCCACAAATAAATGGTGAGTATGTGGTTCCTACCTAGTCTGTTTCTGAGGAGTTGATTTGATCATTAGAGTTCACATTCCTATTCATTACCGTAAACTGTTTTGCCTTAATAATGAAATACAGAACTCTGATAAGTTTTTGCTTTTTCCACTTTAGTTCCAGTAAAAGCCATAAGTTAACCTAAATCACAGAATCACAGAATGGTTGAGAATGGAAGAGACCTCTGGAAGTCATCTAGTCCAACGTCCCTGCACCAGCAAGACTACCTACAGCAACTCCACAACCTCTCTGGGAAATCTGTACAAGTACTCAGTCACCCTCACAGTAAAAAAGTGTTTCCTGATGTTCAGATGGAGTGTCCTGCATTTTAGTTTGTATTCATTGCTTCTTGTCCTGTTTCTGGACATCACTGAAAAGAGCCTAAATCCATCTTTGCACCCTACCATCAGATATTTTTATACACTGATGAGTTTCCTCCCTTGAGCCTTCTCTTTCCTAGGTTAAAAGTTATCATCTTTCTCAGCTTTTACTCCTATGAAAGATGCCCCAATCCAATCTTCATGACCCTCCATGGCTGGACTCTTCTCAGTATGTCCATGTTTCTCTTGTACTGAGGAGCCCAGAACTGGACATGATAGTCCAGATGTGGCCTCACCAGTGTTGAAAGGAGGGAAAGGATCACCTCCCTCGACATGCTTGCAACACTCCTCCTAATGCATCCCAGGATTCCATTAGTCTTCTTTGCTACAAGGGCACATTGCTGGTTCATGGTCAACTTGGTGTCCACCTGGACCCCCAGGTCCTTCTCTGCAAACCTGCTTTCCAACTGGTCCACCCCCAGCATATACTGGTGAATGGGGATGTTCTGTCCCAGGAGCAGGACTTTGCACTTCTCCTTTGGACCTGGATTGTTTATGTGATGCTATGCTGTCTCTCTGGAAGTTACCCATTCTCATGTCCCTTCAACAGAAATCCATTTTTAAATTTTATTGTCAACAGATGATTGAGTTGGAAAAGCATTAATTGATTTTTTTTTCTCAGCAGCAACTATTGCTGGAGTTTTGGAGCTGTCTGAACTAGGAATTGAGAACTGTTATGTACTTTGCTTAAAAATGAGATTTATTTCTTCAATGGCCTTTCTATCTCTTTGCTCATTTGTACTCACTGGTATAAGAAAGTAGTAATTGGTCTAAATGATGATTTCTATTTAAAAAATAAGGGAGGCTTTTGGGAAGAATATAATTTGGAGGAGTTGCTGTAGAAATGACTCTGGTTAATGCACTAAATGAGGACATAATCAGTCTAGGTTTAGTTCCATCCTCTGTCATTAACTTCATGACACTTTATGGACAGGTAATTACTAATTGCTCCAGTATAAAGATGATAAAAATTAAAATTTACTCTATTTTCGTCTCTTGTTCAATAAATAGAGATCAGTTAAGACCCCAGAAAGGGGTAATTTACCCTTTTAAACTACCCTGTGCTGGCTTAGATTCTCCAGTTATACACACTCTCATCTTCTAATTGTTAACATGAAACTACTTTGCTGCATTGACCTTCTTGAAACCAATCAATGTTGTACAGGGATGCTTAAGCTTTTATTCCTCCACCAAGAATGCCTTCTATGTGGTTAGAAGCTGCAGTGCTTGCTTAAATCCACTGAAAATTCCTCCTACAAAGGACAAGCTGTATAACTTCATGTCCTGATTCTGTCAATAACTCATTGTACAACTGTCTGGATCTGAAATTAAAAACGACTCACATATACATTCTGATAAAAATAGCTGAAAAAGCAACCAAACTATTCAACATCATTAATTCCATTTTACAATTATTTAACACACCACATCTTCCTGTAGCAACTATTATCCTACACAGAATCAATAATATATATTATGAAATTTTAAATATGCATTTATGAATTGTGATAATAACTTATGATGCTCACAGAAGCCCAGTATATGTTTACTTAAATGAGAATCTTAATGCTTTTTTAAGGGAACATATGTCTGCATTACTTCTGTAAATGCATACATGATTCAATCAGTGACCTATTAATTCCTTTATTAACATTTTTTACTATTGCCATTAGCAAAACTCTCTGTACACAACCAGTCTGAATATAATGAATGAGTATTTCTAAAATGCATAGCAGGTATTTTATAATCATAAATATTATAATGAAGTGTAGAATAAATATTAATGAATAATTATAGCCAAAATATTAAAATAGTATGAAATACCGTAACCCCTAAATAAGTGAGTTTGTTCCTTTTTACATTGTTTCCTTTTCAGAATCCAGCTCAAAGGAAAACCATGATCAGAGGCAAGTTTGTGCCTTCCTTCTTTTTAATCAGATATAGCTGAATTTATAGTTCCAGACAGGATATCAGGAAATATAGCTTCTAGCTCAATGATTTAGGAGTTCTCTTATTCTTTGCATAGCATAAGTGCCATCTCTCTCAAAGTCCTGTTCACTTTGATGACCCCTGCATCAAAAATATAAAATTAGGCTTGGACTTGGCCAGAAAATGTTATGAGAAAAGATCTTAAGCATATCTGGTGGTCTCCAAAGGATTTTAGATTTTTTGGAAGAATACTTGTCAGTGAAATTTGAGCCTTTGCTTAAGTTACAACAATTTACAGGCTCTTCTAAATATACCTACTGCCAAAATCTAATATTGTGAAAATCTGATCTTACGTAGCAAATGATTCCTTTCCTATGTAAATGAACTCTATAAAATATCCAATGCCTTAATATAATCATGAAGAAAGAATAAGATATATTGTAGAAGATACTAAATGCAACACCAGAAAATCAAAGACTTCATTTTATACAAAGAACAGGTCCTATATCGGAATATGGAGTGAGCTGTTAAAGCTCTTTCTTAATATAAAACAATTTTGCCTATCATTCTCCACATATCTTCTAAAATGTAGGTGCTAAAACAAACAAGCATAGTTTGATGGCTGTAATAACTGCCAAACTTTGGCATCCTGGTTTAGGTTCTCCACAAAAATAAATGAAGCTAATAGGCTCCTAAATCATGTCCTCTGTCTTACTGTTTAGAAAGTTATTGCTCTCCCCATACACTGTTGACTGGAAGTATACCAGAAATATCTAGTAGGAATGTACATCTTATTATGCAAATGTTGTACTGAGAGGGCTACCTTTCAGTTTCTGACACTAACAAAAGGCATACACATCATGTTATCAGCACTGTTAATCTATAGAACAGTAGGTTTTAGTCTAAAGAAGATATTAAATTTGAGAAGAAAGGTGTCTCTCACCTGCTGCAGGTCTTTTCTTTCTTATTTATCTAACATGGTCTCCCATGATATAAACTGCCATCACCCCTTGTACATTTTCAAAACAGTATTTTTGTAACTTCACCAATGCTCTCTAACATGGCTTGGATAGTCATTCACCAAAGTAATTTCTCTTTCAAAGTCTTCCATGAAACGTTCCTTGGACTCAATACAGAGAGCACAGTCTATCGTATCAGTCATTACTGTCTCATTTTTCCTTGCACTCCTCTATCTGTTTCCTTCTATCCAACATTTGTTCTCCTATTTCCTATATAAAGTTTTTAAAAATTAAGACCTTAATAAAGTCTGTGGAACTCTTTGTGCTCTATACCTGCACAGTGCTTTGAGTACAGTCCTGCAGAGAAGGACTTGGGGATATTAGTGGATGGAAAACAGGTGGAGAGAATGTGGGTTGTTCTCTCTGAAGAGAGAACATAAACAATCTCTCTCTGTTCTCTTGTCTCTGTTCAGTCTGAAGAGAAGTATCTGGAGAGACCTTATAAAGGTCTTCCACTACTTAAAGGGGGCCTACAGGAAAGATGGGGAGGGACTCTTTATCAGAGACTGTAGTGATAGGACAAAGGGTAACAGTTTTAAACTGGAAGAGGGTAGATTTAGATTAGATATTAGAAAAAAATTCTTTACTGTGAGGGTGGTGAGACACTGGAACAGGTTGCCCAGAGAAGTTGTGGATGCCCCCTCCCTGGAAGTGTTCAAGGCCAGGTTGGACGGGGCTTTGAGCAACCTGGTCTAGTGGAAGGTGTCCCTGCTCATGGCAGGGGGGTTGAAACTAGGTGATCTTTAAGGTCCTTTCCAACCCAAACCATTCTATATTTCTACGATTCTATGAGTAAAAGTATTCTGTATGTGAATAGCACAGCTGGACACTATGAGAATAATAAAGCAAAAGCAACATTAAACAGTATATATAATTTTTCACCAAAAATTGATCTCTTCATACAAGAAATAAGCATGTGCTATAATCATAAAGCAAAGTGTCATAGTTCAAGGCCTGTCTCAGTAAAAGCTTAAAAGGAATTGTTAAAATTTTTTCCACAATTAAAAAAAAAAAAAATCATTCAACAGTTTTCTACCAAAATTAACTACTTTAGACCTCTTATTATTATTTAAATATTTTTCCATAGTCTTACATTTTTTCAGGGAATGCTCTACAACTTAAAGAGTTTTAGTCATCAGAAGAAGTCAACTAAAAAGGAACATGTTCTTACAAAATAATTAACAGATTGAAAATGCTGTTAATGTTGGAGTGTCACAAACTGTATGGGTATTACCTTGTCTATTTTTTGCTGGAAATTTATTTTCATGATATTTGGGAGGATATTGCAATATTTTACAATGGGCAGCCATAAAAACTTAGATATAAAATTAAAACTCGTTATCTAAATGATTCCCTAGTAAACAAAGCCTGAAAATGTTGAGATATGCCAAAAATAACTTTCTGAGGGTTCAGTACAAGAATGTGACTTTGTTTTTGTTTTTCTGCTAGCTGAAATGAGATGATTACTGGTTCAGAGTGCTGTTTCATTAAGGGTATGGATTTCTTGAACAGTTCTGAGTGGACTCCACATTCACTGTGAGAGCGTAGATTAACATCTCCACTCTCTTTTGGACTTTGTTTGGAAATTTCCACACAGTCTTGTTAGTAAGCTCTTATCAATTTACAGGAAACAGAAAAATTTATAACAAAAAAAATTACAGATCTTTTCTTGACCTTCAAGTTTGCAAATAGGAATAAATTGTTAATATCAGTCTATACTTCTGGTCAGCTAGGAGTTATATTTTAGAGTACAGATTGGAAATGGTTTAAGCTGTTACCAAGGAGATGGTGAGTCAGAATCTGTTTCTAGGATAACTTAAAGATGTTGGTGTTAAAAATTTAGATTTCTAATTTTTATGGGAGATCAAATCTGTTTGGCAGGTGTCTGTTAAAATTGCTGTTTTCTGCTCATTTTCAGTTATGTCTTTTACATCACTGACACTGGAGGGATGAAAAAGTAGTTTAATCACTTTTTTCAGTATGGGGGTAAAATTTCTTTTTCCCAAGACCTTTCCTTTCTCACCATACCTATTCTTCATCCCTCTTGCAATAGTTCTCTTATCTTCTCTGTTTTACTTTATAAAGATATATATAGGCACTTAGGTATGTCATGCACCAGTCATGCTACATGAAGACTGAGTGTAACCCCATTTTTAATCAATGAGACTTTTTGTTTGTTATATCTCTTCTTTCATAAAGTTATGTAATCCATTTTACCTTTAATTTTTACCTCAAGGTATAAGATGGGCCTTTGTTGTTTTTTATGAAGTCTTTTGCCCAGTTTAAGGTGACAAAATAATAGTAATCCAGAAAATACAATACTGAAAATAAACATGTCAACCTGCTCTTGTTATAATCCCATTAATGAGAGAAATGCACACATCTCTCTGGTTTTGCCCTTGATTTTGTAAATTTCATGGAACCCCCTTGTAGTACAGGATGCTGTTGCTAGGCTAAAAGCAGGAAAAGAAAATGGATTACAGAATCTCCCTGACAGAAAATTAAACATAAGATTTTCCTGCTTGAAAGTCCTTCCTGTTCTGCCCTCTTGCACATTGTATATGGGCAGGTCAGTATCCCAAATGAGTATGTTCAATACACAGTAAATAGATATATGGCTTCTGTGCTTATTGCTGTTTGTCATGAAGCAGCACTGGAGCAAGCTGCTGTCTCACTATGTGCTATGATCATCAGAGCTTAAGGATTTCTGAAATATTTCACAGCACCACAAAATTGCTTCTTTTTTTTCTTTTTTTCTCCAGAAATTTTAAAATATCTGTGCCCTTGCCCCATTGTTTTCTCTTTTCCATGTGTGTACTGCACTCTTGCTTTTACCAGAGGGAAACACCCTAATAATCCGAATAACTTCATAAAAGCATAACCTGTGGTATAGTCTGGGCACTCCACATACCTCTGGCACTTGCTGTGTCATAAGGTTAAGGCTGAACATATTGTTCTTCAAGACACTGAGACTTTCCTGAAGATCTGAAGATCCAGCCACACTGCCCAATTTGCAGAAGACAAAGGCTGGGACTGGGAGAATGAATAATCACCCACTGTAGGAGAAGATCAGGTTGGAGACCACCAAAGGAACCTGAAGGTGCACAGGTTGATGGGATCTGATGAGATGCATCTGCAGGTCCTGAGGGAACTGGCGGATGAAGTGACTAAGCCACTATCCATCATATTTGAGAAGTCGTGGCAGTGCAGTGAAGTTCTCACTGACTGGAAAAGGGGAAACTTAACCCCCATTTTTAAAAAGGGAAAAAAGAAAGACCCAGGGAAGTGCAAGCCAGTCAGTCCCACCTCTGTGCCTGGCAAGATCATGGAGCAGATCCTTCTGAAAACTGTGCTAGGGCACATAGAAAATAAGGAGGTGATTAGTGACAGCCAACATGGCTTCACTAACGGCAAATCATGCCTGACAAATTTGGTGGCCTTCTACGATGGAGTTACAGCATTGCTGGATAAGGGAAGAGCAAGTAGACGTCATCTACCTGGCCTTATGCAAAGCTTTTGACACTGTCCTGCATGACATCCTTGTGTCTAAACTGGAGAGACATGGATTTGATGGATGGACCACTCAGTGGATAAGAAATTGTCTGGATGGTCTCACTCAAAGTGTTGTGGTCAATGGCACAATGTCTGTGTGGAGACCAGTAACAAGTGGCATTCCTCAGGGGTCGGTATTGGGACCGGTGTTGTTTAATGTCTTTGTCAGTGACATGAACAGTGGGACTGAGTGCAGCCTTACCAAGTTTGCTGACAACACCAAGCTGTGTGGTGCATCGACAGGCTGGAGGGAAGGGATGTGCTGTCCAGAGGGACCTGGACAGGCTGGAGAGGTGGGCCCATGCAAACCTCATGAAGTTCAACATGGCCAAGTGCAAGGTCCTGCACATGAGTCGCAATCCCAAGCCCAGCTACAGGCTGGGTGATAAACGGATGGAGAGCAGCCCTGTGGAGAAGGACTTGGGGATATTAGTGGATGGAAAACCTACTATGAGCCAGAAATGTGCGCTTGCAGCCCAGAAAGCCAACTGTATCTTGGGCTGATCAAGAAAAGTGTGGCCAGCAGGTCGAGGGAGGTGATTCTCCCCCTCTACTCTGCTCTTGTGAGACCCTACCTCGAGTGCTGTGTCCAGCTCTGGGGCTCCCAGCATAAAAAAACCATGGACCTGCTCAGGTGGGTGCAGAGGAGGACCACAAAGATGATCAGGGGGCTGGAGCACCTCACCTATCAAGACAGGTGGAGAGAATGTGGGTTGTTCAGTCTGAAGAGAAGTATCTGGAGAGACCTTATAAAGGTCTTCCAGTACTTAAAGGGGGCCTACAGAAAGATGGGGAGGGACTCTTTATCAGAGACTGTAGTGATAGGACAAAGGGTAACGGTTTTAAACTGGAAGAGGGTAGATTTAGATTAGATATTAGAAAGAAATTCTTTACTGTGAGGGTGGTGAGACACTGGAACATGTTGCCCAGTGAAGTGCTAAGGCTTGGACAACAGGCCCAAGCCAGAGTTGACCTATAGATGAATCCTGTATATTTATCATTGTGCTAGTAGGTATTGTACTAAGTTATAACAACCCACTTATGCTGGTGTAAAAAGTGCTAAAGCATTGAAATACTGCAGCCTGAACAACAGGCCCCAAGCTGAAGCTGCTAACTTAGCATGTAGTCATTAATAAAATATGTAAACTCGCTAGTGAAAGACAAAATATAATCAGTAGTGAGGAGAGAATGCATTCAACTTTCCTTTCGCAGCCTTGTTCAAGGCTGAGAACCCAAGTGTTTGGCCTTGTTAGAAACTCCGTTGGTTCCCCCCTCGAGCCCTGGCCAAGCTTTGGGTGGAATCCAACAGGAGAATGAAACCAGAAATTTTCCGCTTGTCGATCTCTAGTATATAAGGCTGGACCCACTTGCAGCAACTTTGGATGCCTCACCTATGGGTGGACGCACCGCGTAGGATTTCCCACTTGCCGGGACAGGCTCTCCAAATCCTCGCTGTAACCGGGGCTCCCCAGCGACTGCGGATCTGGATGATGATGATAATATATGCAAGTGGTGATGTATCTCTCTTAATCACTATTCTCTCTCTCATGTAGCAATGATTTGATGCATTACCCTGTATTTTCCTGTTTGTTGCTTTAAGTGCACTATTCTGCTTTTTCTTACTACATATTTTCTGTATTACGCTGTTACATTATTTGGTTATCACCAGTAAAATATGCCTACTCTTTTCATTCTGGTGTCCGAGTTTAATTGGTATCCTTAATCAGCAAAACACCCAGAGAAGTTGTGGATGCGCCCTCCCTGGCAGTGTTCAAGGCCAGCTTGGACAGGGCTTTCAACAACCTGATCTATTGGAAGGTGTCCCTGCCCATGTCAGGGCAGTTGGAACTAGATGATCTTTAAGTTCCTTTCCAGCCCAAAACATTCTATGATTCTATGATCTAAAGGAAAGCCTTACAAAAGTTCAATCTGTATTTTACTGAGGTGTGCCACAGTCTATTTATTAAAGAAGTGTGGGACATTAGATCATGCAGCCTGTTCTTGGTAAAACACAGAATTAACTGATCATGACTGACTTAGCAGTAACTCGTAAGTCCAACTTTAACTTTCCAACCGAGGTAGTAATAGCTTTCTAAGAGTCAAATATCTTTGTAGCTGCCTAACTCGTTGGTCAGGCCATTCTTGATATAACGAAAACCTGAAGTCCTGACTACTTTTCAGTAAGTTTTTGCTGAGGCCTTTAACTTCAAAGTAAACAAGTTCTAAAGATTCGGAGAAGTTTTTACTGTTTCTCCCTCCAAGCAAGAAATTCTGCAGGATTCCGAACCACTAAAAGCATTTTTTATCAACTACTTCAAAAAGATATCCATCAAAGGGCCAAGGCTTGTGCTTAGAAATCCTCAGAAGAGGAAAATAAAAGAAAATAAAACAAAATAGGACTGTATGACCTACATTAAAAAAAAATAAATATATTTTTACATTAATTTTACCAGTACTGGTCCCAATAATATTATGAGAATTTGAAAATGAATGGATTAAATTTTAAACTAAATTCTTACTCTATGCTGGAGTTTTCATGGTATTACAAGTATGAGCAGAGATAAGCAAGTTCTTCAAATTCACACTGCTCTAGTTGTTATTTGAACAAGTAAAAGATCATGGAAGTTATTCTCCTTGAATCGACAGTGATATTTCAGGACCACAATAGAACTTCCCAGAGAAAACAATTACTAAGATTTCAGATAAATGTCTGGAAGGTGTCAGAAGTCTATGAAGACACAAGAGGTTTAAGAGTTTAATGTTTTCATAAAGTCATGTTCATGCTTTGAGGACAGACAGTTTAAAACCATGAATGACATGCATGTATAAAGTAAATAGTGATTTCTGTAAAAGGACAAGGTCAATGTCAGAGCCTTGGGTCAGAGTTCAGAGACTTCATTGTTGTCATTGTTTAAGAGCTGCTTTGGGAACCAGTTGGTCTTCTTACTGACCTGGAGTAGAAAATTGCAGCAATCTGGCAGTAAAATATGGAGATTTATATAATATAAACATCTTCTGAAGTACTGATGAAATCTTCAAAAAGGCTACAGGAGCTGTTTATATTATTCCCATACTTGCAACAGACATTCTTATAGAGATGTAACAAGCTTCAGCATAGAAATTCATGTCCTTAAATTTAGGAAGCAATTAGCACTAAAGTGTGAACTGAAATCTAGACAAAAAGTACCCCTATAGTTCAATCTCATTTGCCATTTCTTTCTTCAAATATGTTTACAGCTGCAACCTCCTTTAGGAAGTTAGAGTTCTCACTCTAGGACACCCAATCTGTATGCACTGTGAGAAGTTCATAGTAAAGTACAAGTAATCTAACGTTAGAGAGCATATGATGATGCTTTTGAAGATTCTTTATTAAGGATCATATATCCTTATATCTATCACATAGCTAGTATATAAAATGCTGACTGATTAATTTTCTTTTAAGTCATGTCAGGACTTAAATAGTCTCAGATACAAACCATTGTGTTATTGTAAGTATATAAATGATTCTATAACATGTAACCTTGAAGTATGATTAAATATTGTGTAACAAATAAAATTCTGGTGATGCCCATTATTTTCTTGAATGAAGATTTTGTGTTAAAAGCCCATGTTTTTAATAGTAACTGTTAATCATGTTAATGAATTTTTAAAATGACGAATAACATATTCTCTGATCCTTTTTTTTTGTGTGTTTTCTTTTTCTTTCTAAAACCAAGTTATATTCAAGTTATTTTAATTATTTTCAAGTATTAGTTCTAAAAAGTATCTGGACAGATTCTTTAGAAGTAATTTCAACTGATTTTTATGGGATTTTGGTGTTTATTTTAAAAAATATTGAAAGAATAACTTAACAGTTAAAATAAGGGATCAGTCAGTAGAAAACTGTTATTTTGTATCTATTCTTTGATTTTCTCAAGCTACCTTATTTCAGAAATTAATACAATTATGTTGTTTCTAAAATCTCTGGAAAAAAGCTATTTTTCTTCTGATCATACTTTCAGCTCTTCTCATCTCTATCCTGAAAAGCATGTACATTCTTAATCTGATCCTTTTCTATGTCAGCACACTGACACAATTTAAATGATATAAGTATATAATATTTATTTTATCGACCTTGCTCCTCCAGGGCACTATCACTTGTGGTTAAAACATAAAACTGGAAGACTGAGAAATCCCACAGCTAACTCTGCTGGGGATCTTCAGCAGGCTGTGGACTCAAGTTTATCATTGTGTTCATATGAAGATTCATATAAACAACGCAACATAATTCATATTTCAAGAAGTAGCTTAATTATTTAAATTCCTTTTTCTGGTGCTCTTGACTTTGCAACCTTATTATTCTCCTAACATTTTTCACATGAATTTGTGAGAGCTAAGAAATACTCCTCTATTTTAATAATAAAGTTTCAAGTCACACAGTTAAACCAGCATATGGTGTTTACAAATAGCTCAGTGAAACAATTTTTTTGAAAAGCCCTCAGTTTATAATTTTCCTAAAGAAATGTAACATATATATATAGAATTTGTCTCTTCTGATTCAGCTTTAAGTGTGAATATGATACTCTATGAATGTCTGAAATATTAAAATAAGCAAAATATGTTCCTGGAAATATCCTAATACATACATACAGCACCTTGGCATTTTTTATTGAAAACTGACTGTGGTGGTTTAGCCCCTGCCGGGGTCTGAGACCATGCAGCCGCTGCCCCTCCCCCACAAAGGGAGTGAAATACAAAGCCCCAAGACTGAAATAAGGAAAGGTTTAATACAACAATGCAATAGCAACACAACAAGCAACAGCAATAACAATAACAGTAATAGTGACAGCAATGAACAGAGCAAAATAGCTCCCAAATACAGCAGTTTGAAGCACGATGTACAAAACCACGAGTGCACCGCGCTCCCGCGTCAGGAAAATGTGACCTGCCAGGATGTGACATCCGCATGGTATCTGAATAACCCGGCTAGAGCTCCCCCCCTCTGCTGGGGAAACTTAACCCTATCCTGGTTAAACCAGGACACTGACCCAGTCTATTTTCTGTTTATTTTATGTTGATTTTATGCTAACTCATCACAAAATTTGATGAAAGTTGCTGTTTAAAAATAGTTCAATGATAATGATACTATGTAATTTCTTATTGTTGCACACAATGTTCCAGTTAATCTTGCAATTACACCTGAAGTCTTTTTCACGTCACTAAAAACAGAGCCTATGAATTTATATATTCTTCCAACCTGTGGGATGTAAAAGCTTTTTAAGGATGGTCTTCAATAAATACAAGCTGACCTGAGAAAGATCTAGATTGCAATCAATAAAAATATGTTATTTATTTAAAGGAATGGCAATAATCTTTGCAGTTAAATGGTGAAACGAATTTAGGTGGCTTGCAGAAACTAAAATGTAATTTCAGCTCCAGATCTAAACAAAGTTGGTACAGAATCTGCCAGAACCATAAGTATCTCAAATTCTTCCTCTTTTTAAAAATTATTTATTTTTGTTTCTCATACATTGTAAAGTACAACTTTCCTTTCAGTATGCTATTGTATGAGCATTTTGCATTTTGCCTTTACACTTAATATAAACTGTTTCTTTTTTTCTCTCTTTTCCTCTCTCTCCCATGTAAACGCATACACACACACACAGAGTCCAGCTGGGTTTGACATCCCAGAGAAGTAGTTTATAGGCTTTACCTATCAACAAAATTTATCTGGAGATGCCTTCAGTGGTAGTGTACTCTGCAGGGCTAAGAACCTGTTTTAAGCCTCAGAGTATGATAGCTGTTCTTCTGAAGAACTCCTGGTCTTCAGCTGTCAGACTTCACTCTCTGTCTTTAAGCTTTGGTCATTTTGTACCAAATCTTAAATACTCATATCAGTTCTTAATCTATAGGTCTCTTGTACCTTTTTAGCATTTTCAATTGTCATCTACTTTTTACTGTGAGATTGTTACCAAACTAATGTTTGTCACTTATTTAATACCTGAAAATTATAATTTTTGTCTTGGCTACTGCTCTTTATTGTAACTACAAAAACTATGCTTCACTTTCATATTCTTTTATTTTCATGTTGAATTTTTTTTTACTATTATTCTTGATATAAAAGAGGTGATACATCATGACAAAGTAGAGTTGATCTGCACTAAACTGATCTAAAAACTCTACACATTAATTTTTCACACAGTGTAGTGTTATCTGCCCAAATATAACAGTATCCAAGATACCCAAAATGTCATTTAGCTTTGTAAAAGGATGTGTGAATCATTTTCAGAATCTGTAATTTTAAGGAAAGCATAATATCAATAAAAGGCATGTTTTGCTTTTTGAATGAACTCGAAAGTCATATTATTTAAATCCAAACTTAGTAAGTTCATTTTAATTAGAAAAATACATGAAATAAATTATGATGAATGACATTTTAATGCATAGAGGGTGAAAAGGAGCAAAAAACTAACACAAAACTTTTCTTCTCTCTTAGATAAACAGTAATAATTTAGTCACTTTTCCTCATTTAGTTCAATTTCTTACATTATGAGAAATGCATCATCACATAAAACTCAATCCCCATAATAAATTATGTGAATCCATATCAAGTCAAATAAAGAAAAGTTGCAAGTGAGCCTTCTTCATACAAATCACACTTGATAACATCAAAAGTGAAAAGTACATGAGTTGCACTCAAGGAGAGGTGATAGAGAAGAAAAACATTTGGAATTCAGCAGAACACTTACTTTTGTGTATGGAATAAACTAGACAAGAAATAGAGGTATTTGGACTTACAGCCTTTATGCAAGAAAATATTTCCAGTTCCGAATATGAAGCTCTGACATAATGCCAGACTTTCTCATTTCCTAAATGCATCACTAGTTGGTGGTATATGAGATTGTCTGTAACACTCTTTAGTAAAAGCTCCAACTCTAACCAATTGAATTAAATCAAGAAGTTCCAAGCATCATCTTTTCTTTGAAAACATTGTTTCTGCAGCTCCTTCTCTCAGATCCCCTGATTATATTTCAGTATTACTCTGATAAGCAAGTAAGATCTGTCAGAGCAAGAAAAGAAAATTTCAGGAGTGACAGAACTTGACATAACATCAGATTTTGTAAAGGTTAAAAAACTTTGAAAAGCAGATTTTGGAAATATTTCTCATACATACAGTGAAGTGTTGTGTGGCTCCAAATGAGTGGTAATAAAACATGATTTATATCTTCATATATGGTTATTCTGATTCTTTCACACATTGGTAAAAAAAGCTATTAAAGATAGTAAAGGATCCAACTCTAAAATGGCAGATATTTTCAACTCAAAGTACAACTAAAAATACTGTAACTAACTAGTCAATGATCTTACTTTAAGTTTCCAAAACTTGCAATAGGCACTGAGAATAACTGAGTAGTATGCAGATCAAGAAGTGAGAAAATCGCAGAAAGCATAGTAAAAGAATAAAATGCTGGTAATATTTTCCCAGTTTCTTACAGAATGGTTTTGTATCCTCAGAGCTTATGGTAGTATGTTGTCAATGAAGCTTAGCTGAAGTCTGCATTTAATCAAGAAATTAGTCATTTACTTTTTGAGAGGGGGAAAAAGGGCTCTACAGAGAACTTGAGAAACAGAATTATTTATATTAATACTAGCAATATTGATCCTTACTGACCTCTGAATTGAACATCATATTCTTTCAGGAAGGATCCCTTATTTCTAGGACACTACCAGAAATACACATTGAATAAACACCTGTAATTTCCTTCTGTCAATCTGAGTTTTTTAATGTTTTCATGGGACTTAACACTGGCATAATCAAAACATACTTCATGTACTACATGGAATTTGCTTAAATATACGTGCTGTATTGGGAGCTATCTCATGTGAATAGTGAATAAACTGGCTCAGGGGCTGCTGGAGGAGTCAAAGTCATAGATATTGATAAAATGAGTGAACAAGAAATGCAGAGACCAGCATCGCTGTGTTTTTCTACTCATTCAGCCTATCCAAATCATATAACGAACAAGCTGAGGTTTTGTCTTTATTTGTGAATTATATTTATATTTCACCCTCTTTTTAGGTGTTTGATACACATGTGAGACACTTGGTGTGTATTTGTGCATGGCTGGGACTATTGATAACATTACAAATAATTATCAAAGCAATTATAAAAGCAATGACAACAGTGTTTGGCATGGTTAAAAACTTGTTATGGCCCCATTCAAGTCTCCTAATGGCAATGAAGGGCTTTTTTCCTTCTGTTGATTTTTTTTTAGGAAAAAAGTAGACCTGAAGTGTGTAATTTTTATTATTATTCACACTTAATTTTTATATTTTACATAATCTAAAAGCTGATAACTAGAGAATTAATGAAACTATGATGCCACTGCACATGAGAAGTGGAAATTTGAACAGTTATAAGAGAAAGTCATTTGCTCAGACAACTTTTTTCCACTACATTTTTAAATAATGATTTTCTTTCTTCTCCAGTGATTTGAAAGTTCAAAACAGGAAAGATCATCTTGTAATGAGCAAAGGAAATATTAGGCTCCTTTTTAAAAATGAGAAATAAAAGAAGCAGAAGGCTGAAGTAATTTGTGTAAAATTATCTCCAGGTTGCCCTTAAACTCATAAGCTGCTGTAAGATATTGTAAATAATAATGGTTGCTACACTTGTGATAATTCGTGGCTGCAGCTAGTACTAGTCAGAAAAATTATACTGTATTTATAAAATGATGTTTCCATAGTGTCAAAGTTCCTCCATAAACATGTCAATAGGATTACTTTTTGTTGTTCCTTAGAGCAAAACAGTACAAAATATGTAAGTTTTAACAAAGAAGTAAACAAGTTTCTCTTGCCAATGCTGTTGGGTACAAGAGCACATGTGACCTCTTTTCTAATAACACATTATTGAATAAGTTTTTTCAGTGCTTGCAGTTTGAGGAAAATAATGAGAGGAATTGCCGCTGTTCATTGTTATTTTCAGAAAAAGAATGTTTTTACCATTTCTGTGTGGCTAGGCTTACAAGGTACTTGCATATGCACTATTTTTTTATAATGAACATGTTTCCCTTTGACAATCTTTACATGACATCATGACTTCATATGACACCTTCCTTGAACTCAAAGAAGTAGAGCTCTGAGGATTTTATGTGGCGCAGATGCCGTGAGTTGAATACAGTTGCTATGGAGTCTCTGAAATGCCATACAGAACTCTTCTTGCAATAATTCAACCACCCTCTGACTTTTGAATCAAAAAGAAAAATATATATAATCTTTCACAGCAATCAGATAATGGATGATGGTGTGAATACACAGCTGTTGTTGTCTGTTGATTTAAGTATTTCAGCAAACACTTCAACTTGTGAAAGCTGTACAGAAAAAAAGATGGGTTTGCATCTTTGCTGTGCAAATTTAGACAAGTTATTTTAACTAGCTGCCCTGAAAATTTTTAAAACTTAGAGAAATTACTGGTTTTATGGAACTGCCAGTCCCTTATTTTTTAATCAGAAACATACCTGAAATCACTATTGAGTAATATTTTTCAAAAGTTTTTTTATTTTCTTCTCAATAAGAACATTAATTAGTTGTCTGATCCAGAAAAGAGAAGTTCTGGCAATATCTCAATATTACAAGGAATATTAAAGATGTTCATTTTTGCTTACATGAACACTTGCCTAAGACTGGAAAAGATTATTCTGAATTGCTATAGAGCATCTTCATGCTACATCAAGATGTTGTGAGTATCTTCGATATCAATACAGCAATATTTACACAAAATTTGAAGGGAGGGGATAAAGGAGACTTGTTTCTTTAAGCAGGACCTTCTCTACACCTACATTTAGTGCAAAACAGTGAGGAAAAAACCTAGCATCTCAGCAAAACCATAATTTGATCATTGTTTTTAGTGATCCTGTATCAATTTAAAAAAATATAGTTTTCCACAACATTGTGGTTTGAATAACATGATAAAAAATATCTGTTTTGTTTCTTTAAACCTGAATGCAATTTAGCCCAAGCTATATTACATCTTTATTATAGAAGAAAATATAGCAAAAAAACCCCATAGGGTGGAATTTAGCATGTCAAAGGAACACAAAGATGTTGACTAGCCATTCTGTGAACTTAACTGGCTGAAGCAATAGGTACATATTGTGGTGATAAACGCTAAAAAAAAAGGATGGATCACCTGAAGTATTTTCACATAAAAATAAAGCTCTAACAGGCAGTATCAATGAAATACAGATCAGATTGATAAATGTCATACTAAGGAGAAGACATTTTTCAAACATGAATGCTGAGGTAGAGGTGAAGTCAAGATATTTATTTTTAAAGCAGAGGACATCAATGTTGTGATAATTCTATAAGGTATCTTAGTCTGTGGTCTGAGGTTAGATACAGTCTGACCTTTGTTAGGTCTTTTTTTTCTAAAGCTTGTCTCAGACTCATTAAGCAATCCAGTCTATCCATTTTTCAGATCTCCCTTACACCTATTATAACTAACTATCCATTAGTTATTTCCTCACTTAACTGAAGAGGTGCTAAAGCCCAAATGTGTCCTAGTATACTGGGTATTCAGCTGTAACATTTAGCAAAGGTTTCTCATCCCAGCTCTCATGAATGTGTATGCATTTTATTTAGCCTTTGATTGGACAAAAACCCAGTGCTATTTAGAGAACTCTAGACCTACTCTCTCATTTAAAACATATTATTTAATGGCTAGGCTGAAGTTAGTTTTTCAAAATCTTCTCTCATCGATTCGAGAGGATGAAGGAATTGCTGGCCAAGAATACCTGCTGGTTATGATCCTTTAGTGGGATGAAGGTTGAATCCTGTTAAAGTGAATAGAAGTTAAGACTCAGATTGTCACCACCCATGGTTAAATATGCACAGCACCACACCAATCTTTTGCAGTATGGTCTTCATAGTCTAACCAGAAGAGAGCTGGCTGACTGGATGTTGGTTCTGCTGATCGAGGATGCCAATTAAACTCAGACACCAGAGTGAAAAGAGTAGAATGATTTTAATGTTATATCCAAGTTATAAATGTTATTTTCCTCAAACTGCAAGCATTGAAAAAAGTTATTAACGTTATATCAAAGTTATAAATGTTATATCAAGTTATATCAAAGGATATAACTAAGTACTACAGAAAACAAGCAGTAAGAAAAATACAGAATAGTACACTTACTTATTACTACATACAGTTAAACAAGGCAATGAACCTAATCCTTACTACACAACGGGGGAGAATAGTGATTAAGAAAGATATATCACCGCTTGCATACATTACCAACATCCAGATCTGCAGTCACTGGGGAGTCCCGGTTACAGTGAGGATTTGCAGAACCTTTCCCGGCAAGTGGGAAATCCTACACGGTGCATCCATCCGTAGGTGAGGCATCCAAAGTCGCTGCAAGTGGGTCCAGCCTTATATACTAGAGATCGACAAGCCAGAATAGCTGGCACCTTTGTTTTGAGTGGAAAATTTCTGGTTTCATTCTCCTGTTGGATTCCACCCAAAGCTTGGCCGGGGCTTGAGGGAGAGAACCAAGGGAGTTCCTAACAAGGCCAAACACTTGGGTTCTCAACCTTGAACAAGGCTGAACAAAGAAAGTTGGATACATTCTCACAGCATTTCATCCTTACTTCTGATTATATTCTGTCTAAGCTGCATCTTTCACTAGAGAGCATACATATTTCATTAATGATCAGATACTAATAATTAACGCTAATGGTAATAGAGATTTTACTAATTAACAGATACTAATAATGGATAACGTTTAGTTGTGAGGTTCATCTAGAGGTCAACTTTGTTTCGGCACCTATTATTCAGGCCCTAGCACTACAATGTTGTGGTTTGAGCCCAGAGGGGAACCAAGCACCACACAGCTGCCTGCTTCCCCCTTCCCCCTTAGGGATGGGGAGGAGAAAATAAAACAAAGGCTCAGGAATTAAGATAAGGACAGAGAGGGATGACTCACCCATTATGGTAATGGGCAAAAGACAGACTTGACTGCGGAAGGAAAAGAACACCAATTTAATTTAAACACCACCACCACCATTTAATTTTCTAATCAGACTAGGACAGTGAGAAATACAACCACATATTAAAAACAAATTCTCCCCACCCCTCTCTTCTTCCTGGGCTCAGCTTTGCTCTCTATTTCTCTACCTCATCACCCCCAGCAATGCAGGGGGCAGGGGATGGTGGTTGCAGTCAGGATGGTGGTTGCAGTCAGTTCATCACCTGTTGTTTCTGTCGCCCCTTCCTCCCCAGGGGGAAGAATCCTCACACTCTTCCCCTGCTCCAGCATGGAGTCCCTCTCACAGGAGACAGTCCCCCATGAACTTTCACAGACATGAGTCCTTCCCACAGGCTGAAACTCTTCACAAACTGATCCAGCGTGGGTTCCTCTCATGGGTTGCAATCTTCCCAGTAACAAATTGCTCCAGCACAGGCTTCCCTCAGAGTCCTGGCCTTTGGGTGCATCCATCTGCTCTGTCATGGGGTCCTCCATGGGCTGCAGGAGGACAGCCTGCCTCATCATGGGTTGCAGGGGAGTCTGTGCTGTGGAGCACCTCCCCCCCTTCCTTCTCCTTTCTTCCACTGACCTTGCTGTTTGCATAAGTGTCCTTCTCACAACTCCAACTCCTACTCTCAAGTTCCCCTTCTTAAATATGTTATCACAGAGGTTCAACCACCGTTGCTAATTGGTTCGGCCTTGGCCAGAGGTGGGTCTGACTTGGGGCTGGGAAAACTTTGAGCAGCTTCTCACAGATACCACCACTGTAACCCCCTCAGCTGCTACTAGAACCCCACCACACACAAACAAATCCAACACACTGGATTTGAAGTCACTGGAGATCTGGAGATTTCTAACAAATCTGATCCTTATACTCCTACCTAACTTTAAAATGATGAGCCTCTGGAGGTTTTGATTATGAAGGAAGCTTAGGATGTTAAATCCAGATAGATAGATTTCACAATCCCCAAAACAGAAGTCTCATTTTACCGAGATTGTATTTAGCCAAGTTTAAGTCTATCCTAAGCCTGCATATTCAAGTGTGTATGGCAATATGAGCTATTTAATCTTTGAAATGGAATTACCTAAAAACTTCTGGATGTTATTGTGATAGGTGCCATAGAAAAAGCATAGATGTCTGAAGTCATTATCAATACAACAAATACCTACCTATATCCCACAGTTTTGTTAACCTGAGAATGAAGAATAGAATTATTGGATCATATTTCCCTGTTCCCTGATGTTATACCATGCAGTCTAATAAGCTACTGTTGAGCTAATGCACCAGTATATGAAATTGAAGTAAACTGTACTTTTAAAGAATAGATTAATATCTCATAGGATTTATAATAGCAAAAATAGAATATTTATTACTGGCTTAATTGACAATTGCAGAGTTACCTTTCACAAAAAGACCCCTGAAGCATGTAAATTCTTGTGTACTTGTGCGCAGCAGTGGAAATGGCTTTGGAATGGTTTGTGGCTGTTTTCAGTTTCCAGACAAGAAGGGTTTGGTATTGTAAGATGTATCCGATTAAAACTAACAGTGATTAGTAACAGTGTATATTTTGGATGTGGATTTTCATTCTGGAGAATCTGTTCCAACTTGGTAGCATGAGATAAGTCAGGAACAAATGCATAAAAAGTGCCCACACTAACCATTGTTAAGTGTGCATATTCTTCAATATAAGTTCTGCTCAGAACATGTAACTTTTTACATTATCAAGAATTAAATTAAACACAGTCTGCAGACCAGCTCATTTACATCCTTCTTTTTTTGCTCTTGTTTGTCTATTCTTTCAAAAACAAATGAATGAGAATAACTGTAGTAGGTTGACTCTGGCTGGATACCAGGTGCCCACCAAAGCCACTCTATCACTCCCCTCCTAAACTGAACAGGGGAGAGAAAATATAACAAAAGGCTCATGGGTTGAAATAAGGACAGGGAGATGACTCACCAGTTACCATCACAGGCAAAATAGACACAACTTGGAGAAATTAGTTTAATTTATTACCAATCAGATTGGAGTAGGATAATGAGAAATGAGATCAAATCCCCCCCAAAAAATACCCCCACTCCTCCCTTCTTCCCAGGCTTAACTTTAAGCCGCATTGTCTCTACCTCCTGTCCCCGAGCAGCACAGAGGGACAGGGAATGCGGATTGCAGTCAGTTCATCACCCTTTGTCTCTGCTGCTCCTTCCTCCAGACGAGGAGGACTCCTCACACTCTTCCCCTGCTCCATCATGATGTCCCTCCCACCGTCCGCCATTAACTTCTTCAACATGAGTCCTTTCCAAGGGGTGCAGTCCTTCAGCAACAGACTGCTCCAGCATGGGTCCTCCACAGGGTCACAAGTCCTGCCAGCAAACCTGCTCCAAGGCTCGTGGGTTGAGATAAGGGTAGGGAAATTACTCACCAATTACTGTCATGAGCAAAATAGACTTGACTTGGGGAAATAAGTTTAATTTATTGCCAATCAAGTCAGATTAGGATAATGAAAAATAAAACCAAATCTTAAAAAAACACCTTCCCCTCACTATACTCTGCTTCCCAGGAAGTAGCTGGACATTGTCTGCTGATAGGAAGTAGAGAATAATATCTTTTGTTTTTCTTTGTTTTCACTCATGACCTTTGCTTTTGCTTTATTAAACTGTCCTTATCTCAAGTCACGAACCTTTCATTTTATTTTCTCTTCCCTGTCCAGTTGAGGAGGGAAGTGATAGAGCAGCTTTGGTGGGCACCTCACATCCAGTCAGAGTCAACCCACCACAATAACATAACTCCTTGCATTGCTCAGAAAGTATCAAAATGTATTTGATCTCACTGAGGTCACAAATAGTCTCTTTATCTCTTCACAGGATTGCAGTATCCTGGTACCTCAAGGCACAAGGATCTGTATGACCAATACTCTTGAAAGAGAAGGGTTAATAAAACATTGTGGTGTGTTTGAATGTCTGTAATGAAGTTCCTTTGTTTTTAATAAAATAATTCAGGCATATACTCTATATCAATTATGATTCATAAACATTTGAATATCATAGGACTTCTGAGCATAGTTTTGACTTGTCTAGCCTAGGAGATGACCTGACTCTAATAACAAAAAAAATCTGTATTTTATTTCAAAATGCAGATTGTTTCCTTTTTTTAAACTTAAATCAGAAATTACCTGGGGTGGGGAAATTCTTTTTATTTTTAGTATGTGTACTGCTTAGCACAATCAGGTCTGATATTCCTATTTGAGGCCATAAAAAGTAGCACATTACAAACCAGGAAGGATATGTTTTTAAAGCTCTGAAATGTGTATTTTTTGTCAAGAAATCTGCAGGACACTTTGTAACTTATATTGGTTAAAAATTCTGTAGCAAACTTTGTGCAAACACAGGCTTTTGATTAATCACTACATAACCAAATCTGAATGTGTTTCTGCTTCTGCCATCCACGTAAAACACTCAACTAAGCAACAGATATTCATTCAGTTAGAACAAATCTTATCATGCTGATATATGGTGATCTATGGTTTTTACTACACATATTGGTACTCATTAACCTTAGTGAAGACATGTTGATATACTTTATCCCAAGTGACATTATTGTTTGTAGTTCTCTGTTAACATGGAAATTCAGTCAGCACTTATCTTAAGAAACACTGACATTCATAGAATCATTGAGCTACTTTGAGATACTACTAAATTGTCAACTAATTCAGCTAATGGGGTCTCCAAGATCTATGAAGATAGGGTTTATGCCCTCAGTAATGTAATTTATATGAAAATTAGAGTACTCCAAGGGAAATGATTTAACCTTTCAAGATCATATCAAGATATCCAGCTTCTGAAATGCACTTAATCATAGCAAAGCTTACTGTGAATAACATATTTTTATTTCTGTTTAAGCAAAAGAATCTGAAATCAAATGGTTTTCTGCAATTACAGGGATTCCAGTGCTACCGTAGTGTGACACTACAGGGAAATGTAAATGTACAAAAAGGCTCATTTCAAAGAATTCAGTCTGATTAGTAAACATGCAATGTTTTATATAGTAGCATAATGTGTATTTCTTTCTTTGAATAACTGATGGATTATGGAAATTGCCTCAAAGAAAAGGAAGTTATTACAACATTTTCCAACTAGGCATGATGAGGCCAGATTGTTTTCCCTGGAGCAGAAACATTTCATGCAGAGCTTCTGGAGCTACTCTGTTAGTGAGGGTGGGAGGGGGTGAGGTGGATTTTTTTCCTTTCTTCTCTGCACAGCAGAGGATGGAAATGAACTTTCTGAAGCTCTGTGTATCTTTCAAATCTTTATATATGTCAGTCAGAGAAGATGACTACTGATTTTGTTTTGACAACAGGACTACATGGCTCAAATTTTAATACAATTTCTTCAGATTCATCACAGGGTTGGTAGAAAGACCATGCTTGCTCCTCTACATCTGCTTTGACTTCTATGCATGTTGATATATAAGACAATTTCTCAAAGGAATACTAATATTAAATGAAACATGGATCTAATGAGGACATTAACCATTTTTTTCACCATAGTTTTAATGGTTGCTACTATAGACAGGGCACTTAATGCAAGATAAGCAGTCACACTATGGGATTTGTAAAAGATGCAACCAGTTATCAGAATATTGATACTTGTTATGATGTTTGTTAGATACCATCTGCTGTTTTGTTTTTACCATCAGAAACACAAAATATGTAAAATGAGGAAAATCAGCTTTTTTTGAGGCAAAGATAATTTTCTCAGTGGCTAAATTGTATTGACCTTAGAAAACCCAATACCCTCACACTCAATTACAGTGTATATAAATGAATAATATCCACTTATCAAAAAAAAAAGGAATATAAAATTAATTTAATATTTAAAAATTTGAAAACCAGACAGTTTGTTGATTTGTTTCCTTGCTTCACTGCCTCTTATTAAAGAAGATTGAGCTGGTGAATCAAGACACACATGCCAGAGAGGGGGGTTAGAAAACTGCTACTGGAAGTATCAACCTTTTTTTTTCCCAAAACAATTTCTGTTGTTTGTTTCAGCAGCTGCAGCCCAAAATACAGCCTGCTTACAAAGCAGCTGTGTGTGAAAGTGAACAGACCACCCACGTATTGAACAATAAGGGGCAAAATTCTGCACTCTGTTATTGCTCATTATCCTCATTGCCTAATGGCTGAATTTGACATATTTAAGCTACAGTATTTTTTTTTTTAATGGTTCTTTATCTTTTCTCAGCTTCCTGTCTCTTGCCCAGGGCTTTTCCAGCTGAGACAGACAAGCATTTTCTGTGTGAACGGGTAAAATTCTTTCAACAGAAGAAACACGAGACCCTTTCAACCTGCCTCAAACCACAGGCTGCTGGTACAATGGAAGGACTACCTGCTAACACAGATCAGAAATGGTAAGAAGGTCACACTGAATAATCATAGCAGTCCATGATCTTAAAAAAAAAAAAATTTGGCTCAATAAACCACTAGTTTATTGAGTTTTACTAGTTTTAGAGTCTGAGGATTTTGTAAAATTGTCAATGAAAGTAAAGTTGACTTCCAACTCTTATTGTGGAGAACTTTCAGCCTAATACTCTGTCCTCAGTGTTCTCTGCTTTCTGGCCATTTTAGTAAGGAGGGAAATATCAAGGTCAGATACATTTCTCTCCTTTGGACTTTGCTTTGCAGAAACGCGTACATAACCCAAGCTGTGTTTTTGATAACTCCAAGAATGCAAATACGTTGAAGAGATGCTCTTGCATTTTTAAAAGTCTTAAAAATCAGAGAATGTAGAAGTTAAAAAACATGTCCAAGTCCCTGGATCAATGGGCCAGCCACTCTGAAACTGTTCCTGTCAGTTATCTTCTACAGGACATGACAGTGGTGCTGGCATTAAAACTAATAGAATTCAGTTTGAATTATTGTCCAGTGATATATAACCTGATATATCAGGATGAACTGACCTGTGTGAAGTTCTGCACTTCATTGATATACTTTTGTTTTAAACTGTAGATACACAGGGTTCATATTGTTCTCAGTCTGGGCACACAGATCAGCATCAAAACAGTACTTCAGCAGTTTGTACTCAATTTGATTGCTTCAATTCTTTTGTGACTAAAACTCAGTAGGACCTTTGCTTACTTCAGAACCATAGAAACTAGTTGTGAGGGGACAGCAAAACACTTATGGACTGATCCAAAGACCACTGAAATCAGAAGGAGATTTCCATTAACTCCTATAAGTGTCATGGTTTGAACTTGACTAGCAGCCAAACACCATGCTCACCTTTTCCCTACCTGGTAAAATAGGGGAGGGACGAAAAGGAAAAACTCGTAGATTGAAATAAAAAAGTTTAGTGATGGTAACAAAACAGTAATAATAATAGGAAGTACAAACAGGTAATGCACAATGCTCTTGCTCACCACTTTCCAGCCAATACCCAGCCCGCTCCCAGCCAGCAATCCCAACAAAATGAAGATCCTGTCATCACAGACTGGGAGTGAGAGAGAACCCTCCTCCTTTATATACTGATCATAACGTCACATGATATAGAATAATCCAATGGCCAATCTGGGCCCGGCACTTCATCTGTGCCCCCTCCCAGCTCAAGGAAAGTTAACTCTATCCTGGCTGAAATCTGGGTCGGGCACTCCAGCTATGCATTCTCCCAGCTCAGGAAAATTAACTCTATCCCAGGACAATAAACATTCAAGACTCTCCATACTGATTTCTTTTCTTACTGCTGAGAATAAAATGATAGAAGTTTATACATTTTTGGAATCAAAGTTCTAAAAGAGCATTAAGTTTTCTGATTAATAATGTACAACTACTTACACAGCTGCTGAGAAGCTCTTTTTGAGAACTATTTGTCTGTAAAATCTCTTGGAGTTTGAGAGCTTGAACCCAGAATCTCATTACTTTTAGTGTCAGCTTTGAACTTAGATACACAACCAATAAAATTATTGGAAGGAATTCTTAAAGTACTTTAAAATAGAGACTTCTTACTTTCTTCTAATGGCTATTCCCAAATTCTTGCAACCTCTGAGGAAAATCGGTCTGTCAATAACACACAAAATTATGCATCTGTTACTTTGTTCACTGTTTAGCTGTCAAGATCATTTTTAAAGGGCCGTCACTTAGAAAGTCACACAAATGAAAACTGAATTATACTTCAAACTGTTTGAACCTGCAGTCCTGATTTATTTGATGTAGATGGGAGAAGAAAGTGATAAGGAAATGGAAAAGACAGCACAAAAAACCAGCTGAAACTGTATCACTAGTGGCTATCACAGTTCTAAGGTAGGTTTACAACATTAAGGTCCCCTAATTTTCCTTATAAATCTTCATCTGATTTGTGTCACTATTCAAATAACTACTACTATAGAAATGTAAAGAATTTGCCAGGACAGAAAAAAACCTAAACCACAAGCATTAGCATGATTGAATTCATGTTGTATAAGTCTTAAATACAGTAACTGAACATACACACCACATTCTCAAAAGAAGTAGTAAATTATATGAGATTTATTTTTTAATTATATTTTTTAATTAAAAAATAAAGGTAAACCAAAAAGTAGATATGGCTAACCGCAGCAAAGACTTGGGCAAAAAAGCTTGACTGATCTACCTGTGACTATGCAACAGTTCTGTAGGGCTAGGACTTTACTAAGAACTTATACAGTATCAAGGAACATTCCTGGAACTCATTGTCTACATTATTAAGTACTTAGAATAACTGTGACACAAACATGTACCATAATTCGGGAGTGGTTGGGGAATCACCATGGCCCAGGACATCTTCCATGCAGGTAGAAAAGGCGACCTCCTTGTTTTGGAGACTGAAACAATATGGCAACTGATTTCAGTGCCAGAAAACAGTCCCAGGTGTATTTAACTTAAGAGACTTAGCCTGCAGTCCACCCAAAGACAGTTTGATTGTTAAACTTGGTTGTACAGTGGACCAAAATTCCTGCTGGTACAGCTTTGTTGACTTAAAAATGTTTAAGTAGTAAGGTATTTGACACTGCAAGTACACTTCAGAGATAAGAATTTCATTGCTAAAATCAAGGTTAATGTATTTTCTTAAGCTTTCTCAATTTCTTACTACCTTTTATCATCAATAAATATACTTGTTTCTTAATTGTACAGAGAAAAAAATAAATAAAAGAAACCTAGGAAGATGGATATAGCAATACTTTGTGGCCTTGACATGTTTGATTCAGTCACCTAGAGTAAAAGCTGTATTTAGAATAAGCATAATGGAAAAAGATTATGATCTCTCTGCAGCAAATGCTGAATGTCTGATTATTTTTTTTAATCCCAGATAGACTCATGGTAAAGGGGCAAATTACAGATGTGTATGTTTTAGAGTAGTTGTCTTCACTCTTCAGCTGATATGCTTGGTAAAAAGTGTTACCCATTTGGGAAAAGGCAATAGTTTAGCACTAAATTCTGCAACATAAGACAGTATGGAACAGTAGTTTTGGGCACTCTCTCTTTTTCTACAAAGTCATTTTGGCATAATGTCCTTTGTGTGAACATTTTCTAAAGTAAGTTGAGAAAAATAGGAGATATTAGAGTCAAGGCACTGACAAGCAGGTGAAATTACTTAAGGAAGCAGAATTAATTAAGTATTAAGCAGATGTAATTAATATATGTTAAGAGATGGTGTACAGTTTAGCTATTTTGTTAACATTGTCTTCTCTGCTAGATACTCTCTGCCTACGCTCTTAGTTTCTATTACCTTTATAACATCATTTAAGAGGATTCTAAATATGTCCTCTTTCTCTGAAAGCATTATGAAATACTACTCTCTCTGAAAGCACTACAAAATAGTGCTACCAGTGGGAAAAGATATCAAATTATTTCTGTCTATTACTGATTTTTGGTTTTGTGCATTACTGTCTACTCTTAAAAAACTATAATCTTCATAATTCACAGTATCTGTGTAATGAAAAACACAGAGGTGATTTTTTATGGCTTTGTTAAACTTGTGGAGAATATTGCATTGTATTCGGGCCTTCGTAGGTAACATTTCTGTATAATTAATCTAATATTGGGTAATGAATTTTGGTTTAGTAAACAGAAATGCTTAATGAGCAGTATGTTGATTATTAGAAACTCAGATTATTTAAAATAGAATACATTTATAGTAGGATTAATCTTATTTAAATTTATCCATTCAAAAGCTATAAAATCAAGTCTAAGCATTACATCTCTACAGCAAGATAAGGTACTTTGTACAGAGTCAGACAAACATGCACAGTGATTCATTTAACCTCCCTGAGGATCGGATGAAACTAACACTAGCTTTTCACTCTAAATATTATGCCTGCAAGCAATGAGAAATACAATGAGCTCTATGTAATTGGAAGAGTAACATTATTCTGTTGAGGTAAGAAAGGAAAGTTACTGACCTTCACAGAGTTAATTACAAGGAAAGGATCTTCTACAGCACCTCTATTTGTTTCCAAACATGACAAACACAACATATACATTCATACTTACATACATTGATACGTGCAGTGTACAAAATATGTTAGGAAAAAGCTCTGAATATCTGAACCTTGATGTTAGTGATATTCTGGCAATAATTAACAACAATTAATATATTCTTGGCACAATATTGAGCACCCGAAAACACATAAAACATATCAGTTATTTCATTATTCAAAAGTGCAACTCTACATACATTTTTTCCTAATACAAAACATCTTTCCTGAATACAGCACAGCAGAGCGGGACCAGTCCCAGAGATTTCTGGAATGTGTGGAAGATAACTTCCTGATGCAGCTGGTGAGTGAACTGAACAGAGAAGGTGCCCTGCTGGACCTCCTCTTTGGGAACAGAGAAGGACTGGTGGATGATGTGGCAGTTGGAGGCCGACTGGGGCAGAAGGACTTGTGGATGATGTGGCGGTTGGAGGCCGACTGGGGCACAACGATCATGAAATAATAGAGTTCTCTATTCTTAGAGAGGCCAGGAGAGGGGGCAGCAGAACTGACATCCTGGACTTCCAAAGGGCTGACTTTGACTTGCTTAGGAACCTGCTTGGCAGGATCTCTCGGGAGATGATCCTGAAGGGTATAGGGGTCCAGGAAGGCTGAGCACTCTTTAAGAAGAAATCCTTAATGGCACAGGAGCAGGCTGTCTCCAGGTGCTGTAAGAGAAGCGGGTGCCAGAGAAGACCACCCTGGCTGAACAGGGAGCTTTGGCTGCAACTCAGGGAGAAAAGGAGAGTTTACAGTGTTTGGAAGAAGGGGTTAGCCACTCACAGTGATTACAAAGATGCTGTGAGGCTATGCATAGTGGAAATCCGGGAGGTCTAAAGCCCAGCTAGAAATTAATCTGGCTTCAGCAGTCAAGGACAAGAAATGTTTCTATGAGTACGTCAACAGCAAAAGAAAGACCAGGGAGAGCCTCCATGCCCTGCTAGACACAGGAGGAAACACGGTAAAAAGTGACGAGGAAAAGGCTGAGGTGCTTAATGCCTTCTTTGCCACAGTCTTTAATAACAAGACTAGTTGTACTGAGGGAATCCAGCCTCCTCAGCCGGAAGACAGAGACTGGGAGAATGACCCCCCCACAATCCAGGAGGAGACAGTCAGTGACCTACTTCATCACATAGACATACAGAAATCTATGGGACCAGAAGGGATACACCCGAAGGTGCTGAAGGAGCTGGCTGGGGTGCTCACCAAGCCGCTTTCCATGATTTACCAGCAGTTCTGGCTGACTGGGGAGGTCCCAACAGATTGGAAATTGGCCAATGTGATGCCTATATATAAGAAGGGTCGGAAGGATGATCTGGGAAATTACAGATCTGTCAGTCTGACCTCAGTGCCTGGGAAGCTGATAGAGCAGATCATCCTGAGTATGCTCATCCTTCATGCTGAGGGGAGACCTCATCACCCTCTACAACTACCTGAGAGGAAGTTGCAGAGAGCTGGGGATGAGTCTCTCTATCCAAGTAATAAGCGATAGGACAAGAGGGAATGGCCTCAAGTTGCACCAAGGAAGGTTTAGACTGGATATTAGGAAGTATTTCTTTACAGAACGGGTTGTTAGGTGTTGGAATGGGCTGCCCAGGGAGGTGGTGGAGTCCCCATCCCTGAAGGTGTTTAAAAGGCGGGTTGACATAGCACTTAGGGATATGGTGTAGTTGGGATCTGTCAGTGCTAGATTAACGGTTGGACTAGATGATCTTCAAGGTCCTTTCCAACCTAGATGATTCTGTTCTGTTCTGTTCTGTTCTGATTAGTCTGGAGAAGAGGAGGCTGAGGGGAGACCTCATTGCCCTCTACAGCTACCTGATAGGAGGTTGCAGAGAGGTGGGGATGAGTGTCTTTAACCAAGTATCAAGCGATAGGACAAGAGGTAATGGCTTCAAGTTGTGCCAGGGAAAGTTTAAACCGGATATTAGGAAGCATTTCTTTACAGAACGGGTTGTTAGGCATTGGAATGATCTGCCCAGGGAAGTGGTGGATTCCCCATCCCTGGCGGTGTTTAAGAGTTGGTTTGACATAGCGCTTAGGGATATGGTGTAGTTGGGAACTGTCGGTGTTAAGTTAATGGTTGGACTAGATGATCTTTAAGGTCTTTTCCAACCTTGATGATTCTGTGATTCTGTGATTCTAATCTACATTTAATTCATCATCTGTATGCCAAAAGGGAGCAATATCAGTTTAATACAAATAACTGTAAACATTATTTGTCTTCAACACTACTCTGCTCTACAAAAGATTCTCATAGCTCATGCATTATCATTAGCTTAGTAATGGCAAATTATTATTTATGTCTCTTACTGCACTTGCCAAACCTCTGTCCTCTGTTAAGGTATGGGAATTTTATATTAACTGCTTCTTTGTAACTATAGTTGACTTGAGGAAAGCATTTGACACCTTAAACTGAAACATTACGTTTTCCTCTTCCACTAATATAGAGTTACTCAGAAGTAGTAATGGTTGTTAGATCTTTTACAATACTTCTAAAAGCACTGTGTGAGCTGATGGATAACAGTGTAGATAATTCAGCCTGACTAGTGGAGTGTTTCAAGAAAACATCCTTACCCAAATTCTTTTAATCTTTGTCATGCACACCATGTCAGAGTAAGCACTAGGAACAGTTTTAGATACATTATTCAGGCCAAGCAAGTCCCATAAGCACCTATCAAGGTCCTGCACAACCATAGTTTGCTGATTTTGTTGCTCTTCCAGAAGACAGCTTTAACTGTGCACAGCACTTTCAAACACTTAATAGAAATGCAATGAAGGTGGGGCATTAGGCCAGCATGCTTTGGACAGAATTGTTGTAATAAAGGGCTTTCATACCCCATAGTTCCATTTGAATGATGAATGATTCATGTCCATTCTATTCTTTCTGTTCTCATTCAGTAGAATGTTACTACGTCATCCTTTGGATTTGTTTGAAAAATACAGTGTGTGTTATTCTGAATAGGGTGTCTTCATATTTATTGGGATGAAAAAACATCCTGGGAAGTATTGAAGTCAAAATAAATTTCCAGTCTATATTTGCCTGTGTTGAAGGGAAGTATAACACCTCGACCATGAAGGGGATCCCACCACTTTGTGTCAATGGAGATATATTTTGCTGAAACAGTTCACACAACAAATATCAAATACCCAGAATAGGTACTACTGGCTTATGACTAGTTATGAGCAATACTACTCTTGTATTACTCTTTGGACTTGTTTCAGTATAACAATAATAGTTGTTATTAATAATATCTATTATAAACTGTAATTTTCTAAGAAGACAGTCAAATTTTAACCCTATTTTTTCAGTATATATTATATTAGCATGCATAGACACACATACATTGCTGTTACATTTTAAAATTTTCTCTTTCAAAGACCAAGTTATGTTCTTTTTTTTTCTTTTTCTTTTACAGGATCCTCACTAGAGTTCCTATCTTTGTGGTTAAATGCCTACAGGTTCACTTATAAAATCCCTCTTTAGGAAATAGAATGTAACATATATCTCCATCTTCATATATCTGAAGAACACTAAACACAAAATAAGATCACTAAGAAGAAAAAAAACCTTGCTTATTCTGGAAATTAACAAAACATCATTCGTGTGGAAATTATTTTCTTAATTCTTTGTTAATTGATTCTAAACTTAGATGTCAAATTCCATCAGTTCTGCCTTACATGTGAAATATTATATGCAGATGGAGTGGCAACATTAATCACTGACTTAAGATTATCATATTGGTCTCCCTTTTTGAAATGCTAAAATTTAACTTTAAGCCACTTACTGAATCTGTGTCTAATTTTTGTATGTAGAAATGCATTTTCTCCATAATTTCATGGGCCTCAAACTAGGAGCTAGAGGGCATGACCAGAGACAGGATAGCTAGAATTATATCCTGCAACCAGTTTTCTAAAGCAATGACAAATTTACAAGAGTTTACTTATCACTACTGAAGAATTTAGGAAACCGTTGTGAAGACTAAAATTATTGCCAAAATAATCAATCTTAAAATGCCATAAAATGCTTGCAGACATTTATCCCCATAATTTCTTATATCAGACTATACTGGTCAAATATTATACAACGTATCTAGTTTGGGTACATTTATCACTTAATGAGTTTTTTGCTAAAATATGACTTTAGTTTGAATGGAATGAAAGGTAACTCCTTCAAAGGGTCACTAAAGCACTGTCACTCTTTTTATTTTAGATAGAAAATCTGTGTGCGCTCAGAAATTTTATGACAAAAAAATACATACCAAGCATTAAGAACATGAAGATCTTAAAAAAATTAGTTTTTATTGCAGAGTATATTTAGAAGATTAACAATATTCTTCCAGTTTATAAATGTATACAAATTATCATCATTATCAACATTTATCTTTGTTACCTTTACCAGTGAAATTCCACTGCTCCTCAAAGTTCTCAAGACATGTGTCTATCATGAAACATCTTATCTTGAAATTTAGCCCAAATCCAGAGAGGAATTTTCTATACATCCATTGTTATTGCAGTCCCTTCAGTCATCACCCTTCTGACTCTCTAATCTCTTCTCTGTCCTCAAAAACTCCACTACTTTCCTTGAAGTCTTTAATAGCTAGTCTTTAATAGCAAGTATTGAGGAATCCAGCCTCCTCAGCTAGAAGACACAGACTGGGAGAACGACCCCCCCGCATTCCAGGAGGAGATAGTCAGTGACCTACTGCATCGCACAGACATACACAAGTCTATGGGACCGGATGGGATACACCCGAGGGTGCTGAAGGACCTGGCTGGGGTGCTTGCCAAGCTGCTTTCCAACACATCCTGTCAGCTTGACTTCAGTGCCAGGAAGCTGATGGAGCAGCTCATCTTGAGTACCATCACACAACACATGTGGGACAACCAGATGATCAGGCCCAGTCAGCCTGGGTTTATGAAAGGCAGGTCCTGCTTGACAAACCTGATCTCCTTCTACGACAGGGCGACCTCCTTACTGGATGAGGGAAAGGCTGTGGATGTTGTCTACCTTGACTTTAGTAAGGCCTTTGACACCATTTCCTACAGCATTCTCCTGGCAAAACTGGCTGCTCGCGGCTTGGATGGGCACACGATTTGTTGGGTAAAAAACTGACTGGATGGCCGGGCCCAAAGAGTTGTGGTGAACGGATTTAAATCCAGTTGGCGACCAATCACAAGTGGTGTCCCCCAGGGCTCAGTTTTGAGGCCACTCCTGTTTAACATCTTTATTGATGACCTAGGTGAGGGGATCGAGTGCATCCTCAGTAAATTTGCAGATGACACCAAGTTGGGCGCGAGTGTTGATCTGCTCAAGAGTATGGAGGCTTTGCAGAGAGATCTGGACAGGCTGGAGCGATGGGCTGAGGTCAGCTGTAGGAGCTTCAATAAGGCCAAATGCTGGGTTCTGCACTTTGTCCACAACAACCCCCAGCAGCGCTACAGGCTTGGGGAGGAGTGGCTGGAGAGCTGCCAGTCAGAGAGGGACCTGGGGGTGTTGATTGACAGCCGGCTGAACATGAGCCAGCAGTGTGTCCAGGTGGCCAAGGCCAATGGCATCCTGGCTTGTATCAGAAATAGCGTGGCCAGCAGGGACAAGGAAGTGATCTTACCCCTGTACTCGGCACTGGTGAGGCTGCACCTCAATTACTGTGTTCAGTTTTGGGCCCCTCACTACAAAAAGGACATTGAATTACTCGAACGTGTCCAGAGAAGGGCAACGAAGCTGGTGAAGGGTCTGGAGCACATGTCGTATGAGGAGCAGCTGAGGGAACTGGGGGTGTTTAGTCTGGAGAAGAGGAGGCTGAGGGGAGACCTCATCGCCCTCTACAACTACCTGAAAGGAGGTTGCAGAGAGCTGGGGATGAGTCTCTTTAACCAAGTAACAAGAGATAGGACAAGAGGTAATGGCCTCAAGTTGCACCAGGGAAGGTTTAGACTAGATATTAGGAAGAATTTCTTTCCAGAATGGGCTGTTAGGCATTGGAATGGGCTGCCCAGGGAGGTGGTGGAGTCCCCATCCCTGGAGGTCAGGTTGACATAGAGCTGAGGGATATGGTGTGGTTGGGAACTATTAATGTTGGGTTGATGGTTGTACTAGATGATCTTCAATGTCTTTTCCAACCTAGACAATTCTGTGATTCTGTGAAGGGCTCATAAAATACCTTCCTCTTTTTTCTATACCATTTCTAAAATCCATTCATTTAACTCTCCATCCATGTCCGGACCCTAAACTGTAACACAGTCCTTCTCTACTAAGTTTTCTCTTCAGGCTTTTTTGGCCTCTGTCTCTTCCTCAGTCAAAAGGTTTCTTATCCCAACACTTTCACCTTCTGTGTTTACAGGATATCTGTTTCATCTGTTAATAGTTTCTGACAGATTGATGAACATTTTATACACAAATAATCATACAAATTTATCATTTATTTAATTAGAATAATACACACATAAATATGAAGACATAATTCAAGACCTTCCTCTCTCCAAATTTCATTTCTTAATTTATTTTTCTTTTTTTTTTTTTTTTTAATCTGACTTGTAATATCTCAAGAGACTTCTGCTTAAAATTTCCATCCTTCTCAACATACAGAATTGTTCACAGGAAAATCCAGCTCAGTGCTGTTGTTAGATAAAGTTGCATTTCCCTCATGACATCTCTAACAGTATTTAGGGAGACATCAGAGGAGGGCTGTGATGTCATTAATAATGCCTACATTTTGTTACACAAGCACCATGGGCATCTATCTTTCATATACTTACAAAATTTTTCATATTTTTCTTTCTATGACTCATTCTATGCTTTCATAAGAATGTTATTCTCTGCAGGTGAACAGGTTGTTGATTGCTCAGCACTTTGTCAGCAATTTTTTTTTTTCACACTGTCAATTCTGTAGTGACTTGTATTTGTTCATGTGTTCCAAAAGTTTATTGCCACATGGAGGTGGTCCAGTTTAAGAAGATCTAATGGAAAGTCTTTCTGTTATCTGCTGAAATACACTTGCACTGAAAAAAATTTTCACTATCTTAGCAAAAATGTCATTATATGAAAGGAGGGAAGAGGTGATACTTGTCATGCTGCTGTTCTCTTCACTGAGCTGCTGATAAAATTCTTCTGATCGCCTCAGGTTGCTGGATCTCTCTGTAATTTCCCAACATTAGATTTGAGAGATAACATTTTTTTTTGTGGCTCTGACAGCATCTACATTTCCTTCTACTTTGTTACCATAATACTATCTCAATTCATTCTGGAACTCTTTCTGATGTCTCCTACAATCCTTCTCTTTGGGGTCTCGCATAGCTCAGTGTATTTCACTCAAAATCTTTTTATCTTTCTTTACCAAACATCTTCCAACATCTCAGCTGTATTTCTATTTCAGTGGCATAAATGTGGACATCCAATCTGATTTCTATGCAGTCTTTGTTTATGAATGTAAGAGCTTTACTGTCATGGTGATATTCCTGTCATATTTTGCTGCTGAAAAAAAAAAAAAAAAACAAAACTAAAAAAAAAAAACCACCCAAAAAGAAGGTGTCAATGGGCTAGAAAGATAGCAAGGTTCATCAGTAAGTTCTGGTGATGTATGATGGCCAAGAAAAGGAGGAAAAGGTCATAACTTGTGGGCAGGGAACAAATGAACTTTTCATAAAACATACCACTAATTTCATTCCCTCCATGTAATTTTACTCTTTACTTGCCTTGAAAGAATCTGGGAACTACAGTTCTTCATATTAAGACCTGATGGCTTTGTTAACAAAGTTTTGGGTTTTTTTCTTTATCTGATACTTACAGCTATAAGAAAAATGCTCATAAATAATGATCAAATGATAAAGATTGTCTCACTGAAAATTCGACTGACCAATTACAAATTTTATTTTAAAATTATGCACTATTTTATTATAAGTGTATTATTTCCTCAAATTGTACAGCGTTTAATATCAAAATAAAGGTTGACCACTTTGCTTAGTGTACCTTCTTTGTTCTAAAGATATGTCCTGATCTTCCATTAGGAAACAGTATTGTCCAAATACAGTTTCATTGTTTTTGATAAAGAAAAGAGAGGTTTATCTGGGAACTACAGTACTGTTCCTCTGAAAATAATATTCCTTGTAGTAACTGACTCATTAATAAGCAATTCCATACTTGCCTTATCAAAGTAATCGATAAAGCCTAACATTTGAAATATTAAAATATAAGACAAATACAGTGGTATGAAATACCCTTTATGAAAAATAGCTGAACCAAAGTAAAATCATTACTATTACTATTATTATTATTGGAGATAAGTTATGATTACTCTGTATTTAGCTTTACATTACCTGTGCTGGTGTGTAATGACCTTTGGATTATCACAAAAATTCAAATCTATCAAAATACTCTTAAGTAACTGTGTAAATATATATCTGCAGAACATCAGCATGACAGAAATAACTGAAATTCAAGCAATGAGGAGCATCAAATTAAGATGTTTAAATCTTTCCAGTCAAGTCTGATTGCTGCTTTTGATAAAATTACAGGATTAGTGGTTTCAGAGAACACAGCAGATGCAATATATTTAGATTTTACTGAAGCATTTGATGTGCTGTGTTGTGAAACCACACAAAATTAATTCAAGTTGGCTCAGATAAGAACGTTATTACAGAGCCTGACAAAAATCTTTAGAGAATCATAAACAAAGAATCATGATAATCATTCCAGTTTTTCTGTGGAGAAGTTTCTAAGAATGATAAGATCTGGTCCCTCTATTTTCCATGTCTTTTACCTATTGTGTGGTGATACAAATAGCATATGCTTAAAATTTTTTGACACACCTGAGGGATGGGATTACTTCCAGAGGGACCTGGACAAGCTTGAGAACTGGGCCCATGTGAACCTCATGAGCTTCAACAAGGCCAAGTGCAAGGTCCTGCACATGGATCAGGGCAACCCCCCATATCAATACAGGCTGGAGGATGAAGGGATTGAGAGCAGCACCTGCAGGGAAGGACTTGGGGGTACTGGTGGATGAAAAGCTGGACATGAACCAGCAATGTGTGCTCGCAGCCAAGAAGGCCAAATGTATCCTGGGCTACATCAAAACCAGCATGGCCACCAGGTTGGGGGAGGTGATTCTGCCTCTCTACTCCACTCTAGTGAGACCCCATCTGGATTACTGTGTCCAGCTCTGGTGTGCTCAGCACAGGAAAGACATGGCAGGTCCAGTGGATGGCCACAAAAATCATCAGAGGGGTGGAACACTCTCCTATGAAGAAAAGCTGAGAGAGTTTGGGTTCTTCCTGGAGAAAAGAAGGCTCTGAGGAGACCGTATTTCAGCCTTTCAGTACTTAAAGGAGGCCTACAGGAAAGATGGGGATAAAATTTTTAGCAGGGTCTGTTGCGATAGGACAAGGGGTAATGGTTTTAAACTAAAAGAGGGTAGATTTTGGCTAGATATAAGGAAGAAATTTTTTATGATGAGGGCGGTGAAACACTAGAACCTGTTGCCCAGAGAGGTGGTAGATGGCCCATCCCTGGAAACATTCAAGGTCAGGTTGGATGGAGCTCTGAGCAACCTGATCTTGTTGAAGGTCATAGAATCATAGAATAGTTTGGGTTGGAAAAGACCTTAAAGATCATCTAGTTCCAACCCCCCTGCCATGGGCAGGGACACCTTCTACTAGACCAGGTTGCTCAAAGCCCCATCCAACCTGGCCTTGAACACTTCCAGGGAGGGGGCATCCACAACTTCTCTGGGCAACCTGTTCCAGCGCCTCACCACCCTCACAGTAAAGAATGTCTTCCTTATATCTAATGTAAATCTACCCTCTTTCAGTTTAATACCATTACCCCTCATGCTATCCCTACACTCCCTGAGAAAGAGTCCCTCCTCATCTTTCCTGTAGGCCCCCTCTAATTACTTGAAGGCCTCTCTAAGGTCTTCCCAGAGCCTTCTCTTCTCAAGGCCAAAGATGTCCCTGATCATTGCAGGTCTAGATGACCTTTAAAGGTCTTTCCAACCCAAACTATTCTGTGATTCTATAAAAATTCTTAGGTATGTACTTTTTTCTTGAAGTTTGGTGGAGAATTTAGAGGTAAAATCTGTGAAGAGTTGCCTGCTTTTTTCCAAGAAAATTTATAATCATGAGTAGAAAGCAAGTAAGAGAAAGTCTCCAGCAATTTTCTTGATTTGAATGGGAGTCAAATTTTTCTCTAAGCTAGATTAGTCCTACCACAACATGGTAGTCATATGACTGCTCTACATACTAAAGGCAAGGATAAATGTAGTGATTTTACATTGAACACTTGGATAATTTCAGAAGGACACTAAGAAATAATGTAGAAACTGAGACTGGGTATCTGTGTGAATTCTTCTAGTCCATGGAAAGATGGAGTGAAAAGAGCAAGGAGCACATGATGGTTCAGACTGGAGAGGAAATCAGGACTTTCCTATTTCTGTAATCTAAATAACAATGTGTCTACCTTTTTACCTATTTTATGTTTTCTACTTCTATGTAGTAATAGGTTTATTCTATTTATATAGAGTAATTCATCCTCCCCCTACTTCTTTTGTTCCTATTTACGCCTAGCTCTGTCTCACTAAAAATAAAGTGAAAGGGTTTGACAGAACATTTTAATGAGAGCTTAGAGATTTGAGGAAATTCTGGCTAGTTAGTCAGCTCGTTTTAAAATAAATAAATAAGAGCTTGCAAGCATGTGAGCCTGGGGAGAGCTTAATTAAAGTGAATGGGGAAATTTAACTGAAAGTAAAAAACAAAAAGAGGCGGCAAGAAGGGAAAGAAAATTATTTAGGGAAACTGCTGAATGAGTGAGAATAAAAAACAAGTACCAGGGAAACAAAACTTGGTGTTTCATAATCATGCTGTGGTTATTCTTTCTGGTAGGTCTTCCTACAGACACCCTCCACAGACACCTATCGCAAAAGGAAAAGATCTCCCTAGTGGGAGGACAGACACTGTGCTCCCACTGTGGGACTGACTATGCAAAGGAGCTTGCATCAGCTGAAGGGTTTGTCTACATGGAGAAATTTCCACACATAAAACTGGCAGGATAATTAGTCCACTTTAAACTATTCTAATATGACTACCCACTGTCAAAATTATTTTGGACAAAAGTGCTTTTATTGTTTAGAAGTAAAGTAATTGATCATGAGGACAGCTGGATTTACTCAGTGATTGACTGTCCGCGTGGGGGAGTTATATAAGCATAGCTAGAGTAAAATGATTTGATTGCTGTAGCTATGCTGGAAATCACCCCACGTAAATAGACATTTAGTAACTATGCCAGAAATTACCCCCCATAAATAGACATTTATTATAGAATATAATGATAACGCGTGCCCTTTTCTTAGTATGTAAATTCTTAAGCATGGATAACAAATTTAAATACGTGAGGAAAGACAGCTTTTTTATTAAGAGACATAGTATGAGTCACTGGAAGTTTTGTAAATATATTGTAAATATACTCTATGAAGAGCAATTGAAATACTGGGTTCTTTGGCCTCTGGAACAGAAGGCTGATAGAGATCATGCTAACATTTTGTAGGGAAAAGTAATAGCTTTTATTAGGCCAAACTCTAAGCTTAAAAGAAATTAACAAAATATGACAAGCAGCAGCAAAATCCAAGGTAAATGCTGATTAGACACAGGTGCTCTTAATTACTGCTTATTATGTTAATAAGACCACTCAAGGAAAAGAGTCATTAGATGTTTGCAGTAGGGAGGGGGTGTGTAGGTATGTGATTTAGCTTGTAAACCGGAGTAGGTAACCATTTCAAATCTTTAGTAATGGCCAATCTCTGAGAGAAGTAGGTACTCACATAGTCAGGTACAGAGGTAGCAAATGTCACCTAAATGGAGATGAAGGTGTTTAATTAAAGCAAGACTAATACATCTTTGTAGTTTTCTGCTTGTACTAAGTTCTTCCCAGGTGTTTGGGATTTTGTTTTGTGGATGTTGTTTTTTTTTTCCTTCAGTTTCCATGCAAATTTAGTCTATGGATTGGGTTCTTTTGAAAACATATAAGAATCAAGCACCTGATTGCCATTAATTTTCTTTGGAAGTTGCAACCATACCCTGAGCTTTTTTTTTTTTTTTTTTTTTAAATCACACTCAGTAATTCATATGATTTTGACAAGCTTCTTTAAATTTTAGGGGGAATGAATTTCTCTGTCCCAAGAACAGAAATTTCAGTCACTTATTCATCCCAACAGTATCTTATCCATAAGCAACACTGTAGAGTTTTTAATATAAGTAAAATTGATTCCAAAATCTGTCACTAATCTGTAATTAACTCTAGAGTTCCTAATATATGAAAGAAAAAAATTGAAAATAGAAAAGTGAACACAAATTAAAACAAGAGAAATCTGGTCATTTTATTATGATGTTTGGGAGAGGAAAGGAAATTGAAAGGTGAACAAGAGCCAAATCCATTTAATGGCAAATGTGTCTGGTGATAAACTATTTGATAATGATAGTCATGGTGAAAGTTAAAATAGTTGAGTAGTAACATTATGAAATAAGATCTTATGAGGTCATTGAAAACATTTTGGTTTTGTTTTAAAAGTTAGTGAGTTCTGTTTTGGCTATGACTTTAAAAAGCTAATTTAAGAAATGCTCAAAGCTTTCTTCAGCTTTCACTCAGAACTTTTCTGACTGCCAAAGTACTTTGGCTTCACAAGGAATACTTCTGGTGCCAGAGGCAAAAGTATGTTAGTTAAAGCTGAGGGACAGACATGAATACGTGTTTGGCTTTGTACCCTAGGCCCTGGTTAGCTCATCTCCCCACATCACAAATCTCTCATGGACGAAGCACAACTATACTACATTAACTAGGAGCTAATGTCACTAATGAATAGTCCTGTGAACAAGAATCGAACAGCAAATTAATCACAAAAGGCAATTGCCACACACATAAGACCATTCTAAAGTCTTTTGAAATTCGCTCATGTTTTTAAATGTCAAACTGAATTCAAGGGATATCAAGCGTTTTAGATTTTACCCTATGTTTTCTCAGAGATTGAATCAAAATCGTCTATCTGTTTATCTGTTTATAACAATTAAACAGTAGCTCACACGTGATGCCTGCATCTCAGGAAGGTGTTCTATGTTCGGAAAGATTACACATAGATGTTTCATGAAATTAAAAATAAAAAGAAATAAGAAAGACAATCCACCATTGAATCTAGAATATAAAAAAATCTGGAGACCTTTCAATTCTAAATATCATCCCTAGCTTATTTTAAGAAGGGTTTATTTGAGAAAAAACTTGTTTGGAGTTTTTAACTCACATAGTCACTTAAGCCATTTTCTAATACATTGATCAGTTACACTGTGAAGTGTGTATTTTTAAAGAACTATGAGCAACATACATGAATAATAGCGTTCATGAAAAGATAAAGAATTTTTTAGAAAATCTCCAGGACTTGATTCCCCAATATCCAGCACTCTGTGATGCAAGATGAATGTAAAATGTTGTTGATACAAAATGTTAAGTATTTCACACTTTTGTGATGCAGGTTATGAGGTTCTCCAGGTTGCAGTGAGGAAGGGGCACTAAGCAGACCCTTGTGTGACTTCCTCATCTGGGTTTGGTTCTGTGCAGTTCCCAGCAGTGGAACTGAGTGGGGCAGGCTGTGGTTCCCTTAATGCTCATGGTGCCAACTGGCCAGAAGCCAGCTGGGGCTTTCTGGTGTGAGATATTCTCCCATGCCCTTCACCTTCCTCAGCAAGCAGTAACTACATTACCAAGTAATTTGACTTGATAGAAGTAAACCAAAACTCTTTGTGCAAGTCACCTCCATAAATGGTATGTGCAGCTCAGTTCATTTATTTAAGGCTAGATTTTTTCTCATTTCCTGTAACACATATTCCCCCAGTGCCCATAATGTAAAGCTATCTGAAAGCCCAGTAATTGTTTCAGATCTTTATACTTCCCGAGGATAGCTGAAGCACATCTGAAGCACACCCAGGGAAGAGCTTCTGGTTTAAAGACTCTATTTCACAAGCAGCAGAACAACTCTTAGACTTTAATCAACATGGACAAAATTGCAGTAGTTTTACATAAAATTGCATTAGTTTTATGCAACCTTTGTTAGTGAAGATTCAGCTAAATTTGTTTCTCTGCTTACATAAGAACTGCCATACTAAAGAATCAAAAAAAGGTCCCATGACCCCATTTTGTATTTCCAACTACAGTCAATACTATGTGTTCAGGAATAGAACAATAATTTGTAATTTGAATAATTACAATGATTTTAGGGTAAGGGCCAAAGACCAACAACAAAGAAGATGAATTATATCAGAGTCACATAGGTGTAACCTTGAGTTGACAGAAGAAGAAGTTGCCATCAGCTGAACTGAGCCATGACTCCACAGCTTCAGGAGCAGAGATTACTGGAGACTTGTTTTTAACAGTTTAACAAATAAGCCTAGATAGCTATCTCCAGCCTCACACAAATATGTTGTATTTTGACTCAGTGTTCCAGTGCAGAGTTTGCAGTTAGTCAATCATGGAATACTTTAATGGTCAAGTCATACTATAAATCAACAAACATTTCTATAGCTTTGTGTAAGGTTGAACTGTTAGCTCTAGTATTGAGCTGGAATTTTTCTTCACACACACACACACCCCACCCAATTATTATTTAATGTTTTTATATTAATTCCTCCATTCACTTCAGTGAAGTCTGTGAACTGCTGAGACTGAGAGTGTAAAAGCTGTGAAGCACAGATTTTTATAATTTAGTCCCCCTTTTTTTGTAGTTCCTTTACTCTTGATAATTAACAAGTAGAGGAGAATTTGTTATATCACTGAAACAAAATAAAGAAACCTAGCAAACAGATAAATCTTCAGTACTTTACCTAAGATGCAGAATTTGTAGCAGGAATAAAGTAGTTACAAAATAACACTTCATCACTTCATTGAAAATTCAGTATAAATTATTAAAGGCTGCATAAACACATTTATTGCTTAAAGCATAAAGAAAAGTTGTTAATTTGCAGTACATAACAGTCAAGGAGTCTTGATTTCACTATGATCATTGTCCTCTATGTATACCCTGTGTGAGAGACGACTTGTAAAAACAGGCCTGCAAGAAGCGTGGACTGAGAAAAACAGCCTGAGAAAGAGATAAAAGTTAGCAGGAGGTGTGGAGGTCCTCAGAGCCAAGGAATGTCTCAAACACTCACAAGTAATGAAACTATAGTCACGGGGTGGATAGCGTGGAGGTCGAAGGTGATAAGGCTGCCCTAATAACATAGGATGCAGCTGGAGGAGGGAGCCCTGTGGAGACAGGACAGTTCTGCTCTGGTGCACCTGGTCAAATTTCAAGGGCCATCTGTCTGGTGAATGACCTTTGTTTCATTATCCACGAAATGCATATTAAAGTTAACACCCCTGAATATGTTAATGAAGACTAACAAGATCATGCTAATTACATCATCCCATGAAACACCTTACCCCTCCCTGTACATGGAATACGTAGGTAAGTGGGTCAACCTAGGGGACGGACCCAAGGAAACTGTGTATAAATTGAGGGGGAGGAAAAGGGAGGGGGCCCAGAGAGCGAAGTGAAGTAAAGAAGACAGATGCCTCCTTGAACCCTCACTGGTGGGATTGATGCAGGAACCCAGACCAGAGATCTCTACTCCCTCCATCTCCCCCCTTTTCCTTCACTACCATTAAGAAATGCAAGGCATACTGTATTGCTTGCCACAACTCGTTATATACTTAGCCAATTATCGTGTATCCAATTAGTACATTGTGAGAAGTCAATAAATGTTTGGACTTTGAGACTTGTCTCACCGTTGTCCACTCTGTTGGGGCTTTATGAATCTGAGTCACTTGTCTCCCTCATCTGAGTGGGATGAGACACCCTGAATGAATGCTTTGAATATACATGAATGTGATGATATTCTTCTAAATCTGATTTCAGCCACCACATTTACCTGGAAATAAATAAATCAGAGTACTATTAGGACACTACTCAGCTGTGTAAAGAAGAATAAGAATGATCAGCTAAGAGTTTAGCTTTACTGAACTAGTTTGTTTCTTTGCTCATAAAAGTCTTTAGAATTTAACCAGTAAAAAATAAGTTTCTTTCAAAGATTGATTAAAAATCTAAAATAGCTGGAGGTTTGCATACAAAAAGATTTTTCTAGATGGTATCTGGAGTCACCTGCAAAATGAAACTTCTGTTATAGATATATGTTACATATTGCTACATTTTAGTTCCTTAACTAAATTATAAATACCTTCATGGCATCTTCTGAAGTCACAAACAATTTCTACTTTAGCAATGAAACAGAAAGAGCAAAATTATGTATAATTTGGGCCAGGTTCTTCAAAATATAATCAGTTAAAATCCTCTTTGTATTCTGTAGTATTTTCCCTTAAGTAGAAGGGATTAAATCCAAGTCTACTGTTGAGATAGTTTGTGTAATATTTCTAGTATAATCTTAAAATGCAAAGCACTGTTATCTTCTAAAGTAATTTCATTATTGTCTTGTAACTGGATGCAGTGCTAATCAGATAAAGCACTAATAGATGCAAACTCATTTTATATTTTCTTAAATTTTTTTTTTTAGATATTTACTGCATTTTAGGGGTCAACATTAATTCTCTATGACATATCTATCCCTTTAAAGTATACTATATCTTGTGTGATTTACCCTTGTATACAGAGGGTGGAAGTGAGCTACATGATATGTCTATAATTCCACAATATGCCAGACATCTGATCCCAATATATCTTTCTCTTAAAGTGTAATGTTGACACTTTTGTAACTTTTTAATAGGAGCATTATATGTACATATTTTTAAATTTTAGGTATTTTTATCTAAATTATGTTAATCTTGCAATACAAAAAATACTACTTTTTATGGCTTTTTTTTTGGAGGGTTGGCAATTCAATAGTACATTGAGGTCTTCTGTAGCAAGTCATTCAGAATGTTGACTTTTGTCTCTTACTTGTAAATTTTCTAAATGAAAACCACGACCCATCTGCATACCAGTGTGAGAAAGGCTGTGCATTTATTTACCATGTTGTAACTATTCTAGGGAAAGGAAGAATATTATACTCTTAATATGGTATTACATTATGATGTTTTGCTCAACAATATATCAGATTGCACTTGGTCTGTAGACAGATGGAAAATCAAATTAAACAATTATGAATGAGTTTAAATGCGCTCAGACAGAATTACATCATTTGGTCATATGCATGTAAGGATCTATTTCAGAAATGCAACGAGCCTTGAGGTGGGGGAGCAGGGCTGTGTAAAGTAAAACTTCTTCAAATATTTTAAAAGGTGCCTATGGTAAGTATGTTCCTAACTGGTATGCCCAAAATTAGGTTAAATAAGGCTAGACCTAAACAGGGTTTCCAATACAAGGACAATTTTCTTCATTTTTACATAGTTTCAGGAAAAAGGTGAAAGAAAAGTAAGAAATAAGAAGCCACATTTCCTTCCTTCTGTGCTTGTAATACAAAGGAAGCCTAGCTCTGGCAGTTTGCAATATATAATTCTGTGGTCCAGATTTGTGTCAGTGTGGTAGGGGTTGGCTGGGTAATAACCCAATTTCTATGAAAATCCACCCATTATGAAGCTACACTACCAGCTGTGGTTATGATCCAAGACTTCCCCAGGCTTTTAATTAGCCATTTGGGTCTTCCTTCAGCAAAGTACTTAAGAATGTGGGTAGCTATAAGCATAGGGCATCACAAATGACTTCAATGAGATTCTTGTTAAATTTGAACCCTAGTCACTTACGTTGAAAGAAAACTCCTGGCCTAAAACAAATGACATGCATGTTATCAAAGCACAAATTAATTTGTTTATCATCCAATAAAATCCATTCATTTAAGGGAAAAAGAAAGAGTCCTACATATATTTTCCTAGTAAATCCATTTTCAAAACCTCTGGAAAACCTAAAATGGACCACAGAATTATATAATAAAAATCATTAGAAGCCTTTGATGTATTCAATTTCTGTATTATTCCATTTCCTGATCCTTCTTTTAAACCACATTAACAAATGTAAAAAAAAGACACAAAAAAAGCCTTCCCCAAAAAACCCAAACTTGTTTTCCTTTTCTTCTTCTCTGTAGATATCTTGCAAAAATATAGATTTCACTTAAAATAAGTTCAGCTTTCCCTATTGCATTCAAGCTGTTCCAGATTTGCTTATTAAGAAACCTCACTAAGTGATACTTCTTTCACCTACCTTCAAAACATCTAACATTTCTCATTAAATTGCTGTTTCACACAGCACAATGTTTGTTATGGACTTCCCTTCCCTAAAGAGGCAATTCCATGTAGCCTTACAAATAGAAAAAATTTAGAAGGGGTTATCACAAACTTGTCAGTGAGCCATTCTGCTTGTCAAAGAGATAGCACTCTAAATATTTGTCTTTTTGTGAATAAAGTTGAAGGTAATTTGTGAAAATAACCCACTATTCAAAAGGATAAATCCAGTTATCGTTACCAGCCATTCCATGTGAGTTTCAAAGTTTAACTAGAGTTGTATTTTTATTCTTCAGTGGCTTGAACAAAATTCAGGGAACTAATTAGAAAGTAAAACAACAAAATACTTTAGAAATAGGCATTAAATTAGCTTCTGCTTTTCCATCCAAGGAAAGGGAAAGAAATGCTTCATAGAATAAAATATGGTTACAATCAGTACATGTTAAAATCTTTTTCTGTGTTCTACTGCCATTTATAAACCATTTGAAACAGATTTCTGAAAACATATTTGGGAAGCCTGGTATAATTTTTGAAGAGGAAGAGAAAATGAAGAAGGACATTGAACTCTGTTCTTTTTCATTATTAGGTTAGCAGAAGCTTTAAGTAGTATATATGAAAAAGGTACCTGCTTTCTTTGAAAAGTCAGAAAAACTGAACAAAAAGAGGATGTTTTCTAAACAGTATTTGGTGGTGGTTTTCTATCAGTTTGAGCACAGGCATAACTACAAAAAAAGAAAGCAACCAGTTGCTGCAGACTACCATCAATGCTATTTTAATTAAAAAGTCCACTATTCATAAAATATATATATTAGTTTAGTTTCAGTAACAGTTTTTGTGAAATGATTGGCTAGTTCTTCAAAATCACAGAATCACAGAATTGTCTAGGTTGGAAAAGACCTTGAAGATAATCCAGTCCATTTTTGGATTTAATCCATAAATCGTATCCCTGTGGTATAAAAAACCCCAGGGATACAAAATCAAAATACCTATGAATTGTGACTAAGATCAACAGGCACCCCAGAAATGCAAATGTTGTATGCACCTTTTCTCTGACACTTCAGTCAGGTACAGATGTTGTGAAGAAGTACAAGCTTTAATATAAAAACTCGCTTATTTTTTCAGCATCTTAAGGTATAATTTCTCATTCTTATTTACTTTCCTTGACACTCAGCTACCCACTTTACTGTAACTAGTAAAATCCTTTCTCTGCTGTATTTTATTGTCTTCTGATGGTTACTTAATTTTCATTATATTTTCCTATTTTTTAAAATTTTCTGCCCCTCCTCCTCAATTTTTTTTTTTTCCATTTCTCCCTTCTGCTTCCATCTTCTTGTAGCCAAATCTTTCTTGAGATACATATACATATAAATAATCCTGGGTTTATTCTCTGTCATTTACTGCCATTTCCTTACCATTTCCCTTTGCTTTTTTTGTACTACTTCATCTTTCCTTACCACTTATTTACCACTTATTCTCATAAATTTTCCTGAGCTTTAGCATGAATTCTTTAAATTTAATCTTTCAAAGGTAGGATTTTCTGAAGATATGTCTCAGAACTTAAATAATTTATTAAAATATGTTGAAAGTATATTTTCAAATTAAAATTTGATGCAAATAAATCTCAAAACTGGGCAGATTAAAAGGCATCTTCTCCAGTGATACTGGCCAGATAAATAGCTGAAATTGCTTCATTACAGTAGCCAGGTATGTAGGTACATCCCAGGAACATTTTTCTTCATCATTTAGTACTTCAGAATTAATGGGCATTTCTTGGAGATAACCTCTCTGAAGCCATCCAAAGGTAAAAGCCTAAACAACCTATACAAAGGAGTCAACACATGGGAGTCAGTATGCACTCTTAATCAAAGTCTCTGTAAGACTGGCTTTTTTTTTTTTTTTTTTTTTTTTAACTGCATTAAGTGCCTCTACACCTGTGTAAGTCTTTCTCTTGCAAAAACTGATTTGATGTGTGTCCTATGAACAGGTGTTGAAGGAAACACTCAGGATAATGGTAACTCCCTGTCTTATTTTGTGTTATGCTATCAAAGCTTCACCTCAAATGTGAAGGAGGTTTTGGTTTGTTTTTCTTTTCCATCTTTATTTAATTTATTGTTCTGTCACATTCAGCAAAACATGCTGCAATTTAGCAGGCACAGTGGGAAACTACAAAGGAGACTGGAGAAAGAATTTAACTCCTATGGAACACTAAAGTAAGTCTGAAAGTGTTTTCCAACACACCAAACTTCTGATTGCCTCACATCTTGTACTTTCAGTATAAGGGATCGAGCATCCATTGTCTATAGAATTTGATAATCCTTTTTCTTGAATGTGGTGTCTGAGAAGCCTGTTCCTGAGAACTGAAATTAAATCAAAATAAAAACTGTTCATATAAAAGAAAAAAAAACAACACAGTAAACTAACCTTATGAGAACATAAATAATTGTATTTATTTCTTACCTGTTTTTTTTCCAGACTTGATTTGTTTAGTTATTATTTCTCTTTCTACACTAGAAACATTTTTGTTGCCAATTTTGATACCAGTGTAATAGCCTCTCATTAATTGGAGCAGTAAACTTTTTTTTAAATGTTGTAGACAGATATAAAGCAAGAAGACTTTTCTTTTCACTTTTGAAGTGGGTGCCTATCAATACTGAAGTGACATAAAAAAGGACAGTTGAACTTTGGTCTTTAAAAGCTGAAAGACGTCTCAAATATGGCATTAACTGCTATAAAGTCTATGAAAACAGAAAATGAGTGGAGAATAAAAGAAGAACATTCTGTAAAGTCAAACCTAATGCAATTATTGCCTTTTTCCTTCAGAAAAAATACACATTTTCTTCAGAATGATTTTTATAGAATGTACAGATCATCAGAATTTCTGGGTCAAACCTTGCTGATTTTTTGTGTAATTTGAAGGGCTCCACAAAAACTTTGGTTGTAGCAACATTTTAAAAAATTACCTTCTAATTAATTTTGCCATTGAATGAACAGTTTGAATCTCAGATGTGCTGGTTTTGGCTGGGGTACATGGGGGAGGCAGATGGCCAGGGCATTGTTGCTGTTTCTATGCTGCTGTACTGGACAGACTGGAACTCGAGTGAAGGGACTGTGACCTGTGGATGAGTCTACATGGGAGAAGGACACCCCAAAACATCTGTGGCCGTGAATAAGTCCACACCAGACCAGGTACCTCTTGAAGCATCTATGGCCGTGGTTATGTCTGTGTCACAGCAGGTATACCTCTGAAGGGATTGTGGCCCATGGATAAGTCCATGCTGGAAAAGGTACACCTTGAAGCATCTGTGGCTGTAGATAAGCTTGTGCTGCAACAGGTACACCTTGAAGCATCAGTGGCTGTGCATGAGTTCATACTGGAGCACCTCAAAGCATGTGGCCATGGACAAGCCCATGACAGAGCACATACGCCCCTGACTGTAGCCATGGGTAAGGCCATGTTGGAGCAGGTTTACTTCTGTGAAAGGACTGTGGCTGTGGGTAAGGCCACACTGGAGCAGGTATATCTCTGAAGACATTGTGGTCTATGGAGAAGGCCACACTGGAACCGGTGCACCTCAAAACAACTGTGGCTGTGGATAAGTCTATGCCACAGCAGGTATATCCCTGAAGAGACTATAGCTCATAGATAAGGCTCCACATGGAGCAGGTACACCTGTAAGGGACTGCAGTCTGTGGACTTTTTACAGGGGCATGTAGTGATAGGACAAGGGGTAGTGACTTTAAACTGAAAAAGGGTAGATTTAGATTAGATTTAAGAAGTTCTTCAGTATCAGGGTGGTGAGGCACTGAAACAGGTTGCCCAGGGAAGTTGTGGATGCTCCCTCCCTGACAGTGTTCAAGGCCAGGTTGGACGGAGCTTTGAGCAACCTGATCTAGTGGAAGGTGTCCCTGCCCATGTCAGGGCAGTTGGAACTAGATGACCTTTAAGGTCCCTTCCAACCAAAACCATCCTATGATTCTATATTAACTCCAAGCGAGAGCAGGGGTAAGGGGAGGAGTTCATTGTAATGTTAAACCCTATGGCCTGGTCCAAAGGAACCAGGGGTGGAGATTGTAATGGACATACATCTAAATTATTGTAATCCAGGATTTGAGTTGCATGTTATGGTTATTACTACAGCAGGAACTCCTTGTTACTAGCCAGGCTAGGAGCAAGAGAAGTTCATTGAAAACCTATAACGTGACCCAAAGGGACCAGGGATGGAGATTGTAGGGGAAATACTTTTAAACTGTTGTAACCTATCATTTGAGTTGAATGTTATAGGAATTACTATAGCAGGAACCACCCAAACCAATGGAAGACAAGTCTTGCAAGAAGCAGTGCAAGTGCAGCAGTAAGCTGACCTGAGCTGGCTTTGGTGCCCAGTAATCCTGCAACACATCACCTCTCCTGTCCTGAGTGACCACCATAACAGACGGAGCCCAAAGTCATGAAATAAATGAACTCATTGGGCATTTTGTGGACATTTTACAGACATTTTATAGGGGTGGTCCATAGACTAAAAGAATGACATCTCTGTATTATATCAAAGGATAGGAAGGGTGGTAATTAATAAGGATATATTGGATAATGTGGGACCTGGGCATGATGTAAATTGTATGGAATAAATGTGAAGAATGTGATGGTTTTGGTTGGGATAGAGTTAATTCTTTTCATAGTATCTAGTATGGGCCTACATTTTGGATTCGTGCTGAAAACAACGTTGATAATACAGAGATGTTTTAGTTATTGCTGAGCAGTGCTTACACAGAGTCAAGGCCTTTTCTGCTTTTCACACCACCCCACCAGTGAGTAGGCTGGGGGTGGAGAAGACGTTGGGAGGGGACACAGCTGGGACAGATGACCCTAACTTACCAAAGGAATATTCCATACCATATGCCATCATGCTCAGCATATAAAAATGGGGGACAAGAAGGAAGGGGGGGGACATTCAGAATGATGGCATTTGTCTTCCCAAGTAACCGTTACGCATGATGGAGTCCTGCTTTCCTGGAGATGGCTGAACACCTGCCTGCCGATGGGAAATAGTGGATGAATTCCTTGTTTTGTTTTGATTGTGTACGTGGCATTTGCTTTACCTATTAAACTGCCTTTATCTGAACCCATGAGTTTTCTAACTTTTACTCTACTGATTCTCTCACTCATCCCACCAGGAGGGAGTGAATGAGCGGCTGTGTGTTTCTTAGTTGCCAGCTGGGGTTAAACCACAACAGTAGTGGTCTGCTAAAAGTTTCACATTCCACCTGGTCACACAAGCATATTCTAAGATGGATTCCTTTCATGGCTTCAAGGTAGTTTTAATAAGTCTGACTTCAGTTCATCTATAAGCACAGCCTAAAGCACTTGCTATTGTGTAATTAGGGATGAGATGTTGGTCTTCTAGCTAAAGAAAATTGTAAGTATCTTTCTGTACTGCAGACTCAGATGTTTACAAATATTAACTATTTTATCTATCCAATCATTACATATTATTACAGATATTATATCCATTCAGCTTTAGAAGAATAAGGATCTTTGCACACATACACACTAAAAGGATAGGTAAGTATCCAGTCAGATTTCCAAAACTGTGCAGACTTCTCATTCCTATTTCCCAGTCAGACTCAGAGACTGAGGAATGAATCCCAAAATTTCAGCAGCTATTTCAAAAGCTTAGTTCCCTTTCTTTCTATATTCTGGTATTAGGTAGTCTAGCAAACACATCAGATTTTGCAGATTTTCCAGCAAATTCATTCTGAACTTTTACAGACAATGTTTGATACTGAGGGTAGAATCTATAAAGGCACTACTATTAAGACAGGTTATCATCACCTTATAATGCCTTGACTGAGAGGGTGAAGTAAAGAGAGCTACAGCAGGTCAAGCAAGACCCTTGGTAGTATCAATGCTTAATACTTTTTCTGGGAATGCTCCAGCCCAAAAGGTTTATCACACCCTGCATAAGTTAGAAACACATATGGGCTGCTGAAGCTCCGAGCAGCTGCTGCACAGCTGTAACTGATTTGTTTAAATCTCATTGAGACCTGTGTGTTTAAGAGTAATACCTTGCTTGGGTTAATTTGTATGAAATGAAAGTGGGGCAACCAGCTTTGCTCAAAACAGGGTCATGTACAAATTTAATCAGGAATTTAATGAGAATAAAGGGTAGTCTGAATATGAATGTAAGGACTACTCTTGTATATGAACAAAATCTGTTGACACATTAGTTACCTTATTAACCAACTTCAGGGATATAAGTGAATCAACTGCTTTCTGTTTCATTTTCATTTTTTTACTGATGGGAGAAAAATAACATGATATATTATTTGGATATGAACACTTTGCTTAATAGGATTATCTGGTTCGATAAGAACTAGTTCAGAAAACCAAAAAGACCCTGAGTTTTGGTTAGCCATTTCATGTAAAATTGGTAATAATGTTTTTCTTCCTCTGTTATTAAAAACCATCTGAATAAAATCAAATCTTGATCCTTAAAATAAGGCCGGTGTGTTCATATGAGTGCAGTTTTATCTTAGAAAAAATATTCTTTTGGATTTTCATCATCAAGTAGAAACTAGAATGTGGGGTAGGGAGAAGTAAATTGAGATTTGTTCATTTAACAACTCAGATTTATGTGTCTATGCTTCTTACAAATTCATTTTGATTTTTAAAAATGGTAAAAAATAAGAAGGAATGTTTTGCTGGAAAAATTATGTATCTTCAAAGCAAACTCAGAAATTAATAATATGAAAAATAAAAGATGATGAGAATATGGATTCAGTTTTCCATGGACCTTCTGGAAGAGAGGAAGTCCTACTGGGAGACAGAAAATAAAAAAAGACATAATTATTCTATTAAATCAGAATTTATTTCTATGTTGTTAAGTTTGCTCAACATTTTGAGATTCATTTCAGTAGAAGAACTTTCAGATTTTTGGGAACCAAACAGAGTTTTAAATAAAAGTTAATTGACTCTGCCTTTATACGACACTGACTCTCTGGACCTTATGTTCACTAGTTAGCAGATGGCTTTTTTTATAGTTCTGAATTGTCTATATTAATTTTAATTTGGAGACAGATTGAAGAAACTTACTTTTATTGGGTAGCTTTTCCTGAACATTTTCCAATATCTACCTGTCCTGAGTTGTTTCTAGCCATATGTGAATGTAGGATCACAGTTTATATCTCATAGTCTTTTCATTCAGTTACACTGTTACATATGAATTATTTTTATAAGAGCTTTTTCTAACTCAAATTTTTTATTTATACCTACTTCATCATTATGTGGATGACATTCAGCTACACCTGATGCGATGAATGTTTGAATTTATGGGAAATTTTCCCTGAACTTCAATCATTCTTCCACAGTTAAGTTTGCTCACTCATACAAAAAATAAACACATTTAAAGCATGGGAAAGAATGTGCAAAAACTTCAGCAACTATTTCACTGTGGAATTCTGCTCAAGCTAACAGAAGAGATATTGAAAAAGGAAAAAAAAAAAAAAAAGGTAATTTACATGGGTAATAGTGCTTTCAGGCAGTTAATATTTTCCCCACTGAGTTCTAACAACTGTGTATATACTTACAAAATTATATAAACAATTCCTTGATAATTATTCAAGGAAAAATGTGTAGGTGTTTTAAAGTCAGCTAGGTCTAATCTTTAACTCTTGTTATTTTAGAAAATCTGAGCTGATATGAATTTGCTGTATTATATAATAGTGTACAGTAGAAGAAAACAATATTTCTTGTCAGTTCTGTATTTAATAAGAGTACAACTTTGGTTAGAATCATGAAGTCTGGACTGGGACTACTACCAGAACCCACTTATCTCAGTGAACAAATTTCCATTGACGTCCCATTGGAATTTTAGTCAACTTACTACTGAGAAATAATAATACAAATTTTTATGGCTAAAAGCTTTCTTGTTTTTAAAGAGAAAATATGGACTAGAATGTTTGCTGAGATGTAGTAAAAAAAAAAAGTAGAATTCTTAAAATTTCTAAGAAACGACACTGGGGTTTTTTTCTGCAGAAATAATTTCTAAATGTTCTCCATCACATCAGAACAGAAAGCTGGTAATGAACTGTATAAAAGAAATCATATGCAAATTACATAGCTCTAGTATAATATGAAAAAGTCCATCACAGTGCTGATAAGTGATGTTATGTACAGATTATTCTTGACACTGGTTTAATGCATTTTTCTTTTCTGAATATCACTAAGATCTTAAGAACTGTGCACCTTTAATGTCAAGTAATGGTGAGAGTTATAGTAAACTTGACTTTAAACATAGAAAGAGAGTAGTTTAGTCTAAATAGAATCTTCATATTTGTAGAAAAGCTATTGTAAAAAGGAAGTGAATAACTTATTTGAACTGTCAGGTTAGTTTACATATATCTTTCCCCAGTCCCTTGTTCCTCTGATTTTTCACATTTGCCTGCAGACCAGTCCTAGGTACTTTCTGGTGTGAACAGAAAGTATTATTCAGAAGGATAGTTCAGTCCAAGAAAAATTCCAAGAAAAAAAATTTGTCTACCGAATTTGAGTCTAATACCATGCCCATATGGTTTGCACTTCCATACAGTCCCACACCTACAGTCACAGAATCAGAGAATATTTAGGGCTGGAAACCTCTGACAATCATCTAGTCTAAACTCCTGTTCAGAACAGGGTCAGCTACAACAGGCTGCCCAGAACTGTGCCCAGTCAGGTTTTAATATCTGCAAGGATGGAAACTCCGCAACCTCCCTGGATGACTTATTCCAGTGTCTGACCGTTCTCACAATAAGGAAAGTAAAAAACCCAAAAATCTTCCTTAGAGTTAATTGGCATTTTCTGTATTTCAGTTTGTGCCTATTGTCTCATGTTGTGTCACTGGGCACCACTGAGAAGAGTCTGGCTCCATCTTCTTTACACCCCTGTCCATGTCACACATCAGGTATTCATTCGTACATGTGGATAAGATCTGCCTGAGCCTTCTCTTCTACAGGCTGAATGGTCCCAGCTCTCCCAGTCCCTTCTCATGTGAAAGATGGTCCAGTCCCTTAATCACTTTCTTGGCCCTGTGCTGGACTCACTCCAGTGTCCATGTATATTTTGTACTGGGGAGCCCAGCACTGGATACAGCACTCAGATGTGTCTCACCAGGGCTGAACAGAGGTGAAGCCTCCCTTGACCTGCTGCCAACATTCTGTCTGGTGCACGCCAGGAGTTTGTTGGTCTTCTATGCTGCAAGGGTACATTGCTTGTTCATGGTCAACTTGTTGTCTACCAGGACTCCCACGGATTTCTCTGCAGAGTCCCTCTCTTCTGGTCACCCTCTGGTAACTAAAAAACCCACTGCTGTGCTGCTATGTCCTTTGAACAATTTTAAATGGAAGAAATAACAAAACAAGACAACAAACTTGATTTGGTTTGGTTTGGGTTGTTTTGTTTTGTTTTGTTTTTTTTTGAAGGGAGACTGGATCTTTACATTAATACCAAGGAAGATCCAAACTGAGCAGTATACAGTGTGGATGTGATCAGTGGTTCACTTTGCAGAGTACTAGTTCTGAGTAGTGTTAAGACATGAAAAAAGAGGTAAAAGATGCTTCACAATTTTGTATTTAAAATAGAAAGTTTCTTTGTGCTTTGCCAATAAAATTCATGGTGTATAAAAAGTATCCTGTGAGGAAAGTTTAGAAACAGCTCTTTGGAAAATGCTGTTGGCAGTGGAAGATTGCTAAGGGAGCTTACCTGACAATGAACAGAGCTATTTTGGGAAAAAAGCATGGTAGAATGTTGTACTCAGTCTGGCTGAGCCGGAACTTATTTTCCCCTATAGCAGCCCTCATGGTGCTGTGTTTTATATTGGGAGCTGGCAGGGTCTTGATAGCACACTGGTGTTGTGGCTACTGCTGAGTAGTGCTTACACAACACCAAGGCTCTTTCCAACATTTCCCCCCCCTCAGTGGGACGGCGTGGGCAAGATCTTGGGAGGGGACACAACCAGGACAGCTGACCCGAACTGACCAAAGGGATATTCCAGACCATATGACGTCCGCTCAAGTATAAAGGTGGGAAAAAGGAGGAAGGGGGTGGGGTCACCCTTGGTCCTCCGAGGCAACCGCTATGCGTATCAGAGCCCTGCTTCCTGAGAAGGCCTGACATCGCCTGTTAATGGGAAGTAGAGAATAAATCTGTTTTCTTTTTTTTGCTTCCGCGCACAGACCTTTGCTTCTCTTTGCTTATATTAAAACTGCTTCTGTTTTACCCACAAGGGTTGGGGGTTTTTTTTCCTATCTTATTTTCTTTCCCCTCTTTGCCCTGTTGAGAAAAAAGGGGGAAGAGGGGAGGAAGTGATAGAGCGACTTGGTGGGTACCTGGACTGAAAGGTGTTGAGAGAAGAGGTGTTTAGTTCTGGGTTTCAGGACTGTATTTGAAAGTAGCTTTTCCCATATATAAGTGGAAATTACTTTACAAGCTGATCTATCCAAGTAAGCGAATATAACACTGACTGGTGGAAATATTGTTCAAAGTAATTTGTGACACTTGCTGGCTGAATGACTGCTGTTAGCCACCAATGATTTCTGCCAGGGAATCCAGCCCACATCATGGACATGGTAGATGCCTCATCCCTGCAAACATTCAAGGTCAGGTTGGATGGAGTTTTCAGTTGAAGATGTTCCTGCTCATTGAACAGGGGTTGGACTAAAAGGTCCTTTCAAACCCAAAATATTCTATAATTCTATGATTTTACCTCTGGGTTCTGGAGGGTGTTAGTATTTCCCTTCTGTAACAGCATTATCGTGTGTGCCCCTTGGTCCAATCACCTGCCCTGAACAATTTTTTTGGATCACTTACTAGGAACCTCACATGTGTCCTCAGACCTTACTGCAGTTGTGGAGTTTCTAGACATTTTGGTTGCTTGCTTGCTTGATTAGTTGGTTGGTTGGATTATTTTTTAATTTCTGTTTCTTCAGACTTAAAGGTCATGGAAAAATGTATACAGCAACGCATAGACTTTGTACCAAATTTCTGAAAATACCATTGTTTTTCTCACTGAGAAGAGAAAATACAAAATAATGCAGATTAATGAGAAATGTCTCCTATTTCAGTTCATCCTTACTGTGGAAAGGAATCCACTCACTTCACTGATTTTCACCAGCTAGTTATCCCTACCTACTCCCTTCTTACTACTTATGTGGTAAAACCCTTCTCTAGTTTCCTCAGGCAAATCGAGATCTCTTTGACTGAGCTCAGCATTCTTCTCTCTCCTGGCATTACTTGATCCTTCAGCCTTCCTTTGTTTAAATGGTCACATCCTCATTTAAGAAAATATTAAATTTAAAAAATCATCCTATGGGACAGGATGCATCTATTTAAAAAAGATTTTATGGAGAATCCAGGCTACTATCTCCTTGTCAAAGAGTATTTAAAATATAAAATAGTGACAAAGATTCTCCACAGGATTAGTTTATGACCATGACTTATTTTCAATTGCATACTGTTTGTTTTCTAAGACATTGTGGAACTTACAGAATCACAGAATCATTGAGGTTGGAAAAGACATTAAAGATCATCCAGTCCAAACATTAACCTAACACTGACAGTTCCCAACTACACCATATCCCTCAGCGCTATGTCAACCCGACTCTTAAACACCTCCAGGGATGGGGACTCCACCACCTCCCTGGGCAGCCCATTCCAACGCCTAACAACCCATTCTGGAAAGAAATACTTCCTAATATCCAGTTTAAACCTTCCTTGATGCAAGTTGAGGCCATTCCCTCTTCTCCTATCGCTTATTACTTGGTTAAAGAGACTCATCCCCAGTTCTCTGAAACCTCCTTTGAGGTAGCTGTAGAGGGTGATGAGGTCTCCCCTCAGCCTCCTCTTCTCCAGACTAAACAACCTCAGTTCCCTCAGCTGCTCCTCGTACGACATGTGCTCCAGACCCTTCACCAGCTTTGTTGCCCTTCTTTGGACATGCTCGACTAATTCAATGTCCTTTTTGTAGTGAGGGGCCCAAAACTGAACACAGGAATTGAGGTGCGGCCTCACCAGTGCCGAGTACAGGGGTAAGATCCCTTCCCTGTCCCTGCTGGCTACACTATTTCTGATACAAGCCAGGATACCATTGGCCTTCTTGGCCACCTGGGCACACTGCTGGCTCATGTTCAGCCGGCTGTCAATCAACACCCCCAGGTCCCTCTCTGACTGGCACCTTTCCAGCCACTCCTCCCCAATCCTGTAGCGCTGCTGGGGGTTGTTGTGGCCAAAGTGCAGCACCTGGCATTTGGCCTTATTGAAACTCCTACAGTTGCCTTAGCCCATCACTCCAGCCTGTCCAGGTCTCTCTGCAGAGCCTCCCTACCCTCGAGCAGATCAACACTCCCACCCAACTTGGTGTCGTCTGCAAACTTACTGAGGATGCACTCGATCCCTTCATCTAGATCATCAATAAAGATGTTAAACAGGAGTGGCCCCAAAACTGAGCCCTGGGGGACACCACTCGTGACTGGCCGCCAACTGGATTTAACTCCGTTCACCACAACTCTTTGGGCCTGGCCATCCAGCCAGTGTTTTACCCAGCAAAGCGTGTGCCCATCCAAGCCGCGAGCAGTCAGTTTCACTAGGAGAATGCTGTAGGAAATGGTGTCAAAGGCCTTACTAAAGTCAAGGTAGACAACATCCACAGCCTTTCCCTCATCCAATAAGCAGGTCACCCTGTCATAGAAGGAGATCAGGTTTGTCAAGCAGGACCTGCCTTTCATAAACCCAGGCTGACTGGGCCTTATCGTTGGGTTGTCCCGCATGTGTTGTGTGATGGTACTCTGGATGCGCTGCTCCATCAGCTTCCCAGGCACTGAAGTCAGGCTGACAGGCCTGTAATTTCCCAGATCATCCTTCCGACCCTTCTTATATATAGGCATCACATTGGCCAATTTCCAATCTGTCGGGACCTCCCCAGTCAGCCAGAACTGCTGGTAAATCATGGAAAGCGGCTTGGTGAGCACCCCAGCCAGCTCCTTCAGCACCCTCGGGTGTATCCTGTCTGGTCCCATAGACTTGTGTGTGTCTATGTGATGCAGTAAGTCACTGACTGTCTCCTCCTGGATTGTGGGGGGTCATTCTCCCAGTCTCTGTCTTCTGGCTGAGGAGGCTGGATTCCCTCAGTACAACTAGTCTTGTTATTAAAGACTGAGGCAAAGAAGGCATTAAACACCTCAGCCTTTTCCTCATCACTCGTTGCCTTGTTTCCTTCTGCATCTAGCAAGGGATGGAGGCTCTCCCTGGTCTTTCTTTTGCTGTTGATGTACTTATAGAAACATTTCTTGTCCTTGACTGCTGAAGCCAGATTAATTTCTAGCTGGGCTTTAGACCTCCCGATTTCCGCCATGCATAGCCTCACAGCATCTCTGTAATCACTGTGAGTGGCTAACCCCTTCTTCCAAAGGCCATAAACTCTCCTTTTCTCCCTGAGTTGCAGCCAAAGCTCCCTGTTCAGCCAGAGTGGTCTTCTCTGGCAACGGTTTCTCTTACAGCACCTGAGGACCACCTGCTCCTGTGCCGTTAAGACTTCCTTCTTAAAGAGTGTCCAGCCTTCCTGGACCCCTATATGCTTCAGGACTGTCTCCCAAAGGATTCTGTGAAGCAGTTGCCTCAACAGTCAAAGTCAGCCCTTTGAAAGTCCAGGATGGCAGTTCTGCTGCCCCCTCTCCTGGCCTCTCTAAGAATAGAGAACTCTATTATTTCATGATCACTGTGCCCTAGTCGGCTTCCAACCGCCCCATCATCCACCAGTCCTTCTCTGTTCACAAAGAGGAGGTCCAGCAGGGCCCCTTCTCTGTTCAGTTCACTCACCAGCTGTGTCAGGAAGTTATCTCCCACACATTCCAGAAATCTCTGGGACTGGTCCTGCTCTGGTGTGTTGTATTTCCAGCAGATGTCTGGGAAGTTAAAGTCTCCCACAAAAACAAATGATTGTTTTTATTTCTGCTTGACAGCAAAAAATATGTAAAATGCTGATAAATATTGATTGCCTAACTACCAATATGTTGTATGGATTTCATACATCATTTGAAGTCAATTTAGAAATGACCATCTCTAATCCATGTGAGACTCATGAATGGGCCAGGTTGATGCACTATTACCACGTAGTCACTGCACTGGAGTGAAATAAAGATGGGCTCGAATTCCAAAAGTCAATAAAAATAGAATGTTTACAAAACCAGAATTTCATTGTACAAACATTTTAAAATGGGCCATAATAAGAATCCTTTCATTTAAACACCCTGAACAACTTCAACCTAGGCACCTACCTATAAACATAATTTGTAAGTCCTCAGATCGAAATTCTCATCTACGTATTTGATCTGTAATCAGGAGGTACCAACTCAGACTTATTTTATTAAAATGAAGTTTTGAATTGGTTCTTACAAAACATTCTGCATGTACTGTCATATGGTAATGTAGTCCAAGAGGAAAGCTATTATGTGCATACACATTTTAGTTTCACTGAATTCTTCTGGCTATGTTAGACTGATTTTTATCAGTGCACCTGATTGTATTAGAAAACCTAACAGAGTTTGGTGTGTAGTCAAACACCTAATTTTATTTTTTTTTTAAATTCTCCTTGCATACAACTTTTCCATGTTTAAAATTACATTAATATTGTAGGTTTATCCCAGTAGGCAGCTCAGGCCCACACAGCTGCTCACTCATTCTCCTCACAGAGGGATGAGGGAGAGAATTGGAAAGATAAAAGTGAGAAAACTTGTGTGCTGAGATAAAGAGAGTTTAACAGGTAATGCAAAAGCTGTGTGTACAAGCAAAGCAAAACAAGGAATTCATTCACGACTTCCCATCAGCAGGTAGATGTTTAGCCACTTCCAAGAAAGCAGAGCTCCATCACACATAGTGGTTACTTAGGAAGACAAACACCATCACTCCAAACATCCCCCTCTTCCTTCTTCTTCCCCCAGCATTATATGCTGAGCATGATGTCATATGATATGGAATATTCCTTTGGTCAGTTGGGGTCAGGTGTCCCAGCTGAGTCCCCTCCCAACTTCTTGTGCATCCCTAGACTACCCTCTGGCAGGGGCAGCATGAGAAACAGAGAAGGTCTTAACGCTGTGTAAACACTGTTCAGCAATAGCTAAAACATCAGTGTGTTATAAACTGGTTTTGTCACAAATATATAACATAACACCATAGGATCTACTATGAAGAAAATTAACCCTTTGAATATATACATATAATATTTAGTGTGTGTATACATAGTATATATATAGTGTGTATGTATATACATATTTAGTACAATTGAAATTATAATTGTCTTTTGCAAAAATCATTATTAGGACAGGTCTAAATATAAGAAAGAGAGAAAGAGAGAAAGAGAGAAAGAGAGAAAGAGAGAAAGAGAGAGAGAGAGAGAAAGAAAGAAAGAAAGAAAGAAAGAAAGAAAGAAAGAAAGAAAGAAAGAAAGAAAGAAAGAATAAACAGATTGATACTGCTACACAAGGGGGGGGGGGGGGGGGGGGAAGAGCTCTCCATAATAATAATGGAGCTAAAATTTTTATATACATCCTACTTAATTTCTGCCTCTTTTTCTGGTGTTACTCTCTGGTGTGTGTATAGTAGTGTGATTTCCTCTCTGGGAATACTATGATGTTGATGTTAGTGTTTTCTTCTTCCTCCTCTCTTTTGTCTTTCATTTTTTTCCCTCCTAACTCACCTGAGGCTATTTCTACATGTTTGCTCACATATTTTCACATTTTGCTCTTTCTTCATTGGCCTGTATTTCCACATGTAGTATATATGATGTATTTTATCTATGTTATTGAAATTTACTCTCAATGTTCTTTGTTCTCTTTCTCACCTCTAAAACTTTAGTTTGACAAGCTCCAGGTCCGCATTTCCCAAATGACCATGGCTGAGTTGTTTATAGCTGTGGGGCCTCCAGTGCCCAGCCTGTGCCCCATCTCTTATCATCCGCTGCCTCTTCTCCTCTGTATCCATTCTGCACCTCCACATCTCAAGGCTTCTGTTATTGTACTGTCCTGGTTTAGCCAGGATAGGGTTAAGTTTCCCCAGCAGTGGGGGGGAAGCTCTAGCCGGGTTATTCATATATCATGCTGACGAGCGCGGGAAGAATCGGTGATCGCGTGGGTTGGCGCAGCCGGTTCTCTCTTTGCTGTATCGGTATGTACTTTGTTCTGTTCATTGGTATCACTGTTATTCTTATTGTTATTGTTTGTTGTGTTGCTGTTGCTCTGTTTTATTAAACCTCTCCTTATCTCGGTCTCGGGGCTTTGTATTTCACTCCCTTTGTGGGGGAGGGGCAGCGGCTTCATGGTCTCAGACCCCGGCAGGGGCTAAACCATCACATGTACCAAGACTGTATTTCTCTACATTGCATTATTATTAGAGTCATAAATATCTTGTTCTACACAGACAATCTTGTCACTACTTGCAGTAGTAAAACTTGTTACTACTGTCTGTATAAAAATAGGTTGTCTCATGTAAATACAAGGAAAGCAAGACAAAACAGACTTTGGCCAGACAAGTCTGTAAAACTTCACTCTTGAAGTCTTGCAAACTGAATACAAAGCCTTTGGCCTGTTACTAATAATGGCAATACCGTATTTCTGTGGGCTGTAAGGTTACATCATCATATTTAACATCATGTTGGAATCCAATTGGGTAGAGGTGTTTCAGACTTAACACTTGAAATTAACACTTTAAACAGCTAAAAAAACACTCAGCCATGAAATAATGCTTAAAAAAAATACCCACAAGCTAAGATTTTTGTATCTTCCTGAAATGCAACAAGAAGGATCGTGAAAGATGTGAACGTAATGATCCCTCATCATAACATCTTACTACAGAGTAGTACTACAACGTAGTGGTTTGGGTAGCTTTAGCATTGGTTGTCTACATCTCACACAAGTTCTGCTATTTCTCATGAAGCTTAAGCTGACATACAGGAAAATCTACCTGGAAGTAACAAGAAGTTTCAGTGACTGTCAATACAAAGATATAGGAACACATATGAAGTCCACTTTTTTAAACTGGGAGAAAAATTCTTACGAAGTGGTATATTAACTGAGTGTCTAGGGAAGATGTAGGCACTAGAAGAAGATGCATAAAACAGTACATAGAAGACAAAAGCCTTTACGGTGTATTACATTAATTACTCCCTCAAGACTGCTCCTAATTTTACATCTGGTGAAATGTTCTGTACTTCTGTTAAAAATGTTAGAAGCTGAAAAGAGTTTGGTTTGGCTTTTTTCCCCAATAGATCAAATTTAGCTATAGTGTTTTAGATCTGAAATTAAATATGTCCACTGTGAAAAAATAATACATAGGAGGAAAGTTCAAAACTAAGAAGTTGAAAAGATGATAAAAGAATACATAGACACAATTTATCAGCAGTGACAAAGAGATCCTTGGTATTGCAATTAGTAAAACATTAGTCAAGTGTATATGAGATAGACAAAGATTTAGCAAAATGAACAAAACACACGAAAAAAAAATATATATATAAAGACCTGAATTTATTTTAAATATTCCTAACAAAATTCTTAGCAGTTCCATTATATTCAAATTCTGCTATACTTCTGCTAAAAAGTCCACTGTGTGTCACTGATTTACATAGACGAGCTAATGAGTTCTTGTCTATCATTAATTTCTATTAATTTTAATTCATCTTAAGCCATAACATGATGTAAAGCATAAAACTCACACACAACTGTGCAAAAGCTAGTCAAGGACTTAGCCTGAGACAGGGTTTGGGGAAATAGGAGTCAATCAAGAAAACAAAATGCAGACAGAACCAAGATCTGATACCTGGGATGAACAATGAGGAACTGTATTTACAGGCAGAGAAAAAAAGTTCTTTAAAAACTTCATGTGTAAATACAGCTTGAGTGGTAACATGGAAGTCAGGTGAGTGAGAGCTTGAAGATGTCACTGATAAACCCATTCAATGAACATAAGTTAAAAGAGCTAAAAATGTAGCGGGCCAATATTTAGCAGTGTTTTTTTTTCCTACTGTTTTTATGCTGAGCTGAGTGTAATGTAGGCAAACGTGTCTTTGCATGTTTTTAATACATTAAGTTTGATTCTGGGTTTAATTTTACCGATGCAAAGCTTAAGGGAATTTGGAAACCGGCATCTTTCCTATTTGACTGAAGAAAAAACAGACTATCTCTAGCCATTCACTACTTCCTACTAATAAGAGTGAACAGTTGTTATTCATGCTTCTGTAAAATGTTGTTGTAAAAACTGATATTAACATCAAGATGCTTTTGCAGAAAACTAATCCTAAGTGTTCTCTTGATATTGCTTTGTTTCCCAAAGCAATTGTAATAGCTGATTTAGCATGACAGTGAGATTATTCAAGATAGAACTAAGCTGATCAAATATTTTGAGTGAAAAACTAAATTTAGGGGTTTTTTCAATACTAAAGTCATTAACAAACAATGACAATGTGATTGTTTATTTACTCTCTGGGGATTATTTTTTTTCATGGCAACTGCTTTCTTCATTGTTATAAAAATATTTTTAAGAAAATGCCTTCTCTGCAGTTACTATTTTACCTCTACCTTTATTTTGAACATTAAGTGTGTTAATATGATAATGAACATCGGTAAGTAAGTACATACTTTGGCATGTATTTTAGGACTTGAGGAAAAGTAGGAGAAAGATGAACACCAGCCATTAAGCTATTTTCTAGAGTAGAAGGGAGTACTTTTTTGCCACTGTATCATATTAACCTGTTTGTTTCCCAGCAACACATCTATAGGATTAGGTTTCCTGATTTTTACTCATTTTCTAATTTAAACTATAATTTAGGTGAGATTTGAACAATGGTTTTAATTTGCTTTTTCATTCCTTTGCTTCCTTCCAGGTTCCCACCAGAGTAGGTGACTGTTCACCCTTAGAAAAAGCCCAGGATTCAGGAATAATTTTATAAATTTTTGAAAAACTTCAGTATCTTGTATTTAAATCAGTGGTTCTATAATAGGAAACACTGGCAGGGAAGCATAAAATGTAACTAGAGAAAGAAAAAACTGCCATAGTTCAAGAAGCTCAAGAAAAAAATCTGTCAAACTTTTGTATCTCCCCTCCTCCTTTTCTTTCATTTCTATTTCCTCTCCAGTAACAACTGCTGGAGCCTAACACATCCTTTCAGTCAAAGGAGGAAATCAAGGATGCAAATGGGGCCAAAAGCTGCATGTGAGGCTAAGGCACACTCTTAATGCATAAAACAATTAATTAGCAGAGGCTGTGTAGTGAAGAGAGCAGAGTTAGAGGAGGTGATGTAAAGTGAAGGGACCCATGATCAGGACTTGGACTTCAACTGTAAGAAAGTAGCTTGGTTGTGAGGGTTTGTTAGGAGTCTCCAGTGGAAGCTGGATTTGAGAAGGAAGGGGCTTTTAGTTTGGGTAGAATAAAGGCCATAATTGTGGAAGGCTGGATTTGAAAAAATTGCATGAAATGCAGTAAGGTTGGGGTAGAATGGTGCTTGAGGGAAGATAGTTTGGTTGCAGGGGATGAGACAGGCCATGTGTGGGGTGGTAATGGGAGGAAGGCATGGACAAGAGAGTTGAGGTAGATAAGAAAATTGTCTTAAAAAAAGATAAGACATGGATAGGTTGGAGACTGCCAATTAAATAGTCTCAATTTCTTGATATTATTGCACTCTTCACTGCACTCTTATGTATAAATATAAAGACTCCATATGTACATACACATTCTTAATGGTAAAACTCACTGTGAGATAAAGGTTTGTTGCAAAGCTGGAAGAGTTTCCATAGGGCTTTCTAGGATCTCAACAAAACATTGTTTTAACCCGCATGATCATATACATTGTGTTAATCAAGAAGACAAGAAAACTAAGAAGTTTGCTGGGTAAATAATCTTCCCACTCCCTGAAATTTGTTTCTTGCTTACTTCTTCTTACTTACCCTCTCTACACTGAAGAGACATCAAGTTAATAGTAAATTCATCCTATCTCCATCCCATCATATTTAAGTTAAGCAATGTTTATTTATATGGGGTATCTAAATTACCTTTAAACTGAGTAATTTTTGGTGAGGGGTTGGAAATGTTAGTTAAACTGAGAAATTTCATTATAAATTTGATAAAGGTGTAAGTCTTTGTATAAAAAAGTTAAAGCTTTGTATTCTTGCAAGAAAAATTTAACCTTGACGTCTGTTAAAAATGCTACTGTCTGCAGGTTTAAGAAATAATATTTTGAAAAGCTGGGCGTTTTAATGATCTGGTAAGTGAGTTGTAATGTATTGTTATAGAATCTGGAAATGCAGACTATGAATTGGGAAGCTCTATCTGCAGTTTGAGAGTCCTAGACTTTCTTTCCACTTTGCCTTTTATTTTATTTTGATGTTATTCAGAAATACAAGCTTCAGTCTTTACAGGCTTGATGGTAATGTATTATTCCACTTGTCCTTTAGATGAAACTGAGTTGTGTCACAGTAAAAACACTCACAGATAAAGCTTCAGGTTAACAGAAACTCCAAAAATTTTGCAAAGTTGCTCCATTTTGAAAGAAAACAAGCAAATATGTGTATTTCAGATTCTATTTAACAAATGTGTGGAGAAATCTAATTCAATGGCTCACTTTGAAATGGATATTAGAAAGAACCAACTTATTCTATTTCCTTTCATGCAGATTATGAATATTCAGTTATATGACTGAGATGATTATCATGAGTAGGAGTCATCTCACCTAACTTAAACTGTTTAGAGAAAAAGATCTGCTACTATTTTTTCCTTCCCATAGTTGGTGACAACAGAAGATGATTCATCCTATTTTCTTACATCCCAGTCTTAAGGTTTGGGCTGATTTTGGATGGGATAGGGTTAATTTTCTTCATAGTATCTAGTATGGGGTTATGTTTTGGATTTGTGATGGGAACAGTGTTGATAATGCAGGGATATTTTAGTTACTGCTGAGCAGTGCTTACACAGAGTCAAGGCCTCTTCTCACACCACCTCACCAGTGAGTAGGCTGGGGGTGCACAAAGAATTTGGGAGGGGACACAGCTGGGACAGCTGAGCCCAAATAACCAAAGGGATATCCCATATCATATTACGTTATGCTCAGCATATAAAGCTGGGGGAAGAAGAAGGAAGGGGTTACGTTCAGAGTGATGGTGTTTGTCTTCTCAAGTAGCAGTCATGTGTGACGGAGCCCTGCTTTCCTGGAGATGGCTGAACACCTTCCTGCTGATTGGGAAGTAATGAATGAATTCCTTGTTTTGCTTTTATTGTGCACATGGCTTTTGCTTGTTAAACTGTCTTTATTTCAACCTGTGAGTTTTCTAACTTTTACTCTTCTGATTCTCTCACCCATCCCACCAGGGGGAAGTGAGTGAGTGGCTGGGTGGTTCCTAGTTGCCAGCTGGGGTTAAACCACAAAAAGCTTAAAGAAAAATGCAAGTGAAAGTGGTTAATTATCTTCAGTGTATTAGAAGGATCTTGCAATACCATCTTAGACTAGATTCTTAATTCTTGGTTGGCTTAAGTCATACAAAATGAATGCCTTACCACATCAGATGGAAAATCAGAGAAGCATCTTTCTCTTAAGATAAAGCAGGGATGACTGGCATTCGCTGTCATCTCTTATATGATTTAATTCATATATTACTTCTGAATACTTCTTTCCATGTTGTTCCATCTGAACTTGCTATTTTCCTTCTTTTAAGTACTTTTTCCACCATCTGTTTTATTTTTCTTCCCTCCTTCTCAGATGTTATCCTCTGCCAGTGAGCAATTACTCTGACTTCTCCAATAACAGAAACCAGTGAGTTTATCATGCTCCTCCTAGTAAAGACATAATACACTGTAACTCATGTAACCTTTAGATAGGTATGATCACTGTGATATATCATTTATCTGCAAAATGCATAATCACTGAACAGCTCAACAGGTACTTTGAATTTTGATTTTGAGCAGAATTATACCCAAAGTGCTGTGGACATTATTGTTAGGAGGAGTGAAAACCAGGCTGTTGTGCTACGTAAGTACTAAGGGGATGTCATATTGACATCAAAAGTATCTGAGAAATGTAAAAAGAAATCTGGTAGAAAATATTAACTTTTTAGCAGTGCTTTGTGTATCAATTTCTCTCTTCGTTGTCCTTATTATTCATAGTATATAAATGGAAGATTAAAAAGCCAGACAATGATGGGGAAGAGGAAAACAGAAAACACCGTATTTCCCCCTTTCCCCAAATAAAACACAGAAAAAGAAATTTGTAGTAGGAATGAATTACTCAAGTTATTCTGTTTAATTTGTTCTTTTAAAATCATCAAATTCTGATGGATAGAAAATTATTGCCTGACTGTAGAAAAAAGCTAGACAGATCCCTGAGCTGGATACTTTCAAGAGAAACAGTTTGGTTTTGAGAATTTAGCCTGAGATGTTCTAGCCGTTAAGAAAATGATAGGCATTGTCATTGGTTATAGGCTACATTGTTGCTTACACAGAAAAGTATGAGGCCAGATTAATTAGATGTTTCAAAACATTTTCAGATTTCCTTATGAAGGGAACATTTTAAATTATTTTTAATGTGACATTTATACTTACTATATCTTTTAGAAATTATTTGCCTCATTTAAGAATTTAAATTGTAGTCTGTTACTTCATGATTAAATGTTTTCAGATTTTTTTCCAGGCCTCATTTATGTTACGTTTCAGTACCTATTCTCCTGTATCTTACATTTGTGCATTTGAGCTTTGGTGACATCTTTGTGAGGTAATTCCTGAATGAAACTTCTGCAGATAAGAGCATTTCCTAAGCTATCCATTAAGACAAGGAAGAAAATTAAGAGCTCTTGCTTTGTTCTCCCTCCAAAACCTAGTATTAGGACCTAATGATCATCATTCATTTTGACAACTGCAGTCATCTCTTCTCTGGCTTTTACAAGTTACCACCTCGCTTCCCTGTTCAAATGACTCCCTCTAATAGTATTTTACCTACCTATTGCTTTGACCAGTCACAGAAAGGTCCTGTAGGATTTAACAGGGACTAAACTATCAGGACTTGAAATATCATGAAGTTTTATTACAGCTATTCTAAAATGTATATAACACAATAAAATATTACATTCCTTTAAAAAAATCAAAAAGTAACAAAGATGAAATAATGGAGTACTCTAGCATTTACATAATTTCTTTTGCTTTTTGTTTTTGTTTAGATGTTCTTTGACTTACTCATGTTTTTCCCCCTTCACTTTAAGGAAGAGACTTCTAAGGAAGGACTTCTTTAGAATAAATTAGACTGAGATCAGGAGGAGGTAATTTAAAAGCTTCAGCTAAAAATATATGTATTTAAGGCTATTAAGGATTTTTTCAATTAATCCTTTAAACTCAAATCAGTATTTTCTGTGTTTAAAAAATTTTCAGTTTATTTTTTTTATTATAAAATGAAGTTTGAAGTTGTTGAAATTCATGTTTCTGTGTCTTAGATTAAAACTGATGATTTCCTAATTCAAAGTAAAATTTAACTAGAAATTAAAACTAAACTAAAACTAATATATTTTTAAAACTAGTATAATTTTAAAAATACTTAGATGGTGTCTCCTCTTACCTATCTCCAGCTTTTCCAACAGTTTTAAATGAGAATACTTTTTCAGTAAAAGTTAAAGGATGCCATGTGTAGCAAGTTATTGCATAAATATTCAGTATACAAATCACATTTTCTTATATTGACATACTTGGTGTGGATTCATCTTGCATAAATGTATGTCTAAGTCAGTCAAACAAGGATATCATCATAGTCCATCAAGTTAAATAGTTAATTCCAATGTAACATTTATTTCAATACAGAATAGTAGTCTAAGAGAAGATATATCAATAAAACCAGGGCCTATTTCTTTAAATCGAATATATTACATTACAATAGTCTCTAGGTGCCTTTGTTTAGGGAACAGTATTCCATCATCATGTCTGGTTCTGGCTCCTTCTGGTTACTGGTCCATCAAACAACTTTATATAAAGAAATTACTGGTTTTGTTCAAGGAGTATGTTTTATATTTTCTCAAAGAAGATTTCATATTCTTCCTGATAATTTGTCTATGCCATATGCATTTTTGTTTGTAAATAAAAATTCCAGGATAAAATATTGACGAAATATAGGAAAAATCATGTTTTACACCCTTGCAGTAGGTTTATGGTCTTTTTATTCCAGCATTCCCAGCGATCTCAACACACAAATTCCTAGGTAGAATGATTATACAAATCTGTTATAAAAATATCTGTGTATTTGTTTTGTATGTCAAGGTTTTAGTAAGAGGAGGAGCTACAGGGGTGGCTTCTGTGAGAAGCTGCTAGAAGCTTCCCCCCATGTCTGATAGAGCCAGTACCAGCTGGCTCCAAGACAGACCCGCCACAGGCGAAGGCTGAGCCCATCAGCAATGATGGTAGCACCTCTGTGACAACATATTTGAGAAGGGGGAAAAAAACCTGCTGGGACACAGCAGCTGGAGGAGAAGAGTGAGTATGTGAGAGAAACATCTCTGCAGACACCAAGGTCAGTGAAATAGGAGGGGGAGGAGGTGCTTCAGATGACAGAGCAGAGATTCCCCTGCAACCTTTGGTGAAGACCATGGTGAGGCAGGCTGCGCCCTGCAGCCCATGGAGGTCCGTAGTGGAGCAGAGATCCACCTGCAGACCATGGAGAATCCCATAGCAAAACAGGTGGATGTGTTCAAAGGAAGCTTTGGGAAGCCCACGCTGGAGCAGGCTCCTAGCAGGACCTGTGGAGAGAGGAGCCCTTGCTGAAGCAGGTTTGCTGGCAGGACTGGTGACTCTGTGGAGGACCCAGGCTGGAGCAGTCTGTTGCTGAAGGACAGCACCCTGTGGAAAGGACCCACACTGGAGAAATTCATGAAGGACTGTAGCCCATGGGAATGACTCACTTTGGAGTTCATAGGGGACTGCCTCCCATGGGAAGGACTCCATATTGGAGCAGGGGAATAGTGTGAGGAGTCCTCCCCCTGAGGAGGAAGGAGTGGCACAGACAGCATGTGATAAACTGACCGCAACCCCCATTCCCTGTCCACCTGTGCTGCTGGCACGGAGGAGGCAGAGAAAATTGGGAATAAAATTGAGCCCAGGAAGAAGTGAGGGGTGGGGTGAAGATGTTTTAAGATTTGGTTTCATTTCTCTTTATCTTAGTCTGATTTGATTGGCAATAAACTGATTTCCCCAAGTTGAACTTGTTTTTCCCATGACAGTAATTGGTGAGTGATCTCTCCCTGTCCTTACCTTGACCCGCGAGCCTTTTTCTCTCCCCTGTCCAGTTGAGGAGGGGTAGTCATAGTGTTGCTTTGGTGGACACCTGGTGTCCAGCCAGGCTCAACCCACCACAGTCCTGTTTGGTGCCCATGTGGGGCATGAGTAATGTGAGATAAGGAGAGTAACTGGGAGAGGTAACAGGCAAAACATGGACTGAATACTGTTATGGAGCAAAGAGCAGAATGATTGTGAGGAATTTCTGTTGTTGTAATTGTGGCGAAGGGACAAGGGGTGGATTGTCTGTAGATTGAGTACTTTGGTTTGGTGTTGTGAAGGTGTTATTTTGATTTTGGTGTGGGGAATTCTTTTTTGTTGATGTAAGTGAAGTTTGTGAAGATTGTGTGATGAATGTGGATTTTAATTTTAATGATAAATATGTGATTGTGGTAATGAATGTATTATGAAAATGTATTAAAAATTAGAATTCAAATTCAGAGAGACATGGCAAGTGATTGAAGAGAAGTGTGATGTAAATACAGAGGTATATTTTACGTATCTGTGACACTTGCAACTTTCTCTGTAAAACTTTTATTTCAGGGCAGAAGAACTTGCAAACTCCTTACTTTCTGAACAGCAGTGAAGATGTTCAGAAGAGTTTGGAGTTTATATTAAGCCCTGTCAAACACTGGGATCAGTACTACTTTTCTGTGCTTGTCTTTGCACCATCTTGAACACTAAAATCTTCTCTCTCTTTACTTATAAGGCACTCATCTATTTAAAGAATATAATCTAACAGAATGATTAAAATGGCTCAAGTGTACATTCTGTGGAAAAGGGGAAGGAGAAAAAACAAAAAACCCCAACCTTGCAAGACACTCATGAATTACAATCATCTTTTGCAAAATAAAACTGAGAAGAAAACCACAGCTAAAGCAAAAAAAAAAAAATTAAAAAGCCAAGTTGGAGTTTATTTCTGGGAACATCTTAGTTCAGTGAGCTATTACATAAACATTTTTGTGAAGGATTTCAGTTGTTTTGTACACATTATATGCATAAATATATTTAAAAAAAAAATAAGCTGAAACGTAGAACATTATTATCAACAGTGTTAGTGACTTGAATAGGATAACTGACATGATTTGAGATGTCTCTTGGATTACTACTATAAATTGACATTTTTCTTGTTTAGTGTATACACTATAAAATAAAGAGGTATTAATTTTCTTTGCTTTGTTTTTCTAAGCTGTATACATTTTTTGCAGGGAAGTCAGACTACAGCTACCATAAATGTTAAAAGAAATACATGTTTAAGGATTTTAAAATTTTAAGTCTGTTTATAGTTGCATAATATTTTCATGCAGCAAAAAGTAATTTAGCTATTAGATGTGCAATTCTACATGGTGGAAAAAAAGGCTGAAGTTTTAGTAGCCTGGAAGTTACAATCCTGACTGGGTTTTTGTGGTTTTCCACTCCTCTGGAAAATAAAGCATTTCTTTTGTTTCTATTCTTATAGGGAATTACCAAAGACTTCTAGAAGACAGTTTCTATCAAAATTCTCTTCAATATTTTTAATGTATTCCACCCAGGTTGTCATGGAATAAGTTTAGTTAGTAAGTCCCTCCTTATTGTTTCATTATTCTGGGTGCTCTTTGAAATGGTGTTCCTCTTGTAGTGAGTAATCAAACATAGTAGACACCAGTCAACAATGTCTGTGGGATTATTAAAGAAATGTATGTTAAACTTCCAAAATTTTCAACATATTTCTAACAATGTAGTCATAATTGTCATCTTGTAGTTCCCTCCAATATATTACAAAAAGACTATATCTCTGCTTCAAATACTTTAGTTCATTATGGATGATTAATAGAGTGATTACAGCTCATACTTGAAGGCTGACATGTGAAATCTCATTGCTGTGTCATCTTTAAGGAAATAAATTATTCTCATAGTTTCTCAATATGTTTATCATTTTATCTCTGAGTCACTTAACTATACTGATTCCTCTCCACCTTCCAGAGGTCCTGTGCAGTATTATATTTGATTTAGTTCCTTCAGAGCATGCTGTATGGTCATAATTATAAAGCAGAAATGTGTAAATTAACTGACTTCTTTTGGAACAGAAAATCTCGGTTCAGTAAAGCCCACTTCTGAATACCTGTATAGGCTGTTTTTTCTCATGTACAGGTAATGAAAAGACCTTGTGTGTTTCACTACATCGGATGACTTACTGACATCCGCTGTTGCCCTTAGGCAAAAATATCAATAAGACAATGGAATGAATAATTAGAATCAATAGAAAGGATGATTTTTGTCCTCTGTGTATTATTATCAATTTATGTTTCCTCAAAAAAATGTTTTATATAAAGAAGTATCTCTCTTTAAATGCAATTGCCCTTTTCGCTTACTTAAACTTATAAGATCATTCAGATATTTCTAATTTTTGATTCATGAAAGCTTCAGTGGAAAAATCAAATAATTTCTTTTAGTCTGCTTTCCCAAGATAACGCAAATCTACTTTGCATTTGCAGAGTGTGTCCAACTATCTGCCATTTCCTTCTCTCTTTACTCCAACTCTCCCTCAAGCATTTTTCAAATATAAGTATCTGTACAGAGGATAAATGACCTCAGTGAGTAGAATCCTATGATATACATTCACTTCTGTACAGATATCAAAGAATATCTCAGAGAGGGAAATCAGGGGTAAATAAATAATTAATAAATTTCAAACCTCTAAAAAACCTTGGTCAGCCCCAAAGCATTTACCCATTGTGGTGCTATGGCCCCTCTGTACTTGGCTGTGAATAGTGTTCAGCTGCATTAGCAGCTCCTACATGAGCATGTTGAACATTTCACATCATTGTTCTCTACTTCACTAGAGGGACATCAATCACACTAAAGTGAAAGACATGTAACATGTACAAAACTTTCAGTGCTACCTTCATATCTCTCTGTTTAGCAAAAACAAATAGGACTTCAATGACTTCTCATGTCAGAAAAACCAAGAGAACAAGCCTTCCCAATAGTTGTAGCTTGGATCTTAGTGTGATGTTTTTCAAGTCTCGTTAGTCCAGGAAGGATAGCTGGTCTATCTGGAAAACTGAAGTAAAGGTAAAATTCATCAAGAAGAAACAGACATTCTTTGTGTATGGCAGACTGTGAGGTAGTAAATTGTAAAAAAATCCTAGGTGAGATAGACAGGCTTAAAGGGCTCCAGGATTGACTGCGGGATGATTGTTACCTGACTTTAACCAGCTAAAAGTTAATATCTGAGTTTTGTTAGTCATTTAAGATCTTTTTTAATCAATAAAAAAGGAGAAACACTCTCAAAAGGAAATTCATCCACTCATCTCAGACAGATGTCTTTTGATGGAATAGACTCCACTGAAAAGTGATTCACTTCTCTTCATTGACTACAGAAGGATCTTATATGATTAATTTAGTGTGATAGTTTTAACATTACTGTACTTTAACAAGATGAACAATACAGAAGTAAAGTGAGAGGAAAATACTGTGACAATAATTTCATCTATACTCAACCTTGGCTCACACTGTACTATCATGCAACTTGGTACTTAAGGCTTATAAGTACATAAGTTTAAATGTCTTTAGTTTATGCATGTAATGGATCTTCTTTTACAGTAGATTTCTCCATACTTGGGAAATTGTCATTATTTCCATTATTATACATACAAATAGTACAGTTTCTAGTACAACTGGCTTTTAAGCCTCTATTTAAAGAGTAGAACCCAGATTACTACTGAATTAAATAAATGTTCTTCTTTGAATGAAAAATTTGCTTAACATCATTACTGAAATGAATTTGTATGGATCCTGTCTATATTTCTGGATTTGAAAACGCATCTGGGACTGGACTGAGTGAAATGTTTATCTAGAAACTTGAATCCATCTAATATACTTTGCCAAACCTACAAATATCAGCCCAGAACCATGATATCTGGCAGAATTTATGTGATGCTATTTCTAGGCACTGAAGAAATCTCCAATTTCATCAGTAGGAACTGGCTCAGGTGCTGCTACTATGATTTCATTCTGCAATATCCATTTTCTTTAGTCTAAACAAACCAGCGTGCTCAGCCCAAGTCAAGACAGTACAGAATTCTCTAACACAGTCAATAAATCCATTCATATAAGCTCTTTTCAAGTGTTCAGTTCATTGAGTGTTTAACCCTATGTTGGATACATTTTTCATACTTATGTCTTGCACTTTCAGCTTGTGGAACAGTGAGGGACCCTTGTATCATCTAGACCAACTTCTTGGATAGTAATGACAATAAGCCTATCGCAGAATAAATTTGGTGTATGTTAAAACTTATCAGAGAAAACAACTAGAATAAATGATAAAGAATCAACTGTAATATTTGTTAAGAAGAATCAAATGTTAATTGTAGAAGAAAACTGGGAATTGATAGGGAGATTCAGAAAGATTGCTTATGTTAACAAAATAAGAAAATGTTTTATCCAGCAGTGTTCTGATGGGGAACATGGGAAGATTTAATTTGTAAAGGATGTTGTAGTAATCAAACTACCACATGATGAAGTCTCAATGGATATATCACACTGAAAGAACTTAGATGCAAGGATCCATAGCGAAGTCCAAAGTATGATATCCATTTTTCCTTTTTCTTATTAAAGCTTCTTAATAATTTTGAGGAGCCTCAGAACTTATAAAGTATTAAACAAGGCTTAACAAGATGCAGTGCTAGCATCTCTCTGACTTTTTAAAGGATATTTTATGTTTTTGCATGGAACTCATTCAGCCTTCGAATTCTGAAAGAGTCTTAGTTTTCATTAGAAAGACAAATTTTAATATCATGACTGACGTGAAATATGTCAAGGACATTCTGAAAACTGAAAATCCAACTGGAGAATAAAAATTCTCACAGATGTATAATTTAAATGAAAAAAAAAAAAAAAAAAAAAGAAAAGAAATGACCAGGACTTCTACGTCATACGTGGACCTAAGTCATAACTTCTGAAATTGACAATACTGACAAAGTCTTTCACTTTTCTTCTTCTTCCAAAGCCTTGGGGAGAAATAGCTAGATTCATTTGCAAGTTGGGAGCCATTGCTCTAAACCTTATTTCATTTTCCACCATCTGTCATACAGAGTAGTGTTACCTACTCACATTCTTTTTCCCATATACCATCTCCTCTCTCTCCTTTTCTGGATGATTTGCTTTCAGTCAGTTACTTCAAAAATGCTACATTTTCTCTTCTCTCTGCCCTAATTTAAACTGAACTGTTTCTATATAATAAGAAAGTTAAAAGAACAGGATTTTTTTTCTGACTTCTAAAAATTTGCCTGAAACATTTAAGGAAACATGAGGTCTTGTTTTTATTACATGAGATTAATTTTGTTTTTATTTTTTTGCTTAACATCTGTAGAATGTCTATCAAACTGTGAAGAGCTGTCAGTGCTATCAAGCCTTCAAGCTAGTCTTATAAAACTGTAAATTTTATGGAGCTTTGCAGAGTGTAACTGCACTAATTTAAATACTGGCAGTTCAAAGTTCTTAAAATGCTCTTTAAAATGGGAGGATTATTAATTATAATCACATCTGATTTGCAGGCATAATCTTCACATAGTGTATTTTATTAGTTTAGCATGTTAAGCCAGGTTATAAAACCAAAGGAACATGGTCTGGGAAGATTATTCTCTCAGAATTTGAGTCCTTCAGATTGTCCAAACTGCAGTGCTCCCAATAGTCATCTAAATGTGTATCTTCTGTCATTCTTCTGTCACATAATTTACCGTGGGTATATAGTACCAAGCCAAAGAAAATGTTTAATAGCACTGTTATATAGCACTGATGGTCTGGCAGCACACACCAGCCAACTCCTGCCTCCTTATCTTAGGTGTCAGGCAAATATATAGCCTAAATGAAATTATAACTTTCAATCATCTGATATGACACTATCACACCTTTGGGTTACTTTGCAAGATGCAGCACAATAACAGACCCTAATTATTTCTCTGTGCTTACATTCAGTATACCAATTTCTCTTGATTTATGACACTAACATATGGAAAAACACACAGAAGAGAAGAAAAAGAGATAGGAGGAGGCACTATCTGAGGACTGCTGATCAGGGACAATATTCAGCTGTCAAAGGGGGCAAGGCTGTTAATGCCTAGTGAGGGAAGTGTCTGGGGGACAGAATGATGGGGGAGGTTCTCACATGTCTTCTGTGAATGCTGCATGATCAAGGTCCATCTCAAGTGCCTGTAGGCAAATGCAGGCAGGATGGGAAACAGGATGATGTGAAGTTCCCCATCATATTCTACTTCACTGAGTTGCTGCTTGTATGGTTAGCTCTTATTTTTCCCCCAGCATTTGCAGAAAACTCAGAAAAATAAGTTGAACATGAGTCACCACTATGCTTTTGCACTAAAGAAGTCCAAAGGCTTACTGGTAGTATTAGGGAAAAAAAAAAAAAAAAAAAAAAAAAAAAAGAAAAACAAAAAAGGAAATAATATATTTTAATTGAGGATAGTAAAAAATAGAACAAAACAACTGAGAAACAAACTTACCCTTGAAACCCTGTAGTAAAGCTCTAATGACATTATTCACAGGGGAAAAATACCATAAAAGCAGAGCAAGTCAGTGGAGTATGATACAAGTTATGAATTTCAAATACCCTGAAAATATGTCAATATGTCATAAATCTGCTAAAGACATATTTGGAAAATAGTGTCAGAGGCTTTCCAAGATAACATTTAATGAATGTGTTGACATACAGTAAAGAGATGTTTTTTGCCCTTCAGGATTACTCTTATTTTAGAGGACATGTAAACTTATGCGAGGGAGCTGAAAAATACCTGAGAAAAAGTTAAAATATTTCTTACTAAATCTCTTGATAATGGAATAGTGTTATCTTTTTCTTCTGAAAGTCCTATTTTGAATGATTCCTTTCCTGTTCTTTGTCTCTGATGAATGTTGGAAGAAGGTCTGTAAAACAATGCTATAAAAATAACAGGAAATCATGGAATGATACAATTTTGTTTAAACACTCAGCATCTTTTAGTCAGTACAGCCTTACATTGTTTATGGAGTTACCTTTTAGCAACATCTGCTTTTAAAGGAAAATAAAAATAATTTAAAACTGCTGTAATCCTCTTTTTCAAATGTGGAAATTTCTCCTGAACAAGGTGATCTAAAATTCAGGAGCAGTTACATTCAGTACCTGGTAGGACAAGACTTCTATAGAGATAGTAGGAGCTTTTGGTCCTCCCACATACTCAATCAGGTAGGACACTTCTTTCTTTCTTCCTCAGAAGTGAAGGCTTTAAAAATGTAACACAGAGAGTGTTAAGATTCCTTCCAGATATTGTTGATGAAGTTCCCTAAAACTAGCACTGCAACTGAAGAAGATAGAAGTCTTGCAGAGCAAAAGCAAACCCTCTGGTAATCTATCTTGAATAATTTTTCTGTGGTTTGTTCTCTCTGCAATGCTTGGAATAAATGAAAATATACAGAGTTAAAATAATATTTGTATGATAAATGTTTCTTCTCATAATGATTCTAGAATATGTAATGATGGGCTTAAAAATAATACAGAAAACCTATAAATGTTTTGAATACCACTGGTGTCACCTCTCAGGAATTTTGCAAGCAATTTACCTTGGAGGAGGAAAAGTGCAGGGAGTCAAATAAAACTAAGCATCCAATAAAGGAACTGTAAATCAAGGACAGAGTTCCTGTCAGCCTTGTATGGCTAAGAAATGTTTGTCGTGACAAACGATGACACTACACAATTATATAATTTGCATTAAGAGTAAGAGGAAGGAATATGAGACCAAGCTGAGTGGTGCAGTTGATATGCCTGAGGGATGGGATGCCATCCAGAGGGACCTGGACAAACTTGAAAAGTGGGCCCATGTGAACCTCATGAGGTTCAACAAGGCCAAGTGCAAGGTCATACACATGGGTCAGGGCAACCCCTATATCAATACAGGCTGGGGGATGAAGGGATTGAGAGCAGCCCTGCCAAGAAGGACGTAGGGGTACTGATGGATGAGAAGCTGGACATGAGCAGAGAATGCTCACTCACAGCCCAGAAAGCCAACTGTACCCTGCGCTACATCAAAAGAAGTGTGGCCAGTAGGTCAAGGGAGGTGATTCTTCCCCTATACTCTGTTCTGGTGAGACCCCACCTGGAGTGCTGTGTTCAGGTCTAGAGTCCTCAGTACAAGTGTCCTAGTTTCGGTTGGGATAGAGTTAATTTTCCTGATCTGGGAGAGAGCATAGCTGGAGCTCCCGACCCAGATTTCAGCCAGGATAGAGTTAATTTTCCTTGAGCTGGCAGGGGGCACAGCTGGAGTGCCGGGCCCGGATTGGCCATTGGAATGTTCCGTATCATGTGACATTATGCTCAGTATATAAAGGAGGAGGGTTCTCTCTCTCTTCCAGTCTGTGATAGCAGGATCTTTGTTCTGTTGGGATCACTGGCTTGGAGTGGGTTGGGTATTTGTCAGCAGGTGGTGAGAAGCGCATTGTACATTACCTGTTTGTACCTCCTACTGTTGTTGTTTTCTTACCATCACTAAACTGTTTTTTGTTTTAGCCCATGAGTTTTTTCCTTATGTCTCCCTCCCCATTCACCAGGAACGGGAGGGGTGAGCGACCAGCTGCGTGGTGTTTGGCTGCTGGCCAAGTTCAAACAATGACAACAGGAAAGACATGGATCTGTTGGAGTGGGTTCAGTGGACAACCACGAAAATGATCAGAGGGAAGGATCACCTCTCCTATGAAGACAATCTGAGAGAGTTGGAGTTGTTCATTCCAGAGAAAAGCAGGCTCCAGGGAGACCTTATTGCAGCCTTTCCATACTTAGAGTGGGCTTATAAGATAGATGGGGACAGACATTTTAGCGGGGTCTGTTGTGATAGGACAAGGGGTAATGGTTTTAAACTAAAGAGGGCAGATTTAGGCTAGATATAAGGAAGAAATTTTTTATGATGAGGGTGGTGAAACACTGGAACAGGTTGCCCAGAGAGATGGTAAATGTCCCATCCCTGGAAACATTCAAGGTCAGGTTGGACAGAGCTCTGAGCAACCAGACCTAGTTGAAGACATCCCTGCTTATTGAAGGGTGGGGTTGGACTAGATGACCTTTAAAGGTCTATTCCAACACAAACTCTCCTATGATTCCATGAATACTAGGGAACCAAGACATGTTTTTGGAGATTAATTTGTACCCCACAGATAGCTAGTAGAAAGGGAGATTGTAAAAATATTTCACTAGTGAAAAATTTGGCACTGGGAACTGATATTAGAGTACAAATGGTTCAGGATTTTTTGCCTCAGCATCATGGCTAGGAGTTGCCTTGGAAGGAATCTTGCAAAGACACTAAGGACCAGGCAAAATTTCAAGCAAACTTATGGGCTGTGAAGTTTTTCTTCCTCTTTGTATTTCTGTTTCAAGTTTTGTGTTCCAGAACTTCACCTCATGTGCTTTTGATAGATGAAAATCTCTGCACCTTTGACAGAAGCAACTTTTAGAGTATAATGTTTATCTAGAGTGTTAAATAATTTATCTCTACAGTTCAGTCCCAGGTGTCGGTCTCCTGATCATCCAAAATGCATAAATACTAGTTTATTCCCAGGTTATTTTTTGGTGTGAACAAATAATTTTCTTCTGGAATGAAATCTGTGTGTGGTTCCAGACTAGGTTTCTGATGCAATGGACATCAGTTTCAGCTTCTGCTGCTTTTCTTCTCCAGCACATTTCCACTATAATGTTGCTTTTACGAGACACAACACATACTCTCACGTTTGCACCATAATAAGCATTCTGACACACCGTAACATAACCATCTTATTATCAGGATGCTTCAGACTGAAGCCCTTTAACCCCAGTTATACAACCATAAAACATAAAGACTCAACAAATTCTAGGTAGGCTGGAAACAGTCAAGCTACTACAGAGAGGATATTCATGTGCATTGTGGTGTTCCTTCAGAAGAAGAAGATATGTATGGCAGTCTAGGCATACCTCTACCAAACTATTCATATTGTACACTAAAAATCCTTTTTCTGTCTCTTGGAGCATTTGTATGTGTAGTGATGTAGTAACTAACAACATCCACTTTTAATGGGAAACAAAATTTAAAATACTTCTTCATATTATATAGTTACTGCCCAGTGGTGTTGAATAAGAAGTCTGACTGACAGACTTTTTGATTATTTTCAGTAGTGATGTGACCATATCAAGTGAATCCTGAAAAAAGAGATCACTGCTTTACAAAATGTTAAGAGTTGTTGTGGTTTTGTTTGTTTTTTAAAATCATTATATAATCCCTGTGATTGATTTTTCATTTATAGTATTCTGTGCTTCTGAGCATTTTCGTCTGATTACCATAGACTATGTCAAAACTGGTGGATTTTTAAGTTCCTGGGTGACAATGTGAAATCAGCTGCATCTCAGATATGTCTGTCTTTCCTGTGACTTAGTTTTCATTGGAAAGAAAATCCAGGAATGCAGATTTAAAAGAAAATGAAGTTCAGTCTTTCTTTGGGAGTCAGATCCACAGTTCTGGAAAGATCACAGTCCACAGAGATGTGCCCTTTGATCTGGAAACAAATTAGCTGTCCAGTGGTGTCATTTGAAAAAAATAAAAAACTGTGATCCCTGGTTCTCCATGACTTCAATGTTTCTTATGCTCTCATTGCTCTCTTTGCTATGTTTTTGCAAACACAGTAGGAAGAACTTGAGTTTCTTTTATTCTGTATCATATGAATGTCAGTTTTCTAAACAGACAGATGGTGTTAGTACAAATGTATAACAATTCATTTTCAATATATTATTCCTACATACACTTAAATTATACAGTTCTTGAAATTCAGCTCAGGACAAGTAGGAACTGTGTATGTGAATCATTTCATTGATTTTTCTGGAAGTAGTCATCCAAGTGAGTAACAAACATTCTGGCCTTTGCTACTGCTTAATTCTCCACTGAATATTCTCTTCTTTTTTTTTTTTTTTTTTTTTTAATCCTAATCCCATACAGTTAATCCTATAAAGACAAAAATATAATTTGGTTTCAGATCTGGTCTTTATCAAGTATAAGATATTGAGAAGATTTATATTTGAGGAGAGAAATTTCAGAACAGTAATCATGAAATATGTGGTGTTTATAATTTTGATTCTTACCTTTGAATCTCAAGTACCTGGGACAGTAGCATGGAACAAGGTACTTTCACTGTTATTCAGTTATGACATTAGTCATCCCAGTGTTCTCAGAGCCACAAACTTGTCCAGCATGTCTTAGGTTCATCTGATTGAATGTGTCTATCACCATCCAAAACATGTCTTATTTATCCTCTTAAAAACCAAATTCTTCCACATAATTTGACTGTCTTTGATGAGAAGCTATTAAATTCCATCATACAACAAATGAAATTATTAAATTCTAGATTAATATTATTTTTTTAAAAAAAGAAAATCACATATCTAGATCAGTAATAGTTTTCTGAAATGGAATAACAGTAATTAGTGGTAGAAGATTAAAAAGAAAACTTATATTTGGAATAAGAAATGGGCTAAGGAAAAAAAAAACAAATTGTGTTTTAAGAGAAAGTGTAAGTCCTGAAAAAAATTAGATCCTGAGACATAGTCTTACTAAACATATTACAAAAATTTCATTAGGGAATTAAGAAGAAATCAATGCATATTGTGTTTTAATTTAAGCATTTCCTTGTTATGCTACTAGTTTACATATTACAGAGCCATGGACAAAGGAAGCAGAAAGCTGCTTATTGGGAATATAGGAAATGGTATGAGTGAAAACAAACAAGTAAAAAGATAGATTTTTTAAAACAGTTTTCCAGATTAATCCTTTTAGATCTTGCTTTTATCACAAAGATCTTTGTTTAATGAATGCATTGGCTAAAATGTAATACAATGGTGGAAATACTTATCTGGGGATCTTACAGTGCTACCAATCATCCATTTATCTCTAGATAGTAAATTTACCCATACTTAACTACATTAATATTTAATTCATTCTTTCGTTCTTTATACATTCAGAAAGTCAGTCAGCCTGATTGAAACAAGAGGTCACTGTTTCCAAAATATGATCAGAAAAATATTTTGGACTCAAGACCATCCAATCAGTATACATTCTAAGAGAAAACATTGTAGCAAGATAGACAATATCTTCAGGGAGGCTGAAAATCCCATACAACAAAAGCTTTAGGATCCATACTTAAGATTCATCCTCAGATATAACTTTGTTGTCCCATTATATACTCATGGGGTTTTCTAGCTAGTGATTGCCATCTGTAAATGAGGAATTGACAATACACAACTGACACAATTCAGAAAAACATTATATCAACTGGCTATATTAATTGCTTTTTGCAATCACTTGTGGGTGATAAAAAAATAATTATATTCCTCTTACCAAACTGAGACCCTTTACTTGCAGAAGAAAGAGCACTCCAAAAGGTCAATGGGGAGGAAGAACAGCTGGTAAGGAGACAACTGACCATCCCTTTCTCCTCCCCTGCTTTTCTCCTGCATACTTATGCACACATATCCAAACCACCCACCCTTCTGTTTGACTGAGCTCAAAGCATGTGTAGTGCGGAGTCCTCTGCTCTCAGTTTTCTCTTACTTTTCAAAAACAACCATCTCCAATGTGGTCCTGGTTTCAGGAACTAAAGTAAAAATAATGTCGTCTCAATGTTTTTCTTACAAGTGGCTTTTCTGAGACCATCTGAAAATGCATTTTCCAAAACTGTTATTCTATAGCCTTCCTTATTTGCTAGTGTAATGATAATATCCTGCCACAAAGGGAGGCATTTCAGTTTGTGATTTTTCACCATTTTTCACATTGTGAGTTACAGAAAAACACCTGGAATGTCCAGAGAAATGTACTATAAAAAAGTACATGCTGGAGTCACAGTTCCACCAATATGCTGCCACTGAATGTTTCCCACTCTGAAACGTTCAGTGGCAGCACATTGTACCTGGTAACTTGACTGACAGACTATTGGGAGAAGCTGGGAATAAACCAGAAGTTGGTCTGAAGTTATAATCAAATTAACAGCCCATGGTATCCAATACTAGCTAGATGAATAAATATTTTGTGGTTTTACCTTAAAGCACTGTGTATTTAGGTAAGGTAATCACAAAGGTCCTTCCCCAGAGGCTTCTCAAAAACTTAAGAGACCCTAAATGTTATTACTGTCACTTCTATCATAAAAAAGACCAAGCATTTTCTGGGCAAAAGAGGTCAGTTTTTAAGTGAGCAAGCATTTGGAAAGTTCTCATTCAACCATAAACCAGCCATATCAGAGAGAAAAAACAGAAAGAGCTAGAAGCCGAGCAGGAAAAAAAGTTAGGTTATTTTGTTAGTTGCCCCCAACAGAGCTTTTCTGTAAACAAAGCAAAACCAAGCCCTTTGTGATGTCCCACTCAGACAAGAGAGACAAGTGGCTTAGATTAGTAAATCCCCAACAGAGCGGACAACGGTGAGACAAGTCTCAAAGTCCAAACATTTATTGACTTCTCACAATGTACTAATTGGATACACGATAATTAAGTATATAATGAGTTATGGCAAGTGATATAGCATGCCTTGTGTTACTTAATGGTAGTGAAGGAAAAGGGGAAAAAGAAAAGAAGAGAGATGGAGAGAGACAATAGAGAAATAGAGATCACCGACCGGGTTCCTGTGTTGGTCCCATCCGAGTTCGTTAGGGATGCATCCATCTTCTTCACTTCTTCATGTCTTCTTTTTTCTTTCTCTCTTCCACTCCTCGCTGCCTCCCCTCAACTTATACATACTTTCCCCTAGGTCGATGTACATACCTATGTATCCCACATATGGGGAGGGTAAGGTGTTTCATGGGATGATGTAATTAGCATGATCTTGTTAATCTTTATTAGCATATGCAAGGGTGTCAACTTTAATATGGATTTCATGGATAATGAAGCAAAGGTCATTCACTGGACAGATGGCCCTTGAAACTTTACAAGATGCACCAGAGCAGAACCGTCCTGCCTTCACAAGGCTCCCTCCTCCAGCTGCATCCTGTGCTATCCAGGCAACCTTATCAGCTCCAAACTTCACAATATCCACCCTGGGACTACAGTTTTGCTACTTGTGAGTGTTTGAGATATTCCTTGGCTCAGAGGGCCTCCGCTCCCCCCCATCCCTTATCTCTATCAGGCTGTTTTTTCTCACAGGCCTGTTTCTCTCAAGCCCTGTTTTGGGGAGTTACAAGTCATCTCTCACATCCCACCCTGCAGCTCAAACACTCCAAGTTCCTCTTCTTTGACCGTTGTGATCCGTACATAGCGAATAGGTACAGAGGGAAGAGAAGACAGAAGGCGGAAGAGCATACATCTAACTGCTGCAAGACCTATTATTAAAAGCAAGAATCGATCATTAAAATTATCATTAAAAGCAAGACCTATATTTACAAGCAATCTTTCCCACCCCATGAGTCCTAAGGATTTTAATAGTGATGTGACTGATGACCCAGAGGATCTCCACAGCAGCACCTGGGCAGAGGCACACAAGCGGGGTCACAGGCACTGCAGAGCTTGGTCCTTGTTAGGCAGGAAAAGGAGAAGAAAGAAAGATCTCGGGCCTGCTGCTTTTGCCTGTCTTTGATCTTGCCCATAGCAGGGGAGCTCAGTTCCTACCAAACTTTCATCAACACTAGTAATATCTCATGAAAAAAAGTGAAAATTGTCTGCTTGTAAATTGTTGCAGTGAGTTCATCAGGATTTGCAAAATAAATTCTCTTGGTGTAGGCTACCAATTTCATTCCTGTATTCATTTATGAGGGATTGTGTCTTTCCAAAATAGAGTAAATTTTTGTGGAACAAATTTTTAATGCCAACCCTCTTGTGAATCAGAACCTTTATAATAACAATGAAAAGAAGGAAACTTTGCAGTCTTCTTAGTTCAGATGAGGAAGTTTGTGCCAATCTTGGTGATTCCTAAGAACCAAAATAACATTTCATAGACTACAGACTAGACATTTTGGATGTTTTGTAGCTAAGGTTCACCGGACAAAGATTGAATGTCTGCAGCCACGAGCGATGCCTGAACTTACTCAGGACCCAGACTGATCTAGGCAGTTACAGCTAGTATTCATAACAAGTTTTCACATGACTTAACTTGTTAAACAAATTATGCATAATATAATAGTTTCCAAAACACAGATTCAGTTATATTAAGACTGTAATTTCTGAGAAGCCCCATTGTTTTATTCTGAAGCTCAGTGTCCAAATGCATTTGAGCTAAAAAAGTAGCAGAGAAAAACATGGCTTCATCTCACACTTCCTGTGAGATGTGGTTTGGCTGCTCAGTTTGTGTCACTTTGGAATTGGACCCCCTTGTGAAGGTTCAGAGTCATGGGGCATGCTAAAATGCAACAATGATTTAGTTATGCATCATCCCATTTCTGGCACATCTGTTATACTGAGGAAACTGGAAACTGATGCCACACCATGGAATAACTGCAGGGTTCTGGATGTTCCCTTAAACTGAAGGATTATTTAGCCACTGCTGTAAGCTTTCTTGTCAGGTGTTCTCATGCTCTATCAAACACTAAGAAGAACAGATCCTTGGTGTTTTGTAGATCCTGTATTCTGATCTCATAGCAAAAATGTTTCTAAACTTGGTTTGGCTTCACAGAAATGTAAATTTTGATAAGGGGCCTGAAGAACAGATTGCAGGGTGAATGGCACTGTGTCACAGATGAAAGTATTAACACGGTGATGGTTTAGCAAGAAATCTAGATTTATTATTAACTAACAGCAATTTATCATTACAAAATAATTCAGAAATGTTGAAAAAAAGAAAAACAACTTATTTACAGATTCTAAAATAACAAGATTCACACTAACTTACTTAACAGTGCCTTAGTTTATACATATATACATGTGCATACACAAAACATACAAACACACACACATAAACAAAAGTATCTGGATCCAGTAGAATGAAGTACATACCCACACACCAATAAACAGAGAAAGAATGGGTGAAAGAGAAGCTAGCTCAAAGTAAAATTTCCCTCTCGAGTTTAGAGCAAATACTCGCAATGCCTTGGCATACCTCAACGGGCGATAATTGAGACTCGAGTGGGTGGACTTCGCCCTGGCCTTCCGTCAGCTCTGGCAGCAGATGACACCTTAAGGGTTTGGTACCTGAGAGGCGTCCCAGCTCAGGGGAGGTGCTGGTCACAGCCCCACTGCAATCCAGGAGAGCTCAAAGGGTCTCCCTGGTGGTCGCAGTTTATAGGGTCCAAGATAATTGACTTTTGTCAGATACCATCTGGTGCCTTCCAGCAGTTGCACAAGAACTTCATGAATGTGCAACTCTGTTATTGTTCCCATTTGACCACATCCCAGGCACAGGTGTGCCAGGCCCTTAGGAGATGATGGGCCGTTATAACCATTTCTGAGCAATCGGGAGGGGCAGGAGCCAGGCTCGTTAAGGGGGCCGTTATGAGTCCTTATCTCCACAGATTGGTGTTTAGCTTGGGGGATGTGGGTGGAATCACACCTAGCACCAAGCAGCCCAACAAGGAGGGGCGGGAAGAGGTGAGAATTGCACCACCACACACTGTTAAAATCCTGATGCAAGAAGAAAAGCTTCATGTCTGTACACACCTTACTTCACTGTAAGACTGATTTGAGTAGCTCCATTTAGTTTTCAGGGACTGCAATCAGTCCAGCTGTTGCTTTGGCTCTATTGAAGCAGACCTAGTCAGTGGAAAACACCTGCTCTGTTTTACAAGTTTGATCCAAACTCACCGGAGATTTCATGACAGTTATCATCCTTCTTGTTAGATCAGAACAATCTTCTGTGACACTATCAACATTCCATAGTTAGAGAGAAAACCAAGAAGAAAAAAATAATGCTATAAATCCATTCAGGCTGCAGAAAACAGTGACAGAACATGAATTTCTAAGAGGATGGTTTTGTGAGTGTCTTTTTTAAAAAAACCCTCCTTCTTTGTTATATAAACAGCTACATTTTGGTAATAATTTTTGCAATTATTTCCTTTCTTTCAACAGCAAATTCCACAGATTAAGGACTATGAAATATTCCTAATAACTCAGAGTGCAGGCAGATTGGCCATAAAATGATCTACAGGTGGCCATATAGGAAGGTGTCTACAGAGCTCTGGCAGATTAGTGGTGTCACTTAGGACTATCATAGTGCACAAGGTAAGGAAACCAATCCAGAGAAAGGTTCTTAATCTTGGGGGTTTTATGAGCAGCTCACTGCAAATTCTCAGAGTTAGTAATTTGGTTAGACACAAGGCAAATATATTGAGAGCTATCAGTATTTTCCCCTGACAGGGAAAGTACTTAGTTTTACCTTGCTGAGGTAAGCATTAACTATTTTCATTGTGAAATTAGTTTTTTGTCATGTCCCCTTGAAAGTATTCGTTGTTTTAACATCACTGTTAGTAACTTGATTTACTAGACTGTGCAAAAACAGGTTTCTGAAGGTAACATCCAGTGTTGAAAAGAATTGGAAAGAACATTCATAGAAATGCTACTTGTCTGCATCTGATCAAAAATACTTAAAAATCAGTAGACTGTGCCCAAAAGATTATATCTAGGTTACTTTATCACCTTTGCCTCATGACTGCTAATCTGATGTAGTCTAACCATACACATCAATCTTCACTGAAAGCTTACATAGGAAGTTTGTGATTTTATGGTTTTTTACACATGCTTAAACTTAGAGCTCTAGCGGTAAAATATGTGTTACTTCTCTGAGTCATATTTCTCAATTATTCTTTCTCATGATGACCTTTAAGAAAACATTAAATTATTAAAGGAGAATATGTTAGAAGATTGATGCAGATGAAATATCTTTTAGTGGTAAACTGCAGTTCCTTGAGCTGACTGTACTAGTGCTGTCTTAAATCTGAGTCTTGAAACTTGACCCCAGATATACAAAAAAGATATAATATGAAATATTATAATGGCTGATGTCTCCTAGGTACCTTATGATATATAGGACTGCCCTGACCTCTCTCAGGCATCCAGGATCCCTATATATATTATAAAGAGATTAGTAAATGTCATAAGGGAGCTCTCTCAGCTGGCCAGAAAGGATCCTGAGAAAATAAGTGCCTTACAGAAGGGTGACAATGATGGGGATGCTTGCCCAGCAAGCAGAAGTTCAATTTACTGTGCTGTGGTACAAGAAGGAAGAAAGGATTCATGGGACTGGAAAAGGAGAGGGCAGAGAATTCATGACACCTTCTCACAGGTAAAATTATGTGGGGAATATTTTATTTAAGAATTGAATAAAATAAGGAAGCAGTTGTGTGAACAGAAACAGACCCTCCTCTTATTATAATGCATCTTTGTTTCTGTTCTTGTTGCATCCCTTATTAAGCGAAGTAGAGAATTTGTTGACCCTTCTCCTTTTACTAGCAATGACTGGGGTTAGTTCTCTGGCTGAAAGAATAACTCATATAAAAGTTCATATGACCAAAAATCATATTTGTTATTTCTGGATAAATCATATAAATATTAGCTGTTCAATGAGAAGGAAAACCATCACTGCCTTCATGATCCATTTTTTAGAAAGTCAGCTCTGCTCAGCACTGTACTTTCTGTGGTTTTAAGCATGATCTGACAACAATCATGGGCTTGAATTCTGCAGAGCCTTAACTCTGGACTACAGACAGTCTCAGAGTCCATAATAGGCATGGGCACGCTCCAGCTGCTGAGCTAATGGCCCATCAAAATCTGGCCAGGTATAAGAACACACAGGACATATGGAAACTGGGTAGCTTCAAAGGAAACAGGAGCAAAATAAGAGTTCTGAGCAGTGCCATTTTTAATTTAAGTATCACAGAATCACAGAATCATCTAGGTTGGTAAAGACCTTGAAGATCATCCAGTCCAACCATTAACCTAGCACTGACAGATCCCAACTACACCATATCCCTCAGCGCTATGTCAACCCAACTCTTGAACACTTCCAGGGATGGGGACTCCACCACCTCCCTGGGCAGCCCATTCCAACGCCTAACAACCCGTTCTGGAAAGAAATGCTTCCTAATATCCAGTTTAAACCTTCCTTGGTGCAAGTTGAGGCCATTCCCTCTTGTCCTATCGCTTATTACTTGGTTAAAGAGACTCATCCCCAGTTCTCTGCAACCTCCTTTCAGGTAGTTGTAGAGGGTGATGAGGTCTCCCCTCAGCCTCCTCTCCTCCAGACTAAACAACCCCAGTTCCCTCAGCCGCTCCTCATAAGACCTGTCCTCCAGACCCTTCACCAACTTCATTGCCCTTCTTTGGACATGATCAAGTAATTCAATGTCCTTTTTTCCTGAACACAGTAATCAAGGTGCGGCCTCACCAGTGCCGAGTACAGGGGTAAGATCACTTCCCTGTCCCTGCTGGCCACGCTATTGCTGATACAAGCCAGGATGCCATTGGCCTTCTTGGCCACCTGGGCACACTGCTGGCTCATGTTCAGCCGGCTGTCAATCAGTACCCCCACGTCCCTCTCTGATCGGCAGCTCTCCAGCCACTCCTCCCCAAGCCTGTAGCGCTGCTGGGGGTTGTTGTGGCCAAAGTGCAGCACCCGGCATTTGGCCTTATTGAAGCTCATACAGTTGGCCTTAGCCCATCACTCCAGCCTGTTCAGGTCTCTCTGCAGAGCCTCCCTACCCTCAAGCTGATCAACACTCCTACGCAACTTGGTGTCATCTGCAAACTTACTGAAGGTGCACTCTGTCCCATTATCGAGAACATCAATGAAGATGTTAAACAGGAGTGGCTCCAAAACCGAGCCCTGGGGGACACCACTCATGACCGGCCTGGATTTAACTCCATTCACCACAACTCTTTGGGCCTGGCCATCCAGCCAGTTTTTTACCCAGCAAAGCATGTGCCCATCCAAGCCACGAGCACCAGTTTTGCCAGGAGAATGCTGTGGGAAATGGTGTCAAAGGCCTTACTAAAGACAAGGTAGACAACATCCACAGCCTTTCCCTCATCCAATAAGCAGGTCACCCTGTCATAGAAGGAGATCAGGTTTGTCAAGCAGGACCTGCCTTTCATAAACCCATGCTGACTGGGCCTGATCATCTGGCTGTCCCACGTGCGTTGTGTAATGGTACTCAGGATGAGGTGCTCCATCAGTTTCCCTTGTACCAAAGTCAAGCTGACAGGCCTGTAATTTCCCGGATCATCCTTCTGACCCTTCTTATATATGGGCATCACATTGGCCATTTTCCAATCTGTCTGGACCTCCCCAGTCAGTCAGGACTGCTGGTAAATGATGGAAAGCAGCTTGGCGAGCACCCCAGCCAGCTCCTTCAGCACCCTCGGGTGTATCTCACTTTGTAGTATCTTAGATCTTTGTAGTATCTTTGTAAGTATCTTAGACTCACTTTGATATCTAAAACCTTGAATAGAACTTGCCCAAATTTATCGGATTTGGTCAGACACCAAACCTTTTTGTTTTGCTGCTTCTGAGTAAAAATTAATAAAGCAAAATCTGACCTAAAAGAACCAATAAATCTGAGTGTGGAATGTTAGTTGCAAGATTATTTCTTGTGGACATCTTTGAGGCTATTTCAGGTTGAGATTTTGTTCAAGTAGAGCAAGAATCTAATTTAAATACTATTGTAGTTTAAAGCTTTCATATGAATTGTCATATATAGATTAATTGTTGACTTCAAGATTACCATATTAAAAACAGATAGATAATTTAAGTTTTAGTTTCCCTTAAGGAGATTTTTTTAGTTAATGAAATAATGTTTAGAAAATGCTATAGCTAATAGAAAACAAAATTGACAAAGAAATTAGTTCAAGATATTCTGAACTATTGCTTTCCTTTAAAGGAAAACTGCTGCTCTTTTTCAGTCCTTTTGGTTTATGTGGTGCTATGTTTATATATCGACTTCATATTCAAAAAGAATTCAAGAAATATATGCAGGGGGCAGAGGAATTTTTTCTGAACATTCACAATTTCCTTCAGTACGTATAAGAGGATGCACTAAACAGAAAAGTTCAGTTTGTATTCAGTGATTCTTCTTTATCTTCCTTCTATTAAACCCTTGCCATCCAGAGATTGGCATTGTTTGATGTTAAATCAGGAAATAAGAAATAAATACAGCTTTATTAATTTTATAAAGGAAAGAATCTGGCTTCCTAACTCAGAATTAAATTCAACCTATACATATTTAGTAGAAAATAATTATGTTATCTCTATTTTATTTAGTTTACCTTCCTCACAGGGATGGATACAAAAAATGAAATTGCTGAATTAAATATTATTGTTACAATGAACAAATAGCTATTATGGAATATTTAACTCAATTAACTAGAAACAGAATCCATAATACATATCTCTGGAAATTAATACAGCAACATATTTACTAGTGATTACTCTCATAGTTTGACTAAATTGCATATCTAGCAAACAAAAAATCAATTTTTTTTTATAACATGCATAAAATTTATTAACAATAAGCAGACTCAGTCTGACTGTGATGCAAATATGTAATTCTCAAAGAAATACTATTTACACAATTTACCCCTCAAAATACCATCTATCTGATTTAAGACTTCATTATATTTAATTAATATGCATAATTATTTAATTTTAATTAATTCTCTTTGAAATTGCAACTCAATAAAAGTAGATATTGATACCATGACACACAGACAGTTCATTTTATCTTAAATATGAATATTCTTATGCTTGCAATAATAATTATTTTTTCTATTTGGGTATGCTGTCTTGTCCAAAGAACACTTCAAATATTCAGCTTTCTTCTTTTTAAGGAAGTGGTTCTACTCAGCTAGTAAAAAGCAACATGGATTAATCCAACAAATTATTAAATAAGCAAACTGTGGCATCACTGAGGATTTTGGGAAGCTCAAATGAAATGAAAAACACAAAATAAAATAATTGGATAAAACCAAAATAGACATGAGGACTGATACATATTTTTAATCACTCAAACGCGGTTTTATCAAAGGTGTGATATTGATGCAGTTTAGTAAAAATAAAAAACTTTAACAGCTTCTCTGGATTTGCAGCTTTATAAACAATCTTAAGCTAGTCAGCAATATTCTTTTTCAAACACAATTTAGGAATGACACTTTACTCTTCATTGGTTTACTTCATTATCCAAAAAATAAGCTCTTAAGACATTTTTAATTAGAATTTATTTTTTCGATCTATCCTCTCCTTATCTATTACAAGGTTAGAAATTTCACAGACAGTATTCCAAACAGTGTCAGTAGGAATGGTGTAAACATTTTAGCAAATATATTTCGCACATTAATGATGAAATATTTGGCTTTTGCGATGTTTAGGACTGTGATACAGGAAAGTTACATTGAAGATCAGTTAAGCTTTTACCCAAAGCCTCTCACATTTCCATACAGGGCAGAATTTCTTTTAGACATCTCAGGATTTTGAAATGTGATTTTTTCTAATAGATATTGCATTTGACACAGTGATTTTAATACCACCCTATGTAATCTCCAGGGAAGGCCAGACATATCTTAATCATGACAATTATCTTGTCTCAGAACTGATAGTTTGATTACATGATACTATTCTTGTGTTGCATGCAAAGGCAAGGGACAACTCCTCTTTAACAAAAAAACCCCACACATCATTCCTTTGCAATATTATTCAAAACAGACAAGTAATTTTATCCAGGACATTCTATTCTGTTGTTCTCACGAGCTTAACTTGAAATAATTGAACTTTTGCACAGATTAAGTTGGATTTGCAGGGGTGATGACAGCACCTTACTCCTGTTGATTAATCTCTCAGACACATTCATACATGATAAACTGTACCAAATAATGTTGGTTACTGCTCAGGAGCATTAACTACAGAGTTCTATCCCAAAAAAGACTGCTAAAAGTTAGAAGGAAGTCTGTAAATGGCAGTTTGATGAGCAGAAAGACATATTGTTCAAAGCCTTATGGTGTCCACTAATGGCACCTTAAACAGTAATTTCTTGATAAAGCCAATAGACAATGTACTGCTCCAGTGAACTGGTACAGCTATTATTTGATCTGAATAAATTCATGCAGACTGAATTAGTCCTTTGCAAGAAAGTAAAGCTATACAGATAGACTGCTTATAAAATAAATTTGCCTGTAGTAAAGTCATGAGCAACCTGATCTAGCTTCAAAGCTGGATCTATATTCAGAGTTGATCTTTCTTTGACTGGGATATTGAATTAGATGACCTCCAGACATCCCTTTCAGCCTACCTTATTTAAATTCATGAAGTCAGAAAGTAAATGTAAACTGAAGGAAACATAGATACATATGTTCATACAGATATTTAGGAAATTCAAGGACAGGAATGAATGATGAAGAAAAAAGATCAGAAGAGTAAAAGAATGATATCTGCACTCTTCATGCCATGTGATCTTCCAGAAATTAAAACTACACTATGCCATGTTTTTCTAGCTGAGACCTGCGCAGCAGAGTGCAGTGAGAGCAAGCTACATGCACTCCTAGATTCCTGTTTTGCCTCCTCTCTCTCCCTATGCCAATTTTGAAGCTTTGTAGCATCAGGGGACATCCTGTAAAGTTTGGTGGTAGAAGGCAGCCATTCCAAACCCTCTGAATCCATTTGCTTTTCCTGTCAAGCAAATACAGCAAAAATTCCTCCAAGTTCAGGGCTGTTTCTAACTGCAGAAAAGCAAGATACACCACAGAAATATTGATGAAGGCTTCTATTCAGAAACCAGTTTGTATTTGCTTAAGATCCATTTCAGCCTGCCATAAACCATAAAGATTTGCAACTGGAAGAGGTGATCTTCCTGTTAGAAAAATTGCGTACCATAAATTGTTTTCATCACAAAAATGCTATATAGTTTCAAACAATAGTACAAAAACTACAATGTGCCCATCCAGGACAAAAGTGAGCAAGGAATACAAGTGCTCTAATACTTCATTTCAAATATCAACATCCAGTGGATTGCTGGTCACTTTACCTCTATTATTACTCCTACTTTGTGTCAGTGGGATTACTGACACAGTGAAGTACTATCCATGCACTGTCTAGCCCTCTCCAGAGCACAAAATAAAAGCTTTCCTCTGTGACTGATGTCAATAACGACCAAGAATAATTCCAGTCTTTTGAACTGCATTCCTCTGTGGAATGAACACTACCCCAAAGAAAAAAGGAGGACACAGAGACAGAAGGAAAAGTTAAATTCCCCTCTCAAAAGCAATGATTTTGATTGTTAACATTCTTCCTTCCCTGGAGCTATTTTGCCTCTGGCAATTCTTTCGGTCTCAGTCTTCTATGCTTTCTTCTCCTCTCTCCTCCCTGTATTCATTACTGCTGTTTATTTGAGATTCAGTAAAGCCCTTACTTATCTACAGAATCCCAGAACATGTGAATGAAACTTAAAATCTTTTCAACTTACTTTCTCATCCTATTTTCCTAGTGCTGCTTTCAAAACTTTCATTAGAACAGGGTCTGATGAGAGGATCTCAAGATAACCAAGATTAGTCTGATTTACTTTACAATTCTATCCTCATTTTTAAAATTCTACCTGTAAGTATACAGGTAAGATATTCAGTGAGAAACTAAATATTCTAAACACTATTATTCATACTTAGATGTATCAATTTAAAACAACAACAACAACAAAACCTACCCACAAGGTGGATTCTCTGAGTATGGTGTCAAATGTTGTCTGGTAAGAGTTCCAGTAACAGAAAACATGTCTCCATGCTCTTACTGAACTACAAGAACATAATATTTAGCAATAGTGAGTATGAAAAGACAGCAATATATTCTTTTTTGGATGATGACATTGGGATATGAAGCAATTTTTAACAATCAACAATTTTATATGCCAGAAAATCACTGTGTTTTTTTAAAAAAAAGTTTAAAGACATGTGAACGGTAAAAATTATTAACAATTAATCATGATTCATAAAGCTCATGAAAATTTGTTATTTAATTGAAGAACAAAAAAGAAATTGACAGTGCTAGAGCCTGAAGTCTCTTATTTATGAATGCATATTAACACTGTCAGGCTGGCAGGAATAAGTTATAGCTGAGGAAAATAAGAGGAAGTCATTCATTAGAAAGGTTAAGCAACATGCAGAGCACTGTCTGTGTATATAGCCAATGCTGTCAACATTAATTGCAAAGACTGTGATAGCGAAACTGCTTAATAAAATGTTCACTTCTCAAATATGCAGTGCACTTTCAGATCACTCTCTGTTCTGCCTCAAAATAAATTCTGCAATATACATATGGGTAAACCCAGAGATAGCTGGAGATACTCTGGGTCTCCCACTATCAATCAGGAGAAATTAAAGGTCTGTATGTAGTTGCAGGGCTACAATCTTATTGGGATCCGAGAGATGTCATGGGATAGCTCACACAACTGGAGTGCTCCAATGGCTGAATACTGGCTGTTCAGGAAGGAAAGGTCAGGACAGCAATGAGAGGGAGTATCCCTTGTCATGAAGAAGCAGTGGCAATCATGGAGATCTGCCTTGGGATGGATGATGAGCCAGTTGAGAGCTTATGGATCAGTATTAGAGGGCAGACCAACATGTGTTGATGTTGTGTTGGATATCTGCTATGGACCACCTGATCAAGATAAAGAAGCAGATGAGGCCTTCCTCAGATAACTGGAAGAAGTCTCATGTTCACAGACCCTGGTCCTTCTGGAGGACTCAAACCAGCCAAATATCAACTAGGGGTTCAACACAGCAGGGAACAAGTGGTTCAGGGCATTTCTGGAATACATTGATGACAACTTCCTAACAGAAGTGATCAAGGAGCCAACAAAGGAAGGCAGTCTGCTGGATCTCATACTTAAAAAGAACAACTTGTTGGGAATGTGACAGCTGGGGACAGACTTGGTTACAGTGGCCATAAGATGGGGAGTTCAGGATTCTGAGAGGAAGGAGAAGGGCAAAAAGCAGGCTCAAAACCCTGGACTTCAGAAGAACGAGTTCAGGAACCTCCTCTAAAGAATCCCCTGAGACATGGTCCAGGAGAGGAGGCCAGGTGAGCTAGTTTGATTTTGAAGAATCAGCTTCTCCATGATCAAGAATAGTTTATACCCTTTTGCAAGAAATTAAGCAAACACAGCTGGAGGTTTATATGCATGAACAAGGAGCTCCTGATAAAACACAAACATGTAAAGAAACCTATCAGAAGTAGAGCCAGGGACAGGTGACCCAGGAGGAATACAGAAACACTCTCCAAGTATGTAAGGATGGGGTTAGGTAAGTGTCACATCCCAATTTGTTGGGACGACAACTCAGATTCACTGATTCCCAGGTCAGGTTTAAGGTGAAATGACACCAAGGAATCTTCAATTCACAAAACTTAATCTTTATTCGCTTACAAAGATATTGCAATGAAACTTTGTCAGTAATCTTTGTAACCTCTGCAACAGGCATTAAACGTACACTGACTAGTGGCAGATCTTATAACATACCCTGTGTTACGGAGGCTCCCAAATGAGCAACCAACCACCAAAAATAAAAAAAATTAATTATTAACACAGTTAACTAGCTCTCTGTAAATTACAGGTTCGAATGTCTGTGAGAGGAGATCAGAACAACTTTCTAGGGTTTAAGGGCAACCCAAAACGCATAACAAAGAACTCTATGGGGTTTAACAGCAACCCAAAACACAGAACAAAGCCCCATTCCCCAGGGTTTAACGGCAACCCAAAACGCTTTATCACTCACCTGACAAGTGAGGGCTCTCAACCTCGAGGACCTGCTCAGGGCAGAGTTCCGACCCAAGGCACCTCGAGGAATTTCCTTGGGCAGCATCCTGACCCAAGGGGAGAGTCCTCAACCACAGTGTGCTGCTCCAGGGGACAAGCTCAAAATGGCTCCCCCAGGGGACTCCATTTATAACCAGGCTGAATCTGACCTGTAGTCAATAGCGGCTACCATTGGCCAAAGGCCCCAATTACCGCGAAGCCCTGAGAACAAAGACAGCCAGAGGTTGACACACTTCAGCAGCCAAGAAGCTCTGCTTTCATTGGGCGGATGCACCTGCCACACCCTGATAAGCCTTAAACGTGCCCCAACAAGCCTTAAACATGCTCTAACAAGCCTTGCCTTATATGACGGGATACAGAATAAGGATGGAAGAGAAAAGGGGAAAAAGAACAAGAAAGACAAAAAGGAAGATTTCACTAGTGCTGGTTCCATTGTTGGTCCAGCCAGCCTAGGGGTCCAGTTCCAGAGTGGCACAGCCACCCAGGGCTTTGACTTGTGACCTTTTATAATTTCTTGCCCCTCCTCCAGGTGGGCACTTGGACTCATTAGGCTAATTAGGCATCATGCACAGTTTGCGCTTCTAAAATTCTCCTTGCTTTTGGTACATGCGCAGTTTGTACCTTCAGATTCTTCTGAAAATGAGTCAGTGGGCTTAGGGATTGTTGGGGAGTTATTTTCCCCTCCCTGTTGGTGTGGCCATTGTTTGACCTTTCCTTTTCACACATGCATTGTGAAAATGGCTTCTCTATTGGGTCTTCACAGAGTCGCTCAAGATAAAGAAGTTCAGCCTCTGAAAATTGTAGTCCCACCTCCACAGAACACGATCCTCTTGCCACACCTCCCTGCCATTAACTACACAGCCCTGGGGTTTCCATAGAAACCATTTCCTTTGCCAAAGTTCTTTATTGGATGTTTGAGACATTAATTATGATTTCATTGGACTGTCACAGTAAGCAAAAGCCCCTCTGGAGTTGAATCTGACAAGGGACGTGAGGGACAACAAGAAGGGCTTTGACAAGTACATCAGCAGCTAAGGATGAAGGAAAAATTCATTTCACCACTGAAAGGGGCAAGGGACCTGATGACAAAGGACATGGAAAGGACTGATGCACTGAATTCCTTCTCCTCAGTCTTTAGTGGAAATATTGACTACATCAATCCCAGGTCCCTGAGACCAGGGGAAAGTCTTGAGCGGGGAAGAGTTACCCTCAGTGGAGGACTATCAGATTAAGGAACATGTAAACAAACTGGAGGTACACAAATCCATAGGACCTGATGGGAATTACCCACAAGCACTGATTGAGCTGAATGATGTCATTGTGAGGCCACTCACAATTACTTTTATAAGGTCACAGTGACTAGAGGACATTCCTGAGTACTGGAAGAAAGCAAACATCACTCCCATTTTCAAGAAGGGCAAGAAGAAGAATCTGGGGAACTTCAGGCTGGTCACCCTCAATTTAATCCAAGTGGGGGCGATGAAGACACTAATCCTGGAAACCATTTCCAAGTTTATTCAGGACAGCAAGGTGTTTGGGAGTAGTCAACATAGATTTACAAAGAGGAAATCATGCCTGATCAACCTGATAACCTTCTATGGTGAGATGACTGATTTAGTGGACAAGTGGAGAGCAGAAGATTTCATTTATCTTGACTATGAGAATATCTTTGACACTCTCTGCCATAAGAACCTCATACACAAGCTGATAAAATATGAGTGAGACAACTTGACAGTGAGATAGCTGGAAAACTGCCTGAACTTCTAGGCTCAAAGGGTTGTGATCTGGGGCGTGAAGTCCGGATGGAGGGCAGTAACTAGCTGTGTACCAAGGGGCAGATACTGTGGACAGTACTGTTTAATATCTTCATTAACGACATACAGAATGTGTCTGATGAGACAAAGTACACCCACAGCAGGCTGGCAAACAATACTAAGCTAGCAGGAGGAGTTGATACCGGATGGCTATGCTGCCATTCAGAGGGACCTGGAGAAATGTATCAACAGGAATCTCTAAAATTCAACAAAGGGAAATGTCAAGTCCTGTCCCTGGAGAGAAATAATCTCATGCACCAGTATGTGCTTGGGACAATCAGCTGGGAAATAGCTTTGCAAAAATGCCATGAGGGTCCCCGTGGACACCAAGTTATCCATGAGACAGCAATGTGCCTTTGTTGCATGGAAGGCCAGCGATCTCCTGGACTACATTAGACAGAATATGACTGGCAGGTCAAGGGAGGTGATCCTTCCCCTCTGCTCAGCCCTCGTGAGACCCGTCTGGAGTACTGTGTGTAGTGCTGGGCTCCCCAGTAATAAACAGACATGGACACACTGAGGCAGTGGAGCATCTTTCATATGATGAAAGGCTGAGAGAATTGAGACTTCCTGGAGGGGAGAAGGTTTAGGAAATCCTTTCAGTGTATATAAATACCTGATGGGTGCTAGAGAGAGAGGTGTAAATAAGATGGAGCCGGATAGCAAGACGCTTCTCAGTGGTGTCCAGTGACAGGACAAGAGACAATGGGCACAAGTTGAAATACAGAAAATGTCAATTAATTATAAGGGAGATTTTTTTTTTTTTTTTTTTTTTTTTTACTGTGAAGGTTGTCAAACACAAGGATAAGGTTGTCCAGAGAGCTTGTGGAGTTTCCATCTTTGGAGGCATTCAAAACTGGACAGGACACGTACCTGAGGAACCTGCTCTAGGTAACTGCTTTAAGCAGGAGTTTGGACTCGACTATCTCTACAGGTGACAGTCAGCCACAGTCATCCTCTGATTCTGTGTCTCTAGAAATGATACATTTTGACAGTGAAAATGCCAGGTGTCAGGATCAGATTCTAAAAAGAGCAATTTGTGACATTGTAAATACAGAAATGGCTGTGGTTCAGTAATGGATGCAATCAAATTATTCTCTCACCTGGATTAGCTCACAGGTGTTAAAAGTAGCTGTAAATCCTCTCCCTGGATTAAAATTAAAAGTACAATTTTGCCCATAGGTTACATGGGAGACAATACAGAATCCAATAAATCAGAAAAGAAGATCTTCTTGCTAATATGCCATGTAGGTGGCCTGCAATATTGCCAGAGTATGTAGTTCAACCTTCTGTAGATTTGCTTTTGCCAACTGTAACTCACTGGCTGGTATTTTATATCTAATATTTACCTTGATATTTTTGCATAGGCTTAGCTAGTATTTTCCCTGCTATATCAGCACATCATAAGAAGCAATTCAGTGGTGGGAATGGCAGAAGTTTTGGTATTTGGCAATTACACAAAGAGGTTGGACTAATATATTTGCAGGAATTCTGTACTGACAGAATTAAATGTATTAAAAGTTTGCAGCAAAGGGGGAGGCAATTCTGAGTTAGGAGCCATTTCAGTGCCCTCATAGAGCTTGCCAAGGGAATGTGAACTGCAGGCATTAATCCTGGGGAAGCTAATAGGCACCTTGAAGGCTGGCCAGGTTACCCTGCATAAGTGTTGCCTTGAAAGAAGCAGAATGCTACATGAGGTATCTTTGCCTGAAGCTTCTGCTCACGGAATGTCACAGGAGGAATAAAAAGATGTTTCTACTAAATCATGGGGCAGGCACCAACTACAGAATTTTTCAGATGGACCACACACACAAAACCCAGCAACCAAATGTTTTGTTTTATCTGAAGCTTACCCTGGCAGCCAAGGTGTTTCTTCCCTATTTCTTTCTCAGGAAGCAGAACTATAAAAAGATTTTTGAGTATTTGAATACTAATTCTGCCAGCTGTGAAAATGGAGAATAGGAATACTGTGCTGAATATGGCCATAGGCCTGATCTCAAATAACCCGGCATCCTTTGGCATTTTCCTTCAGAAAATAGGATCCTCAGGTTCATCTCCACTTCTATAAAAGAATCTGAGGAGACACAGGGAACTTCAATGAATGAGCATGCAAAAGGTTTTTATGCTTTCCTGATGTTTTACTCTTTATCTCCAGTCAATATAGGTTGTCCTGATAAAATTGCGAGTATCAGGAACATTTCTGAGAAATAGGGATTTTTTAGCTTACTCTGATCTGGGATGAATCCTTCATAGTAATTTTTCCTGCTAAAGTTTTCAGTTGCAATATTTTGTTAGTCCTGTAACACAAAACATAAAATGTACATGTGTGATTAGTTGATATCACACACATTTGTGCAATGTCAGTTTAGAATGTGAATAGTTGAAATTGATTCCTATAATTTAATGTGAAATATTCATGAATGTAGGCATTACCCTACAGCTGACCCATGTCAGTTTTGGTGACATGGGTATTTGTCATGTTGTTCCTTTCCTTCTTTACTCTGACTCTGTTATTCCTTCAATACAATTGTTCATTTTCTTCCTAACATTAAATCACATTTAGATTTACTGACCTTTTTTTAAATTAACACCTGGATGGAAGATAAACTAACTTCTGTTGATCAGATGGGAACAGCAGAATGTGAATTAGCTTTATTAGCTTTACAGCTAACTTTGGGTGACACCATTTAGCATAACGTATAGTGATAAACAAAATGTCATTGATGTCTTAATTGTCTATACCATCCCTGGTTTCATAAGATTATTATATCTTCCTTTATGTTCTGCCTCATTTATACATAGAACTAATAATCTACCACATGTTTTTGTAGATACAGTATCTGCTGGCAATATAAGTGGGGAAAATTGTAGCAGACAGCAATATTTAATCAAAAGTAAGATTCAGCTATTGTAATTATAACTGAGGATTCATAGAGTTAAAATACAGCCCTGGGAAACAGCATTATTTTTTTGCCAATTTGCATGGAAAAGAAATTCTGGAGGACCTCGTCTGTGTCACATTCCCTATTGGTAAGAGATAAATGCACAAGTTCGAATACTAACACCTCTTATTGTTAAATTTAAAGTCAGAGGTTTATAATTCTTCTCTCTCCCCTTCAATTCATTGATGTATCCAGTGGGAAACAATAATTCTAAGAGTTTATAACTTGAGTCTGCAAACCTTTTCTAGTGCTGCTGTAAATCTTATGTGTCCTGATTTCCATTTTCATTGAAATCTAATGTGCAAGAATAATTACTGTTTGTCTGTCATAAAAGACATGGATAATTTTGTTGTATATAAGTACTGCTGGTACTATATGTACATCTGGATTCAGATAGGTTCCTAGGATCAGAGAGGTGGTGCAATTTTGAATGCCTCTCCTACTGAGTTTTCTTTAATACTTTTTTTTTTTTTCAGATTGTTGGTCTTTATTTTCTCTTTTGTTTCATTATTTAACTGTAACAGCCTCTATCTTTGCACTGGAACAGGTTCTCCAATTAATATTGCATTTAAAAATCAGTCATCTTGTTGCTGCAGAAATAATGCAATTGTACATAGATGAACATACGGTAAGTGCAAAAAGATAATTTTTTTCTTGTATCATTCTGATTTTTTAATTTTGTCTAAGACAAATAAATAATTTATATACACACATGCACACACACAGCAACAGCACTCAGTAGCAAAAACTGAGGAAGGGATAGCTCATAAAGACACACACAGATGCAAGACAGATATAAAGCATAGACAAAAGGATATATACTTACTTTAGTCCCCAAAATAATGAAAGTGCCACAGGATTAGCATTTTAAAGATATGAGGGGAAAGGAAGTAGCAAAAATCTGACAGAGATAGTCTATCAAGTTGCTGATGTTTTAAACCTCATTTATACATAGAACTAATAATCTACCACATGTTTTTGTAGTTGTTTGTACATCTGTACTGTTTATGCCTCCCTCACAGTCGGCATCTGTTCTACCTGTTAGCTTCCAGCTCAACAACCTTCAGGCTATCCTGAGGGTGAGTTCTTTCAAAATACTGTAAGATTTTTCTGCATCTTACCCACTTATCTTTTCTAGCACAGACTTCAAATCTTGAAAAAAATTGCAAAATTGGTTTTGTATCCTATAACTACAACAAGGTAGAATATTATTTTTTTCAAAAATATTATATTCCACAAAAAATTCAGCACTATTTATCCACCAGTGAGTGTTTTCTGCAAAACTTATTTTTGACAATGGAGAGTATTTCAGTAGTATGTTTTCCAGATGTTTCTGTCCAGTATCTATCAATAATTATTTTATTTTCTAGGTAACACATGCTGCAATCATCTTATCCCCTCCTCACGTGTACCAGGAAGCAATAACCTAACAGTCAGCATCAGCTGTTCCATTTTATAGTTTTTTAATCATCAGTGTTTGTTAATTCTTGACAAATTAGTCTCCAGACTTTCACTTAACCATCATTTCTTGTACCCGGAAGAATGAACTCAGGTGTTTTCCTGCACTCCTGATCTCCAATTTGCCCACCTCTAGGGAACTTTGGAGGAAGGCTGCATCCTTGTGATATTTACAGGATCTAAGAGGAAGGTAGGTCAAGGTTCTCAGAATCCTTGTTTTAGGCTCTGTGCAGGATCAGGCGTGCAACAGGTCATGTTTGGTTCATAATTGTGCTAGAAGTACAACATCTAAATAAACCTACAGAGAATTGCTCAATTCTGCTGGTCTCCAAAACTAAAGGATACACAGACTTTTTGCAGTTCTACATGTTGAACATTGATGTTTTTCCATAGCTTCATTCTTAAAAATTTATATGGTACCCAAATTTGAGTTGTTTCTCTCTTTCTGCATAATTTTTGTGACATCTCATTTTGACAGGAACATTTTGGTTACTATTGTCCATTTTGCTAGTAAGAAGCCAATAAGCAAGACCAGACATCACAGAACATTTTCAATTAGCTAATTAGCTAACCTCCCTTCACAACCAGTTTTAGCCAAATATTTGTAGGAAAACCTAAATATAAATACCAAATATGAGAGAGAAGAAAGTACCTGCTGTTCTGCAGACATTCAAAAAGGCCAATATAAGGATTAATTAAATAGCCTGGATAATAATAACAGCAAGTTGTGAGAGAGTTTCTACAGTCTCAAGAGACAAAATTTCCAGCACCACAAGTTAGGAGCGATGATGAAATTCAGGCAGAGGCTAAAATACGCTTGCAGCTAAAGGAAAGATTGGCTTGCTGGTATTTCTTTGCCATTATAAGCATGATGAGACTGAGTATATATTCAAACTACAACAAGCCAAAAAGCCATAAAGATTAAAAGTGATTGGGTAGGAAGGACATATTAAATAAAAATTAAATTAAATATCCATTAGTTATTTGCACTTAATTCTCTCCAGTGAGTATATTAAACAGTTTTCCTGGTTTTTTAAGAGCATACAAATTTGAAAAAAAGTCTTAAAGTAAAAACTCCAAAGTCTGTTCTCTATGTTTATAGTAGAAACTGAGAGAAATTAAACTTAACACATATTGAGAAAGAGTCAGTCGAGACATTGTGTTAAACTTTCTAAAATTAAGGATAATGGCCTGGATATCTCATTGCTAGCATGTGGTGGCTGAGAAGGCTGTGGGATCTCCCTTGGTATAAAACTTTAAGAACAGTTCCTCACAAGCTGCCTCTGTCTTAAAATAAGGGAACAGACTAGCGATACTCTGAAGTATTTCCAGCCAAAGTTTTCCTGTGTCATACACTATACTTCACCATACAACTCTCAGAAAATGTACATTAGTCACTGCTAAAATGCAAAGAAACTCATGTCACCTTCAGTTTCAGGTAAAGTGCTTAGGTATAATGAGTAAAGAGATAAGAGAAAGTTGGAAATTTAGGCAGATAGGTAAAGAGATAATAAACCAAAGGAAGACAAACAAATCATATTTACATTTGAGTAAGTTATCCTAATAAGCACCTGTAAATCATATACATGTATGTGCATAAAATAATTTTTAAAGATAGGTTAAGTAATTTAAACTGTCTTTAAAAAAAGAAGAATTACCTCTTGTTAAAATGCAACCTAAGCCAAGTAAGTTACATAAAATTATATTCTCCTTTTTATTTTGGAAGTCTAGTACCAAGTCTAGTACCAAAGCCTTATAATTCCTAAATTTTATTTATGTATATCACTGTATTGTTGGAGCTGGGGTTTGAGGGTTTGTTTCTATTTAAGGTTTTCCCCAGCATAAACATCTCTATATTATCAAACATAGCATAGTAACCTAAAATGGGGACATTTATGCTACCATCAATCACTTTATTCTTTATCTCAAAACTTCTGGATGTGTTGTTCAGGTTAAAAAAGGGTGTCTCTGGAAGTTGAGAAAGGGCTAATTACTAAATACTTCTGAGGGATAAAAAACTTTATCTTCATTTTCTGACATCATCAGAGATTATAGAATGAGTAACATGAAAAAAGAAACTATTAGATCATTTGTCCATCTTCTACTGGGGTCAGGGATTGAACATGTAATGGGTATCTTGGCAGACTACATTTGAATAAACCACGGTCTAGGTTTTCTTTTGTTGTCCTTGAGAATTCAGTTGAAAGGCTACTGGTGCTCATTGTCAAGAATTTACTTCTATTCCTTAAATATTTTCCCGTTTAAAAAATAGTCTTAGTCATGTCTTGTTATATTCCCTTTTGTATATTTTGCTAAATATTTTCTCTCCTTTGCTACTTTTTTATGCACACGAGGTATGTATAGACTGTTATCATCTGCTATTGCACTATTGCTGGAAGTGTGAGCTGCGAACGAGGGCAGCGGTGACTCAGAGTGGGCGGAGACTGGAATGACGACGCCCAACAGCCCTCATGCACAAGAGCATCCTCCAGGGAGCGCGAGCGACCAGGACAGGTGAACAGGCCGTGGCGTGTCAGTTTGCACGTGGCGCATCAGTTTGCACGGCAGTTTGCACAGGCAGGGCGTGCAGGTAAGGTGTGTGGACAGGGCAGTCCCTCTCCTGGCTCAAGAGCTTATTTTAGCTAGTAGTCATCTCATTGTCCTCCACGAGTAGACTGAACCATGGTCTCCTCTCGGGTCAAAACCAGCACCAGAAAGAACATGGTGACCCAGATGGAGCTGCCACACAAACATGCAGCGGTCCAGGTCCCAACCTGCAGGGAGTGCCTGAGCCTGTCAGTCCTGCTGGAGGGCACCAGTGATAACACCTGTGTGCGCTGTGATCAGCTGGATGACCTGCTCAGCCTGGTGGCGGAACTCAAAGAAGAGGTTAAAAGGTTAAGAAGTATTAGGGAGTGTGAAAGGGAAATTGATTGGTGGAGTAGCACCTCTGAAGAAAAAGGAGTAAATGGAAGCTCCAAAAGAGACAGGCAATCCCTCACCATCTTGCTACCAAGCAGAAGGAGGGGACCTAAGAGATGGGGGAGACTGGAAACAGGTCCCTGCTCAGGGAGCCAGGAAAATACCCTCCCGACCTCCCTCACCTTCCATGGTGCCCCTTCACAACAGATATGGGGCCCTGGAACTTGTGAATAAAGCAGAGAAGGATGAAGAAAATGAGTCAATCAAGGAGGAAGATGAAGGTCCACCAAGGCTGGGTTGCTCTAGAGCAGGTATTAAAATCAGTTCTAAAAAGCACCCCAGAAGGGTCATTGTAGTGGGTGACTCCATTCTGAGGGGTGTCAAAGGCCCAATGCGCAGACCGGACCTGCTTCATAGGGAAGTCTGCTGCCTTCCTGGGGCCTGGGTAAAGGACCTCGCAGTAAAACTCCCCAAACTAGTGAGACCTAAGGACTACTACCCTCTCTTAGTTTTTCAGGTAGGTAGTGACGATATTACCAGGAGAAGTCCTAAATCAATGAAGAGAGATTTCAGGGCCTTGGGGAAACTGGTTAAGGGGTCGAGGGCACAAATAGTGTTCTCTTCCATCCCCTCAGTTGCAGGGATGGACGAGGAAGATTACAGGAGAAGTCAACAGATGAAATTGTGGCTCTGAGACTGGTGTTACTGGCAGGGTTTTGGATTTTTCAATCACAGGTTAGTATATAGGACGCCAGACCTTTTGGCATCAGATGGGATGCATCTGTCCCAGAGAGGGAAAAGGATCTTGGGGCAGGAGTTAGCTGAGCTCATTGAGAGAGCTTTAAACTAGATTTGAAGGGGGAAGGGGACAAAACTGGAACTCCCAGACATAAGACCCAGGGTAGTTACCAGAGTTTGTGGGCTGGTGTGCCAGCGATGACCCTCACCCTGCCATCTCAGTGGAGGCAAGGGATGGAGACATGCAGCACAACAAAGATGCAAGGGATATGGATGGATCAGTAACCATGGTAACACCTGTGAAAGGTCAGGCTGGAATTAGGACCTCTAAATGCAGAAAGGTGCTGGGGACATCAGCCCATCTATAGCAATGCACACAGCATGGGTAACAAACAGGAGAAGCTTGAAGCCATGATGAAACAGGAAAATTATGATGTAGTGGCTCTTACAGAGACATGGTGGGATGTCTGCCATGACTGGAGTGTGACAGTTGATGGCTACAAGCTCTTTAGGAGGGATAGACAGGGAAGGAGAGGCGGTGGGGTGGTGCTGTATGTTAGGGACCGCTATGATTGCTTTGAGCACAAGTATAGTGAAGACAGGGTGGAGTATCTCTGCGTTAGAATCAGGGGGAAGGCCAACAGGGTAGAGGTGGTAGTGGGAGTCTATTATAGGCCACCCAACCAGGACAGAGAGGTGGATGAAATATTCTATAGGTACTTAGGAGAAATCTTACAATCACTTGCCCTTGTTCTTGTGGGAGACTTTAACTTCCCAGACATCTGCTGGAAATACAACACAGCAGAGAGGGACCAGTCCTGGAGATTCCTGGAACACGTGGAAGAAGACTTCCTGACACAGCTGGTAAGTGAACTGAACAGAGAAAGTGCCCTGCTGGACCTCCTCTTTGTGAACAGAGAAGGACTGGTGGATGTTGTGGTGGTTGGAGGCTGACTAGGGCACAGTGATCATGAAATAATAGAGTTCTCTAGTCTTAGAGAAGCCAGGAGATGGGGCAGCAGAACTGCCATCCTGGACTTTCAAAGGGCTGACTTTGATTGTTGAGGCAACTGCTTGACAGAATCCCTTGGGGGACGGTCCTGAAGGGTATAGGAGTCCAGGAAGGTTGGGCACTCTTTAAGAAGGAAGACTTAACGCACAGGAACAGGCTGTCCCCAGGTGCTCTAAGTGAAGCTGGTGGCAGAGACCACCCTGGCTGAACAGCAAGCTTTGGCTGCAACTCAGGGAGAAAAGGAGAGTTTATGGCCTTTGGAAGAAGGGGCTAGACACTCACAGTGATTACAAAGATGCTGTGAGGCTATGCATAGTGGAAATTTGGGAGGTCTAAAGCCCAGCTAGAAATTAATCTGGCTTCAGCAGTCAAGGACAACAAGAAATGTTTCTATAAGTACATCAACAGCAAAAGAAAGACCAGGGAGAGCTTCCATCCCCTGCTAGACACAGGAGGAAGCATGGCAACAAGTGATGAGGAAAAGGCTGAGGTCCTTAATGCTTTCTTTGCCACAGTCTTTAATAACAAGACTAGTTGTGCTGAGGGAATCCAGCCTCCTCAGCTAGAAGACAGAGACTGGGAGAATGACCCCCTAACAATTCAGGAGGAGATAGTCAGTGACGTACTGCATCGCACAGACATACACACACAAGTCTATGAGACCTGATGGGATACACCCAAGGGTGCTGAAGGAGCTGGCTGAGGTGCTCACCAAGCCACTTTCCATCATTTACCAGCAGTCCTGACTGACTGGGTGGTCCCAACAGGTTGGAAATCGGCCAGTCTGACACCCATCTATAAGAAGGGTTGGAAGGATGATCCGGGAAATTACAGGCCTCTCAGCTTGACGTTGGTGCCCAGGAAGATGATGGAGCAGCTCATCCTGAGTACCGTCACACAAGACATGCAGGACAGCCAGATGATCAGGCCCAGTCAGCATGGGTTTATGAAAGGCAGGTCCTGCTTGACAAACCTGATCTCCTTCTACGACAGGGCGACCTCCTTATTGGATGAGGGAAAGGCTGTGGATGTTGTCTACCTTGTCTTTAGTAAGGCCTTTGACACCATTTCCCACAGCATTCTCCTGGTGAAACTGGCTGCTCGCGGCTTGGATGGGCACACACTTTGCTGGGTAAAAAACTGGCTGGATGGCCGGGCCCAAAGAGTTGTGGTGAATGGAGTTAAATCCAGGCTGGTCACAAGTAGTGTCCCTCAGGGCTCGGTTTTGGGGCCACTCCTGTTTAACACCTTATTGGTGATCTAGACAAGGGGATCAAATGCACCCTCAGTAAGTTTGCAGATGACACCAAGTTGAGTGGGAGTGCTGATCAACTCAAGGGTATGGAGGCTCTGCAGAGAGATCTGGACAGGCTGGAGCGATGGGCTAGGGCCAACTGTAGGAGTTTCAATAAGGCCAAATGCCGGGTGCTGCACTTTGGCCACAACAACCCCCAGCAGCGCTACAGGCTTGGGGAGGAGTGGCTGGAGAGCTGCCAGTCAGAGAGGGACCTGGGGGTGTTGATTGACAGCCAGCTGAACATGAGCCAGCAGTGTGCCCAGGTGGCCAAGAAGGCCAATGGTATCCTGGCTTGTATCGGCAATAGTGTGGCCAGCAGGGACAGGGAAGTGATCTTGCCCCTGTACTCAGCACTGGTGAGGCCGCACCTCGATTCCTGTGTTCAGTTTTGGGCCCCTCACTGCAAAAAGGACATTGAACTACTCGAGCGTGCCCAAAGAAGGGCAACGAAGCTCGTGAAGGGTCTGGAGGACAGGTCTTACGAGGAGCGGCTGAGGGAACTTGCGGGGTTTAGTTTGGAGAAGAGGAGGCTGAGGGGAGACCTCACTGCCCTCTACAACTACCTCAAAGGAGGTTGCAGAGAACTGGGGATGAGTCTCTTTAACCAAGTAACAAGCAATAGGACAAGAGGGAATGGCCTGAAGTTGCACCCGGGAAGGTTTAGACTAGATATTAGGAAGCATTTCTGTAAAGAACGGGTTGTTACGCGTTGGAATGGTCTGCCCAGGGAGGTGGTGAAGTCCCCATCCCTGGAGGTGTTTACGAGCAGGGTCGACATAGCGCTGAGGGATATGGTGTAGTTGGGAACTGTTAATGTTGGGTTGATGGTTGGACTGGATGATCTTCAAGGTCTTTTCCAACCTAGATGATTCTGTGATTCTGTGATTCTGTAGCTCAATGTGGTCACAATTAAAATTATGTGGTAACAAAAAATGTGACAAATTACCTGAAAATTGTAAACTTCAGTATTTTGATGGTAGCTGTTTAAACTTTTAGGCTTTTCTGGTCACTCCCTTTTTCTTCACAATGGCTTTGGTTGCTTTTCTCTGAACTTACTCCAATATGTCCATCTTTCTGATAAATCATTTCCAGAACATAACACAATATTCTATCTGGGGCTGTACTTCTGCCATATTGTTAGTTATTAATGTGATGAACACTGATATTTATTGATATGGTAGAATGATGTGATACTATGAAATAGATTCCTTTCTAACTGAGTCAACATTTAATGTTAGGTTTCTGGCATTCACTCCATATTTTGTAAGGCATAACCTGAAAAAGAAGATAAAAATATGGGTTTATTTAAAATGAATAGAAGAATAATCTAATCTTTGAAAATATGCAGAGATTTCAACAGTTAAATTTATTCTGTGTCAGGATAAGCAGGGTGTTAAAAGCCAGAGAAAAGAGCCCTGTATCAGGGCCTTCTGCATTGGATAATGGCCCATAATGTGAGATCTGAATTCCTAATTTGCTTGGGTTAGACTCAAGTCAGGTTCCTCACATCCCCAAATCTTATCAAACTGTGCAAGATGCAGGCTCTATTATTCTGACCTTGTCTGAGTGTCTCAGTCACACAAATTGTGACTAGAATTTTTTCTTTGATCTACTTAATGAGAATAAATCCTGAATTGATACAGTCAAGAGACTGCAGATTTTTCAAATCACTGTCAACTAAATATCTCAGTCAGTTCTTATTAAAACATATCTAGTTAATCTTTACCATCTATGATACGAATTTCGATGTTTATCTGTAGCTAATTATTTGCTTTTAGCCTCATGGATCAGATTTACAGAAAATTAAGCATGAAATTCAATGGAGCCAACTCACTCCTGCGCAGTAGAAGAAGATGCAAAAATCACAGAGTTCTAATTCCTCACCTTCTCTCTAAAGAGCAGAGTGAGCACTGGCTGTTCTAAGTCTAGAGGGTCCTCTGGGACAGTTCTCTCACATGTACTGGGTATCGAATTCTTTAGTCCCCATCCCAGCCTCACCTCTGTGTTTGTAGGTCCCAATCCACTGTGTGGTTGTTGGTTTAAAAGAACATCACTGCTTTACATAACATCTCTACAAAACATCGCAAAGATATTGGCTTGAGTTTGTATCACTTATTTAATGGCGTAAAACTCTAGCCAGATATGCTCTAGTGTATGTGGGGTTGCTTTGGACCTGCTCAGTCACTAGCTTACAGTGTAAACAGAGTCTAAAAAGGGTTAATACAATGAATCTTTTTTAAAAACAAAACAAACAAACAACTCACCAGGGACTGAAAGTCAGAGAACTGGTATCAAAGTTTTCTAGTGATGTTCATGAAGGACTGTTGGCTTCTAAGAATCACTGTGTATCCTACACAGGTAAGAGGTCCCATATGGCTTTTTTTTCTTTATAAAGGATACAAAGGATACAAACTTTTTGGTAATAACATCGAGGCCTGATTTTTGTCATAATAAAGGTAGGTATCTTGCTGAGATATATAAATTTAGAAGTGTATTTAGTTGCTCTAAACTTTTTTCTAGTATCCATGGAAAGAGATGAGAAATCTTCAAGATTGATTTCATACACCACTATCTCTGGTTAACTGGATGTTTCTGATTTTCCACGTGAAAAGTAGGAGACAATGCACTATGACTTAGCACTGAGTATCATAATTGTGAAAAATCATTGAAGGAAATCAGTGGGGGTTGATCTTTAATTTTACATCCAACATAATAACTTTATCGAAGAATCAAGTTTTAAGAATCAGAATAGCTACACATACTTTAGGATATTTTTGAATTACTGTGCCTTCATTTACCATCTAAAAAAAAAAAAAAAAAAAAAAAAAAAGAAAGTACCAAATAGCTCCTACATAACTGAGCAGTATTAGGAAAAGCTAAGAATAAACCAGTGAAAGCCTATTAAACAATTTACTGGTCAGAGAATTTAAAATATAATTTCTTAACCAAAAAACTTAATGTATACATCAAAGCTGTATATATGCATGTATTGTAGTTTCTCAGGAGATGTATCTTGTTACATGTTCTAATCGTTTATTTGATTTAAACAAGATTTTTAACCTAACAGCAACTATTCTGATCAGCAAAGAGATCTTAAATTAACATTTAAACTTCTTTTATTCTGAGATAAATTAAAACTATTAGGTGAAGAGACATTTATAAATGAAATAATCTTGGAACTCTCCCCAGTAACATGACAGCAGGCATAACCAAGGTTTTAAATTTAATTTAGTAACCACCTGAGAAATCTGAGCAGACTATTTATTTCTCTTAGATTTTTACCAGCCCTCAAGAAACAAATAAATTTAAATATACTAATTCCTTAATTTAAAGAGAAAAATATGTCAGTTAAAGGAAAACAGGAAAGGATTTGGAGGTCTTATATAGCAAAAACTGTGAGCAAAGCTGAAAATATGGATCTTTGAAAACTGCTTTAACAAACCCATTATTATGGTAGGTTAAAACTCTTTGCTTCTTACAAATTGGGATGTGAATAATAAATCCTGGTGTTGGATACCATACTCAATTCTCTGCTGCTTAAAGGTACAAATCTTTTACCGCCCTGATTAAGGCAGGTGGAAAGTAAGGACTGCACAATGGACTGAATTAAGGTTATAACAATCTCTATTCCAGCCACTTCTGGATATGCAGTGTAAGATTTTGGCATTTTCCACCTTTTACATGATTGATTTTACAATCTTAATGATGTTCCTTTGATGCTTATCTTCAATGAGACGGAAAATCTGCTCAAAATTAATTTAGAGCACATCTCAGAGATCTTGGCAGATGGAGAGACCTTACCATCAGCCTCTAGGACAAAATTAATGTTATCAAAATGAACATGCCTTCTATAACTCTGCATGTCCTAAGAGGTCTCCTGGTTATCATTCATCTATATGACTGTGGGGAAATTAACTTGATTTTTAAGTATTTCTCTTGCAGTCAGATGAAAGGAAAAAAAAATAATTTGTTGCAATTTGCAACCTTCATCTATCTGGAAACTTTTGTGTGCCCATCTTGCAGCTCTTTCAGATCACCTTTTTTTTTCTGGAAAACCAGACTTCATAACACAGCACTGTTGAGCTTTCGCTGCAAGAATGAGATTTTGCCCTTTGTTCACAGACTGGTTGGGGTCAGCCTACTGGAGCTCACACTGCAGGATGCCTCCTGCAGCACTAGTTACCAGACAGTATACACCACTTTGGCATACACTTATATATAATATATTCTTGGAAGTTAATTCTAAACATTGGGGTGAGTGTACTGGAAAATCACAGAAATACTATGTGAGAGTGGATGGATAAGATAGATTGTGTCATTCAGTTAATTTCAGAGGTTCCACTTCAGACATCAGTGTATATAGGCTATATAGATGATAGATATAACTATCACCTAACCCATCAAATCTGAAGAACAAACATATCCTTAAGGACCTGCTTTTTTTTTATTTTGTTTTGTTCTGTTTTGTTTTCATTCAAGACAGAGAATACCAATAAATGATATTTCTTTTGATGTGAAAAGAATGTATCAAGTCCAAGCAGATAACTGCATGCAGTCTGTAACAAATACTGGCCCAGAAGACTTTTACCATTTTCAATCATTGGTGCCAGTCCTGAGACTAAGATTTGTGTACATCTTTGAACCCCAGTCTGTGAGGAAATGTCTTGAAAGACATTAAAAACTTTATTATTGATTACGACTAAGACTGGCTCAAGCACTTGTCCACACATGCTGTGCCAAAGCAGACATGTTGGAGCTGTGAACTACCAAGATGTTTTGGAACTGTCGCAGACTTTAACTGTCTTGGCTAAAATACGGTAAAAGATAAATCTGATAATGGTAAGTAGGTGAATATGATAATTTTCTCCATAACTATGTTTTGGGATATGTCCCAGAATCTTGGAAGGTCTCTAAGTTGTGGAAAGGCAGATTCTCTAAAGCAGTTCTTGTAGCCAAACAACATATATTCCTTCAGATGGAAAATAGATTCTCTCCAGGGACAGAAACTTGGCACTTTAACTTGGGGGAACTAGAAGCTAAAAAATTAGTGTAGTTTCAAAGAATAAGGACCTTGAGACAAATCTGGAAAGCTTTCATCCAACTTTTTACAACCTTTGATTATTCCTTAGAAATTGAATACTGACAGGTCTCTTTCCACTGTCTCAATCTCTCCAGTGTTTCCCCCACCCCTGTAGACATCCTGTCTCCTTGCCCAACAAATCCTCCAGCCCTCTACTTTTTGTTTGGCTAGCCCCTTGCTTCCTTTTCAGTTCATTGGTCTGCTTTACTGCTGCTACAGAATTTAATCACCCTCTTAGTTGCATATAAGTGCTTCCTAGTCCCAGCTTTTCATTGCAAATATTTTGTAGAGTGTGTGTATGCGTTTCTTGCTTGTATTGAGCGTCAGGGCAGATCCAAGAAGGCTGTTTGCAGGCAGAAACTTTTGGATAGTTTACTGATGGGTGCTAACCAGCTTCTGCCGAGTCTTAAGAGCCTATAATTCAATACAATTTCTACTTCCTCTACTGCAGAGGACAAGAAATGTCTGCTCTCACCAGCTGTTGCACACATTAAATGATACCTCAAACTGTGTTTTGTGTGCTTCACTTAAAATTTATATGAGTTTTAATTGTGATAGTAAATTTATATTATACCTACATTTATGAAAGTGTACCAGGTCTGGCTGAGCCAGAATTGGTTTTCCCCTGTAGCAGCCCTCATGGCACTGTGTTTTATGTTGGGAGCTGGCAGGGTGTTGATAGCACACTGGTGTTGTGGCTACTGCTGAGTACTGCTCAGGAGACAATTTGTAATATATGGAGCACCCTGATTTTTCAAGTAACTTAGTCAACAACTTCGGGGTAGGAAAGTTTTGTCTGTAGCACTAGGACAGCTCCAGTAGTATTGTCAAGTTGGCATTGGATCCAGCCTGAGCTAGCAGTAGCACAGCTGTTTTGCAGAGAGGCAAGTATTGATCTGGCTTCATGATAGTCTATGACCATTCCAGCAGCCTGTGGCTCCACGGCCTGCCAGGGAGAAAGAAGCAAAACCTGCACTGACACAGGAAAATCAAATGCCTGGATTATAATTTTAATTGATCTGGGTTGCATGTGATGATGGGCCTTTCAGTGATGGGGCTCAAAGTCCTGAATCTGAAAAAATGAACAAATGTGGTCCAAATTATGATACAGTGATTTGAGTTTCTTAGTAATTTTCTTTTTTTTTTTTTTTTTTATGTTTTCACTTACTTCCAAATAAAATATGTTTCATGTTTTCAAAGGAACAAGGACTAGCAAAAGGAAAAGAAAAAATATGCAAAGGTGATTGGATGGGCATGTTTTACTTTCTCAGAGTTTGTGATAGAAATATGGCTATATAAGAATTATTGAATCATTACAGCAGCTAATTTAGAAAAACATTTAAAATACTATTCCATTCGTATTACCACAAATGATGATATAAAGGTGATGCTATACAGTAATGCTATAAGTGTAGCACTGGTATAAATTTGCATTTAACTGTACTGATGTATATTTAAGAAATTGCTAATGAGCCTTATGTTACACCAAAGTTGTTTAGATCCGTAGTTTACTCCTCTCCCTAAAGTACTCCTTTTCTGAAGAACCATAGTAGCCTCATGGGTGGCTTCGCTGATGTAAGCTAATGATCACAGAAGAGGTCAACACTGGAACCTTTTTGACACATCTGAAAATTAACCCTATAAAAACACTTCCAAAATACTGACATGATTGGCTGTTTATGTGACCCCACGAGTGCTGGATAAAATGGCAAGAACTGGGAATATGATACTAGGGAAGGTGGAGAAGGGGCCCGAGGAAGACAGACATTTACTTTGAGGACAAATAGATTTAGTTTGGCTTTTATTTCTTGTGAAGCCACAAACTTAAATGCACATTGAAGGTTCATTACACTGAAATGTTGAAGAAGCATCAGATCTATTTTATCATGGAGACTCCTCTTTCAAACAAGTGATGACTTCTAAGTCTTTAAAACATTTTATGTGTAATGGTTGAATAGTCATGGGCTGATTTGGGGGTTTTATTTCTTAAGAGAGCTGGTAATAGAGGAAATAGCAAAATCTGTTGCAGTAGTTCTGAAATGGAACACTTGTGAGTGTGAAATAATTCAAATGATATGCTGCTGAGTAATGGCATGCACAAATGCATTGCCTTTGATGCCTCCTCTAATTTTAAATTAACATTGAGGTGTCAATACTTTTGAATCTGCAAACCTGCTCAGTCCTGCTTTGTTCATTTTTATTCCTTTTGTACTAGTATCAAACAGGGGAATTAAGAGTTGGAATTATATTTAAAATTAAGTTTAGAAAGAAAGAGGAAAAAACCCAAGAAACACCCTAAGACCTTGGCTCTAGCAAGAGTTATGCATCAGTAAGAGCAGACCTGTAGTATGCCAGTATGTTGCTTTACAAAGTTCACATAAGGAATTTATTACAAACGTTCTTTAAAGTTGATCTGTATACCTGACCTGTTACACTCAATGGGACCTGTAAATGCAAACACAAATTAAAAAAAAAAAAAAAAAAAAGGCAAACCCCCTCAACAGTCTTCTATTTTATGAATCATGCTGTTTCATACATTGAATGTCTTCTTCCTTCAGAATCTAGCTTTGGCATATTTCATAAAAGACATGTGAATCCATAAACTTCACTTCCAATGTATAAGATACATAGTTTCTGCCCATACTTCTATATCATTGCAAATTAAACCAGCATCTGAAATAAATCTATGGACTAAGTCTATTGCATAAACTAGTACATAGAACACGTGGTCTGTTATGAAAATATAATTTGGAATTCAAATAGCATGCGTTTAACAAATGCACAGCTAATCCCAAAGCTTGAAATTTCCTATCATATTTTTCTTGGATTCATATTCATACTCTTTAATGTATCAAATATAGTCTCACAGACAGCAGTTTATCTGTAATTCCTAGCTTCAGGGTGTGACACTCTTAAATAGTTTTGTAGAAAAACTTCTGTTCAAATTTGATAACATTAAACATAGGTTTTTACAAATTTCTATCCAGTCATGTCTGATTGCATTTCACTGCATTCCCAATATGAGAGCAATGAAGTGCTGTTAGCCAGCAACTATAATATTAGTCTGTATATAAGGTTGAGTAATGCATTTTTACTTAGTATTTTTCAAGTTATTTGATTACTCTTTTCCTCTTAGTGACATAAATGATCTTCCACAAATGGAAAACAACATAGTCCTGATTTAGTGAGGGTTTGTTAACAAAGTTGTTAAAATTTTAACAAAGAAACTGAGATATAGTTTTTTGGAATATTTACACATACTAATTCAAGATAGTTATAGAATCATCTTTTCTGTGATAGTCTTGCAAGGAAGGCTTAAGTTTGCAAGCATCTTTTCTAGGAATAGCATAACTACAACAGCAAAAAAACTCCTTTTGTCAATATGAACTGCACCTATTCAAGGAAATATGTTGTCATTCATGGATCACCACAGACAGAAGAATATGTGCAAGTGAGGAAGTGGCGTGAGTCCTGAAATAAAAAATGACACCTCTTCTCTAGTTCCGTGCACATCAAATATAAACCAAATATAGATCTGTGGGATGAACAGATACTGGTTTTTGTCTTCCCTTTCAGACTGCAAGATTGAACCATGAGTTAGGTGACGCTTACGTTATGCAGAAGGGAAAGGTTGCAGGAAGAAATGGAAGGAAGAATTCCAACGGAATGATTTGTAAACCCAGAGATGAAGAGTTACTAAAACTGGAGTCCCAAATGCCCCATCATGTATTTCATCAGTGCTTTCTGGTAGCTGCAGTGCTATCTCTCAAGACACAGAAATGTGGAGAAAAAAAAGTCTCTTATTTTCAGCAACACTGAAGCAAAGAAAATATCCTACTGGCTCAACATAGAAATGCATGAAAAAAACAGCATCATAATGCATTATGAAACAATGATTCTCTCCTCACAGATACTCCATGAACCTGGCAAGGTTTTTTTGGTTACAGTGGAGAATGTCCTTGGTTTTCAAACTTAATCCAAATTACTGCTGGAGAATGATGTGATTTTTTTCTCTAGTCTTTATGAATGGGTTTCTTAGTTAGGCTAAGACACAAGATGAGCCAGGGCTGGCACGTACATATGTTTCTCCTCATCTGATTTGAGATGAATTCCAACACATTTGGGAGCTGTGAGCTTGCTGGTCATAAAATAGGCAGATCCACAATGACCACACAGAGGAACCAGTGAAATACCAAATTAGGCTTTCAAGAGAATTTTGAGATCTCAGCTATTACATAAAAAAACCAAACCAAACCAAACCAAAACAAAAATCTATTTTGTATGTGAATTAAAGCCAAGCTGTTTATCTTTTAGTTTTTGATTTTACTCTTTTTTTGTATATGTCATTCATAAATATTGTTGGGAGATATTATTGTTGTTGTAGCAAAACAGTTACCTTAAAACAGGCTAATGATACCTGGAATCTGTTGTCTTTGACTTTGGCTGGCATTTAAAGTGGATGAGAAATCCAGAACTAGATCAACACATATAGTTTATTAAGAGTTAGTTTTTCATATTTGATTACTTTGTTCTCTGCAGTTCCAGGTTTTGTGTATATTTTGCAATTTGATTCTGTTTTGTAGAGCTGCCAAAATTTTCATTAGGAATGTAACAATCTGATCCTTTGTCTTGTTTATCATGCCATCTCCGCCAGAGCTGATAATGTGGTTTTGCAAAAGAAGACAGGCAAGGAAGCATACTCCAGGAGAAAAGTTAGGGATATGAATGGAGATTTGAGGTACGAAAATGTATGGAAATCCTGTAAATATGCTGAAATCATGGAGGGCATTGTCCCCTTTTCCCCCACAAGCACACTTCCTGCTCCTTTGCCCACCCTGTTTACAACATTACTTGTACTCTATATTAAGTGATTTCCATCACAACATGGAATCCAAACACATACCATGTATATGTAGAAAGAGAGAGAGTCAGGTCCTGTATATGTGTGGTTTTATGTTTGCTCATATGTTTATGGGTAATAGGTGTGTAAAGACCCTGATTAACTAATTTTTTGTCCATAGATTCCACTAAGGGGTAAGATGTGTAGAGTATAAATTCTGTAATATGCTGTATCTCAGTCATCTGTGGTATAAGATGTTAGCCCAGAATTCTCAATTGGCCACTGCATATTTTGTATATCCTCCAGCATCTTATATTTTCTTTTCTTGACGTAAATTAAGTATCTCCAAGCTTTTCATTATGTGTCCATCTCCTTCATTATGTTTATCTTTCATCTCTGACCCTTTATTTTAAAGAATTTTTTCATTTAACTACTTTTTCTTTAGACTTAGGCTGACATAACTTAGTATTAAATTCTCTGATGTTATTCCAATATTTTCAGTTCCTGCATACTTTCTCTTTTTTGCGTTCTTTTTTTTTTTTATGTATGTCTACAGCCATGATTCTAGATATAGAGCAAACCAAACTCTTTTCTATGATTGTCATTTGCTCTTGTGCCTAACAATCCCTCTATTTCTTTCCTGACTAATACAAAAGTTTTTCTTACTCAAGTATTTACTTTCCTTATCAGTTTACAACCATTGATAAAATAATGAGCAGCAAAATATATGAACTAACAGGTCGTGGGTGTCCTCTTTTCCTTTATTATATTCATGGTCACTCACAAGTTTGAACTTTTTTCCCTGTTCTTTTCAGAAGCGCCACCTGCAGAAAATATTTAAACACATGTAATTACAATGGAGAGACATCTTTTAGATCTTTTTAAGAATCATTTTAATGTTCAAATCCTATTCAGTTTTATATTTATATTTATAAAGATTAATATCGTCTTTCTGCTATGAGATGATGTTTCTTCAGGCAGGATACTGAAAAAATTATTTTCATTGTCAATAATAGTCATAGTGTCATCTGAAATCTATTAGTCAACTAGTTTCAAGTATTTTCTAATAGTTCAAACTGCCTAGATAAAGTTGAAATGGATGACCTCAATGATCAGACTACAGACTACTTTCTGTAGAAAGAAAAGTAATTTAGAAACAGTGAGTCTAAGAATACAGTGATGTCTAGGAGAACACTGGCAAATCTGCATAACATGGGGCTAATTCATGTTGGCACAGATAATATGTGCTAATGAAAATTATTCCAGAATTTCATATTAGATCCACTGATTGTTGAGATTGTTGACGCTCTTTTTTCCCTGTCTGTGTTTTATGATGTTTCCATCTTCCACAGTAGAATTATTCAATTGCCAGTAGGTTTTTCTGACTATTTCTTGATTGTATTCATAACAGAAATAGCTCTTAGCTATGGCTGGCTTTTTATGACCCAAAAAACTATTAACAATGCCTCAGAAGGTGAGGTTTGGTGTACTTCAGTCACATTATCAGTTCCTTGGGAGTACTATACTCTGTACCTGAGGCAGAACATCTATGGATTGTAGTTACATTACAGTGAAATTGTCTATGTACTGAGGTTAAATTCAGCAAATAATTTCTATAAATACAAATTAAGAAAACATATGAAATACTGGAACATTATTGTGGTTGGTTGACCCTGACTGGATGTGAGGTGCCCACCAAAGTTGCACTATGATTGTCAGCCCATCCTCAGCTGCACAGGGGAGAGAAATTATATAATGAAAGGCTTGTGGGTCAAGATAAGGACAGGAAGAAATCACTCAGCAATTACTGTCATAGGTAAAACAGACTTGGCTTGGGGAAAAACTAATTTAATTTATTGCCAATCAAATCAGAATGGGGTAATAAGAAATAAAGCCGAATCTTTAAAAACACATTCCCCTACCCCTTCCTTCTTCCTGGGCTTAACTTCACTCCCGATTTCTCTACCTCCTCCTTCCCCAAGCAATGCAGGGGGATGGGGAATGGGGGTTGTGGTCAGTTCATCATACGTTGTCTCTGTCGTTCCTTCCTCCTCACACTCTTCCCCTGCTCCAGCATGGGGTCCCTCCCAGAGGACAGTCTTCCATGAACTTCTCCAACATGGGTCCCTTCCATGGGGTGCAGTCTTTCAGCAACAGACTGCTCCAGCGTGGGTCCCCTACGGGGTCACAAGTCCTGCCAGCAAACCTGCTTCAACAAGGGCTCCTCTCTCCACAGGTCCTGCCAGGAGCCTGCTCCAGCACAGGCTTCCCACAGGGTCACAGCCTCCTTCAGGCACATCCACCTGCTTCTCCATGGGGTCCTCCAAGGGCTGCAGGTGGATATCTGCTCCACTATGGACCTCCATGGGCTGCAGGGGCACCTGGAGCACCTCCTCCCCCTCCTTCTTCACTGACCTTGGTGTCTGCAGAGTTGTTTCTCTCACATATTCTGACTCCTCTTCTCCAGCTGCTATTTCATAGCAGTTTTTTCCCCTTCTTAACTACATTATCACAGAGGCGCTATCCCCGTCACTGATGAGTTCGGTCTTGGCCAGCAGTAAGTCTGTCTTGGAGCCAGCTGGCATTTGCTCTATAGGACATGGAGGAAGCTTCTACCAGCTTCTCACAGAAGCCACCTCTGTAGCCCCCCAGCTGCCAAAATCTTGCCACACAAACCCAATACAATTATATTTTGACACTTTCAAAAAAAGGTTATGTATACTGAAGGGACATTAATCTCACTGAAGAAAAAGTTTTAAAATGGTGAATATTCCTCAGCATATTCCAACTGATACCCAAATCAATAAATTGCCATGCTGCCTGATTCACAACAGAGATTTGTCCTGAGATCTCCTATGTCTCAGAAAATTGCTTTTACTTGAGCAGCTTCAGAGCTCCATGTTCCTTTTTTTTTTTTTTTTTTTTTCAGTCATTCCTATTGATTTTGCTCTACCTTCTTCAAAAAAGTTTACACAATGAAGAATCATTGAATTTTGGTAACTCATTTCCCAGGTGAATGCCTTAATCAGGAAGAGGAGCATTCTTTTTGTCATCTAGTGAATATTTCCAATATGCAAAAAGACTCTGAGGAAAAAAAAAAATCTTAGATAAATAGAAATTGTTATCTGAGCTCTCAAAACCAATCTTTCACAAAAACATATGTGTAGAGAACAACATAGGAGCTGTTGACACTGACTAACCAGAAGGTGGAATATGTACAGCAGTGTAAGACAGCATTCAACAGCCCTCCATGGATTCACACAGGAAGTGCATACCATTTATCATGGAAAAGAAACATGTGATCAGTGTTTTATTTTGAGAATCCTGAAGTGCTCCAAAACCAGGCTCCATAAGACAACTTTACAACTAGAGTTGAATCTGATCAAAAGCAAAATAAACACTTGACTTCTGTTGAAATGCACAGCTTGCTTTCTGAAGTGTTACATGCACATGGACTTCTGAGTGACCAAGAGATTGCCATAATTATTCTTCCCAAAGTTGAACACTTCCTCACATTTTAAGGCCATAGGAGTCTATATATGGCAGTGCCATTTAGTGAGGTCTGAAATACCTGGAGCTAGACCTGCACCTGAATATGATCAATGCAATGCTGATCTTTGCTTCTAACTTCTCCTTGTTGTTCCTAAGAGTAAATTCCTCAGAACTTCAGATATCTTCAGCTTTATCAATAGATGCTTAGGGGACTAAAATATCATGGTTTGATAAGCACTTACAGTAGAGTTTAGGACTTAAACATGGAGGACTTTTTAACCAACCAGTCCTTACTAAAATATATGAAACTTTTAGGAGGGCTTCAGCAGATTATAAATTCCTAAAATATATTGCAATTTTATCAGTTTATTGTGGTCATTTTGATTTGAGTATTTCTAAGATTCAAATTCAAAATATAAAAATTATTTTTCTATTTATCTTTGTTTTTCTCTATTCAGCAGGGTTCCTCAACAATTGTCTCATATGTGGATTCCCTTACCAATATATACCAACATGAAAGACTTAAGCTTCTCCTTTTACTACCGTACATGTGAAGTTTCTTGTAACTATATGTATTTCTTTTATTACTGTCCTAAAGTAATTCATTCTTCAGCATATGCATCTTGTTTACAACAGATAAATCAGTTTGAAAACAAAACCCAGTCATCTGCTTTTGATCTAAAATATATTTCCACAGGGTACTGCAAAACTTCATTTTATAAAGCATTCTTATATTACTATCACAAAACACTTTAAGGGCTAAGTCAATCCCCAGCTAAAGAGAATTAGAAGGTATTAAAGTGAGATTTAGAAGGGAAAATGTGCAAATGGATCATAGGATCACAGCACTCCAGATAGGTAAAAATAATTCATGTACCTTTAGCTGCAGAGTAGGTTGGAAGAGAATAGTTGTTTCAGTTTGAGAAAAAAAGCAGAATAGAGTTTATTTGCTATAAGCTCATTCATATGGTTCCCATCACTATTATTTTCCATGCCTCCTTGTACCCACACAATATATAATTTTTCTTCTTTTTGTCTTCTTTTTGTTCCAATGTAATTTATTATTTATTGTCCTTGTTACATGTAGCTGATTGTCCTTATTATGTGTTGCTGTTGTGGGAAGAGGGTCAAAGATGTGGACTTTCCAGTTTGCACTGAAGATAATGAAGTGATCATGTTCAGGAATGAGCTGTAAATTTATGGACTGCTCTCCGAGGAAGTCCTATCCCTGCATTCTGAGGGCAGAGGGTTGTATGGTTGTCAAACCCACCAGAATTCCTTACCAGGTGGGAAGAATTCTTAAAGAATTTTTCCTTGTGGAGGCATGGGGTGTGGTGGGAAGCCTGGAAAAGGAAAAATGAAAATTGAAATTTAACTAAGTTATGTCTTCAGAACAGGTAGCCAATACACCTGTGAGCAGTAGTGACCTGACCTCTCAATTAGCTGAGTGGTACAGGGTAGCTTGTAACAAGATTGGTAATTTAATATCCCAGGATATGCTCTCATCTTATGCCCAGAAATGCAGGGACTTTTTATCACCTACTGTCTTGATTGATGTAGGTCATGAGTTAAGTAAAATCATATAGTAATATATTTGCCAAGGGCCATGAGCATGCACATTGATCAGATATCCTAGATCATCTGACAATGAGAAATTTGTCAACCCATGGTAACTTAAAGACATATCTGAAAATATTTTCTTATCCAGGAGCAATGTGAACTTCTGAATTTACAGAGTATTTATTAAACTCATTTCAAACAAATTTATCTTCTATGAGCTTTGTATGAATACGCTTTTAATTTCTTGAAACAAATTACATAATATAAGCATAAAGCAAAATGCTGTAACAGAAGTGGCTCAAAGTAATAGAAACTCAGTTCAAAGTGGTGAAAGCTGATGATATAAAGAGTTTATTTATATACGGAAAGCAAGAAAGGTAATTGTGAAATTTTCTTTTCTTGGATTAATACACTCAATGGAAGATTCATCATTCCTAACTTTCATCAACTTTCATCTTCTAAAGTTAATTGTCCACTTACTAATATATTCAACAGGAAAAAAAAAAGGAGTTACACCACACAGCAATCAATTTTATCATAAAAGAGGGATTCATACAGAAGTTTCCACTAGCGCTTACCTTCCTCGACTTCTATTGATCATAGACCATATTTGCACCTTAAACAAAACATCCAGCTTTTAGAACACACCAGAGTGAGGCCTTTCCAACCCACAATGTGTGAGCAAGTAATAGATTTAGTTATTTTTACCTCATTAGCTTTACAGTTAGAAAATTAGCTCACAAAAGGTATTGAATTGCTATCTTCAGACACTGAAATAGTCAAACAATCCAAAGTAATTTACTTTCTCTTCACATCAAATATTAAGTGCTGGAATTAAATATCTGATAGGATTTGTTTACAAAATTGTTATAGAATTATCCTTTGTGGAGGAAATAGTGATTTCACATTTTCTTTAACTTTTTTTAAATTTCTTTAAGCAATCTGTACTAACATTTTCATGAGTGTACAATCACGTCAGAATGAGAAATACAAGGTTTTGAGGATAATGTCCAGAAAGAACTAGTCAACAGGCCGTTCTGTTTAAATTCTGTCAGAGCAATACGAGATACTTGATACTGTGATACTTGTTAGAGAATTACAAAGCTATTTTATAATGAAACAGTGCTAACCAGCATGCTAACAAACAGACACCAGTAGAAATGCAAAAGGTTTCTCAGGTTGATAAAGAAGAATGAGACATTTTGGTTTCAGTGGAATAATTGTTATTCACAGAATATAAAACATGATATGAAAACGTATTTTAACATCAGCATATTTCACCAGCTTAAAAAACACAGGTTCTGATATTCAATTTGTTTTGATGATTATTTCTAAAAGGTTTTCATTGTGTGCGATCCAATTCAAATGCTTATTTGTTCATGGAAAGTAATTAGTGTGACTGTCTTGACTGGTTCATCTGTGGTTTATAACACTATTATATTATTAATCACATAAAAAGCCAATTCAATTAACCTAACAAATATTATACTTCATTCTTTTGCTTTGAAATCTCAGTGATTTTCATACACTAGTAAGCCAGAGCATTTCTACTACAATGAGACTTGCCTGAGAATGAGCATTATAAAAAATATATATTAATTACATAAGTAAAAATAAATTATTTAAATTGAATTTCTAATATTCTCTCCTTTTTCAAACCAACCTTTTAACTATCTGAAAATAGCTATTACAGACTCATGACATATTTCTAATCTTTAGGTTAAATAACATTAATGCACTTAACTATTTTTCCATATAGGCCATGTTTTTTATCATTCTGATCACTCTCCTTATCTTTTACCAGGCTCTCGGGAAAGGGTTTATTCACTTCAAATGCAGACCAAACTGGACATCTTCCTTAAAATAAGGCCTTTTTAGTCTTTTGCAACTTTGATTATAACATCTGCTTTTTTACAATGGCATGACAGTGTGGACTTATGATCATTCTGTGGCGCAGTAGTCCTAGACAGACAAAAATTACATAGGTATAGTTAATCCTGCCTTGAATGAGTTATATGATCTCTTGAAATCCCTTTCAGACCTAAAAATTACACTAGGAAAATATAAGACTATCCATTTATTTCAACTTAATACACTTTTTAAAATAAAATATGGAAATATAAGGCTGGAAGAAGATCTTTGTGTCAACGAATCTAGTTCCTAGTCCAAATTAGCATCCATATCATGTTCTCTCACTCAAAATGTACCAGGTTCCCATTTTGGGTCTTACTTTTTCTGCCTAGCAATCATGTTTATTATGCTTAGAGGGTCCAAGCCTGATCACACTAAAGTCAGGAAAGAACCTTTCACAACTTTTAATAATGCATGACTAGTTTAAATCTTAGACAAGTTTTATTCTTGCCAAATCTGAATCAGAATTCAGGCAGCCTTTTTGATATGGAAATGTACTTCGCACCACACATGTTTTTTCTTGATGCAGTAGGCTCTAAAAGTATGTATCTTAAGTGAGTTCTACATGCTAATTATATTTTGTTTAATCATACTTTCATTTTAGAGTTTAAAGTTCTTCTAGTTCCAGCACATGTCCCTTAGTTTTGTAATATGCAGAAAGACAAACAGAATTCCATTCCTTTTTCATATAGTTCATTATTTCATAAATAACCTCTTATCATGCTCCCTGTTAATCATTTCCCTAAATGATATAGCCTTAATCTTTTCAAATCTCTTTCCATATCAAAGTGTTTAAATAATTTTTCATCCCTTAAATTCAAATTATCTTCATTTTTTTGCTATTTCTGCTCTATCTTTCTGAAGGCTGAATGACCAGAATCAAGCATACAGCTCAAGATGAGGGCGTGCCATTGTTTCATCTAATGGCCTTAACATTATAGGAGAATACAAGACTACATTCTGCCAGTAGTGATGTTCTGTAATCTATTACTTCTGCTGCCCTGAAGGCTGTGATCACACCCTTTGTTACTTCATTGCTAACTCTTGGTCAAGGGCGATGCTTTAAATATTCACAGGCCAACATGAAGAAAATCAACTTCTGTTTTAACAGAAAGGTACAGTTATCACTGTAGGGGAAGAAGGTCACTAAATCACTTCATCCTTTTAAAAGTGGAAGAAAAATTACTGAGAAATCACTCTGCAATGAACAAAAGCTTCAAAATCTCTTTAAAGAGACTTTGGAGAAGGCTGAATAAAAGGCTTTACAACAATACCTGATACAAACAGCGTTGCTTGGTTTTAATGAATGAGAAACAGAGGGAACCAGCATATAAATTCTATGTCTGGATCAAGAAAAGGTACAGAATGCTGCTGTAGAAAATTATGTTAAATATTATGGAGAACATCTTTAATAGTTTTCAGTCTAATTAGCGTAATGTTTTGGCATACCTCTCAGCACAAATGTACTATAAGTTTGAGGAAGTGCATTTGGCACCTAGTAATGCAATAGTTCTTTCAGTAATGAACTAATGCCCCCCTGCATTGCTCTATCAGATTTCGTGGACACATTAGGCTCATTTCACATGTCAGAAGGTAATGTGTAATGTATATAGTCATGAAGCTGATTTGTGTATACCCAGAATATCTGAGAAGAGCCTCTTCATTTCTATATGTGCAGGGTGTACCAGAATTAAAACAGCCACATCTACAAATACAGCTGCTGGAGCCAGATAGATTTGGCTCACTCTGCTAAAAGGCAAACATTTTCTGACTGCTATGTGAATGCAGAGATCTCTGATGTCTCACACACAAAGCTGTGGGAGCCACCTACAGACAAAGGTCCTTCAGAGATTCTTCTATACTGAAAAAAACAGTCCATACCAGTTGCCTCCGGGAAATTGGAGAGGAAAAACTCAAAATCCCTGATATCTGCAGGTGAAGCTGTAGCAAGAAGAAGGAAGGGAAGCCCCTAATTCCAGGCATCTTATTTCGTAACATAGAAGATCAAATGAAGGGTGGTATTTTCAGTCTAGGGCACCTAAAAACAGTTTATGAAGTTTCAGAACTCCACTGTAAACACAGGAGTGACTATCAAGGAATAGCCCAAAAAATGTGGCTGGATCTGGGTCTTTGCCCCAGGGCTGCTTCTGAACATAAAACTGTCCCCACAAAAGAGCACTGGTTCAAGAGATTTGATTACAGTGCTCCATCAGGGTGGTTACAACAATGACAGAGTGATTCCTTACTCTCTACTTTCTACAAGGATAACTTCTTATGATAGCTCCAAGAACAACTGTGCTAGAAATTACTGATAGGCTAAATCTGTCTTCCTACATGACACTTGGAGTGAAGCCTATAGGGAAAATTTTCACCATCTGAAAAGGCAACTGAATGGAAATTTGTAAGGGAATTGAAAGAGGAATGCAGGGCTTGACAGAGTGCAACCTGGAACCAGAAGAACATTTCAGTAGGGGTTACTGAAGTCTTTAAAACTCTGTTAGAAACTATTAGGAGTCAAAAGGAAGCTGAGAAAGTAGCATCAATACTGGAGTAGAGGAGGAAGTATTACATAAAATCATGGGCAAGAGGGACAAAGAAAGGTTTGGCTATAGTTCAGACAGCTGTGAAACTCCTACTTGTGCCTAAAATGTCAAGTACTAATTACATAAGTAATACATAATTAGTCTACCTACAGAGAGTTCTGTTTACAGGACTGAAGGGTAACACTGACCCAAGTCACTTGATATGACTTTGGCAATGCTCAAGATTTTGCAGCCATCTGGCAATGAAAGAGTAAGTTCACCTACTAATTCCTTTTGCTGCGTGATTGAGATTTTGAATTCTCAAGCCTATGTTCCAAATCCATGTGAATAGAAAGATCCCATACCTGTGCAACACATGATTAGTATGAAAACTAATTAGAGAATAGATTATGACAGGTAAGACTGTGTCAGATCATTATTTCAGTGATTTATTTTTGTGAGATGAGAGACAAAAATTGTTTAGCAAGATTCTGGTCTTATTTATAACAGCAAGAGCACTGACATTCTTCAAGAAGTGAATAATCATTTTCATGAGAGAACTTCACCTATCTGTTTTAGGTATCTATGTGGCAAGATACTTGCTTTCTTTAGTTAAAATTACTCTATCCCTGTATAATGGATGCATTAGGAACAAAAAGGTTTAAATTTGCTGTTTGAACCTCTAAATTCTGCAGCTTGGATAGTTAGTTTCAGGGAGGGTCCACTCTGAGAGATAAATTGCCACAGTAGTGGGGATTAGAAAGAAAACAGCATCATCATCTCAGTGATATGAAGAACAGGAAGAACAATTTGGATGCATGGAGGTCTTCTGTTAAGTATTAGAAGAGTTTATTGATGGAAAACTGGACTGGTTCTGGGCAGAAAGCAAGTCAGATGCCTGTAGTTTTGGTTATACTTCCAAAATAGAAAAATATGAATAGAGATTCCTGCGCTTGAGCACCTGAGAGTACTACAAAAGATATAACACTCTTAAAATTATTTCCCTTCCATACATCTGTGACAATGTGGCTGAAAAAGTTTATCAACAGTTGTGTTTACTTTACATCTATCAACATGAGAAAATAAAGGCAATATAATTCACAAACAGATGGAATAACTCCCTTAAATCCTTAGGTCTTGTGCTTCACTGCCCATGCCAGTATCTACTTTCCTAACTTATGGACCAAGCCTGAAAAATGACATAGGGGATGCTTTTTCACTTTCAAGATAGCAGATTTGGGAACCCCAGTGCCAGGGACAGACGGGAGCCCAAGACAATATCCACACCACTCTAGACCTTTGGACAAGCTCACAGTTTGCAAAGGTGCTGGAAACACCTATACCACAAACACTGAAGATGTATAGGACTGTCTAGAAAAGAAGTTACAGACCAGCTGCAATGTAAATGTTTTTTCTCTAAAGGAAGAACATTATGCAAATGTGGCATGTTAACATGGAATGTTTCTGGCATTCACATTCTGGGCCAGATTTACTGGGATGCCCAGGCCTATGCCCAAAGATACCAATACCAACAGGCCTCGATAGTACAGGTACAAGTGCAGTGCTTAACTAAGTAGGTAAAGCTTCTTGTGGGTGTTAAAAGCAATGACTGCTTTGAAATTAAAGGGAAGATTATATTGTTATCCACTGTTTTCCTAAATACACTGTGGGAAAACATGGAAGTTATAAGTTTTATAAATACTAGTATGCAACAGGTCAATCAGAGGCATAAAAGACAGGTAAATGCCTAGAACAGTGCTCAAACTATCCCCAGCCAACCCAGAGATAGTGGGAGTGATTCAGTAAGCACCCGCAGGTGATGATGTTCCACTAGAGGGTAATGGTTTAGTTAGTAGATGTGGCCGACTCAACATTGTCTTATTTATGGAAGTATTGTGAATGGCAGACAAAGAAACAGAGTGGTTTGTGTTTAAAGTAGTTTAAAGAATCTGATATCTGCTTAAAGTGTGATGACCTAGAGTGAAGCCAAGCATAGCACTTTGGGAAAAAGTGAAATGTAGACATGACACCACATATGGCAAAATCCAGTGCAACTGAGTGCCAGAGTTAAGCACTTAAAAAGAACTAGCAGTCTCTGCCTACAAATCAATTGCTGTAGTACAAGCAAGTTCCAGAGGTGAATCCATGAGTAAACTTGATTTTGCCACAATCTTTCTTCTTTTTTCTAATTCTGTTTTATGGGTACTCAGAAAAACACATCCTTCTCAAACTGCCAATAGAGAGTTACCTGAACTGTTTACTATGGCACACAGTGCAGTCAGTTTTTTGATCACCATTTGCCTCACGTCTTCCAGAGAATTCATCTTATAGAAACTGGCACGAAAAATTTCTTAAGATGCTGGAAGGTAAATAACTTTATCTTCTGTAGAAAGCCGTCTAGAAGCATCCCAGCAGAAAAGATGTTAATACATGTTGATAGATTATATCTCCTGTTCCATTTCAGCAAAAGATGCTTCATTCTTGGACTAGTGTTTTGCTTAGTGTTTTCTTTTATTTTTCTATAAAGGAAAAAAGGGCTTATCTACCTACTTAGTCCAGTTACAGGAGCTCTGTAATTACAGTCATACACTAAAACAGTTCCATAATAATAGGATTTAATAATATAACATAAGATCAATAGAATACCAACACTTTTCTGAGGTAGCAGGCAAATAGATGTGTCACCTAAAATGGTACCAGTGTCAGAATCAAGCCCTGTCTAATTGTATCCACAAAGCATCTCTACTTTGTGAGCTGGAGCAATGGGCTAAAGCCAACTGTAGGCGTTTCAATAAGGCCAAATGCCAGGTGCTGCACTTCGGCCACAATAACCCCCAGCAGCGCTACAGGCTTGGGGAGGAGTGGCTGGAGAGCTGCCAGTCAGAGAGGGACCTCGGGGTGTTGATTGACAGCCGGCTGAACATGAGCCAGCAGTGTGCCCAGGTGGCCAAGAAGGCCAATGGCATCCTGGCTTCTATCAGCAATAGCGTGGCCAGCAGGGACAGGGAAGGGATCTTACCCCTGTACTCGGCACTGGTGAGGCCGCACCTCGATTCCTGTGTTCAGTTTTGGACCCCTCACTACAAAAAAGACATTGAATTACTTGAGCGTGTCCAAAGAAGGGCAACAAAGCTGGTGAAGGGTCTGGAGCACATGTCGTACGAGGAGCGGCTGAGGGAACTGGAGGTGTTTAGTCTGGAGGAGAAGAGGAGGCTGAGGGGAGACCTCATCACCCTCTACAACTACCTGAAAGGAGGTTGCAGAGAGCTGGGGATGAGTCTCTTTAATCAAGTAATAAGTGATAGGACAAGAGGGAATGGCCTGAAGTTGCGCCGGGGAAGGTTTAGACTAGATATTAGGAAGCATTTCTGTAAAGAACGGGTTGTTAGGCGTTGGAATGGTCTGCCCAGGGAGGTGGTGGAGTCCCCATCCCTGGAAGTGTTCAAGAGTCGGGTTGACATAGCGCTGAGGGATATGGTGTAGTTGGGATCTGTCAGTGCTAGGTTAACAGTTGGACTAGATGATCTTCAAGGTCCTTTCCAACATAGATGATTCTATGATTCTATGATTCTATACTTGTCCCCTATATTGCAGATCACTACTCAGCTCCCCAAAGCCTACAGTAAATATTAAACTTGAAAGCAAAACACTAACATTTTCAAATTAAATGTGCTACAGGAAGTAAGATCAGTGGCCAGTGTCCTGGCCTGGGAGTATTTTAATAAAATAGTGCCAGAGAGTCTGCAGAACACCCTTTTTTGTAGAAGGTTAGACAAGTGTCTGCTATGAGTGCTAGGTATAGATGGTACGCACTGACGCAGAGAGGGATTTTCAGTGATACTTTCCTCCAGTCCTGGCCAGAGTTCATTTTTTATCAGGAGATATTTGATTTGAATGAAATCACTTCTTCTCAGTTTTATTTCAACACCTCTTTAAGAACCATTTCTTCTCAGTCAGTGTTCTTGGAGTGTTTCTTCCTTCTCCAGAGCTACAGCTCTGTTGTCTGGATACCTCCCATTGCTGGTGATGGCACAATTCAGTTGAAATCAGACCAGCAATTGACCTGATCAAACAGTTGATTGACTGCTTCACAGAATCATCTAGTCCCATCAGGTAGAGCATGTTTCCTGACTGTGTCCAACTCGGGTTTGAATATCTCCTTGGATATATTCAAATTTGACTGAATATCTCCTTGGAGATATTCAAAGAGACTCTGCAGCCTCTCTGAACAACCTGTTTGAGCATTTAATCACAGAAAATAAAAGTATTTTCTTGTGTTCAGATAGAATTCCATGTGTTTTAATGTGTGACCATCGCTTCTTGTCCTGTCAGTGGGCACTACTGAAGAGAGTCTGGCTCCCTTGTCTTCATTTCCTCCCATCATGTATTTCAACACACTGATAAGATGCCCCTTCATCAGGCTGAACAGCCCCAGTTCTCTCAGTCTTTCCTCATATGAAAGATGTTCCAGTTCCTTAATTATCTTTGTGACCCTGTGCTGGACTCTCTCCAGTAAGCAGTGGTCACCCATATGTATTAAGGTTATTTTGGATATGCTAATATATAAATGATATATTTATCTTTACTGGAATTCTCCATATTCCTTCACTGTACTTTTCTTTTTTTTGCCCCCTTTTTGTTTTTCCACCTATTCTGTAGTGAAATAAAATGATTCTGGTTCCCATGCCCTCTATACCGCTTTTCCTGTCACTTTCCACAGAACACACTGAACTGTGACCTTTGCAACACCATTTTCCCAGCCGATCTGCCTGCTTCCTTGGCTCCTTTAGCTTGAGCCTCTCTAATAGTTCTGCATCACTGGCTTGTATTGCTCTACTGCTCTCTTCCTTTTGTGTATAGCCGCACTTACACATCCTAGTTTAGGTCTTTCATATAGTATGTGCTCAATTTTACTGCTCTCACTCAACACTCTTTCTTCTAGAAATGGAATTGTCTGTCCCCTAAACTGTTCTGTGTCTAATTATGGAATATTAAATAAGTTACGTGACAGTGTTATATGTCAATGTACATCCTCAGCTTCGTAAAAGCTGTACTTTTTGCTTTGCTTTCTTTCTTGTTTTTAATTTTTAAGAAAGGGAAGGGAAGGGAAGGGAAGGGAAGGGAAGGGAAGGGAAGGGAAGGGAAGGGAAGGGAAGGGAAGGGAAGGGAAGGGAAGGGAAGGGAAGGGAAGGGAAGGGAAGGGAAGGGAAGGGAAGGGAAGGGAAGGGAAGGGAAGGGAAGGGAAGGGAAGGGAAGGGAAGGGAAGGGAAGGGAAGGGAAGGGAAGGGAAGGGAAGGGAAGGGAAGGGAAGGGAAGGGAAGGGAAGGGAAGGGAAGGGAAGGGAAGGGAAGGGAAGGGAAGGAAAGGAAAGGAAAGGAAAGGAAAGGAAAGGAAAGGAAAGGAAAGGAAAGGAAAGGAAAGGAAAGGAAAGGAAAGGAAAGGAAAGGAAAGGAAAGGAAAGGAAAGGAAAGGAAAGGAAAGGAAAGGAAAGGAAAGGAAAGGAAAGGAAAGGAAAGGAAAGGAAAGGAAAGGAAAGGAAAGGAAAGGAAAGGAAAGGAAAGGAAAGGAAAGGAAAGGAAAGGAAAGGAAGAGACCACACTGGCAATTTGCCTTATTTGGATATGGTGCTTGCCTAGCAATAAATTGCAAGATGCTCCTTCTTCTTATGAGTGATGCTCTTCTTTTGCTTTTCCCTTTCTGCCTCCCCAGTGTTCTGTATGCTGAGTTATTACACTGGAAAACTAGAAACTAGATATTTGTAAAACTAGACTACTTATTAAATTACCTGTTGACAGAGACATTGGAAATGTAGGAAGCCTTTCAGTCAGGTTAGCTTCCTGGTACCTCAAAATTTTTCTCCTAATGTCTGTGTTCTCTCTAATTTCATTGGAATTTAACAGATTGTATAGCATAATGTAGCAATACAGCATACATTAAAATATTGTCAATATATTTTTATTTAAAAAAGGCAACAAATAATTGTGAATCTTTGAATAAAATGTGCTGATCCATCCTCATTACTTTGATTTTTCATTGAACTTCAGAGCATGCAAGGAAGAAGCAGGACCATAACTTCAGCCTATGTTACCTGTCAGCTAAACCAGAACAATCTAAATTCTTTCAAGGATGCATGAGGGTGACATATACCTGAGCTCTGGGAAAACTGTCTCCCTGATCCAAGTGCCTTCTTATCCCAGGAGTCACAAATGGTGGAATCATATTAGTAAAGTAACATACTGGCTGTTGAAGGGCCATTAATATGTTTACTTCATACGTAATAGTAAGTAGACTGTCAATGTCAGGATAGGATCTTTTGCATAGCTGAAATTTATTTCTCTCTGTCCTAAAAAAAAACAAACCATGTTAAAAAAAGCCTTTTCAACTACATATATTGCAAAAGGTGGGATTATGCCAAGAAAATGAACTGGTTTTAATAGAGGCTTTCTTTCCCTCTTACTTTACATTTGACATTGAGTTTTAAAAGGGTAACATTTGCTGTCTTCTGCAGAAATGTTGGTTGAAAATTGCTTTCTTAAGGGTAAAATCTCAACATGGTATGCATCATTGTCCTTATGACTTACTATAGTAAAAAAAAAAAAAAAAAAAGTAAAAATCAAGACAATATTCAAGTGTTACCTTTGATATCTTCAGCATTCAAATATGGGAATTCTACTTGATGATAAAATGTGAATGTTGCATAAAACTGGCTTCAAAAATTCCATTATGAAACAAGAATGCTGTTGCATTTTTCAAGCCTGAAGCCATTATATAATTTACTAGCATTTTCATTAATCCTTTACTAACATAAATTGGTTTGAGGCAGCTTCCTTTCCTCTCTTGTCCTGTCCTTGAACAAAGCAGCAGCACAAAAATGTGTTTTAGAAATCTTATCCACATGTTTCCTCAGACCTGGGGGTGGGTTTTTTTGTTAACTAAGGAAGCAAATGGAATATTAAAGGTATCAGAATCATTTGTCTGGGTCTGTCACATAAAGAAAGAAATTATATTGCTATTCATTTGTTATGACTATAACCCATAATGTGGCATTTCTTTGTTAAGCTTCGGATAAAGTTTGTATATTGTTGAAATGATTGATTATAGGAAAGAAATATAAGGATGAAATGTGGAAATATGTTCCTTATTGAAGTTTTCAGCTTTGAGTACAAATTTTATTTGGAGCCCAAATTTCTTTCACTGTCTCAAATGGAAAGACTATTGAAATCAAAAGGAAAATCTTGCACAGACCTATATAATCTCTGGATTCAATTTATAGACTATTTCCACATTAAATTTCTTCTAAAACTATTTTAAGGTTTACTTTTTCAAATCATTACAGGACCATGAAACATCTCCTTGCATTCAGAAATTTCACCTTCAATTCTACCACATAGTAAAGTAAGAGGAAGCATGTGATGGCAGCACTTCCATAACATCCCACATAATTTCTCCTGTAAGATATGGAGTTATTTACACAACTGTTTTATTTTCCTCACCTCAATGGGATAAGTCTCTCTCTCTTCAAGGGCAGGATGAGAATGAAAGGGTAAACTCATTCACTGCACAGACCTTCTTCCTCTAGTGAGTTTACAAATCTTCTTGATTCAGAGATCAAGTAGATATGAGAGGTTGATTGAAGAGTCTTTAGCAGCCCGCTGATTATGCTTTTACAAACCATATTTTGCATTTAAAGATGAGCTAATGTTTATTTTTTTCTTCTTCAAGTACAACTTCTACAGTTTCCTGGCCATGCATTTTGTCATGCTGCCCTAGACCTACTCTTACATGGGTTTCATTCTGACCTTGATTTACATCTTCACAGCTTCTAAACATAGAATTTAGACTTAGTGTCTTGTGATATACAGCACTATAATGCTTAAGAAATGAGCTATCTGCCTGAAGATTTTCACAGCTGGATTAGATGCTTATGTACCTTTCACACTGAAGTAAAAACTGCGTGTATAGGAGGTGATGCAACACATTCATAAATTGAGAAAAAGGGACTGTAAACAGTAAAGTGATGAGAAATGTGTTTATAGCAAGCTAGATCTCTTGAACTTATACTGTTTGGTGATAGCAGAAATCAGATCCTTACTTCCTTGCTTGCTTTCGGATCAGAAAAGTATAACTTTGTGTTGGAAGTGTGGGAAAAGCAAAACAGTGAAAAATCTGCAAAACACATTTCCTTAACACATGGTGCCCAGAACAAACACAGGACAGGATGGAGATCCAGTGATTTGTGTTGCCATGGCACCAAGGAGGAATGCGAAGTGAGGTGGAGGCTGCGCAGTCCTGTTCTTCCACTTTTCTCAAGGAACATTTGACATGACTATGCAGATTATCTACGGCTCTTCCCCTTCTCCCAAGGACTGTTTTGCAGTACTCTGTAGACCTTATCTCTCATTCTTCCTCTTCTCCCACAAAACCAGCTCACACCTTGCACCAAGGAATGTGCTGTGTCATTATTCAAGAAACAATGACTTGACCACAGTCCCACCCACTCACACATACATACTTAGACAAATACTACCCTGAGTTTGTATCTAACTTGGAGGGATGATAATCCGATACCAAATTAGAGGGAGAGATTGCCGGGTTTGTGCTCCTCGCCCCCCCCAGAAGGGACGCCTTTTGTTAAGATTTGGGCTCTTGGCTACACCAAGTGATTACCCGGGAATTAAGTGTGTGTGATTGTAATCAGTTTTTCGTGTGTAGTGCTATATAGCCAACCTGCAGTTTGTGCATTTATCGTAGGCAATCTTAAAGAATCTGTAGATGTTGCATAAGAATAAACCATACTACTCGTGAACCTGACTGCTTCTCTTGAATGCAACTGGACCTACAGCATACGGGCTGTTCATGCATCTGGTGTCAGGCCTATAGTTAACGGCCCCAATTGACATACCTATTAAGAGATAAGTCCAGCTGTCCCTAGCCCCTCTAATCTCTGAGGACTGGCTAGAATGCAAGGGGATTCATCTCTTACCAAAGTAATTCATTACCTTAAATGCAACACTTTGTTATTGGCGTTTAAGATCATCATACTGGCTTTAGCATCTTCCAGACCTTCAGAGAGCTCAGTCCCACAGCATCTTGTGTCTAACAGGTTTCTAGAAACCTTCAGACAAGAAGTGAAAGTACACAAGAATAAAATGTCACACACAGTCATCATCCAGATAGCTTTTAGTCTGAAGAATATAGCACTCTCATCAGAGGAGGAAAACATGAGTGAAATGACAGATTCCAATGATTATATATATATGTATATATAAAATCTATATAATCAGCATTATCATTGAAAAAGCTATGGTATTTCTTATATATATTTTAAAATCATAGTTTGTATTGTTAATTTTTTCAGCATCTGACCAAATTCTGCTTTGGCAAAGTAGTCGGGATGAAGTGAACTGTGTTTCCTTAATTCTTCTGTACTGAGAGAGGAACTGTATTCAAAGGTTATTTTTAAACTGAACGGCATAACACTCAGGTATGTCTGAGCTTCCTGGTGCAGCAATGTAGAGCAGTACAGTATCACATGGAAACACCAGCTGAGCACTTGGAAGCAACTGAATTAAAACAGCAAGGCTAATAAAGCAGGATCATCTCAGTGCTGTACCAGGTAACATAGCTAATGTCTCTGCATGATGCTAGGTGGTGGATCAGGTTAAGTATGTCTGACAGCATTGTAAAATGCAACTACACCTTTTGTAATGTCATACTACTTCAAATGGGTGTCACCTATTAGGTCCATGATAATTCAGAATTTTAGTCCCTATCTATGACTGCCTTTTTGGTCAGTTGGCTTGACCTTTTTCTTTCATTAGGCAATAATATAACATTTTTACATGGTTAACATGAAATCTAAAATTAACTTTGTGGAATTATAAAATTGTTTTGATATATTTTTTCAAAGAAGAATTCTGGAAATTGTTTTGGTCTGGATTTCAAGCCCTATAGAATTCTCAATATTATAAATCAAAGACCTCAATTTAAAATTTATGTTATGTCTCTTAGGAAAACTTAGCTCTGAAAATGGAGTTAGACTTTGTAACACTTTTCTAAAATTCAAAGTTTTGTGTTGGGCATTATCTCTAATAATTTGTAATCATTTTCCAGCCTCAGGAATTCAACATCAAAAGTCTATTAAAAATATAAAAATGGAAATTTAGGGGTTTTTTCCTAGTTGCTTGGGGTCAGATTTAATAATTGAGTATTTTGAGAAGAAAATAAATTATACTGTTGATTTTTTTGACAGATTTAATAGGATTTATCAGGGCAATAGGCCTTCAGTGGTTCTCGTTTCTGCATGGCAGTTGGTTGGCCTTAAATTCTAGAATAAATTGTAGAGGTTTTACCCTGGTATTTATTCATAATCACACCAACTCCTTGGCTCCATTAGTAAGAAAGTTTAAGATGATTTCTTTATAAACCCTTGATATGAAACTCCTTTTAAAATTGAATGAATCTTTACTTTTATTTTAATTTTGTATGGATCCTCTGTGACTTGTCGATGAAACTAAGTTCAAGAAGCCTTCTAGGGACTAATATTAAAATAAAGAGAATTTCTGGAAATTAAATAGGCTTAATATTTTCTGCTGGTAACCCAATTTATGAAGCCAAGAAAACATCATAACATAGTTAATCACATATACCAGACATTAGATGATATATTTAGAAGTCAGATTTATATTTATGAAGAATATTTGGGGGTATCTGATCCAGTTACTAACCTAAATTTAACTTTGTTACAAATGGAACAACACAATTTACTTTCCTTTGGACTTCATTTCTCAAACTGTTAATTTATTTTTTGCTTAGTCCATTAACATATTCATACTCATCCTATGAACTATTTCTATGCTAAAAGCTTGGCACTTGTCTTATTTAAGCCTTTCTAGTCAGGAATAGCTAATCCATTTAATGATCATATAAAAAGAAAAAAAATAGGTTGCAAAGGACCTCTGAAGGTCATCTAGCCCAATGTCCTGTTCAAAGCATTGCTATCTTCAGCATTAGACAAAGTTCCTCAAGTTTTGAGTACTGCCACAGATGGAGAATTTCTGAGCAATGTGTTCTGATACTTATTAACTCTCAAAGTGATTTTTTTTTTTCCTTGACTATTGTCTCTTGGCTTTCTGCTGCGCACCTCTGTCTGGCTCTGTCTGCAGTATTTTAGGCGCTCCTTTCAGGAGGAGCGCCAAGGAGCAGCAAGAGTCAGCTGCTCCACAACGGGGTCGAGGAATTGGGAGCCAAGGGTGACCCTGGGGCAGTTAAAGATGGAAATGTCTGTGAAAGTTTTTGAAAAAAATCTCGTATGCCAGAGTCTCATGTACACACAATGCCCTCCTAGTGAGATTTCTGTCTTGTTAATGCTGTTTTCAGAGCATATATTTTATAGCTAAAATAAGATCACAGTGGTTATGCATGGCCCTGTGGAAAACAGTGGGAATTTTGTCATTTATTTCAGCTGCATTAGATGTTTCCCCTCACCAGAAGTCTCACATTAAAAAAATAATAATAATAAAATAAAATAAATAGAACCCAAAATGAATAAAATGTTGTTTAGACACTTTTATGAGTGCTTTTTTTTCACATGCAGTATATTCTTCATGGTCTGCTTTGTTTCAAAAGGAAAATGCTTTCACCAGTTTCCACTTGTGTCTACTAAGCTGCTGCTCTGCTCTTTTTATTTAAGTCCATGGGAAATTAACTTACTCACCGTGTTTCACAACAGAGAGGTTAAGAATAGGTATTAGCTTCTTTATATCACTCATATCTTATATATTATAAAAAGAATGTTCACAATCTTACAATGTCTAAATAGGATGAGCATGTGATCAATCAAATGAAACCCTTGTTCAACCCCACCAAGTTATTCATCATCGCTTACAATGCCTCTCCTAAAATTTATATTATAAGCTTTCTCAGGCAGGGACCTTGATTCATGTCTTCTTGGAGTCTCTATTGCCCTTTGTGTGCTTACTATAATAATAGGGTGATAAATGATTTATGTTGTTTTCTGTGTCTCTACATTTTGATTCATAAATCAATTGTTAGATGTACTTTAATCATACTCATGCTTTTTGTTTACTCTGATTGAAATCTCTTGGCTTTCCTTCAGTAGTTTTTACCTGGTATCTTCACAAATATTTGAGCTAAGATTTTCCACAAACATTCCACACATGACAACAGCAAGCAAATATGTATTACGAGCTTCATCCAGAACATGCTGGAGGAATATTGTCTTAAGTATGATCGGTGATAGCATATTCTGAAAGGAGCTGTGGTGTGTGCCTGTAAAACATTTAATCTTTCAAACAGCAGGGTCCAAAGGCAAAACCAATGTTCTATTACAGCTGCAGCTGACAGCTTGTCCTGTTGTCATTTGCAAGATATATTAGCTTTCTCCTATAAAATATTAACACATTTATCAATTTTATGATCAATAAGCCATACATTTGTAGTACTTAGATGTTTCAAAAATCGTTTCATTAAATGATGAATTGTTGCTCTAAATGCAACATGTGTATAATAACCTTAAATTCTGTACCTCTTTATGCCTATATTGGTACATCTTTTATTCCAGTGGCTACAAAGCAGTAAGACTGTCAACAACAAATAGGCTCTTTCCCAGTAAAACAGAAAAGGGATTTAAAATGAAAGGTTAGTGAACCATCACCATTATGCTAATAGAATGAAATGCATTCGTTACTGTCTATTTTGAACATTTAAATGGCACATAGCTCTTTCAGTTGTCCTCTGCAAAAGGGATACTTTTCACCCATAAATGTAAGGTCATTCATATCCTACTACTACTAGTGCTTTCACCTAATACTGGTATTTACATGAGAAAACTGTAGGTTTTATACCATTCCCCATGAATAAAGAAATTTGTGTTAAATGCAGTTTTCCAGTGTGACTGTATCTCCCTGATGGATGTATTTATAGCACAAATATATTGACCACTTATCACCCCTTCTTAGGGTGTCTTGACCATCACAGATGTACTAATAAGAGCTGTAGGATAAACGTGGCCTCAACTCCAGTCCCTTTCCAACATTTCCAGCAGTTCTTAGCACTACCAGTAGAAGTGCTAATTCATTAACATTACCTCCACTGATGGTAACATAGTTATAGGAGTTAATCGGAATCCATAATTTTAATGATTTGTAAGCCCTAAATGTATTTCGGGGTTTCAAATACATTCACGAATTCACTATTCATCAACTGTGAAATTTGTTCTGTATAGGGATTCACAGTAATGTTAACCAAGCTAAAAAGACCTCTAAATCTTGTGTGTACTATCAAGTTGTATGCTTTGACATAAAGTAAAAACATGCATTTTGCACATGAGTTTAGAACAATGAGGGAAAGACAAAGTGATTATCATTTCTTGTAGGCAACTGTTAATACTTATTGAAAAAAGGGATGTGACAACTTTGAAATTCAACTCACTTTGAGGAATAAAGATATGTCTTCTGACAAGGGTAATACTATCATCCTGCAAATTTAACTTTAAGAGTTGACCTTGTCTGTAAATGAGTGCCAACTCCTCATGCTGTTTGCAATCTTTTTCTGATCAGCTGCTATTCTACCAGATGACAGATCTCTCAATATTTTTTTTCCTTCCCTAAAACATCTTTTTGTGTGTCCCAGCTGATTTTCTTTAAAGGAGAGTGACTATATAGTCTTTCATGCATCTACTGAAAAGATCTTTGAAAAGTACAACCATACAAAAATGTTATTGATGTAACACTTTTGTGGTTTCTGCCAGACATGCAGTGCAACTTGATTTCCTCCCAGAGGATGTTTCTCTATTTATTATTAAATTTTATCTATCCTTAATTTTCACTCTTTTGTTTTCTATTCTGCTCTCACCTTATTTGTCAGTTCACTTTCATCTTTTCCTTCCTGTTTTCTTTTAAGTTCTTGGGCCACTGTAAAGAGCTGATTCAGATCCTGCTGAGTCAGTTGGAAGTTTCTCCATGGACTTTGGTTGTCTTTCAATCTGGCTTTTTCTTTTCTTTTTTTTTTATTCCAATTTTATTCCAATTCAGCCTCAATTTATGTTTATACATCAGATCCTGAACTGTCCTGTTAAGTATGTTGTAGGAAACCTGCATGTCCTTAGAGACTTAAAAAGGCAGTAATATTAAAAAGTAAAAAAGGAAAAACAACAAAACCGTCCACAATAAAACCCTTCACATACGTATTTCTCTATGTTTCAAAGGGAAACTGGATTCCACTGTTTTTTAGCTGTGAGGGATGGATGTGTCAAGAAAGAAGTGCACCTCAGAGTCCTCCCTGGAGTTACCACTGGTTTCTCTTCATTTCCTAGTGGCAGTCATTTATTGCTAGCCTAATACAGCAGTACTTTCATGCAACTCGGATCTGGCTCAGCTATTTTGTCCAACGCCTTTTGCTGACTATTTGCATGAATAAATTAAATGGACAAGGATTCATATTTATGCTTCTGTACCTAGACACTATATGTGGGTTACAGTAGTATAAACTGAATTTGAACCTGAAATTTATATCCATATCATAAAATTCAAAATAAAAAATATGTAGCAAAATCAGTTCCTTTCCATGTCTTTGCTCCTTTTTCTTTGTGTAAGGATGAGGAAAGCAATTTTTCAGAACAATATGATAGAATTGGTATGTTATTATTTAAACTGCCTGGTAGCTGTTTAAACTTATTCAGAAGCATTTGTATTGCATGAAGGAGACTGCAAAAAGAACAAGCATCTATTTAAAATATAAAACAATTTTTTCTTAAGTATAGTGTAGATGTTTCTAATATTTCACTGACAATTGCAAATGGTTCAATGCCATGTTCTGTGAAAAATTGCAGGTTCTATGAGTCATCTGATAGCAACCCATGCATTTGTTTCAGATGACAGCATCAACACATAGTTCCTTTAATCTCCACTGTAGTGAGATTCTTCTGTCAGGTTTTCTGAAACTGATAACCTATTTAAGGAGGCCACTTTTAGGATTATGTTCCTCTGTTATGATTTGAAGAGCACCTGTGTTGTGCAGTCTTTCAGGGTTCTTTCTCCCTAGGGCACAGAGTTACCATAAAAAGGCCAAGCCCCTTCTTTTTTACATCACACATACCAGCACAATTTTCCATTTTTGGCTTTTTTTTTTTAAACTTATAATAGCCTATTCTGACTGTGAAAATTCACCTCAGTGGAGCTGTCTAGCATAGAGGTGTATGTGACTCTTTAAAAAATCAAATTGAAGTATCACTCGAGGTAATTCATTAATCTTGTCAAGTTAGGACACGCTTCTCCATGAATTTGTTAGCCTGTCATCCTGTCTGATGCCTTGCCATGTCAGAAATGGCTAAGAGACCACATGTATATTAAAACACATATATGCACATTAGCTTAAGTTAAGCTTCTAAAGTTGCAAGAGAAAACTCTGTGCTTTAAAAAGAGAAGACAGCAGATGAAGGATTCAGCTTTTATCACTGTATATAAGAATGAAAAAACATTTTCTGTTAATTACCAAACTTACTAAAGCTCAGAGGAAAGTTAGTCAAAGAAAATTCATGCAATTCTGTATTTCTTATCAGTGATTTACCCTCCAAGAATCAATCTTGGTAACAAAACAAACGCATCATAATGTGCGGTATAACAATAAAGTATGCCTAAATGTCAAATCAACTTTTAAGGGGCGAACATGTAAATTATACACCTGTGGTATTTCCAAACGGTGCAATTACTCACTAAGTCATAGCTTTTGTATCTGCTGTCCCACAGGTATCTGGAGTAAATTCACTAAAATGACACTTTTTACGGACTTCAGTCTTACCTTAAATGAATGGAAGCAGAGAGTGCATTTGAAACTCCTGCCACCTTCATCATGCTAACATTTATAGAGCTACCTGAGGAACAACACCAGAGACCAGATCTAGCTGAAAGCCTTTTTTTTTTTTTTTTTTTAACGGGGTCCATTCTCAGCCTAAACAGCTTTTCATTCTGTCTCACAGTGCAAATAGAAGTAGTAAAAAAACCCTGTAAAAACACAACTGAAGGTATTAGAAAAGTGAGATTGCTCCCTTTGGATACCAGCTTCCACTTGTGACGGAGTAAAACCACTATGGAAACATTTCCTGAGTTTCTTAATTTTTTCATATTACTACCCACTGAGATCTGTTGATTTGCATCTTGGCAATGGTGAGAATTATTTATCTGCAATGAGGACCTAAACAAAATGCTGCTGTGATGAGGTGTCACAGAATCACAGAATCATTCAGGTTGGAAAAGACCCTTGGGATCATCGAGTCCAACCATCAGCCCTACTCTAAAAGTTCTCCCCTACACCATAACCCCCAACATCTCATCTAAATGACCCTTAAACACATCGAGGGATGGTGACTCCACCACCTCCCTGGGCAGCCTATTCCACTGTCTGACCACTCTTTCTGTGAAAATTTTTTTCCTAATGTCCAGTCTAAACCTCCCCTGTTGGGAGTTTAAAGCCATTCCCTCTTGTTCTGTCACTAATTACTTGTTCTGTCACTAATTACCTGTGAGAAGAGACCAGCACCAACCTCTCTACAATGTCCTTTCAAGTAGTTGTATAGAGTGATGAGGTCTCCCCTCAGCCTTCTCTTCCTCAGGCTAAACAGTCCCAGCTCCTTCAATCTCTCCTCATAGGATCTGTTCTCCAGGCCCTTCACCAGCTTCGTTGCCCTCTTCTGCACTCACTCCAGCACCTCGATATCTCTCTCGTATTGAGGTGCCCAAAACTGGACACAATACTCAAGGTGTGGCCTCACTAGTGCAGAGTACAGGGGGATGATCACCTCCCTGCTTCTGCTGGTCACACTATTTCTAATACAAGCCAGGATGCCATTGGCTTTCTTGGCCACCTGGGCACACTGCTGGCTCATGTTCAGCTGCTTGTCAATTAGAACCCCCAGATCCTTCTCTTCCACACAGCTCTCCAGCCACACCTCCCCAAGCCTGTAGCGATGCATGGGGTTGTTGTGGCCCAAGTGCAGGACCTGGCACTTGGCCTTGTTGAAGCTCATCCCGTTGACGTTGGCCCACCGATCCAACCTATCCAAGTCTCTCTGTAGTGCCTCCCTATCTTCATGCAGATTGACACTCCCACTTACCTTGGTGTCATCTGTGAACTTACTGATGATACACTCTATGTCCTTATCAAGATCATCAATAAAGATGTTAAACAGAAATGGTCCCAACACCGAGCCCTGAGGAACACCACTTGTGACCGGCCGCCAGCTGGATTTAGCTCCATTGACCACCACTCTCTGGGACCTTCCATCCAGCCAGTACTTGACCCAGCAGACTGTTTGCTCATCCAGGCCAAGGTCAGCCAGTTTTTCTATGAGAATCCTATGGGGAACTGTGTTGAATGCTTTTCGAAAATCCAGGTAGACAATATCCACAGCTTTTCCCTCGTCCAATATACTTGAGAACATATTCATAACATATACATATATATGTTATATATATAAAACATATATATATACACACTTGAGAACATATGTAGTACATATATATATAATATATATAATATATATATATTATATATATAACTTATAAATATACTCGAGAACATATGTAGAACATATACTTGTTTGCATGATTTAATAGTATGTAAAAGCACATGTAGAACTGGAAATCATTGCTTGTGATATCTGTCTGTTTTCTCCCCAGGAGACTGTGGATTTCTAGAAGTCTTCGGGATCAAATATTCCTTAATTCCCATTTATATAGTAGTGGATCTGAGCAGCAATTCGCAATAATGAGTTTTTTTCTCTTTCCTCTCTGATTTTATTGCTCCTAAACTAATCAAGATTGTGGCTACATGAAGATGTCAGTTAGAACAGTTTGCTTTCTAAGCAGAAGCTGGACAAACATTAGACATCTTCAAATTAAGCATGTAATCCAAAATACATGGTTAGGCTTCATCTATAATCTTCTATAAATTCCTCTAGAATTTCACTATAAATTCTACTACTATATTAAAAAAAAAAATACACAAACAAACAAACATATGAAGTGTTCTTACGTGAGCAGGGCTCTCCAAGGCTGATGGCAAAGTTGTCGTCATACAAGATGCATTTGTATCCCCATTCCATTTTGCTCATTTCCAGAACCAGGTGTAAAAGACAACACGAATTAATCCGTATGTGGTTGTACTATGCATGCAGAAGAAGTGTATGGGGTTTTTCTCCCAGGTAATAGAGATTACATGTGATAGCATATGCATTACAAAAACCCTTATATCACATTGACAAATGACAGACCACTAAACTGGAGCTGTTGAAGTCAAAATTTTACTTCATACAAAAGCACTGTCATAAGTCTAAGATACCTTCTTAAGGTAGAAAAAAAAAATTCAACTCTCCCAGTCCTGCTTATGGCTTTAACGTTGAAAGTTGCTCCTGCTGCAGCAACAGATTAAGCTAGAGAGAGTGAACATTTATGACAGGACATTTTCTCTCATTTTTTTTTAATCAAGAAAAAAAAAAAAACCTTTCCTAATGTTCCTCTGAAGTAGATTTATCATTAGAACAAGACTGTTTTTAGTTGAATCATCATTTTAAATGTTATTGTGATTAGGTTTCATTTCTGGATCATTCCCATGTAAGAGCTGGGTCTGGATGAAGTTCTAAAGTCCTTGAGATTTGGGAAAAGTGTTTTTTGTTTTACTTTGTTGGATTTTTTTTTTGATACAGGCTTGTTAGCTTTATATTCATAGCACACAGCTAAAACTGAGATGTGAGTTCTTGTTTATATCCAAATTTCTCAGACTGAATTTAAACTTCACTGTTTACATTTATGTTTAAGCAACAAAAACTGTGGTATCTCTTCTGTGATGATCCAGAGAGCTATGCTGATTCTCATTTTAAAAAGAGTGTAGCTCTCAGAATGTTAGTGTAAAAGGGCTATACCCCATGGAAATGTTTAGATAAGTTTAAGAAAATTAAAACAAATTTTGGGATAGAAGTAAACAGTTTCAGCAAACACACCTAAATTTGAGTTAGAAACAGATGTATCTGATACACTTTTTTTTTTTCCTTTCATATCAAGCCCCATCATAGAATGACATGGGATAACAGTTGAGATCAATCATGTGCTTTCAGAAAGCAATGCCCTTGTTCATAGGGCCACAGCTTTTCATTTCATGACATTAAACTCATAAGTTCAAGATACCCATATACAAAATGTGAAGAAGAATAAGGAGGTAAACAGAAGTACCAAAAGCATTACCAAGGATAATTGTGGCCATAATCTTTAATCAAAATTATAAGAAAGGAAAAGTCATTTGGAAAGGGGATGGAATTTTCTGTGGGAAGACTTTTTTCCTTTTTTGAAAAACAGGAAGCTTCAGTTTCAGTTCCTGGTTTTAACTGTTATACCACCAAAAAATCAAATGTCTTATTGAGCTTATCTCTTGTGCTTCTTAATCACTTCTAAAGGAGTGGAATGAATAAGACTGGCCAAAGTAGATCTTATCAAATAAATGAACCTATAGGTTGCTCATTGAAATCATGCATAAAAAAGCTGTTTTCAATCAAATGGTCTCAGAACACTAAATATTTCCATCAAACTTTTTGATGTCCAAGGAAAGCTTCAATTAATTATATTGATATCACTCTTCTTATACATACAAATCAGTAAAGTGGAGCATAAAAATTATTCTGGGTGAAATAAAGTCACAAAACATATTTCTAGCAGATTGAATAATTAAAAACCTTAGGAGAGTCCAAACTCCTAGCCATTATAAATTGTTATTTCATCCCTACACAGTATTATTCCCCTATGTTTATTTCTTTGAGTCTTAAAATTAGTATTGTACAATGTATTGAAAATAATGAGTCTAGATGGGAAAAATGATTCACCAACAAATTGAATGGTCTTCTCCTCTTGGAACAAAAGTGTTTTCTTTTTCTTTGTTCTTTCCTTTCTGTAGTAAAAAAAAAAATTAAATTATACATTTCAAATATTGAAAACAGAAAACAATTAGCAGCCTCAGACATGCATCTTATTTCAGTTTTAGAGCTCTGATTCTATTACTTAAGGGCCCAGTTTTATTGAGGCAAAACACCCACAGAGATCAGTAACAGCCTTTTGTGTTCAGTCACTTCATTGTTTCTTGTGCTTAGTCGTCTGGGTTGTGATCCAGCAAATGGATCAGTGGTGCCCACATGGGCTGAATGGCCGGATCAAAGCTCGGGCATTTTATCCCTGTTTTGTGCGAATTTACACAGCAACAGGGAAAAGAGGGTAGTTCTTTCAGAATCAAAAAAAAAAAAAAAAAAAAAAAGGCAAGCTTGAATTCTAGAGCAGGCTGAGTGCTGTAATTTATGTTTAACTCCTCCTTTGAAATTCACTACATTTCAGACATGTATCCCAGTTATTATGACATAGAAGAATGAAGTTGATGAATCACACATTCATTAAACAAAAATTAATCAATGTAAAGAAGAATTTTCAATTGCTGTTACACACACACATATATATAAACCTTAAAAACAGCAAAAGAAAAATAAATAGAAACATTTGGAACAACTTGGCAAATAACACATTCAGTGTGAACAGCTGTAAGAGTGCCAGTCCTTGACTGTTGCTGAAGAAGGCAACTTGATTTGGACAGAAACTAGTCAAAGTTTATTTACCTCACCAGTAGTGAAATAATGCTGTCATATTTCAATGCAAAATCCTGACAGACAGCCAAAGTTTGGTTAGCTTATGAAAACACATAAATAATGCTCAATATTTTTTTAATGTACTATGCAGTGCAGAATTTAAATAATGTAGGCCAGAGAAATATCATTCTACACAGTCAGCAAATAAGAGGAAAATGTTTATTAACACCAAAAAAACCCCAACTGCAGTTTATCAGATATTTAAGACTTATTTATCTCACCTAATTTTAGCCACCTAATTGAGGTAAACTAAAAGTATAGTTGGTAAAATTCGCCGAAACTGCCCATGAAGAGACGAAGATGTCACAAAGAGTACTTCAGCTTATTTAAGGTCTGCCATGACATTTCCATATTCTATAGAGGAAACCTAGAGCAAGTGACCAAATTTCTAACTTATGTGATTCATATATCTAAAGTTAAACAGGATGATATTTGACTCAAATCAATCAGGACTTCTGAATTAAAAACTTTCTGGAATAGATATGTATTGCCTTAGTTAATACGAGATAAAAACATTGAAAAGTAGCAAATTATCAGAACTGAGCAAAGATGTTTTTCAATTTAAATAGAAAGAAATAATCTTGAGAAAAAACAACATGCTTTATTTCAACATTTTGAAAATGAAACAATGTTTACAAAAAACCAAAATTTATTTTTCATATCAGACTATTATATTTGTTGGAAGATAATTTTTTTCCATTTTTTACATTTTTTTAACTAAGCAAAATATTTCAAAACACACCTTGTTTTTTTTCCTAAAGTACATGAGAAGCTACGAGGTTTTTTTAATGTTTCTTTTGTATAACAAACTTCAGGAATGAAACATACTTCTTTATTATTGTTGCAGAAGTTTTGATGGTGTTAGAATAGGGAATAGTAACTTTTACTGGACCATTTGGTAGCTTTAGAAAAATTGAAAAAGCGCTTTTTTCCCTCCTACTATATTGTTTGGTCTTATAAAGAATGTTACTTTTCCCTGTAAACTGTGGTCTTCTTTATTAATACAACTATATTAGACTATGTGAAGGAAACCTCTAGGTGCACAGATGTCAGTGATTTACTTAAAGAAGTACTAGAAAATATATGAGAGAAACAAAGCTGGGCTGTCATCAGCATCTTTTCTGGCATCACAGTTTTTGAACCACTTACAGGAAAGCTCACAAACCTTCCAAATTACCTACATAGGATGTAGTTGTCTGAAACTATGAAAGCAGAGTAGTTTATAATTTCTCAAACATCAATAAGAACCTGCCAAGTGAAATTATAAATCTTTTGCATCCTGGATCTCCCTCTCATACTTGTCCTTGAGGTCTGCACTTTGTATTTAGGATGTCACCAATCAACAGCTCGATTTTCTCTTTTGCCTTGCCATCAAAAGATACTTTCAAGTAACCATGCTGTTTCATGAGACAGTAATTTTTCCATTGTCCTCTCTTCATCATGGAAGAATCACTTGCTTTTTGGCTCCTCTAGAATTCTCCCTCTTTTTCATTTTCACTTTGAAGACAAATATCACAAGCATAATCTCTCTGACAGCCATCAAGCTATTTGATACATGGATCAAGACCCAGAGGACATAAATGGCCCCTAAGAGCTCCATAAACAGAGATTAATTTAAAACTGCTGAGATGAAATCCTGACTTTGTTGCAGTTAATGAGCATGTGATATTTACTTCAGTAGAGCCAGGGGTTTATTCCAGTATATGTTGCAAGTTATTTAAAAACTGCTTTCACTAATTCTGTGTGTTTCTAGACCATTCTTTCATTAAGGTAAAGGCAAGTGCTTAAATAGACAGACAGTATGGTGGAAAATAGTTTGTATCTTCAGTTCAGATGCCATGCATTCTTCTAAACATTCTTATTTGAGTTTTGTAGGAAAGAGAATCTGAGGAATCTGTTAAAAGTACTTTTTTTTTTTTACTCTTTTTTTTTTTTTTTCCAAACATTGCCACTGCTTATGGCTTAGCCTCACTTAAAAGTACATAATCCATACTTTGGGGAAACACTCCTGGATGTTGATATGAAAGGGCTCTTTAAGTGATTAATTGATGTGTTGGACTGTACAGATTACAAAAACTCAAGATATGACTAGAGCATGAACTTTTTTTCATCAAGAGGATATGCAGTCATCATTCAAAACTGTAGGTGATTTAGGAAGATGTAGTAGATACCTAATTTAATATATAAAATCTTAGCTCAGTGCTCAGTATTTAATCAGATTCTTCTGAAACTACCAAGTAAATCTGTAAAAGAGTAAACTGCAGACATTAGTTAAACAAAAAAGTTGTGCAGCTGACGATGCTAAAACACGCTGAAGAGAGGCTGACTCTTCACTGGTTTTCTGTACCTTAGAGAATCATTTGATATCCACATGCCTGCAGGGCTATGATCTTACTGGCATCACAGAGACGTGGTGGGATGGCTCCTATGACTGGAGTGCTGGAATGGAAGGATACAGGCTCTTTAGGAAGGACAGACAGGGGAGACAAGGAGAGGGGATCGTCCTCTATGTCAATGACCAACTGGAGTGCATAGAGCTCTGCCTGGGAATGGATGAGAAGCTGACTGAGAGCTTATGGGTAAAGATTAAAGGGAAGGCAGGGACAGGTGACATTAGAGTGGGTGTCTGCTACAGGCCACCTGACCAGGAAGACTGAGTGGATGAGGCTCTCTATAAACACATAGGAGCAACCTCACATTCACAAGCCCTTGTCCTCATGAGGGACTTCAACCACCCCAAAATCTGTTGGAGGGACAACAGAGCAGGGTATAAACAATCCAGGAGGTTCCTAGAATGTCTTGATGATAACTTCCTTCCCCAAGTGATAGAGGAGCCAATGAGGAGAAATGTTATGCTGGACCTTGTTCTTACCAACAAGGAGTGGCTGGTGGGACAGACTTGGCTGCAGTGACCATGAAATGGTGGAGTTCAAGATCATTAGGGCAGCGAGGAGGGCAAACAGTTAGCTTGCTACCCTGGACTCCAGGAGAGCAGCCTTTGGCCTCTTCAGGGATCTGTTTGTCAGAGTAGCATGGGATAAAGCGCTGGAGGGAAGAGGGGCCCAAGAAAGCTGGTTAATATTCAAGGATCACCTCCTCCAAGCTCAGGAGTGATGCATCCCAACAAAGAGGAAGTCAGGCAAGAACGCCAGGAGACCTGCATGGATGAACAAGGAGCTCCTGGGTAAGCTCAAACATAAAAAGGAAGCCTACAGAGTGTGAAAGCAAGGACAGGTAGCCTGGGAGGAATACAGAGAAACTGTCCAAAAAGCCAGGGATCAGGTTAGGATGGCCAAAGCCCTGATAGAATTAAATCTGGCCAGGGATGTCAAGGGCAGCAAGAAAAGTTTCTATAGGTATGTCAGTAATAAAAGGAACACACGGGAAAATGTGGGACCTCTCCAGAAGGAAACAGGAGGCTTGGTCACTTGGGATATGGAGAAGGCTGACGTACTGAATGACTTTTTTGCCTCAGTCTTCACCAGCAAGGGTGACGGCTTAGCCATATCACCCAAGGCACAGAGGCAAATGCAGTGACTGGGAGAATGAAGAACCGCCCTCTGTAGGAGAAGATGAGGTTCAAGAACTTCTAAGGAACCTGAAGGTACACAAGTTGATGGGACCTGCATCTTCAGATCCTGAGGGAACTGGCAGATGAAGTGGCTAAGCCACTATCCACCATAACTGAGAAGTCATGGCAGTTCGGCAAAGTTCCCACTGACTGGAAAAAGGGAAACATAACCCCCATCTTTAAAAAGGGAAAAAAGAAGACCCAGGGAACTACAGACCAGTCAGTCTCACCTCTGTGCCTGGCAAGATTATGGAGCAGATCCTTCTGGAAAGTATGCTATGGCACTGTGGCAGGTGCACCCACCCAATGAAAATAGGGCTTCTTGGCTGCTGAAGTGTAGCAGCTCCTGACTGCCTTTGTTCTCGGGGCTTCACGGTAGTTGGGGCCTTTGGTCAATAGGAGCCGCTACTGACTACAGGTCAGATTCGGCCTGGGTATAAATGCAGTCCCCTGGGGGAAGCCATTTTGAACTTGTCCCCTGGAGCAGCACACTGTGGTTGAGGACTCTCCCCTTGGGTCGGGACACCGCTCAAGGAAACTCCTTGAGGTGACTTGGGCTGGGACACTGCCCTGAGAAGTTCCTCAAGTTTGAGAGCCCTCTCTTGTTAGGTGAGTGATTGGGTTGTCGCTAAACCCTAGAAAGTGGTGCTTTGTTCTGCATTTTGGGTTGTCATTACACCCTAGGAAGTTGCTCCGTTCTCCTCTCACATTTGAACCTGTAATTGAATAGTTGTGGAGGGCTAGTTAATTGTGCTGATAACAGACTTTTAATTTTTGGTGGTTGTTTATTTGAGTCTCCGTAAGAGGCACATGGAAAATAAGGAGGTGATTTGTGAAAGCCAACATGGTTTCACTAAGGACAAAGCGTGCATGATGAATTTGGTGGCCTTCTACATCAGGGTTATAGCACTGGTAGATATGAGAAGAGCAACTGATGTCATCTATCTGGACTTGTGTAAAGCATTTGTCACTGTCCTGCATGACATCCTTCTCTAAATTGGAGAGAGAGGTATTGCTTTGATGGATGGATTACTAGGTGGGTAAGGAATTGGCTGGATGGTCACACTCAAAGAGTTGTGGTCAATGGCTTCATGTTCAAATGGAGAGCAGTGACCAGTGGTGTTCCTCAGGGGTCAGTGTTGGGACCGGCACTGTTTGACATCTTTGTTGGCAACATGGACAGTGGGATTGAGTGCACCCTTGTTGTCCCTCAAATGGAGTTTGTTACCTGGTGTGCAATAGCCAGTGTGTCTCACACACAAAGCCAAGATACTGGTTTTATTGCATAGTTGTGCATAGACAGTTACTAGGTGGTAATTCCACAAAGCTAGCACGCTACACAAAGGAACTACAGCCTATTTACCCTCCTACATAATTAGCAAAAACCTATCTAAGTTTACACTCATTGGTTTGTAATTACCATTCCACATGCTATTGGTTAGTTATATTTAAATTAGCCTCGTTTGCTGTGTACATTAGCAAGCATACTCCTTGCAGGTAGGGGGGGCCAAGTTCTTGAATTGAGTTGATGCTCATGATCTCCCCCTGCTGCTTTTACTTCTCCCGCAGTTTCCACAGATTTTTGCTGACTTCAAGCTTCTTGGGCAATCATCCAGCTTCTGGCGTCAGATGCTCACCTCTTATCAGCTCTTTATCACCTCTTCAATGATGAAGTCCTTTGCAAGGCTTGGATTCTATCAGGCTTACACAATAGAGCCACAAAATATTTGGCTTACACAATGGAGCCAGTGATTAGTGGTCCTTGTGCTTGATGAGAAACATTGGTAAAGGCTAAAAGACTATGGCCTGAGCAACTTTCCTGATGACACCAAGCTGTGTGGTATGGTCAACATACTGGAGGGAAGGGATGCCATCCAGAGGGACCTTGACAGGCTTGAGAAGTGAGCTATACAAATCTCATGAAATTCAAAAAGGCAAAGTACAAGGTCCTGCACATGGGTCAGGACAATCCTAGATCCAGCTACAGGCCAGGTGTTGAGTGGATTGAGAGTAGCCCTGAAGAGAAGAACTTGGGGGTATTAGTGGATGGAAAACTGACTATGAGCCAGCAATGTGCGCTCACAGCCCAGAAAGCCAACCGTATCCTGGGCTGCATCAAGAGAAGTGTGGCCAGCAGGTTGAGGGAGGGGATTCTCCCCCTCTGCTCTCCTGAGAGCCCACCTGGAGTACTGTGTCCAGCTCTGGGGGCCACAGTATAAGGAGGCCATTGCCCTGTTGGAGCAAGTCCAGAGGAAAGCCACGAAGATGATCGGAGGCCTGAAGCACCCTTCTGAAGACAGGTGGAGAGAGTTGGGATTGTTCGGTCTGGAGAAGAGAAGGCTCCAGGGAGACCTTATAGCAGCCTTCCAGTACTTCAAGGGGGCCTACAGGAAAGATGGGGAAGGACTCTTTAGAGAGTGTAGTCATAGGACAAGGGGTGATGGTTTTAAACTGAAAGAGGGTAGATTTAAGTTAGATATTAGGAAGAAATTCTTTACTGTGAGGGTGGTGAGGCACTGGCCCAGGTTGCCCAGAGAAGCTGTGGCTGCCCCCTCCCTGGAACTGTTCAAGGCCAGGTTGGACGGGGCTTTGAGCAACCAGGTCTAGTGGAAGGTGTCCCTGCCCATAGCAGGGGAGTCAGGACTAGATGATCTTTAAGGTCCATTCTAACCTAAACCATGATTCTGTGATTGATTTTGTAAAGAATAGGTGTAAAATGGTATCAGTCAGACACTCTCTGCTTACAGAGAGTTTTCATTATTGTCCAAAAAGACCTCTCAATTCTTTCAGTGAATCCTTAATCAGATCTTTACATTATTGTCAGTATCTTATATCATCTTTGCCAAGAATTAAGTTATTTCACAATATAGTAGAGAACTGGGTGGAGAAAGGCAAAATCCTTAGCTGAGCGATCAGTCTCATTGACATAGACAGTAGTGCTAGAGAAAAAGAAAGGAATAATTACATCCTCATGTTGAAAATTTACCAAAAGTCCAGCTGAAGTTTAAAAAGAAAAGTAAGTTTTAATGCTCAGGTTTTTAGCTTTCTAAGACTTGCTAATGGGAATATCCAAAGAATGGCTTTCAGAACTTATTTTGGTTAAAATATGAACTTGATTTTGAGATATGTAAAATAACTTGCAATTTACATCTGAGATTAATTTACCTAGCAAATATTTTTTTCAAAACTGGAATAGGAATTACCCATGGTAAATTTGTGGGGGATTCCCTTCATCAAACTTAAGTTCTTTGAATATTAATAACTCTGCTGACTTTGAGGTATATAGAGAGAAAAGTAACCTCAAAGGTTGAATCACCTATGTTAGAAACCTTTCACAGCAATGAATTGCACTTTTTAAGGTGTTCGTTTCTCTTCACTGATTGTAGAAGAAACCTAGCTGAGTAGCTTAGACCACATACAGTTTAGGCTGTATGTAATACAGACTGGATTTAGACAGATGATGTTGGATAACATTATCTCCACCCTGCTTATACATAGTCTGTTTTAAAGTGCAGCATGCTCAGCAATTCTCTCCGAAACCAATTACTGCACATTAGTTTTTGATTATCCAGTTTTAGATTTAGAAGCCTATGGCCAGGGCATGGCTTTCCCTTTGCAAGCAGTCATGCCTGACACACATACTGCTGTGCTTTCCCTTCCTCTGCCCCACAGCAATTTATTGCTTCTTTTCAGTCACAAGTTACCATCTCTTCACCTCTGCCAGCAAGAGATCATGTGTGTGCTCTTCCTAATCCCCTGCAGGCAGGCAAACAGGTTACAAAGAAAACAAAGGTATTTGGAGTGCACGCAGCTGACTTTATCTGATATGGACTTGAAACCACACACCCCCCGCCACCCCCCCCACCCCCGTCCTCCATTTTGCAAAGCAGCAGCAGAATTACCCTGAGAGCTGAGAGACAGACTGGAGGCAAAAATCATCTGCAGGTAGTGCAGCTACATCCAGAAAAGGACATCCCACTTCAGGAGAATTTTAAGATATTTAATATTTTTCTTTTTTTAAAAGAGTTTGAAGACAGGATTTGAAGACATTTACAGTAACAATTTAAAATATCCTATTTGACATTTTTAAATATTGTGATTGCACACAGCTATTAGAATACAGAAAAAATGGGACGTAAATAAATATAAATTATTTTTAGGGCTGGAGTGAAAATAGTGTAAAAGCATCTTTTGCAGTCTAAGGATAAAAGCATTACTCTAAGTGGTCCTTTGTCCTTAATCAATACTCTACTGAAAAAAAAAAATCTTATTAAGAGAAATAATTGCCACAAACCTCCTAAAGCACTGAAAAGCAGATGATACCCTTTCTCATTATGAATGGTTATAACAAGTACCTTTTGAGGTAGTATTTGAATGAGTCATATAGAAATTACTGCATCAACTTCCACACACTGAAGCCTTTTCTTATATGTTTTGACCTAATTTAAAATTAGAATTTCTATTGTGTCACAACCAGATACTAGAACATTTTGTTCTATCTTTTATGAATGCATGCAATTATGAATACATATTCAGTAAAACATTACCGTGGAAGTAGTAATTTTATTTCACAACTACTGCATTTATTATGAAAAACTTGCATGAAAGGTCCTACTCATGTACATGAATCATCTGTCTTTGAAGAAACAGTAAGTGTGATTTTCAGCAGGGTAATGGTGTTACAGTTTTCAAAGCTTTTAATATATTTAATATGACATTTCACTTTCTGGGAAGTTTCTCATGCTAGTGTCCCGTCACAGTCTGTGGGCCAGGATGAAGTTGATTTTAATTCTCCGCACAGTATGGGAAGTGACAACAATCACCCAAAAGGTTTCACCAAATAACAAGTTTACCTGAAACCCAGCAGTGGCACAACAGATAGTATAATGGCTAAGCAAAACTTGAATGACAACCAAAATCCTCGAATTCAATGAAAACAGTGGCTGAGGCAAAGCTTACAACATATATCAACAAAGTGCAAATGCACCAACAAACTGTACAACATGTAACATATACTAATAATCATGTATTTATTTCATTTCAATCATGTAACAGACACCAACAAGCTTTAAATCATACAGTATGTTCCAACAAGCCCTGTATGCAGAAAATGGAGAACTGGAGAGAAGAGAAGAAAGGGGAAAAGAGAGCAAGAGGAAGGAAAGAAGAGAGAAAGAGAAAGATTTCACCAGTCTTGGTGCCACTGTTGGTCCAGTCAGCCTTCAGGTCCAGTTCCAGAAGGACACTGCCTAGGGTTTCAATTTGTGTCCTTTTATAATCCCTTGCCCCTCCTCCAGGCGGGTACTTGTATTCATTAGGCTAATTAGGTGTGATGTGCAGTTCATGCTTCCAGAACCTTCCCAGCTCCAGTGCAGTCTGTACTTTCAGAGCCTTCTAGAAATGGGTTGGTGGGCTTGGGGATCGTTGGGGAGCTACTACCCCCTCCCTGTAGGTATGACCACCATCTGACCCCTCTTCTTAGCGCATTCATCATGAAAATGGCTCCCCATTGGCTCTTCACGGAGTCGCTCAAGGTAGGGAAATCCAGCGTCAGAGAGGTGCAGTCTCACCACCGCAAGCCCCCGCCGCCCCCCCCTTACCAAATCTTCCCTACCAAATCTTCCTTCTGTCCGCTGAATGACTCCAGCATTTCCATAGAGACCATCTCCTTTGTCAAAATTCCCCACCGGATGTTTGAGGCATCAACTGTGACTTTGTTGGACCGTCACAGCTAATGAGGGGGTTCATAAGCAAATGTATGTGGAAAATTGGGTTATAAATGTCATAGTGAGCTTTCAATTTAAGCTGTCTTGCATAATCATGATTAAACATTATCATTAATAGTATTATTCCACAACAATATCATGACGAAATAAGTGAGCAGACTCTTTTTGGCAGCTGTAGTTACATTTCTAAAGCCTTTTTGTTTTATTAGAAGTACATAGCACATTTTAATTTTATTTTATTTTAATGCAATTTTTCAATTTTGTTTAAAATTACAGTATGAGAACAGAAAGGATTTATATTTTTATGATTATGTGCATTTAAATACTTAGAAAAAGCAGTGAAAACAACATGAGTCTATTTTTAAAGTCCCAAGTCTATTGTTTTTGAATCTGTTGGTTATTTAATTTTTATTCTCTTATTGTTAATTGCTACTAAAAAATTCTCCAAACTTATCTCTCTCAAAATATTAAAGCATACTTGAGACTGGTGATTAGGAAAGCTACTTTAATCTGAAAATAACAATACAGGACAAGATGCTGAAACTGTAAAGTATTTTCTTTGTTACCAGGCTATCTGTCTGTGCAACTTTTGCCCTGAAATGAAGCATACAGTTTTCTCATGTTCACTGTAATTCTGATGTCCCCTGAATCCTGTCATGCACATTTTCTTATAGAAGAGCTCAGTACATGTGTACACAATCTTCAGTTACCAAGAGGAACTGCGTTACCAGCAGAGAGTGTTCTTTTATGCTATGTTGTGCCCAGGGTAAACAATTATTTTAAACCAAATATCTTCAAAGGTAGACATAAAACTTCAGTTTTATGTCTACCTTTGCAAAACCATGAGGCTGAAGATCACAGGAGAACTGGTTAAGAAAAGGCAGAACACCTGCACAGCTCAAAGAGATCTGTCTATGACTTCTTGAGCATTTATCATAGAAAATTTAAACAAGTTGAAAAATGAAATCCTTCCTATTCTAGATATTTGACTTCGAGAAACAGTTGGGAACCTGCAAGTTTGTCCCCTCTAAAAGTTATCATACCCACAGAGTGTAGAGAACTATGAACAGACTAATCTGTTTTCAAGGGCAGATGCACTGTGCTCTTGAAATGATACATCAAACACATTATTTTTTGTTGCTGTACTGTAGGTATTATTTCAAAATGGTATAAGAAGGCAGGAAGGACAAAAACATTCAGTGGCACCGCGAGTGCTGCTTAGCTGGTGGAGATTACCCCATAAACATAGTAAGAGCGCTTAGAGGGTGCAGTGTCAGTGCCCTTCCAGTTGTGGTGTGAACCTCTGCGCTGGTGCGCTGTGGTGCAGGGCTGCTGCTGGCGTGTGAGCCCTCCATGCTTAGCACAGTAGGGAAAGGAGACTCAGAAAAGAACAGGGGGCTGTAAAGATTTGGTGGGAGTGGATGCCACTGTCCTACATGTAAGATCCTCTCTTGCCTGCGTAGAAATGGAAAATGATTTCTGTTTTATTAAAGTTCAGTAAAAGAATACAGGTGAAAATGCAGAGGAGGTGTATGCAAAAGATGAACAGAAAGATTAGCACTTTTAAGAGAGAGTTAGTCAGAAACAGAGGAAAACATGTTTATGCTGAAGAAAGTTAAAACTGGACTAATTCTCTTTATATCCCTGTGATGCAGTGAGTTATATAGTTGCATCAATAGAATTTGGACTGTATGTGTAATAGCTACTTACAACAACAATAACAAAATCCATTTCAAATGAAACTTTATTCCAATATATTTGGCTTGCATTTTTATCCCAAGTGTCATTTGTGGAATTCAGAATGCATTCCTGGATCCACTTTGAGTATAATTATAATTATGTTTCTCACTATAAGCTGCAACAATTGCCTGTGTTGTATCGTTCCTATTCTACTTGGCCCTGGCTAATTATTGATTGCACTATACTGTTAACCTCATCTATGAAGAATTCTATATGCAAAGAGGAGAATTAAAATTGGAGATCGAACAAGAAAAGACAGTTTCAGGTTACTTTTAAAAATAAAGGTGATGTTTCGTAAGGTAGTTTATCTTTTGATTGAGGGAAGGAGGACAACACAGAAGCCTCAAACCTGACTGATCTTCATTGTTTTTTTTCCTTATACTTTTGGAGATGCAGATGTGGGTTCTTTTCATCTGCACCTGTAATTTCTGTGTTTTCTAAAAGTAAGGCATGAGGTGTTCAGCAGCTTCTCTCATAAAAATGTATATTCCCTGCAGTATCTGCCACAATATTTACAAAGAATGCAAAATATCCAAAAAGACTGGTGGGACTCATACTATGCATATACATACATACACACACATATACATATACATACTTAACAATAGATGCCTACATTGTAAACATTTACATATATAGTGACCCCAGATTCCTCTTCGATTTAATACAGATAAACTGGCATTTTTAGGGCAGGAATCACTGATATATTTAAGATGTCAACTTTAGGATAAGATGAAATGTGCCCTAAAAGTTCTTGGGTTGTTTGTTGGGGGTGGGGTGGGGGGGTGGGGGTGGTGTTTTTTGTGGGTTTTTTTCTTTTTTTCTTTTTTCTTTTCTTTTCCCATTGACTGTTAAATAGAATACATTTCTGGTTCAGATCCTGTTTAACATTGATTAACATTTAGTCAAATGATCCCCATTCATTTTGTTTTGAGTGATGTGGGGTTATTAAGGACAAGAACTGTTTACAGCAATGCCAAAAGGAATATTGGATATAAAATATGTACCTCAGCAGTGCTTTTCTGTTGCAAACACCACTCTATTGCTACTACAGCTCCTACTATACTTTTCTACTATTAAAGTTTTCACTGAAAAGATGTAAAATCAAAAAAAAAATCAAGGTTTGTTCCATAGGACTGTGCATTTAGACCAATCTTATAATAAGCACAGGAATAGCTTCCAGACTTCTTATTTCAGACTTCTTCACAGCAAGTCACTTGCTGGACCTACAGCTACCAAGGGTACAAGGGCTCCTGCAATATTCAAGCTGCAGATGACACGACTGAGATCACAAACTGGGAAGATCGTTCCTCAGGAAGGTTAGCGATCTTCACTTTTCTTATTTTTTTAATGCTTTGTTATTTTGAATAAAATGTCAGTATCCTTCCATGCAACATTTGAAAGTTCAGTTCCTCAGATTTCCCAAACTTCTCTGTTTTTAAACAGCACTCTAATCACAAATTAGATTGAAGGAAATTATCAGCTTGTGAGATTCAGTCCCTGGATACTCTTCCAACAGCTTTAAAAGTGCTCAGAAATTTATACTGAGTTTTCTTGCAAGAAACTGTAAAACTGAGTAAGATTTATAGAATGCCAGTAGATTATTTACTGCAAAGTCATAATTTTTTTTCTTAAAATTTTAGAAGAGCACTTAGTCTGTGAAGTACAATTCATTTTCCTGGCTTAAATTTTGAAAATTCCAGTGATTTTACGCAGAATCTCCTGTATGTGGTAGGTACATTGCGGTACCTATTGTGAAACTTCTAAATTGTTGAAATTCTGACGTTAATTACAGTTCTGCAGTTTAATTCAATTAACAGAAATGAGGTTAAAAGGTATTGGAATTTGTTTATAAAATTAAATTGTGATTAAATGCTGACTTTTTAAAAGCATTCATTATAACCTCAGTTTATTAGTTCAGAAGAAAAATGGATGATATGGAAAATGTGATGTAAGCATTCAGAGCTTGATTCTAGGCTTAATGAAAGAAATGGCAAAGTTCCTATTGACTTTAATGGTCCGTGATCTGAGACTCAGGAAGAAAGTTGGTTGCAGAAGGCTTTTTATTAACTGTAAGACTTTGACACAGACTGACAGGCTCAGACTTCTGTAAATGTCTTTTATTCTAGGCATTGCCTTATGAATGTTGCATATTCTCATCACTGCAATCCCTCCTATGTTTCTCCCTGTCATTTTTATAATGTGGCACCTATTCATGTAACAAACCTATACGGAATAGAAGAGTAGACTGTAAAAAAGCAATGGGAGAGCAGTGACATTTTCTCAGACACTACTGAGGTCAAAGATCAATGTCTCTTCCCTTTCATCTGACTTTGATAGCATATTCAACATCTGTTATGAATTCTGTATCATCTGTGCTACAGGAAGCAGAACATGAAACTATGCACATTTTAGAGTCTCACACTTCTTTTAATTGTTAACTGAAAATGCTTTGCAGTGCTCGTGGCTTCACAGTAGTACTGCTTGTAATTGCTAGTAAACTACAGACAGAGGGAAAGTCTTCCCACTGGCATGCACACATGCTGTCATTCAGAGGCAACGACAAGAATGATTTCTGTCCAATTAATATTGAAATGTATACCTCTTTAAGTTGCAAAAATTCAGATATAATTGGACAGGAAGGACCTTCTGCTCCTGTGACTATGTTGATGCAAAGCAACAACTGAATTCCAGCCTAGCTACAGGAAAACCTTATCAACCTACCATCTGAGGCTGATGAATTTTTCAGTTCTGTTCTGCTAGTCTGCTAATAATAGACACTAGAGCTTTAATCTTATTTATTTATTTGATCTTGCCTGCTTTAACTGGATAATTGTTGATTGTTAACTTTATTTGGCTTTTTCAATTAGCTTAGTTTTTAGAAAATGTTCAGACACTGAGCTGGGTTTTGTCTATTACTGTTCTATATGATAGGGGTGATTCAACAGAAATCAATGCTGCTTACTGCACTGTGCTTTAAGGACTGGATCCTGCTCCCATGAACTTTTACAAGAATTGGTTTAGGCTCATAATTACAGATTAAAAAATATACAAGGATGAGAACATTTCACCTGAAAAACATGTTAATTTTTTTAAGTTATATATTACAGTGGAGGTACATTTGACAATCCTCACCATTAATGAATTAGACATACTAAATAAAAAAAAGAGGAGACAGAAAAAATAAAAGAAGAAAAAGAGAAAGGGGTGGGAGAGAGAGAGAGAAATATTCTAGTTGTCTTTGGCTTCTTAAATTAAGAACTTTGTACTTTGCTGGACTGGGAATCATTTTTGCTGGTAATGTTTTTTTCTGTCTGGGAAATGGGTTAAGAATCTCTCTCCTTGGCAACTTCTTTCTTTTCTTGGGTAGCTAGTTTAAAGAAACACAGTTGTTTATTCTGGCTGTCTGAATCTGCCTGTTGTAGACAGAAGAATCAGAAAGAGAGGGATGTAACAGCACATCTGCAAGTGGGTGATCAATCACAGGTACATACTGCAAACAGAAATAATGTTTAAATGTGTTAGCAATGATCTGGAGATATTGTAGATCTATTTTTCTTTCAGAATATACATGTCTAATACATCACCACTGAGAAGCTTTACTTTCTTAGCCAATGTAAAATTATTTCAGTGCATTAACTCTGATAAACTTTCATTTGTAGATTCTTATTTTATCTTCAAAAGAAGAGAACAAACGTCTTTCATTACTTTCCTCAACACCCTCTCTCCCCCAAACCTTGAACTGTGTATTGATGTCCTTGACAACACAAGAATAAAAATCTGTGTTAAACTGTGAGGAACAATCCAGAATAACTAAAAGAAAGCTGCATCCTTTCATTTCCACGCAGCCTTTGGAAAACTCATGCTGCGAGAAGAATTTCTAACCATACATAGAGGACTCTGAATTGCAGATGATAAATAACTGTGTAATCTCCTCCAACTCTTCCAGCAGAGGGGTTGAAAGGAGCAAAAAATCCAATCTTTTGGTCCAGTTGTTGACAGGAGGAGGCGGGGATGAAGTAACGTTGTCTTATCTATCCCTTTAGTCCCATGAAAGGCACTGTATGCAAGCTGCCGGCAAACAGAGGTCTTTAGGTTTTGAGAGAGTGCAGCTATTCAGGGAGAGGGCATTGCTAGAATGGAGAAATGTTCCTCCTCACTGAAAGCCACAGGCATTTTCTTTACATAGTTACTGTTGACATTGGCAGAAGCACTTTGGACAATTCCCACTCTGCACCTGTAAATTCCCCCAAGGCATGTTTCAAACTTAGGGGATGGCCAGCAGGGGACAACACATGGGCATGGTCTGGGCCTACGTGTGGGTGAGATGCTTTTCCAAGCATACCTCAAGGTCGATAAATCCACGGGAAAAACATCCCACAGAAGTCCCTGTGGGTTTGCAGGGCTGCAATCCCTGCTGGCTCTGTGGGTGTCCGGACCCATCCCCCCCACATTCCTCAGCACATGATGCAGTGGAAACTGTGGCTCGAGCCTGCAGATCATTCTGCCTGATTTTTGGCTATCCCATGACTTTTTTCCATGGGAGGATGTTAACTGAGCCAAAGTGTTTAAGTGAATCTGGCAATCCTCAGCCGTTTGCTGGCAGCCACCAATTTGGTGAATCGACATAATTTGTGACACTCTCAGTGTGGGATCCTAAATGGAGACATTTGTATTTTAAAACTAATTAGCTCAGCTCCTGTGAAGAAAAAAAAAAAAAAAGAAAAAAAAAAGATGTTATCCAGGGCTAATTATTTCTTGTGTCTGAAACGATGACACAGGCAGCATAAAACTGTGGGATGAAGTGGAAAACCACTACTCCTAAACAAGACAAACCAAGACTGCCCACGCCCATTAAAAATTCTAGGAAATAGGGACAAACTCTACAGGCTAAACTGTAACCTTAGCAATGTGCTGTGCTGTCAGTAAGAGATAGTGCGCAATTACCTAGGCAAAGAACAATTTCTTCCCGTCTTTACTGCAACTTCTTTTCTTTGGGAAAAGACATACATTTTCCTTGCTTTGCCCTCCCATCTTCAGCTGTGATTGCTGCTTTGACATATTCAAATGAATGTTGTTCAGCTACTCTAGCTGCCAAATTAGACATGGAGCTGGAGCTAACATTGTTTTGGATTTCTCTTTACTTAATGGCTTCTGCTTGCAAACCTACTTTTGGTCCCGCCCATTCTTATGGAACAAGAGTCATGGTTTGAGCCCTTGCTCAGTAAAGACTGCTACCATCGAAACCTAATAATCAAATGCTGCCCTTGAAAGGGTGCAACACTCAGGGAAAGCAAACTACAGTGGAGTAAAAATCTCTAAATAGCTTAGCATTTACTCTCTACAGAAATGCTGTTCTGGCAGCATCCTGCTGCTGGCAGTGGCCAGTGGCCAAAGCACTTCCAGAATGCTGGGGGTTATATTTCAACCTCTGTCCCCCCTTGCCATAGCTCCAGGAAGATTTATCAGACGTTTACAGAAACAGCCTCAATCACGTCAACTGATTTTAGCCCAGAATTTTCTTTGTTTCTATGAAATTAATTTCACTGTGTTAAAAAGTATTCAATGTTCATCTGTTGAAAAAAATTAAAATAGTTTGTGGTCTGGGATTTTATTTTTTTGCTCTCCATTTAGACATGAGAATCACATGAAAAATACTGGCTAGGGTCTAAAATAGATTCAGGACAGCAGGGGAACAAAGTGAAGGGAAATGAGTCTTGCAGCGTTTTCTGTTTAGCTATGTGTTTTCCGTCTAAAAATCATTACAGTTGAATGCTTGGTATGATGGTAGTGTGGGATACCAATTCATCAAAATCTTGAACAGAATGGTACACCAACATCAATTAAAAGTAACACCACTGAAATTAAAAGATGTTTCTTCACCTGGGCACTGATGTAACATGGAAGAGATTTGACACAAAATACATACAAGACTTACTCACAAAACTATTGTTACTTGACAATGTATAGTCTTCCCAGTGTGTCAGCTTTCTAAAAAACATCAAACCAAAAGGTGAAATACAGGTGAAATACAGAATTCAAGTACTTCAACAACAATGACAAGACAAAGAGATTCATAATTCTCCGTGTGTTTTGTTCCTCTTAATTATTCTTAGTTATTACTGTGTCCTTTTACAGGCTTACCAATCTTTTCTTCTTCTTTAGTGATGTGAGTTTTCAATCACTGAAAATATTTAACCAATCAAATTTTCATCTCAGAAAGGAGATCTAGCCAGAGAAATGCCAATGTTTTATTTAACAATAAATCATTTTTTCCAAAAGGTAAAGGGCATACCATTTAGGATATCAAATGGAGTTATAGATCACTGCCACGTGAATATCAACAATAAAATAATCACTAAAAGTTCATATTTTTATTTGTTTTGATTTTAAAATATTTAGTAATATAATGTGCTCTTAGTATTCGGTCATTAGATTTGATAAATCTCTTACATCATAGACTGGTATCTGCTCGAGTGATTTAAGTACTCACATTTCTTAAATCTATGCTGCAAAAAAACTAGGTTCATATTATTTCTTGTACATTTCTGAATATATAATTGATGGGTTCAAATTTTCACCATGTCCCTTATTTTCTGGAGCTATTCCTCTGTGAGATTATTTTTCTTCATTCTTAATGAGAAGCTATCCAGTACTTTAGTGGCTACTAACAAATGAAAAACTAAATCTGCTAAACTAAATTTGCAAGAAAGAACAAAGGGAATTTTACACAACAATTTCTACTGCTTGTTTTCAGACACTATCCAAGTCTCTCTGTACTTAGTTATGTCTGTAAAATCTATAAAATCTTGTCACCTCAATTTCTCCAATATTCCCTATGTATGAGCCTGACTTGTGTGAAGTGAAAGTATATCTTAAATAAATTTTCTCCTAGCGTACTACAGATTGAGGTGATTGATCCTCTTTTCCACATCAAAGCACATTCCTTTGGGTAATTTGTCTCTCCAAATCCTGCTCACAGTCTATCCATTTAGTAAGATTTCTTTGCCAGAAAAGTTTGCTGAAATATGTTTATAGATCAATTGTATACTTTTTGTCCATTATCTAACCATCATTTCTATTGAAGTTAATTTTCTGATTAAGAAAACCTGACTAGTATGTTGAGGAACATAATGACTAATTTGGATGTTCTGTTACCAGGAGACAGTGACTCAGTTAAACGTAGTTAAGCTTTCAAAATAAGGTTGAAATATTTCTATGTTTTTACATCTCTATAAATGCAATCATAATTTTAATTAGACTTGATATCCTCTATGATCCTGCTGCTGGATCTACAGCCCGCTTAAAGTTTCTCAGCATTAGAGAGGAACCTCAAGAGCAAGTGACCTGTGCTAGGTTGTTATGTCATTTCTGCCACAGGGAGGAAAAGGTGGGAAGCTACTTGGAAGGCCATGGAGAACAGGTCTTTCCATTCTTACTGACATCTAGAAGCTGGAAAACATTGAAAGTCACAATCAGTGTTGCTGCTGAGAAAGATAACTGTGCCAAATATTAGCTAATAGCTCACAACTCTTCTTTTAGTGACAGCAGTATTACTTGTCGTCCCAGAGGTTTGGCTCAGGCAAAGTAGGCAGTCTGACCACAGCAATCATACTGCCACCAAGAGTCTCCTTCCCAGGGATGCTGCCTCTTTGTTTCTGACTGAAATTAAAACTGATCAAATAAGATATATGTTTTCTCTATTTTCAAACAAGCAAAGACATTTCAAAGTTATTGACATAATCTTAGTCATTTATTCAGAAACTAGACGGTAATCATAATTTAAGTAGTACATGTCTATATATACATTCAAATAGATTACTTGATCTGACCTTTCTTAAAAATAGGCAAAAAATCCTGAAAGAAATATTCTTCCCAAAACATAATATTCAAAGATAACAGTTTGTGTTAAAGACCCAGCAGAGATCATTTTATTTAGCCTAACTTCTAGAGAGCAATGGAGTTTACTTTGTAATAAAACCATAAATTCAGATAATTCAGGCATATATAGGTCAAAATACTCACCAGGGAACAATAAAAGCATGTCACTTCTGTTAGCTGATCCTTTAGAAGCTGTCTTGTTGTCATTTCAGGCCTGGATCTTCTGATTTTTCAATGGAATTGTTCCATTTTATCTGAGATGTAAAATTCTTTGAAATGGAAATCCTAAATCATTACCTCTTGACAGCTTCAAAGCATTGATAGCCCACTTTGAATCTCTTTGAAGTACTTATTTCAAATTAAAAAATAAGTTACCCTGAAAGAAGACAATTATACCTTGAGCAATAGACATCCTTTTTCCTTCTGAAAGTTTTCCTGGTCGATGAGCGTCTTTGAGGTATATATTGTTCACCAATTGTACCTCAGACTTTAACCAGTAACAAACACTACCTTGTAATATAGAGATGCAGTCTGATATTTTAATAGTCAGAAAGGACTTACAGATACTTTTAGTCACTATGTACAACATTGTTCCAAATAACCAAATTAAGTTGAGGAGAACGGCTATTACAGGAATAGCAACAAAAAGATGTCTTCTAACTCTCAACTTCATCTCAGACTATGAATTATGGGATTATTTATTTCAGCTAAAAAAAAAATAGAATGTTGTTTCCTTGCCCCCTGTTTATCCAGAGGAAATGAACTGCTCATTTTGAGTACTTTTTTATTTACTTAAAAAAATAACTCCCAAAATTCAAGACCAGTAAATCCTATATTGGTTAAATTCATGTTCAGGGGAAAAGGTGTTGTTTCTGAAATTTATACATCAAAGCTAGAATAACAAAATCTCAGGCCTGAATTTTTGCATGCTTTATTTTATTTCAAGAAAATGGTACATAAAAGATTGTGACCAACTTTTATGGGTTTGTTTCTTCTTCTCTTCTTTATGATTGATTTTTTTAATCTTATTTTTAGTTGTAAAATTAAAGAGTAGGGATGAAATAAGCATAGTAAAGAAAAATCTAAAAAAAAGATTTTGAATATAACTGATAAACTTTAAATAAATACATAAATAACCATTCTCTTTTAGAGGTCAATGTTGTGATAATTTTTACAGATTTCCACAATCCAGGCATACAGGGGAAATTATGTATCTAAGAGGCAAATAGAGTTGAAATGATGTTTCTTCCCTTTTCCCATAGTACCTGTGGGAATCCTAAATATAGCAAATGGCCTGTTCACTGAAATCCCTGATCATTCCTGACTGCCGTCCATTTTCAAAGTTTCCTTGCCACATGATGTTTTCAGTGTGTTTAGAAGAGCTGTCAGATGTGGGTGGACTGCAGAACTGGTAACAAAGGAAGAACAGGCACATCATCTTTCCCATGCAAGCTATATGCTTGTTTCAAAATAGAGTTAATTCCAGGTGATTTGCAAGTGTATACAATTGGCAGGTTAGACTCACGACTCTCATGGCTGGCAAAAAAAACCATGAGAAAGTTGGACCCTATATCAGGAGAATTCATGCCTCCTTAAGAGGAGGTAAGCAGCTGGCAAGTATCAAATATACTATGATCTGGCCTTTACTCGAGAAACATTATCCTGACAGTACATAAACTATCTTTACAACCCACTTTCTAGCATTCCCTTTCAGGGGAGATTCCTAGTGAAAATGACAAAATGGAAGCTGTTCAGGAGGTGTTTCATACTTCATCGTCCAAGGGGAGTAAAAGGAAAAAAAAAATCTCACTAGTCCAATTCTTGATGCCACATACTTTGGTATAATTAAGTGTAACAGTATTGAAATTACTCAAATTATGTCACTACAGATCCTGCAGATCACGATCAAAATAAGATTCAGTGTATCTTACTCCATTTTTGCTGGTATTGGTAATATTAATGCATTTTTTCAGATTCCTGCTGGTTATTTGAATTGAAAACTGGTTTACTGAAACAAAACACATTTTCTTTCTAGCTGTTAAAATAGTAACATCTAGGTAGAGCATGAGGAATATAACACATTACACTTTTTTATTAAGCATGATGAGGGAAATACTTTATCAAGAGAGGTGATGTTCAAATAATGATGTCCAAATGCTGATGTTGCTATTCTTTCCAGTAGTGACAGCAATGAGTAACATAAAATGTCAGCTCAAGATGAATAGCATGAAAGTCAAAGGCAAAGGAATACCACAGCATCATAGAAAACATCACTTACAGGGTGCTGACTAAAATTGAACAAAAGGCAGGGGAGGACATGAAGAAATGCCTTCATCTTTCATAGCTTTTCCTCTTCCACACATAAAACCAAGCACAACTATGTGAATTCAAACTTTGTGTTGAATAAAATTGGCAAGCACACTAAATATGTGAACAAAATGTTACTACCAAGACATAAAACACAGACACTTCTCTTAATTTCTATGGGATACACCTTGTCTTTTTGTCTGAAAAAGTCCACTAGGAGCTCCAGTGGAAACACACATAATTTTAGGACTAATCATACTGAACTTCAAATAATGAAGTCAATTATTTTAACCTTATTCAATGGAGCTGGCAGAGGGAGGGATATTTGAGGGTACTAAAAGCTTCTTGTAAATATGTTATCAAAAGGGAAGGAATATGGAGGCACTTTCTTTGCCCTTAATAGAATACCAGTTCTCTTCTGAATGCTACAGACAGAAATAACATATCCCTGGATGTCATACAAATACTTCTGAAAATCAAATCTCTGTTTACAGTATAATCCAGAGTATGGAGAGAGGACAGGAGTTATAACATAAAAAATTCAAGTCCTTGGGCCAAAAATGTCTGCTTATGTGTATGAGAGGGTTCCTGACCTCCGTGTACTGAAACCATTTAACACTTGGTGAGGGTCTGCCCTGTGTTGTGCATCCAGTCTGAAATGTAAAAAGGCATAGCTATTGTTGCAAGTTTCCTCTCATTAGGGTGTGAATGGAGGTTTTTTTAGTTTTCAAGCCAAAAATTGGAAGGCCCATCAGCAAACAGTAGCTTTTTTGATTACCAGAAAACTCTTGTCAGTTGAAGGAATTGCAAGACACAGTGTGAGAATTACTAGTGTGAGGTGTGGGTTGTTCTTGTAGCCATTCTTTATTGCTGGAGGTCATTCTTCTCATTCCACTGTCTTTTACGTAGTCCACAGTTTTCATCAGCTCTGTCTAGGTACTTTTAAAACATGATCAAGTCTTTCCTGAAGGCCCAAAATTGTCTCCTGTCTGTAATCATCTACCTGAATTACCTGGCAAGTAAATAAAACAAGGACAAGTGTGTGTAAAAGGACTGTTTTGCGGAGTTTTTTTAGCTCTAAATCGGATTGCCCATAGACAGCCTTACTCATTAGTCACAGTCTCCCTTTTTTCCCATTTGCTTCTTTCTAATTTAGCTCGGCTTTATCTCAAATATATTAAAAAAATGTCCAGTTGTCTTCCTAGTGTGCCACCAATCCTACAAGCACACAGATTGCAAATGCTTCAGAAAATCACAGCAAGTAGATAATAGAAAGAACATAGCTAACTCATTTTAGCTAATGTAAGACTGTTTTCCATGATATACGTTAAGTTCTTTACGTCTGTCTCATATCAAATAGCTCCTGAAATAGAGTTATCTCATTTCCTTTAGGAGACATGTTCCTAAACTGATGCATATTACACTGTTAGTATTTTCCTAATATCCAACCTATATATTTTTAATTAATTTGATCCTATTACCATTGGATACATCCCTCCACACTATAGCTTCTCTTTTTGTACACATTTGGCAAATATCTAAAGATCACTTAGACCAAATCCTTGCTGAAGCCATGCTGATTTAAACCAGATGGGTATCTGGTTCTTTATGTCTAGTAAAGCAATCACTTTAAATCTTTTCACACAGCTTAGTCTCTACAGATTTCTGTCCTCTTGCAGCTATTTTCTTGTTTTAATATTTTAAAAATATTTTGGTTTATTTCATTTTAATTTATTTTTTGTAGGAAAGGAGAAGCCCAGAATGAAAAGTACTAGTCCAGATATGGTCACTCTTCGGTAATATAGAATGGAGCTTTCCTCTCTCTGTTCTGTTGAAGTGACACTCTGATAACATAATATACTCTACCTTTTTTTTTAGCTGCCGTTTTGCATATCCTAGCCTTGACCATTATTAGAACTCCAAGGGGTATTTTTAAGTATCTTTCTCTTCTGAATATCTCTGTCCCTTGAATAGTTGTGGTTTGGAAAACTTTTACCTTCCAGTGTTTCTGCTCTCCTTTGTAATTTTTTTCTAAAGCAGGGAACATGTGAATTCATAAACCTGGGACAAGAGTTGGTGCATGCACAGTATAATGTAGCTCTGCTGAAACAGTAGCAGGGATATGACTCTTGATGAATGAGGTCTAAATCTGATATGCCTTAAAATGACTTTTTTCAGTTTGTGCTCAACACATCTCTTACATTTTGAGTGCACAGATTCCTCAGTTGTATTCAGTTGTCACAATGGAATTACGTCCAGATATAGGCAATGGACTTTGCTCCTCCCTGTGTATTGGATAAATACTTACCAATCCCTACGACTGCTAACCCCAAGTTTTAAACATTTCTTTTGCTTAAATTTTTCTGTGTTTTTGTTTTATCCCATTAAGCAATAGTCAGTTGATTTTTAACAGACTTCATGACTCATCGTATGCAATATTACCCGTTTGTTTTTCTTTTAAAACAACATATAGTGTTGCACACACTTAATACATAGAGTATCTCCGAGATTTTTTTTTTGACAGTTTAGTTTAACCTCACTCTAAGTTTAGAATTTCTGGTCCAGTTCAACTGACTCGTATGGCCTTGAGATATCTGGCAAAGACCTCAGGGACAACCTAACTCACTTAAGGCATAACATGATCTTAGCCCAAGCAGCTCTGACTGGCAAGGTCATGACAATAATTATTAGTGTAATCAGTCCTAAAACACGCTCATGAATCTTGTTCTTGTTGTGTAATAACTTCAGTTTTTAAGCTTGGCTATCTCTCCTGGGGGAGAAGAATGATGGATGCTAGATCCCTGCAGAAAAATTAACTTCCAGGTGACATCCCAGAGATACAGATATGTTATAAATACAGATATGTTATAAATACAGGTATGTTATAAATCTCCTTGAATCTTCCAGGACTTTGGAAGCTGCTCCAGGATCAGAGTTCTCAGCTTCTCAGAAACCTAGAAAAAATTTAATTTTGTGGAACCAAAAGAGCAAGGACTGAAAGAGAAGGAGGACAATAGAAGTAGGAGGAGTAATATGTAATTCAGGAGCCCTGAGAGAGAGCTGAGAGGAGTCATTAGGGTTTCTGGGAAGGTGAGAGAAAACTAGGAAACAGCAAAAGGAGTTTCAAGAAAGAGTGAGATGTAGAATTTAGTACCATTTTAAGGGACTGCAAAGAAATTCAAAGGCATTTGAATTATTCAGAATTCTGTTGCTTCCCCACTCTGCTTTACCATTGCCCCCTCCACTTCTCCAGATTCATTTGGGAACAGGATTTTAACTTACACAGAGTTTTCTTTCCAAGACCCCCTCTCTTTGAAGTAGCCCTTTATTGACCATACTTTCACTTTCTGAACTGACACAAGGAGGCCAGATATAGAGTGGAGGAATGTGATCCGCTCTAACTGAGCAGAAGAGAAAGTAGCAGAGTAAGGGACAAAAGTGGGAGTTTCTTCTCCTGAGGTTGCAAGGCTGGAAGAGAGAGGCTGAGTGCAGCTGTGGCAGCCTCTATATGGGGTTGCATCCTCACAAAAATAGCCATGATGTCACAACTGCTGACAGTGACAACAGGAGCAGCTCTTGGGGAGCAAAAGATCAGCTGTTTGGATCACACATTACCTGAGTAGCCAGTGCAAAGAAATTACTGCCTATTCTCTTATTGTCATGGTCTTTTCCTGTCACATAGAAATTGAAATTTAAATGTAAAAATCTTACAGTATCTTAAGTTTTTCTTATCTATGGTGAAAATTGTCAAGTATTATAACCTAGACCCTGGTTTCAATATATGAAAACACCAAGCTGTGTGGTACGGTCAACATGCTGGAGGGAAGGGATGCCATCCAGAGGGACTTTGACAGGCTAGAGAGGTGGGCCCATGCAAATCTCATGAAGTTCAAAAAGGCCAAGTGTAAGGTACTGCAGATGGGTCGAGGCAATCCCATGCACAGATACAGGCTGGGCGAAGAGTGGGTTGAGTACAGTCCTGCGGAGAAGGACTTGGGGGTATTGGTGTATGAAAACTGAACATAAGGCAGCAATGTACACTCACAGCCCAGAAAGCCAACCGTATCCCAGGCTGCATCAAGAGAAGAGTGGCCACCAGGTCGAGGGACATGATTCCCCTCCTCTACTCTGATCTCCTGAGACCCCAACATAACATAACATGGCTCTAGGGCCCCAACATAAGGATGTGAACCTGCTCGAGCAGGTCCAGAGAAGGGCCATGAAGATGATCAGGGGTCTGGAGTACCTCCCTCATGAGGACAGGCTGAGAGAGTTGGGTTCTTCAGCCTGGAGAAGAGAAGGCTCTGGGGAGACCTTATATTGGTCTACCAGTACTTCAAGGGGGCCTACAGGAAAGATGGGGAGGGACTCTTTATCAGGGAGTGTAGTGATAAGACAAGGGAAAATGTTTTTAAACTGAAAGAGGGTAGGTTTAGGTTAGATACAAGGAAGAAATTCTTTACTGTGAGGGTGGTGAGGTTACCCAGAGAAGCTGTGGCTGCCCCCTCCCTGGAAGTGTTCAAGGCCAGGTTGGACGGGGCTTTGAGCAACCTGGTTTAGTGGAAGGTGTCCTTGCCCATGGCAGGGGGGTTGGAACTAGATGATCTTTAAGGTCACTTCCAACCCAAACCATTCTATGTTTCTATGTTTCTATGATATGAAAACTATTTGACTTATAACCTTAAGAAATGGCGTATAAATGATGCAAGGATAAGTAACCACAAAATAGGTCGTTGATCAGCACATATAGAGGGCATTTGCAATTAGTCTGGGAGTGTTTGCTTTTACAAATACCAGGTAATATCTATCTTGTATTTCAGAGACATGCTGTAATAATGGTTTGAAGATGTAACTCAAAAAAGACTTGAAAATAGCAGTGTGTACTAACAGCGTTTAGCTTTCCTGACTGTAATGTGTCTGAGAACTGTATTTAATGAGCTTTGCCACCTCTATTTATGTTGTCTTCAGTGTTGGTCTGGCACTGATAAATTTCTAGTTATAGTCACATTTTTTGCTGTTATGTTCTTCCAGTATCATTGGTCTCATTGTTACAGCCTGTATGGAAAGAATCATACAGTTTTGTTTATGTTTCACAGCTCAGTAGTCATAGCTATTGTAACTGCAGGGTGAAAGCCTAGGGACAATTGTCAGAATAATCTTTTTTGAAATTTTACTGCATTGCTAAATCTTCTGTCTAATTCTTAGACACATTGTGCAAGGTGTTATAACTGAGAAGTGACCAGCCAAATGACCGACCATACATCTGAAGGTAATCTCAGGCATAAAAACCCTTGACTCAAAGGGCATTCCTCTGTTAGCAATCCAGCCCTGCTATTGCAAGGAACTGCTTTAAGTCTTCCCTTTGCTTTTGCGTTCTCCTAGAGTGCTCATTCACAGTCCACTTAGGTAATCTTCCTCTTCATTACCACATTTCCACACTGTTTATTATTTCATATAGCCTGAAGATATTTTGGTAAAAAGAACACTACTCTGCGTGTCCATTCTTAGAATCGCAAATGCTTTTTGTCCCCTGTCTCTGAGGAAGCATTTTGCCTGCAGCATTTCTAAGTCACAGAGGTCATGCATAAAGTTTTGTTACACTGAACTATTCAGTTCAAGCAAGATTAAAACACACACTCACAAAAACAAAACTCATCCCCCATCTGCAATGATCAGCTTCATTGAGTATGTTACAAGCTTCCTCATTTCCCACTCAGTAAGAGGCAATTATCGTTAATCTACTGAGTTAGAAGTCACCTCACATATTAACAAGTCTTCTGATCCTCTGATTTATAAACAGCTTTACTCATTTTCTCGCATCATCCCTTGTGAAGTTGCAAAGATGCTCTGTACTAGCAGAACTTTCTTTTTTCAGATTTCAGATCTATATTATTCTGTTAATAAGGATATATATTTGAAAAATAAACTAATTTAACTGAGTAATTAATATCTGCTTTGGTTTTTGTTACAGGCTGAGACCTTTACTTATATACATTTTCATAGCAGAAGACAATAATTAAAAAATATAATGTCAAGCAATAAGAATCTCATTTGCTGGTTTGGTTTGGGTTTTTTGTTTTGGTTTTGGTTTAGGGTTTTTTTAATCTTGGGATTCAAGAGAGACATCATGAAATCCGTTATCCATGTAAGAGTTGTTTCAATGTAAAGATTCACAGTTGGCAGAGCAGACAAATTCCATCTGCTCAGAAAATTTCCATTAATTTCCTAACTAATTTTTCTTAAGCATCCTTTGTTCTCATCTCTACTATTGTTTGTGTAAATTTAGAGTAGAAATCTAGACACAGTTCCCCCCAGTGGTTAGCAAAGCAAATCTTTCATAAGAAAGTTCCTGAAAGTTCCTGAAGGCCTAACAAAAGGAACTTACAGTGGAAGATCACTGGAACAGTTCTTACCAAGGCAAGCAAAAAGTGCAGATAGTATTTCTGCTTAGCAATTACAAATTTAAAAAGAAAACATTTACCAAGGAATACCCTGACTACAAAAAAAAATAAAAGTCTTATCTTTAAAATTCGTTTTAACTGACAATAGCCAGTCAAAACATTAAAAAAGAACAAAAAAATATTGATTTAGCCTTTTGCTTAGTCTCATCTCAGAAAAAAAAAAGTTAATAATTAATCAATTTTAATATTCACTTTAATGAAGGACAATGTAACTGTTTGTTTCTAAATCATGAAAAGATACTGGGCAAGGGATGCACATAACAGGTTTCAGGTGGTTTGAATCAAATCCAGAAATGAAGCTTGTAATTGCCTATTGAAGATAAAATTTAGTAACTATGCTCACATCCTGTGCGTGTAACAAATCTTGTTCATATATGCAGTATACACATGATTCAGTAAAAAGGACAAGGAGAATAAAACTACTTCCTCAATAAAACTTTAGGCTTGTCATTACTGCAAAGGGTGTATTGCTTCTTTTGAATGTGGTGTTTCTGTTGTGACAAAGTTTCTGCCTGCATTTCCTCTGCTGCTTTTTCTGTGGGCACCTCTACTATTGCTGTTCCCTGGGGCCATGAAGTGTGTGAAAGTCAGAGCCTTATTCTCAGGGGGTATAAACAGCCTGATTTCAGTGCTTGAGAGAGTGGAAGGCTGTTGGAAAAGGTCACTAAGCACTTCCAAATGCTACCAATTAATGTGTTTGGTGGATTGTGCTAAGGAGTATGGAATACAGAAGGAAAACCCATATCTTGTTAGTTTAATACTGCAGGCTCAGTGGTCACTCAAAGTGGTTTGTATAATAATAAACTGCCAAGAGTTTAGAGGTTGGCAAGTCTGTTTCTTTTTCACCTCAAAATTAACATGACAATTACCCCTTTTGTCAGCTCCTTGATGTTTTCAATCTAAAGTGCTGTTACATCTCTGACTTTTTAATCTACATTCCCATGATAACATTCATTCTTATCACCAAAATCTTTATTTTTATATATACATGAAATTCAGAATTACAAGCTGTATTTGACACTTCCTGCAATAATTGTAACTTGCCAAAGGTCAAAAATTGACTGTCTTCTAAATGGAACACTACTGGGAATGATGTCACAACCTGTTTGTCTGAATTCTCTGTTTTCTTTACTGGAAAATTTTCATAAAGATCTGAAGTTCTGTGGCTAACCTGGATAGTTGCAATAGAATTCCTATAATGACACTAAAATTAATCTCTAGAACTTTGATTTTCTATTTGCTTCTGTAGGTGTTTAGATATCCATCATGTTTTTAATGATCACAACCATAGGTTAAAGTGGAACGTTAGGGTTTGAAGATTTATGCTTTGTTATTTAAGCCCAAAATTTTTTTAAATTGGTGTGTGAAGCTGTCAGCAAGCTAATTTGTGATGCTATTTCATTCTGACTTTTCCCATTACAGATTGATTCCTCTCTTGGTCTTCCATGTTGCTTACATAACACCTGAATGGAGAATTGCAGGGAACCTTGTTTGTTTGTTTCAAAATAAATTACTAAAATAATCCTTTCTGGAACAATGAGCAACCTTTGGATCTCTGTTTTCATTCTGTTTGAACTGCCATTTGAAAGGATCCCTTCAACAATAAATCTAAATCCTCCCATGTGCTGTAAAACCATGAAATATCTGGGCTATATCTGTGCTTTTTCTCATTATTAAGTCAATGGAAATGTCAAACTGGAGAAGTGAAGGAATTCAATCTTTGTTTGAAAAAGACAACATAACAAAAGAGAGAACTACTATGCAGTTTAATTTAACAGCTTAAGCCTTTTACTTCGACTGTACAAACTATGTCTTGATATAAAGGCTGCTGCTGATAAATATTTGTACTGGCATTCTGTAACACTTCAGACAGTATGAAACTTCAAGAAAATGAGCCTGCGCTCAGTCTGGCATCTAAGCACATCAGTGGTCTAACCACAGTCACATTTTTTGTAGGCATCATGAAAAAGGAGAATTTTGAGTTATGTTTTGGAGGTGGATAATGAAGTGGCTCTGTGGGAACATTTCCTACACATCAAGAGGTAGCAAGAAACAAAGTACAAAGACTTTTGTTTGGAAAAAAATAGCATTTGGCCAGTGGAGAAATGTCACAATGGAAGAGAGGCCAGTGTGGGGATTGGTAAGGATTTCCTGCGGGGAAATGGGCGTGTGAGCAATCCTGCATATGAGCAAGACTGGTAAAGCCTCAGCGTCGGCAAGGATGTGACGAGATGACCCGGAAAGAATGAGGAAGAACCCAGGAAGTTAACTCCAGGGTGTGGGTTTGAGCGGAGAAGGAAGTTTGTACAATGTCGATGTGGCAGTTCTCATCCAATCAGAAGATAGCTTAAGGAGCATGTGCAAAGCTAACTGTCCAATCAGAAAGAATTGTACCATGTGATTGTATCTTGTGATTTTCAGCTGCATTATAAAAGGCTTGCTCCACCATAATAAAATTGGCATTGCTTAATCACAGTGTGATCGTCCGCATGTCTGTATCTCCTGCAGGCCAGATTCTCAACAATAAGAGAGACGTGATGGCAGTGTGGGGCTAGAACAGAAAAATCTCAAAAGTGAACACAAATTACTTATACAAGATATGATAGACAATAGACAGTCAGTGAAATGATGTGAAGAAGTTAAGGTTTTGAAGGAGGAATATTTTGACAAAAAGAGATGTGAGCAGACTCCAGGAGGTCCAGTCCCCTCTAGGACAAGTTTCAATTTCCTGAAATGTAATATAAGATCTAGGTCTTCCCCTAGGACTTAATGGGAGGAAAAAAAAAAAAAATTTAAAAAAAATTAAAAATTAAAAGGTAAAAATAAACTATCCAAAACTGCTTAACATCTCTGCTGTGTTCCACCTGAGCCAAAATTGGTACAGCTCAGGTTCCTCACTAATCAAGACTATATAGCTGTAGGAAGATAAAATGATCCATGGATTCCGTTGTAAGCTAGCAAGTGCTGGGAGTTTTTCAAGAATGCTCACTTGGAAGCACAAAAACAGTTCACCCCTTTAAAGGTAAGGGAAGTAGACAGAGCAAGAGACGCCCTTGGCTTAACTGCAAGCTTCAGAGTCTGCTCAAAACCAAAAGAGAAGTATATCAGAGATAGAAAAGTGGATGAATACCTGTTGAGAACTACAAGAGCATTGCCAGCGCATGCAGAGCAAAAGCTCAGCTCAAATTGAAATTGGCCAAAGATGTCCAAAACTACAAGAAAGGGTTCTTCAGGTACATGAATAACAAGCAGAAACAGAAGGAAAATACTGGTCTGTTGTTAAACAGGAGAAGTGAATTAGTCACCAACAACACTGAAGAGGCAGAGGTTCTCAACACTTTCTTCACCTCTGTCTTTGCCAGCACTGTTGGGCCTCAGGCCTTGGGAAAAATAATCCAGGTTGATGCAAACACAGACCCACCGTCAGTGAAGGAGGAGCTGATATGTGAACTATTACAGGAGCTTGACCCCTACAAATTGATGGGCCCTAACATTACCCACCTGTGGGTGTTAAGAGAGCTGGCTGATGTCCTTGTGAGGCCACTCTCCATAATCTTCGAGAAGTTGTGGAGATCAGGGCATGTCCCAGAAGACTGGAAGAAGGCTAATGTCACCCCCATATGCAAGAAGCTCTTTAAAGAAGGATCTAGGAAATTATAGGCCCATCAGTTTTACTTCAATCCCTGAGAAAGTTATGGAACAACTCCTCTTGGGGCCTATCACAAGTCAAATGAAGCATGTGACTGGCAAGTCAGCAACTTTTCACGAAGGGCAAATTGTGCTTGACAAACCTGATCACCTTCTATGACAAAGTAACCTGTTCAGTTGATGTGGGGTGAGTGGTGGACACTGTGTACCTGGATTTCTCTAAGGCTTTTGATACGGTTGCCCACAGCCTCTTCCTAGAGAAACTGATGTGTTACAGTCTAGACAGGTGGTCTGTGCGTTGGGTGGGGAACTGACTGACAGGCTGAATCCAGAGGGTGGTGGAAAATAGCTCTTTTTCAACCTGGCAACCTCTCACAAGTCGGGTTCCCCAGGGATCAATATTGGGCCGAATGCTGTTTAATATCTTCATAAGTGATCTGGATAATGAGATCAAGTGTACCCTGATGAAGTTTGCTGATGATACCAAACTGAGTAGGGAAGTGGACACTTTGGAAGGGAAAGCCACCTTGTGGGAAGACCTGGATAGGCTGAAAGAGTGGGCTAACAAGAACTTTATGAAGTTCAACAAGGACAAATGTAAGGTCTTATACCTGGGAAAACATAATACAGGAGTGCAGCACAGACTGGGATCTACCCAGCTGGGGATCAGCTCTGTGGAAAGAGACCTGGGGGTCCTGGTGGACAACAAGCTCAATATGAGTGAACAGTGTGCTGCTGCGGCAAAAAAAAAGCCAACAGGATGCTGGGTTGCATCAACAAGGGCATCACCAGCAGAGATAAAGAAGTCATTATCCCACTCGACACTTGTCAGTCCACATCTGGAATGTTGTGTTCAGTTTTGGTCCCTGCTATGATGTGGACAGACTGAAGAGGGACCAGAGAAGGGCCACAGAGAGGATAAAGGGACAGGGAAGCCTGCCATATGAGGAAAGGCTTAGAGAATTTGGGTTTTTTAGCCTTGAGAAGAGAAGGCTTAGGGAAGGCCTTATCACCATGTTCCAGAATTTAAACAGTGGCTACAAAGAAGATGGAGACGGCCTTTTTACAAGGAGTCACATGGAAAAGATGAGGAGTACAAGTTACTCCTGGGGAGATTCCAATTGGACACAAGAGGAAAATTTTGCACAATGAGAACAATCAGCCATTGCAATAATCTCCCCAGGGAAGTGGGGATTCAGCTGGCCAGGGTGCTGGGTCATCTTGTCTAGGCTGTGTTTTTGCCAGGAAAGGTTGGACCAGATGATCCTAGCGGTCCCTTCCAACCTGGTATTCTATGGCTTAAATTTCTTCTAATAGAACCAAGGAGAAGAGGAGGGAAGGGAAGTCATTTAAGTGGTGTGGGTTTTATCCATCATTGATTTTCAAACCTAGACTGGAAAAAGTCCTGAGGATTCTACCTGACCTCCTAGTCCTTCTTTGGACAAAATATTGAACTCGATGACATCATGAGATCCTGTCCGGTCTGAATTGCCCTTGGGATAAAGAAGGGGTTGACCTAGTCACATTTCTTCCCAGGAGTAAACCAGGAAGCATATCTAGTCCACTGAGGTACATTGCACTTATGGGGCTCCCTTCCAAACCATGCCTTTGAAATCTGAAAGTTATAAAATGGAAATGTTATTATCTTCAGCAGAATCTTAGTCTGCAATCTAACATACTCTATCCTATCATACCCGAATTTTAAGATAGATGTTACTATTGTCTGTGATGCATTTTCATGATGAGTCATATTAGATGATAACCTAATTTTTCCTTCTGTTCTGTTTTTTATGTATACATGCAAAGTTTGTACACATACAAGTGTACAGGAAGTTTGTATACATCCTAAACAGAAAAGGATTTATACATATAAAGAAGACCTGGTGAAATAAAACCAAACCAAACCAAAAAAAACTAAGCTCTAACCTTTAATGTTGGAACAAAACTATTTCTTTTTAAAATCAGCTCATGCATTTACTGTATAAAAATTGGCTGGTCAGACACTGTTATATGAATATATCCTGTTCAAATGAAGAGAAGGAAAACAAATTTTATTTCCTGATTTTTGACAGAATAATTTTGGTTTATGTTAACACTGACACCCTAACATGTCATTACATTTGCCTATGTAAGTAATGCATTACATAATAACTGAAATGGCATGATTAATACATAAGGATTTATTATTTTTCATCAGAATGCATTTTAACACATTATACATTTTCATCTGATGGCCTTTCCAAAAAAATCTTAATAAAATTTTGCGATAGCCAGCAGACTGTTCTACTTTTTTTAGTGAGGATGAATTAATGTTGTCTGGAAGGTAGATTTATTGCTTGTGCATGTTGTAGATCATAGATCAAAAAAAAAATCAAGCATTTTGCAGATTAATTAACTATGGTCTTTAAAGCTATCAAAACCTGATTTGCTACATTTTTTTCTAGAATATTAACACTTTAATGACAAGAATTCTCCACTTCCACTTAAACTTTTAGGTCAATGAGTTCAAAGTTAATTCCAGATTGGTGGTTTTGTTATAGAGATGGACTAGGAAAGAAAAACAGAATATAGCTTTATTGACTTCACTCAGGGACTAGGAAGTAGAAATGGCTACTATTTATCAATGTACTTTATAACCTGCTGTCAGACATTGCACAATATAAGCACTGATACAACATGACCTGCCCTTTTTCCAAATAGTTAAATTTATGTAGTTAAATTTATGTACTTTGATTTGAGTGTGCTTGAAGGCTTCACCTAAAGCAGTGTCTTATACAGCGGTTAAGGTTAAAAATAGCCTGGGAATGATCACCAAATTGCAGTGCACATCTAACAGAAACGTGCACCATGCGCAGAAAAAAATTGTTGCATTGGTGGGATGAAACTAGTGAAACTTATTTTCTTTCAGATATTGATTCTTCCTCTCTTGTTTGTACCACCAGAGTAACTCCAATTCTACATATTCCCTCTGTCAGTCTACTAGACTAATTCTAGTCTAAGTTATATGCTAATTGGTCAACTGCATATTTGATAGCTGAATTCTGCCCACATTTCCCTCAGTGTGTTTAGTTGTCTGCAACTCACTGCCTCCTCCTCACATTTTCATAACATTTAAACTGCATGTACTCTTAAACTCTACCTGTCTTTAAAGTATGACTAAAAGTGGTCAGCAGGAGAACAGAGGGACTGGCACAGAGACTGAAAGACAGACAGGCTTACGATTATGTTTCAGGGCACAAGCTCAGGGTAAGAGCTAAGATGTACCAGGTCACCAGCACTTCAAGGATCTTCTGAAGTGCTAAGGCTTGGACAACCAGCCCAAGCCAGAGTTGACCTACAGATGAATCCTGTATATTTTATAACTGATAACCATTGTGCTAATAGGTATTATACTAAGTTATAACAAACTAGCTATTCTGTTACATTGGAAGTATTGAAGCCTGAACAACAGGCCCTGAGCCGAAGCTGCTAACTGAGTATGTAATCATTAGTGAAATATGTATGGAAGATGTAGCTATCTTGAATGTACCTTTATCTTTCTTTGTGTGTGGATAAAATAACAGGGTCATGGAGACAGTTGTCTGGCCCTGTGACCTGATGTGTAACCTTGCTCATAATCCAATTAGATAAGCAGGGAAACTCCCTTAGCTTCTCCCTTGAGCCCTGGCCAGGCTCTGGGGGAATCTAATGTGAGAGTGAAAACAGATATTTCCACTTAAAACAAAGGTGCCAGCTATTCTGGCATGCTGATTTTTGGGTACGTAAGGCTGGACCCGCTCACAGCGACTTTGGAAGCCTCAGCTATGGATGGACGCATCACGTAGGACTTCTCACTTGCCGGGACAGGCTCTCCAAATCCTCACTGTAACTGGGGCTCCCCAGCATCTGCAGATCTGGATGATGGTAACATATGCAAGTGGTGATGGATCTTTCTTAATCACTATTCTCTCTCTCAGGTAGTAATGATTTGATGCATTACCCTGTATTTTCCTATTTGTTTGAGTGCACTATTCTGTCTTTTCTTACTGTATGTTTTCTGTATTATTCTGTTATATTATTTAGTTATTTCCAGTAAAATACGCCTACTCTTTTCACTCTGGTGTCTGAGTTTAATTGGTATCCTTAATCAGCAAAACAGCTTCTAAGAGAGCAGTCTTACAGTTCTGTAGTGTTCTTGTTAGTGCTATAGGGCAGGCTTATCACAGCATTTCTTGTGCTGCTATTTGGCAAGAACACCTTCACTAGGGAAAATATGGTGTGATATTATCATACTATAACAAGTTTTAAAACACCAAGTACAGTAATAGGTTTATGCATATACGTTCATAATCTTTGTATCCGCAGACTTAATTCCAGCCAAATTATTTCCACCCAGGTTGCAATTTCTATGAGTAGGACAGAAAAACTAATAATGGTTATTTTCTGAAGAGGAGACTAAAAGTAGATTATTGCTACGTTCATAATGCCAGTCTAGGTGATGCTTAGGTTAGCTCAGAAATTACTCTAATGTAAAGTAACTCTTTCTCTAACTGACACTTCCTATTGTTGAGTGCATGACCCATTATATTGATTTTGATTATATGGATTCTGAGGGAAAATAAGAAAGCATAAGCAAAGATATTCTCTTGCTACTCATAATATCAAAATAATCATTAACTGATGTGTCCCAATCATTTCCTTGCAATGATAGAGACAGAAGATTGATAGGACATAAAAACAGAAATTATAGGAATTGGCTCTTTGCCACTTTTTCAGAGATTATCCCCAGGAAGATTTAGATTTAGACTTTACATGTTTACATTTTGTAACCAGAAGCTTGAATAGTTTTTTAGATTGGTGTTGACAGCTTTCTTTATAGAAATGGGGTTTTTTTCAGAGTAATGCTTCTCATCACAAAAACCCAACCCCATGGAGAAACCAGACTAAACCAAAACATCCTACTTTTTTTTTAATCTCCTATTTTCAATTAAGCTTTCATATAGAGAGATATTTTAGACCAGGCTAGATTTTAAAAACAAAAGTAGGCAGAACACAGTTGGGCAAAACAGAAGCTCCTAGAATAATGAAGAATGTTGTAGTTAGGTTACTCACCTAGGAACAAGGAGATGAAGCTTTTAAATTACGGCTCTGTGGGAGTTACTTCAAGGATTAAAATCTTGTTGTTCTTTATAGGTGAGTGCCCTAGTCACTGAGGTATTAACAGTGTTCTCTCTGTCACTATTGATGGAGATGTCCTTTTATGTGCATATAATTAAAGATTATTGTGAAAAAATTTACATTTCCATTCATTCATTTGCGTAAATTCAATTGTAAAAGCTCCATCTAAATATTCACAGCTGGCTCTGCATTGATGACCATCAACCCAGCAATTTCCCTTGTTTAAATAATTTTTCATTACCTCCACCTTCACTGAAGGCTCTATTACGTGTGGCTGCCATGCCATATTGCCAGCAGAGGTAACAGTTGAAACAGTGAGCAAACCCTCCCAAGGATGCATAAAAAAAGTATATAGCCCTGCTTCTGAAAGCAATGCCAATATGCAGTATAATCTCGCTTATAGAGTTATATAAAGTATATTGTGGTCTGCTCAGTGCTGGAAGGATTCACTATATCAGTCAGACTACAGTCACCTAAAAATCAAACTTCCAGGTACTGAATTACTTCAGGTGTAAAAAGGAGAAAAGCATACAAAGAAAAACATTGCTAAGTACTAATATACCAGAGTGACACATGAAATCAATTAGAAGTAACTAACCTAATAGTCTTTGACTAGACAGTGGTTGATACTTTCAAAGTAATCCCAAGAAATACTATTATCAACAACTGTGGAACAAATTATTGTAAGTTAAGTTTCTTCACTGGTTAAGAGTTGTTCTATAGCTTAAAACATGAGGGGTTTTTTTCAGTTAACAAATGTGAAGAGTTTAAATTCAGCAGCCAAAAAATTTCATTTCCATCTAAAATGTCAAACTCTTTTATTTCATGTACGCTTTTACATTCTTTATCCACAAAAGGCTTTAACATTGCAAAAGCCATCTCACTCTAGAAAAAAAGTAAAAAATAAAAAAAATTGTAACATTGGGACTGCTGAAATGGCAGAAATTTACATTTTTGGGCAGATCTATCTATAAGATTCTGGTTTTATACTCTGTTAGACTGACTTGATTTCTATAAGAGATTAGCCATGGGCAGATTGTGAAGGCATGAGACAGAGATAATGCATATGTATTTAGAATATATTCATTTCATAAATGAGAATCTAGATCCTAAAGCACATTTTTTAAGCCCCTTAAAAATGATTGGCTACATTTTGAGTAGTGCCAATCATGCAGATCCCCATTTGGCCTTACTAATCCGAAGAATTGTAGGGCTCCTATAATTTCACCAAAGTGTTAACAAAAGTATGCATTCAATATAGTGTATTTCTTTTAATTTATATGTCTTTATATTTGGAAAATATATGGCTTTATATTGGAAAATATTTTGCTGACACCTTACACCCTGATATGATTCCCATTATAATCAACCCTACTTTTTTAAGCCAGTTAAGTACAGCACAGTTATGTCCTATTTTGGATGCAGTTCAAGTGTTCCATTAGTTTCAGAAGATGTCTGTGTTATTTCTGTAAATTTGTCCATTTCCACTGTTGACATTACATAATCTAGATGCTATTTGATTCAAAGCTGTAGCTTTCAGTTCCAGAATTCCACTTCCCTCTTTTGCAACAGATTCCTTCTTCTCTTCTGCACTTTATTTGGTGTTATTTTTTGGTGAAGGTTGAATTTTCAATTCCATGTTTGCATGCAACAAGGCATTGCTGAACTTGGCACTGTTGTTTACAACTGTGGAAAATCTTTTGGGAAATGTGCATCTCATCAATAGATTGGCATGTGACCATTTACAGTGAAAATAATTCTCATTAAACTAGTAAAGTAAAATGTGGGCTTGCATTTTTGCTGATTGCTTTCTTCCAACACCCCTTTCCCCATTATTCTCTTCTTTTTTTGGGTTGTGACATTTGGTTGGAAGTAACAGTGCCATTTTTTAATTAAAAAGTTGATGGAAATGTTTTAAGTGTGCTTTTCAAACAGTGACGCATGGTAAATGATAACTGTTTTCAGCAACCCATATTCTTTGCCAATAGATTTCGTATGGAGTATTGCTGCTTTGATACTCAGCTTCACAGTAATGTCCAAAATATTGGTAATGTTGTTAACATTTAAGCATTTAAGCATTTAAAATACCTCTTCAAAATAAATCTCTGTTTTGGAGTATTCATGTTTACTGGACAGAAGGTAAAAATTAGGACACCATATTACTGTTTAACTTTGTATTAATCCAACACCTGAAGACACCATTTAGAATTCAGGCACTGCTGTGCTAAGCACTGCACAGAGACTTCACTTACATGTTGTTCACTGTAGCTAGAAACAGTAGTGTGTTTCCACATGTGTAGCGTATATAATGTACACTAGAAGTCCACTATACCGAGGAATGGATAAGCACAAAATAAGCATAGGGTTATGATAATATTCTGTACCAATTTTGGCTGGGATAGAGTTAGTTTTCTTCACAGTGGCTTGTATGGTGCTATGTTTTGAATGTGTGACCAAAACAGTGTTGATAACACACCAATGGTTTAATTATTGCTGAACAGAGCTTGCACACCATCAAGGCCTTCACTGTTTATCAAGCTGCCCCACCAGCGACCAAAGGGATATTCCATACCATGGTATTGTGTTCAGCAATAAAACTGGCAGAAAGGAGGAGGAAGGGAGGAAGTTCAGGATTATGACATTTGTCTTCCCAAGTAACTGTTAAGCATAATGCAGCCCCGATTTCCTGGAGAGTGCTAAACATCTGCCTGCCAATGGTGAGTAGTAAATTAATTCCTTATTTTGCCTTGCTTGCGTATGCAGCTTTGCTTTACCTATTAAACTGTCTTTATTTTCACATGTAAGTTTTCTCACTTTTACCCTTCCAATTCTTTCCCCCATCCCACTACAGGAAGTGAGTGCTGTGTGGTGCTGAACTACCTTACCTGGGTTAACACACAACATACTCATACTCACAAACAAGGAGGAGCTCACTGGCAATGAGAAGGCTGAAGATATCCTTGGCTGCAATGACCATGACAGTCAGGGGTTCAGTATCCTGAGATTTCAGGAGAGCAGGTTTTAGCCACTTCAAAGATCTGCTTGGAAGAGTCCCATGGAAAAAGACCCTGGAGGGAAGAGGAACACAAGAAAGCTGGTTAATATTCAAGGATCACCTCCAAGTTCAAGAGCAGTCCATCCCACCAAGTAGGAAGTCAGACAAAAATGACAGGCAGTCACATGGAAGGAGCTCCTGGCCAAACTCAAACAGGAAAAGGAAGTATACAGAAGGTAGAAGCAGGGACAAGTATCCTGGAAAGAATACAGAGACTCTGACCATTCAGGGAAGAGGTTAGGAAAGACAACGCCCAGCTGGAACTGAATCTGTCCAGTGAAGTGGAAGACAAGAAGATATTCTTTAAGTGCATAAGTGACAAAAAGAAGACTAGGGAAAATGTAGGCCCACTGCTGAATGGGGAAGGGGACCTGGTGACACAGGACATGAGTAAGGCTGAGGTACTGGATCCCTTCTTTGCCTCAGTCTTTACTAACAAGCCTGTCTATCAGGAATCTCAGGCCCCAGAGACTGTGGGAAAAGTCTGGAGCAAGAAGGATTTATCCATGGTGGAAGAGGATCAGAACAGGGAATACTTAAGCAAACTGGACTTACATAAGTCTGTGTACCCTGATGGGATGTCCTCATGAGTGCTGAGGGATCTGGCTGATATGATTTTAAGGCTACTCTTGATAATCTTTGAATGATCATGGCAACTGGGAGAGGTGCCTGAGGACTGAAGGAAAGCAAACATCACTCCTATCATCAAGAAGGACAAGAAAGAGTATACAGAGAACTACAAGCCAGTCAGTCTCACCTCAGTCCCTCAGAAGGTGATAGAGAAAAACTAATCCTGGGAAACTTTTCCAGACACATGCAGGACAAGAAAGTCATTATGGATTCACCAAGGGGAAGTCATGCTTGAACAACTTGATAAACTTCTATAATGAAATGACTGGCCCAAAAGACGAAGGGAGAGCAGTGGTTATTATCTACCTGGACTTCAGTAAGGCTTTTGACACTGTCTTCTATAAGATCCTCACCTCATAGAGAAAATGATGAAGTATGGGCTGGGTGAGCAAACAGTATAGTGGGCTGAAAACTGTCTGAACAGCCAAGCTTAGAGGGTGGTAATCAGTGGCACAAAGTCTAGTTGGACGCCAGTGGCTCTGACTTCCTGCCTTCCTTCTTCCTTCGTGAAGCTATCCAGTTAATGTGGAAGACATTTGATAATGATTTCATTCAAACTTAAACTACAAAAATTATAATCATGGGTTGGTTAATCACCTAATCACGAAGAAGGCAGCAGAAGCCATCTGAATGGATGACAAACCTAAGACAAATTTGGGGAAATGTTAGCTGTTTGAGGAACAGATATTATACTTCTGAACTTCTGCCAAAATAAAAATGTAGATCTGCTTTCATTATAGGCTTAGAACTATAGTTCAGGCCTATTCTTATTTCATGATTCAGACATTTATAAACATGAATCTTTCTGGTCTGAATAATAAAAACTCACAGAATTGACTTAGGAGTTAAAGGAGAGATTAAAACACCAAGCACCTGAAACAGAATGTGAGATGACCCAGCCGTACAAAAATACATCACATGTTTAACTGAGAGTATGAGGAAAAACAGTAGAATTGTGTCTGAGGTCATCCTTTACAAAATATTGTATTTGTACTTTTAATAATGTCTTATTTGCATGTATCTATCTGTACACCTGAAGGCAGACTAAAATTTCTACAGTCATGTTATTCCTTTTCAAAATCAGTGTGTTACAAACAGACACCAAACTCTCCAGTGAGCTCTTAATTTGAGTCCCAGGCTTACTATTACTCCTATCTTGTCTATCTTCTTATCTGGTTAATTGGTTTCCTGTAATTTCCTGTGTGAAATGAATTAACTTCAACAGGTGTCTGAGATCTAGTTTGTGCCTCTGCCTGATGCTTTTCAGTGTTCTCCAAGATTGTGTACATTGTTCAAAAAAAAAAAAAATTGTTGGGCTCTGTTATGCTATTGTTCCTTGGCAGCACCTTTCCCATTAGTGTAATATTAGACAGCTACAGAAGGTTTAGTACAACTGAAATCCTGGCAAACAGAAGAAATGAGCAGAGAGTATCATGTACAACAGAAAAAGAAATATAAAACCTGAAATAAGCCAGGGACAAGCACTCACTGAGGCTACGGAGGGGATAAAACAAAATCCATTTTCAAAACTAATGAGAGCTACTAAACTCCTTGAGGCATGGGGCACAGAGATAAAATCACATGAAGACTGCTAACAGCCATATACAATTCTCTCAATGAAATTGGTTAAAAAAACTTTATTGAAGACAGCTTGCTGTCTGTCTTCTCTTTCTCTCCCTCTCTCACACAAACATCTATCCTGTCTATATTGGCAAATTTTCTTAGTATAAAATGGTTGGTCTTTGGACTGTTGCAGCAAGGATAAAAATGCAAAACATAAGTAGGATTATATTCTGATGAGATGAAATTATGAGTATATATAAATGCATATACGTAGTATAATATAATGGTTCTGTCCTTTTCCAGGACAAGACTGAATTCAGCAAGATTTATGTCAGATCTCCAGAAATTTCAAAAGCAGAAAAGCCTGTCTCTGTAAAGTTAATTTGTTTTATTTAAATGCAAAGGAAGATAGAATGTCTATGTATATGATCTTGAGAAAAATTTTAATGCATCATAAACAATATCTTATTTAAATCTCACCATTAAATTAGGGAGAATTAATAATGTCATCATAAGCAGCTTCAAGTTCTTATCACTTAACGTATCATGCAAATTATTAACACACCAAAAAAGCCCTATCTTAAAAATAAAGAAATAAATATGTATTTACAGAAGGCGAGGATACTAGACAGTATGACTCCTTCAAATATTTCTGTTCCTCCAAGTTCCACATGCAGGTAAAAAACACTTTTTTTGAAGTACTTATTAGGTCACTTTTGTGAGTATTTGCCAGCTTGCTTGCGGTAGACATTGTTAATATGTAGTCAGCACTAGAGAAATGGTCTTTTCAGCAGACCATGTTTGTTTTTTGTCCTTATAAATGTGGTGGTTATCCAAGCAAGAAATGTGTGTGTTGGCTCCCAACCCAGTATTGCACTTCAATATACTTTGTCTGCCAGTAAAGAACTTATTTCATTACTACTGCTGTCTTCTTTCTTTTGAGTAGTACTCTCTTTATCCTGGATATATTGTAAAATTTATTTTTTTTCCTCTATGAGATCAGCTTATGGCTGATGCTTATCACCTTAAATCTGATTGGGTGTACTTGTAGGTGAAAAAATAGCTTGAATTCCAAATCCTGACAGATAGCAGATAATGTTGTTATGTGTGTGGGTAAATGACTTGAACTGAACTGTTGAACCCTTAAGGAGAAGCCCACTACTTCCTAGCTGTAATCATTATAGGCTGCATATAAATTTGGATAAAACTTGGAATAAACATAAGTGGCACATTCTGAATCCTCCAATTAATAAAGGAACATGAAATAGAATCAACATTTAGAAAGGTGATCAGATTTCTGCATATAGACTATTTAGATTGGGGAAACTGAAGGCTTGGGGCCTGCAAGAAGAGTTCCTGGAAAGAAGTGGTGTTGGAAAGAAAAAGCAGTCTTGGAAAGAAGAAGGTGAAGATCCTGGCTGGAGGAAATGTCCTGAAATTGAAGGAGATACATGCAGACAAATACTGGGGGAAGCCTAGAGATCTTGGCCAGGTACACTGGTGGCTGGTAATAGTGAGCAGAGGCACAGAATGACCCAATGTGACTTTGTTCCCAGTATTCCCAGACCAGCAGAGACCTCCGATCAGGGAAGGGAAGACAAGACCTACTGAGTGCACTGCTGGGAGGAGTGTGAGACATAATCAGGTAGGGTAAAAGCTCTAATCCCCTTGGTTCTTAAACAAAACCCATTATACAGATCTACTGGAGGTTACCATTTGCTCTGTCTCACCTGTAACTGTGTCTTAATTGATAGCTGCTAGTCTGCAGGGTCTTTGTGTTTCTGCTATCTTGAGTCTGTTAGTACCTCATAAGGCTTAGGTCCCACTGCAGTACTTACTGTTCTGTATAATATCTCATGCAGCAATCAGACTCAGACCTACTTATCTATCTATATATTGCCTGGTCTTTGGCTTTTTTTTTCTGAGTCATCTGTATTTTTCTTAAACTATTAATTTCCCCATATTATTCTAATGGATGGCAGCAGACTACCATTGTGTCTGCAACTTAGAGCACAGGTTCTGGTCACTCAGTTATCTATGCTGTGGGGGGAAAACTCCTTCCTCTTTGTCTTGCTTTTGCTATCAGTTTTCCTGGCTTTCTCTACTCTTTTGTCACTGGTTAGAAAATAGATGCTGGTAGGTGTCTTTTAATGCTGATTTTTGGTTTTGTTTTCCTTCTGTAACAGATAACTTCTGGGCTGAGTTTCCTTTTGTGAGTCTGCTCATGTAGGCTAGAGTAAAAACGTACTGTGCTATTATTCATGCTATTAGAAGCTCTTGCTATTATCCTGTTTCTTCAGTGTGAGACCATAAACCTGTCCTTACACATTCTTCTGTCACCTGTCTTGACTGGACACAGATCCCAGCTCAGGCAATTGTGGGACAGAACGTTTGGTCCTGAAATCACTCAGTCATAGAGATACAACAAGTACTGGTTCCTCTTCTGGTCCAGCTTTCAACTGAAGATTTGTGAATACCTCCCAAAGTTCCAAAGTGCATGAAGAGACTTGCATCCTCATCTTTAGCAAAGTATTTCTTCCCTCTTCTGTTGTTGTTTTTAGGTTTGGTTTTTGTTTTGTTTTGTTGGGTTCTTTTTTGAGAAAGGAGGACAGAGAGATGGGAGAGGAAGAAAAGAAGGTAAAACTAAAGTATCTTTGTACACAGGCATTTTCATCAGCTGCCAGAGTATTCTTGATTTTATCCCTATGAAGGGTTATTCCATTCAATTCTTGTTATCTTTGTTTCAGTGCATCGGTAAATAAAAAGCTTCACTTTCTCATTCCTCCCCGTGATCATGGATGTTTTTCAGAGACTCATTTCTTGGTGTCATGTCTTCCATGCTTGTACAGGTTTCTTTCAATGTCAGTATAACATGTCTTTAAATGTCAGTATAACATTCCCTGGGGTCTTAGGACTTCCATAATGCCTCTTCCCTCCACTTCAAGGTGGCTTATTTTTGCTGCTGAATCACATTTTTATTTATTTTTGCAGGTATCTCTAAAGTACTCCCTGTCATCAGGTTTCATATACCATTGAGAAGACTAAAACTGTTGAAAGGATGCTGTTCAGAGATGTTATAATTACAACCAGCATTGTAGTTGCATGCACACAGATTGACTTCCCGACATTGGTTTCTAACTTTTTCCTCCTATAATCTAGAATCTTTCCTTCCTGAAATTTGCTTTATAATTACTTACTGTTTTAGGAAGTCAGATCTGTGGTATTATTACTTGCTCATACCTTATCATGCTAGCAGTCTCAGTTGTTCAGACTTTACCCTCCTTGGAATAATATGTTATACAAGATCCTTAATAAAATGGGATTTGCCTCCTACTGCTATGTACCTTGCTTGATCATTGATGATTATGCAAAGAGCACACTAAAGAAATATATCATACTAAAACATCAGATAGCATCTGATGCTAATATTTTATTTTTAAAATCACTTAGAAGCAGGGTAAGTGACAGCAGAAGGTCTAAGACAGTGAGGGTTATATTATTCATGGTTTTGTGGAAGGCTTTAAGATTTGTAAAGAATTCTACAGGAGAAGAAATTAAACAATAGCTATAATTCTCAAGGAAAAATATGAGATCTACTGAAAAATAGGACACACAGTCTGTTCTGGGAGCATATAAGAGCAAAATCTTCTGATATGCAGCTCAAACAGTAGTTATGTTACTGCTGTTCTTCAGGGAATCTCAACTACAGGTATATTATCAAGAATTATATTTCTGTAAATAAATGTAAATGAGATTAATAATCTAGAAGCTGCTGCCCATTTATTTTCTCTAAAAAACCTACTTCTCAAGTCCAGTTGCAGTAACTGTTCAGCACCATGACAATATTGAGAGAAACTTAAGCTATAGCAGAGGACAAGTACTAGCCAAGAGGGTGATTTTTTATTCAGTTGACTATGTTTCACTAAAAAAAAAGAAATGAAAGAAGGAAAAATGCTTACTATTGTAGGTCAGTCTGATGATTTATATTTTGCACTCAAAAGAGAAAGAAACACATTAGCTATTTAGAGAACCCATGAAGAAAACAATCATTGGCCAATAGCTGCGTTATTCCTTTCTTCACTTTATTAATATGAGGCCTTTGCAGAGACTATCCAAACAGAGTTGGCTTTCTGTTTGAAAAATAAATATGTACATTACCAATGAAAGAACATTCTAGCATAAAATGTCCATTAAATCAAAACATCTATCTGTCCTACTGGGGCAATGTGATGGTTCCACAGTTCAGATAAAGCAAGTAGTACAAATACTGAATTTAATTCAGAGTTGCTGCAAGAACAGCATAAAAAGAATGCAGTCTTCAGGAAGCAGGGATAAGGAGGTCCTCTCAAGTTCCCAATAAAGATGGCATGTTAAACCTGGAGAGTAATCCTGTGTTTTCTGTTATCATCATGTTGGGGTAACAGCAGTTAGTACGTGTTCCTCTCTGCTTTTTACTTACTCAGTGGTCTTCACTAGCTTCCTTGTCTGCTGGTTTAGCTGTATCAGATTTGGAAGTATGGACTCCCATCTATTATTGATCATACTTACTGTAATTAATGTCATTAATGAAGTTTGGCAGAAACATTTTGCTGGGTTCATATGTGTGGCAGGGGATTTGGTAGAGGGGGAGGGGGCTACAGTGGTGGCCCTTGTGAGAAGCTTCTCGAAGCTCCCCTGCCTCCAAGTCAGACCCACCTCTGGCCAAAGCCAAACCAATTAGCAATGGTGGCTGCACCTCAGTGATAAGATATTTAAGAAGGAGAACCTGAGAGGAGGAATTGGAGTTGTCAAGAGGAGTTGTGAGGTGGACACCTATGCAAACACCAAGGTCAGTGGAAGAAAGGAGGAGGGAGGGAGGTGTACTGGAGCAGAGAACCCCTGCAGTCCATGGTGAGAGGGCAGGCTGTGCCCCTGCAGCCCATGGAGGTATCCGGTGGAGCAGATACTGACCTGCAGCCCATGGAGGACCCCACACCGGAGCAGGTGCCTGTGCCCAAAGAAGGCCAGGACTCTGTGGGAAGAATCCCCTGCTGTTGTAGTTCAGCACTGGGAGGACGGCAACATGTCGGGGGGATCCACACTGGAGCATCTTGGGAAGAATACATCCTGTGGGAAGGACTCACGTCAGAGAAAGTTCATGGAGGACTGTCTACCGTGAGAGGGACCACATGCTGGAGCAGGGGAAGAATGTGAGAAGTCCTCCTCCTTAGGAGGAAGGAGCAACAGGACTGACTGCACCCCCCCATCCCCTGCCCCCTGCACTGCTGACGGGGAAAAGGTAGAGACTGGGATTAAAACTGGGCCCGTGAAGAAGGGAGGGGTGGGAGAATGTGTTTTTAAGATGTGATAATGCTTCTCACTGTTCTAATATGTCTATTAATTGTTGTTGTTAGTGTTTGAATTGAAGTGATGTTCTTTTTCTTCCTTTTGCCCATGACCATAACAGGTAAGTTATCCCTCCCTGTCCTTATCTTGATTCCCAAGACTTTTTCTTTATTTGTCTTCTTCCCATTCCTGAGGGTGAAAGGGTGAGTGAATGGCTGCATGGTGCTCAGTTTCCCTCTGGGTTCAAACCACGACAAGCATGAACACACAGTCTCTGCAAATTATATGCACAAGTAGGTTTGTGTTACATGTTAATTTCCATGGATCCTGTACACATTAGATTTGTAATTTCTGTTTGTTTGCAGACCCTGTACTGCTAACTCAGTGCAGAGCTGTGGCACATTGTGAAATGCACAGCAGCCATTTCTCTGGAATTTTTGGAAGCCTGTCACAAGTTTTATTGGGTTACAAGATATGGTGAAATAATTCTTACACTCCAGGTTAAATTTCTAGGCAGAAAAGAAAATATATTTGACAAAACCAAGTATTTGCAGTTGGGATTCAGTAGTAGTTACAGCAATGCTTTCTCAGAGAACCAGCTCACCAGAGGAGGTATTTATGGCAATGACCTCTTATCAAGTATATCAGTATGTACAACACTCCTCCAAGCTTTAAAAACCTAAATTGAACATTGTCCTTTTACCATGAGTATTTAAACTGGTTTCATTCCTTCTCTTCATTAAATACTCTATCTGCAATGACATGGCAAGAATATAGGGAATATTAGGAAACACCTAAAGAATTACCCATCTGAAAAGCAGGAAATTTCATAAGCAGCTAGCTAGACAATTTGCTGTAATGATTACTTAATTATAAAAAATGAGTCATTGGATCACGGCCTTATATTTTAGATTATGTCTAAACTGTGGGACTTGAATCACATCTGATCCCCTCAGCCTAGAGTCTACCTTCACTGAATCTCAGTTTTATACATGTGAGAACCAAGTAAGTCTTAGCCAGCTCCACACTTCATTTTCACAGAGAGGCCAGCTTTTGATATCAAGCTGATACATCACCAAATGAAAACAAGAGACAGAAAAGGGAAAAGCAGCTGTAATTGGTCAAAGACATGATGCCTACCAGTAGTCAAGTTGATGTGACTTTGGAAAAACAATGATCTTAGCACATCAGGTACATTTTAGGATTAATTAGGTAAATTATAGGTCACAATTCTGGCCATTTGCCTGCAGAAAAAACTAATCTGAACAGAAGGAATAGTACAGTTAAAATGATAGGGACTAGAGCAATCCTATTTTTGAAGACTTTAAGAGCATGTTTTGAATGAGGTAGTGTCATGGTAAGAGAATTAGCACAGAAAAAAGAAAGAATATAGTCACATCAGAGAGACACTCTGGCAAAACAATTCTGACTAGCTTAAAAAGTACATCCACATGGACAGCGATGTCACTTGTGGGTATCTGTGCTGCACTGGCTAAAGCCTTATAAGAATTTGCTAAATATCTTTTAATTATTACATTATGTTTATATCCATGTCATAATAGAAACAGGTTACAGTTATGATTCAGTCAATAACTATATAATTAATATAACATAAAAATTAAGAGATTCTAGACCCAAATATACTTTAGCTCACTTTTTAGGTCACAGTTCCACAAAGTCAGAACTGTGAAATTTGCAGAGGCTTATGTTGAACCTAAAGTTCGAGAACTCTGGTCACTAAACTCAAAAAGAAAGCACGACCACTACCTTCCTTATTTAGAAGGACAGCTAAAAGCACAGTTAAATCATATGCCTAGATAAATTACGCAGTGGACAGTGAGCAGCTGATTGCAGACTTAGATCATAGTTCTAACTGGATAATAGAGTATCAGCTGGTATCTTATTCATCCTTAATTTTGTTACCCTTCCTCTTCTCCGAAAGTGGTTTGAAGAAACAAAGAATTTAAAAAGGCAGTTTGATGTTTTATAAGTGTTTAGAAAGAATTATTGTTAAATTTCAAATTATTGTTCTTTTTTTATTCATTCATTCTGGATATTTTCACTAATATTCTGAAACAATATTTCAGTATTCACTCATAGCTTTTTCCTTCATTTTTGTTTTAAATTCTCATTGTTTATTTTGTCATTAGAAACAGTGACCATCATCATAATAAATGTTAGGAAAAATAAAATGGAGAAGTGGCAAATGGGGGAGGAAAAAGAAGGCAGGGAAGTACAAATGAATAATAGCAATCTAAAACAACGGACTATTTATTTAAAGGAATAGTCCTGAAACATTGAGATATTAAAGGCTTAACAACTTACTCTAGGATGAATGAAGGTGGAATTTGCATCATCCCACTTTTAGATATCTACAATGTAGCATCGATATTTGAGCTAATTTTGTAGGATCTTTTCATAATAGATGGAGAAAAATAGGCACTTGCAGAGCATCATTCATCTGATCTTTTTTTAAAGCTCCACTCTATAGGAAGATTAATCTGTCCCAGATGCATGTATGGCAGCATCTGCACTAGTAAACTAAAACTAATTAGGCCATGGACTTGAACCCTAGCACATACAGACCTTTTCAAGTTTAGTCACCCTTTTGCATGATTCAGAGGAGTGCCAGCCCATGTTCTCCCAGGCAATACCCAGGCACTCTCTATTCATTCAACAGCAGGGGTAAGGGATTGCTCCTAGTTGGTAGCATGAATAATGCTCACTTGAGTTTTGTCTGGAGCATAGGGGAGGGGAAGAGAGTTTAGAAATTGAAGTATAAGCCAGGCTGTGCCACCTGTCCTCAGGTCTGCCAGTTGGTTCTTATCCCATTTTATGTATAAATGCAGACATAGACCCAGCAAATTCCTTGTATTCAAAACTACCAGTCAAAATTCACAACAAAGCACCAGTTGATGATCTGTTTTGGTAAACTCATTCAACTTGATATTTAACTGCTCCTAAAACTAAGTTTTCAGAGCACTTTACAGGGACAGCAAACACCGCATGAATATTAACATCTCTGTTACTCACTCTGCTTTAATGGGGTACATTTACACTTAGTGGACCAAATAAAAGTGTGCGTATAAAACATTTCAAAGAGACATGTAGCTTAGCTTAAATAATGCAATAAAATGGGAAGTTGACCAAGCAGATGAACCACTCCCAAAAGGAAAAAAAAAATTAACCACAATGGTATGCAAGCTTGGTAACACTCTCCTCCTATCTGCAAGCAACAAAACCACCATGCATTGCCTTTTCCAGCTCCTGAAAAACAATTGATCCTTACATTGAAAGTCACCATGTTTGGTATGTTTTCAACCAGCAAGTTCCAATGTTGGAGATGTCTTCATGAAAAACCTGCTGAAATGCCTATTAGGCTGCCTAGATATTGATACAGTAACAGTCATGGTAGTGCTTTGGGTGAACAGTAGATCTCATCTGTAACCATGTCACAAGTATATTGCTCTATATATTATAACCAACCACTTATACTGCACCATAAACCTATAGGCACTTGGTATGGATGCTTGAGCCAAGATGTCATGTCGTTCCTTAAGATACACCATTCACGGAGCATGCAAGCTGATGTAACTCTCTGGGCTTGTCTATCTCCCATCAATCCATGTAAGAACATTACTCATTATGGCTGACAAAAAGGAAATTGTATTCCTGATTTTCACACCAGGCCCTCATTGTGATTGCAGCTCAGAATGCTGTAATTATTTCACTCCGTTAAGTCACACAGAACAACTCCTTCCTCAAGGTCATTCTTTTCTATACAGTTTTACCAGCTAAAGGAAAAGGAGAATGAAAGCCACTGAAAAAGAAGATGAAAAAGATCTATTAGGTCATCTGCTCCTTCTCTCTGCCAGAGTGTGATTGTTCTTTATTGTTCAATTCAGCATGTTTGCTCAAGTCTTATTTAAAAAGACATAGGCAAAGAGTATTCCATCACTTTCCCTAGAAACAATTCCATAGACTAGTAGTTAACTTTGTCAAGGTTTTCATTCTTCATGTATCATTTTATCTATCTTAATTTTATTCTATTACTCCTAATGATAACCTTTTAAAAATTATACTGTGATAAATAATATTACTATCCTTGATATTTATACCCTCTAATATTTATAGATTATTATAATACTTTTGGATTTGTCAGTTAACCAAGCACAAACATTCAATCATTCTATTACTTCAAAAGTTCCAGAAGTTTTATAAAACATACAGAAGGAAACACCTCAAAAAGCAGTAAGTCAAGAATGTGCCCATAATGTAGACTTTTTAAAGAGAAAATAATGGAGTAAAGGTTAATCCTGTAGAAAATATTCAGGCTACTTACAACCAAATGAGATATTGAGGAATATTATTGCATATTTTGGAGAGCAATTCTATACTGTCATACCTAGGAGCACAATATCTCCTTTATTTATAAATCAGGTAAATGAAATGGGTCCAGTAGAATGTGGGAAGTTGTGTAACAGTCTTCCAAAACCGAAAGATCAATTTAATAGCTAATGTTAATAGTATAGATGCATTACAGTGCAAATATCTACATACTAGATTTGTTTACTTGAAATAAGGGAGTATAAAGGTTGCCTCCAGTCACAACTAGCATCAGCCAGCTTACCTTCCTGAAGTAAAATAACAGACCCTGATTTTCTCAAAAACCTGCACAAGTGTAGTTATACCTAATGCTGTAAAATAAGTGAGAGGTGTTAGGCACACACTACTTCGTGAAACAGATTATGAGGACTGATGAACTGAGATGTCAAGAAGAACTCTTTTTTCTTAAAAATAACTAAATTTTGTCTCAAAAAATTACTTTACTGCAGGAAGCTAACTTCCATGAACCTTTTGTTCTTTTTGATATGATACTGTCCAGATTAGATACATTAAGATGAATACGTTTCATTCATGTTTAGAATATGATATGGAAAATGTCTCCCTATCTTAATCTTTTTAAACATGGAAGGTACATCCTTAAAACTTGATTAAAGTCTACCTGAAGAATAATATGAAATCAATGGAGTGGGTGAGGGGGTATTGCATCTCCCCACTTCATGAAAATTGTGACCAACTCTTCCACAGAAGTTCTGCCAGAGATCTGTGTTTGATAAATCACTTCATTATTAATCAAACTACAGTCACATAACAGCTTGCAGAGGATATTGTGCACTACTCCTGTGCACTACTCTGATGCTGCTCAACCGATTTCACCTGAGTTACAGCAGGATTGTTTGTTTGTTTGTTTTTAAATCCATTTTCCTTGGTTTACACCAATTACAAGTTACACACAATGAAAAATACTGAGATATTCATACCATTTCTTAAAGAAATAAGAATGAACTCAACTATTTCAAAACTGGAGGATTATGTTAAACTGTAAATTCATAAGATTTTAGGTGATTCTATTTGATCTAAATGCATGTTTCTTTTCTATACTGATGAATTTCAAGAATACTGAATTTTCAAGAACTCTGAATTCAGGGAAACACAAAACAAGTTAATTTTTTGTACTATCAATGAGAGAAAGTGTTAAAAAGATAAATTATTATTTTTTAGTTCTGCTTTTGTTCCAAAGAAGAGTCATTGCAAAAATCAAATTTATTTTTCTGTAGGTACAAGAGGAAAAGAGACATGTTTGCCACTAAGACCAAGAGAAGTAAAGTGTTGGTCAGACACAGCATTATCAAAACTGAAAAATACCTGATTCCCATTGCTCGGGTCATTCATAGCATACACTAGAAGTGCTGCATGGATATTATGGGTTTTCTGGGCATTTCTGATAATATGCAATAAATCTTATCAAAACATGAGAGAAAAAAATTTTTTTTCAGTGTAATTCCTTTTCTGTTAAACCTACTAACACCTGTTATATTTTCAAGGCAGCTGAATGCAAGCAGAAGTAGGTGAGAAGAATGGAAAACAAGTGAAAGATAGAAATGGAAATCAGTATGGGATTAAGAAAAAGGGAATCTATAGTCCAGTTTCCTGTCCAACATACTGGAAAGATTTTAAATTATAGCAACCACAGATTGGTCCCTATTATTAGCTATTTAGAAATGTTTCATAACTTTTTCCTTCTGTCTTTCACTTCCTAACTTCAAATTTTAAGTTTTTGAAATGTTATGAAGTCTTTTTATAGTGACATATTTAGGACATCAGAATGTCTGGAAATAGTTAATAACATCCATAAAAGTTATTGAGACCACTCTTGAAGTAAATACTGCCTCAGAAAAAGGAGCATCTTTACCATACATGTAAATAAAGGATTTCAGAACCTATGGTGCTTTGATTTTTAGGTAGTTCTGGAGCTCTATCATTAGCTGGATTAGCAAGAATGTGTGACCATACCTTTAAAAAACAGGTTTTATAGGTTGATAATAATAATATTATATTCTAAATGAACTATATTAACATATATTTTAATTTTATTAGAATAAATCAGTACATAACGCACCTCGATTCCTGTGTTCGGTTTTGGGCCCCTCACTAAAAAAAGGACATTGAATTACTCGAGTGTGTCCAGAGAAGGACAACGAAGCTGGTGAAGGGTCTGGAGCACATGTCGTATGAGGAGCGGCTGAGGGAACTGGGGGTGTTTAGTCTAGAGAAGAGGAGGCTGAGGGGAGACCTCATCGCCCTCTACAACTACCTGAAAGAGGTTGCAGAGAACTGGGGATGAGTCTTTTTAACCAAGTAACAAGCAATAGGACAAGAGGGAATGGCCTCAAGTTGCACCAGGGAAGGTTTAGACTAGATATTAGGAAGTATTTCTTTCCAGAACGGGTTGTTAGGCATTGGAATGGGCTGCCCAGGGAGGTGGTGGAGTCCCCATCCCTGAAGGTGTTTAAGAGTCAGGTTGACATAGTGCTGAGGGATATGGTGTAGTTGGGATCTGTCAGTGCTAGGTTAACAGTTGGACTAGATGATCTTCAAGGTCCTTTCCAACCTAGAAGATTCTGTGATTCTGTGATAAAATAATATATCTTATATAATATGTTTAATTATTATAATAATTTTATTATTACTAAGTAATATAATTGTAATATACAGTCTTTTCTCCTCAGTAGTATGTTATGTTTCTTAGATGCATGTATAGGACTGTGTATAATTGAATTTCAGAGGATGAAATCTGGACTCTCTATGATGTAGAGTAACAGTGCCCATTGCAGGCTCAGAACCAGAATTTGAAACACTAAAAAGCTTCAAATCCAGAAAAAAAAGACATGCTTAACTTTTGTGACATTTTAACATAGGCTACAGAATACTGACACTTGAAAAAGAGATAGATGATAGCTTTTTTCTACCTCTAGCATTTATTATTCTAACAACTTTTGCAGCATTTTGGGGAGCAATTATGGGGTTTTTTTCCCCAAATGACTCATCGCCTCCTAATTAAGAAGATAATACAGTTCTTGAAGGGTGACATTCTGATTTATCATATCCACAGAGTTTAAATAATCCAGTAAGTGTTAGTGGTTAAGGTAACTGTGAAACAAAGGAATAAGAAATAATTTTATCACCTCCTTCATGCTTCTCCTTTCTTGCATTAGACAGTATGCTCAGTAATAGTCACTTGTGTCAATACTAAAAAAGCCAAAATTCAATCTCCTTTTCCATCTACTTTCCTGCAGGATAAGGTTGTTGGTTACTCTGCTAAAAATACATTGTTTTGTGAAGAACTCATATACTACTGACAGCAGAAAGTAGCTGCAGGCCTGCCATATGCAACACAAGGTACAAGTAAGTCTGCATGGAAAACTCCTTTGTTTTCTAGGCAAATAATGTTCTCCTGCTCTAAGCACTGCTGTAACAGTAGCAAGAGTATTGGCAGGAAACACCAAACAATTAGCAGTCTTAAAAAGAAATCTCCCAAACTGGAGTCATAGTGACAGGTTTGTATTGATGGTGGATAGAACAATGCAGGCCAGATAAGAGAAAAGGAAAAAAAGACAGAAAAGAACAAAAGGATGACAACAAAATAGGTGAGGCTTCTGCAACTGCTAAAGCTAAGAAAAACGGATACTATTGTTTCTGTGATTATTAGGTACTGGTGGGGATGAAAAAGTTATATTTAAGTCATATTTGTAGGTCAGATGGCTGGACCTACATCTAGAGTAGTTGCAACTAATAAAATGTCATAAACTGAAACATTCTGTGCTCAGTATTCCCTGATCCAGGAAGCCCATCTGATTTGTTTTGGTGTTATTCAGTCAAAAAGGTGAGAGGTTTGAAAAGGAGTTAGCAATAGATGGTACTGCAAAAACACAGGGTAGTTTATTTCCTATGTCCATTTTATCTGAAGTTGTTCTGCCAAAATAAAACCCCATTTCACGCTCAAAGGATCAACAATTGTCCATTCTGTTTAATGGATCTTGAGGTCTTTAAGCCAGACTATTCCTCTATTGTTCATTGTATATGCTTGCGTAATGATTTTATGCTTTTTAAATTATTCTCTTGGCTAGCTGTTGACCCCTCAGATTCTCCCATTTACTCTGTTTCACTGTATTTACTTAGAAAGTATTTATTTGCATATGAATGCTTTGTCCAAGCAGTAATTTAGAAAGTCATAAATGTGTGTGGCATTTTTCCTCTTTATAGTAAAGACCTGTTTCTAATATCCTTTTTTCACATATATTATTACCTTACCACTCACGTTATCCAGCAGGAGTTATTCTGCCAAAGATTATACAGTCAAGTTCCACAATTTTTAATGAAAAACTTCCTATTAATTTCCCAAGCTGTACTAGGGCAACATATCATTGACCAAATAGAAGAAAAGTGAAATATTTCATCAAGACTGGATGGACTGTGTACGTGAGTTAGGTGGTGGGGTTTTTTTAATCAGAGATAATAAATAATACTCTGAAAACACTAGCTCAGTGCTCTGTAACTGTCAACAATGACTCAAATATTCTGAATATTTACAAATTTGAACAAAACACACAAGATCATGATACTATTTTAAAACGATGTTATGCCTACACCTTGACTAGTGCATGCCACACTGATCCTTTATCTCAGAAAAAATGCAGGAGAACTGAAACTGAGGGATGCAGAAAGGATGTTGGAATGTATGGAATTGCTCCTGAAGGAAGCAGAGAGGAGTGAGAGATGTGAAAGAAATGAAGTCATAACTGAAATGGAGAAGGTTAAAAGTAAGTATTATTGCCAATCCTAAGTAAGGAATGGGATTTTTGAAGGTAGAAGGGTGAGAAACAAAGAGTAGAGAAGGCAATCAGGGCTCAGTGAAGCTGTGGGAGATGCAGTCATGGGGCACTGCAGGTGCTCCAACCTCCAGGGACTCACAAAGCCATGAAAGGAACTCATAAAAGAGTTTATGCTCCCTCTTCCCACCACCACCCTCTATTAAACAACAAGATAACTCCTCTGACTTAGAAAGTCATTGAACTACAGAAGTTTGGAAAGTGTATCAGAGAAGTGTCATCTATACTACTCTCTTCTAGTCATTTGCTTATGGTTACTTTTGGAGACAGATTTGGGGCTGATTCTTTAACCTGACCTACTCTGAGACATCTAGTCCTACGTTTCTATGTTTATAACACTTGTATAACTGGGGTTGTTGTATAAAATTAGGTCATTATATAAAATAGTAGAATTTATTTCAATTTTTTACTAGTACATTACCTACAATTATCCAAGGTACCCATTTCTCATTCCCACTCTCTAACTTCCAATAAACTGTGCATCTAACTTTGAAGAGACACTGAATTTAAACCGTTGCCATATGGTTTAGATTCCATAGTTTGTTGCAAGGTAATGTCTGTGGGTCACACTGCGTGTTGTCAACAGAAGTGTAAAACTCAGCTACCAGAGTTCTAAAGGATTAGAAATAATCAGAAGTAAATAGGAACATCAGTAATTTCAAAGCTTGCACAAGCATCTTGAAACAGGCTCATGTTGGGCTGTGTTTCAATTACTTTAATATGCTGCCCATGAAGCCTTATTGCTATATGATCATATAACTCCAAACACTAGAAGTCAGATGCTCCAGTTTTCCCTTTTAAATATGGAGAATAATAATGAGAAGTTTCCACTTTTATACAATATTATTACCCAGAAAATATGCTGTGTACACACTCATCTCCCAGTGTGCTAACAGCACCTCCACAAGGGGAAGGGTATTGTTAAAAGTTGGAATACAGGAACAGGCTGTGATATGACATTAAAGGCACATAGTAGATGACAGTGGAGTGAAGAAATGTGATTACTCCAGCCTGCCTTTTTAACATCTGTTGGTGTCACATGATTTGAAGATAACATAAACATAAATTACCATTGTAGAGAGATGAGCAAAGGGGAGAGAGAGAGAGATGTGCTGAAGTGATATTGCTTCAAAGTTCTCATGCAAGAAGAAATTACATGTTTTAAATGCTTTGGCTGTTACCATGCATCATGGAGAAGTAGGTCCAAATTCAAAAAGAGAGCCCTGATGGTGATTGATAGACAAAGGAAGACATGATACACATCTCTTCTGCAAATCACACTCTTCTTCCTTCTTCAAAAATTCTTCATCCTTCCTTCATCCTTCCCAGCAACATAAGCACCCATTCTCCATATGTAAATGCAGCCAAACTTGTAATGACTAAACCACAGAATGGTTTAAGTAATAAAATAATCATAGCAATTGGATTTGCTCCCTAAATTCTGAGATTTAATTGCTTCTCCAAAGTCAAGGGTATATTCTTTGTTTACACAATTATTATTTGTCTGATCTGAAGTCTAATAATGATCAATCTTTGATTGGGTGTCATGAAAACCTAATCTTTCTTCACTGAATCCTATGGGACTACATATGTGATTTATATTTGCAGGCTAAAGCCCATACAGCATTTGAGAAGCATTTAAGAAGCACACTGTGAAAAATAAGTAAGAAAAGTAGTATCATACTTGACTAAAACACAAGTGTTTTCCAAGATAATTCATTTCATTAGAAAATTCATTTCATGATCCTCAGTGTGCAGTGTTACAGGGACCTTATTTACTTTGAAAGGCATGAAATAGCTACTTTTTAAAGATTTGATACTAGGTGGAAATGGTTTTGCGGAGTAAATAAGAAATTAGTAATTTAATTGTTCTCTTTTAATGCCTTCCAAAAGAGTTCATTAATCTAAGAAGCTGACAGCTTAATCATTATTCCAAAACAACTGCACTTAGAATGTATTCACAAGGTGTTTTCTTTCAGGCTTGGGATGATTTTTGTTTTGCTTTTGTTTTCTGTTGCTAGAGCACATGGGGAGCTGCCACTTAAGACTTCAGTAATGGAGAAAGTAGTGCTTAGAAAAAACATGGAACAGCATTTTTAATCATGAAAAGATTCATAGAAAACAGAACAACAGCAACAAAATACTGGTAAAATCCATTTGAAACAAGTACAATGTAAATAATTGCTTGCAGAACCTTCCATAATTCATCTGACTCAAAGACTTTGAAGTGATAAGTAGTTTGGTGTGACTGCGGTCTGCCATACTTGCTGTTAGCTTTTCCCATGGGTCTTTTTAAGCAATGGCAGGTTTGAAATATCTCCTGGTCCATTGTGGTTAACTTCAGGAAATGGAGCCGTTTGACACAACGGTCAGGAGGACTTTTTTCCTGTTCTTGGCTTAGACATAGGCCAATTACATGACCTTGAAGAAATCATTTGGACTTTTTCTTTAGTACCTCTTGTGTATTTTGATAATAAGTTTTAGGATGGGCACCTTTTTTCACTGTGGGTCTAAGCAATATTTAGGTGAAATGGTTCAGTGTTAATTGAATCTTCCTGGCATTGTAATATAAATGAAAACATTTAACAGAGGTAGAGTCTGGGGATTAGTAACAGATAAATTTAATATTGTCATTAAAATAGGGATTTAGAGTGACTAAAGAGATGTGCCTGGTTAGTTTGTGATGGTGAAAATTTCTGAAAAAAGTTTCTATTAATTGTTCAACACAAAAGGAAAAATCTCAGATAAAATTATCTGGTCAAATATATCACAAAAGCAGTCTCTGGTGATTTGTACAGTTACTGTCAGCAATTTCTGCGAAGAAAGCATTTTTCTGTTGGGAAGCTACTAACCTGAAGTATTAAATAAGATGTGGAGACAGGCTAATAAATCTTTATTGTGTGCTTTTGGTTTGTGGGGGTTTTTTACGAATAGCAAGAAAGGGCATTGGTCAACATTTTTTTGGTAAAAAGAGGCTGTTAAGACTAGAAATTACAGGTTTGGATATGCATCCCTTTTTTTGCTCAGAGAACAGGTGTATCAGAAACATTTACAAGGTGAGGTTTTAGTTCTTGCTGCAGAAATTACTTATAATAGCAGATCAGTTCAGGCTCCATGCTCATTCAAGCCTCTCTTCTGTGCTCGGCCTCTAGACTGCCAACCCGGATGTCAATTAGTGCTAGTTGTTCAAAAGAGGCAATTTGTTGTCGCCCAGCACCAGCCTCGAAATAAGGTAAAGAAATCTTGAAAGGGATCAATTATCCTGTACACAGCCACTTTCCACTTAATGTTGATTTCTGCTGTCACGAACAAAGTGGGTGGTAGTTTATTCTTGCTGGCAGCAGGCATAAACTATCAACTGCTTGGTTTGTGAAAGGAAAAAGAAAAAAAAAATCAATGTTAAAAGGAAAGTGGCCATGAGCTGGATGACAAATCATTGTAAAGGCTTTATTTTATTTTCAGAACCCTGTTAGCAGACAGTACAATGACTCTCAGATTCATTCATTATTTTCATAATGACAGTATCCACTTTAAATCTGATTATGGGACTTAACCAAAGGGGTTATCCTTGAAACTATTTCCTCTTCTCTTTTCTTAAAACATGTTCCCACCTTAAAGACTGTTAGTCCACCTTCACCTTAGATTTCCACTATGGAAACAAGCTGAGTACATCACAGTATCAAGCTCTTTAGAGGGTATCAAGATTTTTAGAGACAAAAAAGGAAAGAATAAAAAGGCAGCAGATCTCCTTAAATTCTAGCAAGGCAAGGGGATAGTATTGTGTGGAGAACAATCAGAAACTACAAAACCAACAAAATAGGTAAATGCAATGTACTCAAGTCTATGTGGAGACTACCTGACACCTGTATTTGTTCAAGTAGTAGTTGCCAATTTATTAGAGCAGCAAAAGAACCAGTCTCTGGGTGCCGGATCAGGTGTCCAGGGGCAGGCCAAGGCCATGGTCTGACCCCTAAATGTGATCTGAGGCATGGAGAGATGCCAAAAAAGGAAAACACAAGCTTGGGACTGGTGGTTTTATACAGATGGTCAATGACAATATGACAGAAATGAGATGGTCAATGGCAATATGACAGAAATGGGTATAGTAAAAAATGGTAGCCATGATGGAGCTTTCATCATTTAAAAGGGAAAAAACAAACAACACATTGTCAAAGCATAACTGCAGGATATTGAAATGTGGTGAAGCTCAAACTGATTATAAATATTTGTTTCCCTGACACACTAACCTCAGTGCAAGATTCATATGTTTTTGCAGGGAGCATTGGTGATGTAGTTCCGCAGCCCCTTCACCCAACTCTGTTGCTGTGGGTGCTCCCCATATTGCACACAACAAGTAGGGCTGCACAGTTTCTTCAGTCATTTCAGCTGTGTCTAGCTAGGACTGATAGCAAACATTCAAGGAAAGACTAGACATTTGGCTGGCTGAGGAGAGAAATTTGCAGTGATGACAGACCTTACAAATTCAACCTTAAACTGGCAGATTTGTAGCTCATCTGTTAAACATGCTGTGGTGTGTGGGGCTGAATTTGTTGTTCACTTTTTTTGAAGTACTGGCGCTATCTATTGTCAGAATGAGGATACTAGTCCAGATCCACTGTTTTGAATTTGCATGGCAGTTGTGGCAGGTTCTTAACTCAATTGCTAACAGAAATGTAGTAAAGGAAATTACTGCATTTACATCAGACTAAATGAAAAAAAGAAGAAAGGAAAGGTATTAATATCTAGGAAATAAATTTCAAAAGTGATACCAGTCCCAGTACTGTAATGACATACAAATCATTTTCCCTGCATGTATTCTAGGGTCCTCATAATCATAGGACATCTCCTCAAAAATTTTGGAGAATTTTTTATCTAGTTAGCATGGTACTCTTCAAAATAATGTATTATTAACTACCCAGTCTGCTTCCAAAGGTGGACAGGCTTAAATGAAGTTATTTAATTCAATCATTTTAACCATGATCTAAATCAATGAGCAAGATACCTTGACTTCAAATACTTACTTTTACATTTGTAGTCCTTTAGTTGTTTGCCAAAATTTGATTCTTGATAGTTCATAACTATTGAGACATGCTGTCTTAGAATTTAGCACAAGTAGTACTATATTTTCCTAAGCAGATTATACTATATACACATTTAATCAGTTTTAGAGTTTGACATATAGTTAAATCAATTCTTAATTTTTATTTTATTATGTTAAAAAGTAGCGATGATTTCTTCTTTAACAGATGAGTCATTTTCCACTGATGTTCTATGTCAAATTGGCTTCTGAATGGAAACTGGAATTCAAGTGCAGAAAATCAGCATCTTTAAATTGTTTTTATTAGATAAATAAAAGAACACCAAGTTGCTGGATACATAAGAAAAAATGTTTTCAACTTAAATTAAATGATCTATAAAGTGAAGGTAGTAATAGCTGTAGTTGAGTATTAAGTGCCTCTTATACTGTTCTTCAGTTTTCTAGAATTAGTAGATCTCACCTCTCAGAAATAATTCTTTTTCATTAACCAAATAAACTGCAATGAAGGAAATCTAAAGCTGTGTCTGCAGAATAGGCAGGGCTGTCAAAAAGATTGTTTATTACTTCAGAAACTCAGTTCTTACGATACTACCTGAGGCAGAGGTAAATTGCCCAAATAGGTTGTGGAGAATTATCCTTCTGGGTTTTCAAAGCTCAGATGGATAGGTCCTGAGGAGCCTGAGATCTCAAAAGGTCCCTTCCAAAATAAACTCTTGGGTAATTCTTGGATTCCATGGTTTACTTCAGCAGTTTGAATCAAAAAATGCAGCAACAAATCTGTATTGCTTAAATGCTATTTTTTATTTACTTTACAATATTTAATAGGTTGCAGTAATAATATACATTATCATCCTTCTTAAATTTATTTTAATATATTTTAAGGACATTCATTTTGAGAAAAAACCTGACAACTATGTATTTGTTTTTTCCATTTTCTTCTTTTGAATTAAAGTTAAATTATTCACCTACTGCTTTTTCCAATAGAACATTTCCAGTTAAAAATCATGAATGACAGAGAAACAACATAGATTGGTTTAAATTGCTAAAAGGGACTTGGGATGGCTGCCAATTGTGAATTAAGATTCCCAATCCAGAATGATTGAGAGATATTAATTGGTTTGTCAGATATTTCCTTTGAATATCCTCTTGTATAATGAACAAAATCTGGGATATATAGATAATGAGCTACAGAAAGAAATATTCAGATTATCTGATGAAACAATAATAAAAGAATCATTGCTGTCTGTCATGTATAGTTATTTTAGAACAGGGCTTGACTGCTCTGTATTTTTTTCAAATTGCCTGTGCAGGGCATACATAGTACTGAATTAAACAGAACCACAACACTGAAGTAGTTAGAACACATAGGAATTGAAACAGTCAAGACTAACATGCCTTGGTGTTTTACTCTATGCTTTGCTTCAATCAATTAAAAACATTTTGAGCCTTGTCATCCAGAAAGATGCCAGAGAGAAATGGTAAAGGAGGATGTTTTGTGTCTCACTCATAATTCAGTGCACATCACCAGTTGAAAAGATTAAGATAGCAGTGAATGCCTATTGCTGTTGATGTCAATAACGGTTTTTGCCTTTGTCCTTAGAGGACCAGAATCTCAACTAATGAATTTCCTGAAGACAGAGAAATTATATGACTTCACAGGAAATATGCACTTGCTAATTAGTTTCTCATTCATACGCAAAATGGTATGTTTAACCGTTATGTTCATTTTAATGATGTGCTGAATTTCTTCTCCAAAATCTTTACATTATATGCTCTCAAAAACTCTCCACATCTACTCATTTCAATATATAGGCACTATTTCAATACAGATGCTACTTTTTGGTAAAAAACAGGAACAAAGAAATTCACTACAAAACTGTATATTCAATAAGGTGATGGTAGAGTATTTAAACAGAGGTCCAGTCTTCCGTTTAGAGGTACTGCCAGGGCAGTTATATTTGTTCATATAAGCATGAAAAGTCAGAAAATGTCAGTCACATAACTTGTACTTATTAAAATGTGAATGTAATACCATCTGAATATATTGTAGGTTGTATTCAATAGAGGGTTCTTCTTAGCCTGTTAATCTCCGAACCTGCTATGTGTGCAGATCATCAACATGTCCCCAATAAACATAATTTCTCTCTCTCTAACAGCTCTTTATGCTTATGAACCTAGGAAGAATTCAATTAAACCAAAATGGAGAAGATCTTCAATAAACGAGAAAATGTTATAAAAAGCAAATCTTCTCTTCTTTCTGCACCGAATCTCTCTTCTTTACAGACTTCCTCACCATTCCGAGATAAAACAGCCACATTTCCCAGTATAGAACATACTCTGAATAAATACCATCAAGCTTTAAAATTTGCTTTTCATTCAGACCATAAAGGGCAAACAAAGAACTTGTGAGACTGCCCAAGCAAGCAGAAAAAGGCTGGCTCCTAATAGTACAAATCTTTTGTAAACAGCTCTCTGCAGCCCTATTTCATAAAGTCCACAGCATATTGCTCTGCATTTATAAGTTTCAAGCTTTGCATTGTGAACTAGCCAGGGTTAAATTTGCTTCATTCACTTTCAGTCCAACGCTGCAAAATTCCTATTAGTTCTGTGTAGTCAGTCCAAAGTCTGACACATTACGGAGTCAAAAAGTAACAGCTCTTTTCCATGCATTTTCAATTCAGGGATGGTTTCCTGGAAGGGTAAGAGTCAAGAAGTGGATCTATGTGTACAATGAATATAATCATGCAAGGTAGATTGTTATTTGACATGGTTTGGAGTTAGACACCTTAATCAGCAGCAAACAAAAATAAGTACCAATGTTTAAGTGACATTTATCTATTAGGTTAAACTGTTTGCAAAGGAAATTTATGTGCCAAGGTTATAAAGATTCTAAAAGACACTATTTAATTATCCTTCAGTTGAACAAAGAAGTCCAGAAAGAGCATGATACAGGACTAATGGACCAGGAAAAATGCAAAGTACCATTCAGCACTAAAGTAATTGGGCAGAACACAGAAAGAGACCAGGATAAATGATTACTTCATTAATTTTAAAATTAAAGGGCAAGATAAGGCGGTCACTATCATAGAGAGTTATTAAGGTAAAACCGGCTAATCAGCACAATTTAAATGTAAAGAAGTCATCCAATGCCTACCAATTTCAGAAGAGCATGAAATAAAGCAATTTGAAGTAGCTTTATCAATCAAACCATACAGATAAGTGCTTTAGTCTAAGAGTTTTCTGATTTATTGTAGCTTTTGTTTAATACACTGACTTGTAAATTGAGGATGGACATCTCTCAAAAGGTTTAGCATTTGGGACAGTCCTATCCAACATTTTGCAACTTTCAATGTTTTTCAGGAAATTCCATATTCCTTGCCCCCATCATGCTCCTGTAAAAACTGTCATCATCCTTTCCACACAAATTCAGTCCTCCTACATGGCTTACTGACCACCTTTTTAATCTGTTCTTTATAACAGAGGTTTTTATCTTGCTTTCTGAGTTGCCTTTCCGTCTTTCTGTTGCACTGACTCATCACTTTTAACATAAAAAATGGAGCTGCCTCCCCAAATGCAGCATGTATATACAGAAGTCGCAAGATGTCCCTTTTCATTCTTCCTTTATGAACTCACATTTTAAATATAAAGCCTTTTATTTTTCTCCTGTTGGGTTTCTCTGTGAATTCCATTACAACATTTGTTATTATGAAATTTAAAAAATAAAAAAACCAAAACATGCAAGGGCTCAAACAACCTTGAGCTTTCTTCAAAAATACAATCTTATTACTGGATGTTTGCATAAGTAGCTTAAATGGTATCAAATCCTAGAATACCTCCTGTATCTCTTTCATTCCATTGGCAATATTCATTTGCTTACTCCAGAAGTATTTAATACGTCTTAAATGCAATCCAGCGTGCCTAGCTAGCAGACTGTAACTCTTCATTTATTTATGTTATATCCTGGTACTGCTATGGAAATGTAACGTCTCCTGAGACTAAAAGCCTTAGGGCTTGTGCATTATATGTTTAATCTGTTATCAACACAGCTGTAAATGAATTCTGGGACAATAACATGCTAATACTTTCTGCTGACAGACAAGATAGTATATAATGAAAACCGGGGGTTTCAATTTATTAACAAAGATGCACTTTGACAATAAGGTTTAAATGGAAAAATTTATAATAAAATTTTAAACGTCTAAACCCGAAAACATTCTTTTTCTAGGCTACCTGCCAAATAAAATTTTAGGAGGAAAGTTGGATAGGTATAGACATAAAAGCACACAGATGGAATAAAAGTTGTGACAGCATCTCTTTCCTTTTAAAACATCAAATTTAGACAAAGATGTGGTTCTACAGATTGAAGACTAAAAAGCAAAAATAGAAATTCTGGTTCATATTCTCTTGCTCATGATCAGTCTCATTTTTTAATCTGGGTTTCACCTATGACGTATACACATTGATTTAGAAACACTGATTAAAACCTTGAGAATTTTCATAGCAAGTCTGAGTACTATTTTGATGACAGCTTTCTAATTTTACACTATTAATGAGATCAAGACAAGATGTTTCCAACATTAGAAATCCCATTCAAAAATTATTCTCTTGAAAGCCCTCTGGAGGACTGGCAAATTCCAGGAGTCTCATCTTGGACTATGCTGCCAAAAAAAAAGAAAATGTGTTTTGTGACCTTGAAATTTTAGAGACACTTTTATGGTTTTAAACTATTTCTGTAAGTACAGAAAACAAGTGGAAAGAAAGTTGTAACATTCTGAAAGACATTTGAATGTTTTCTGTATTCAAAAGTAACATATAAATAGCCCTTCAAAACTCAAAGTTTTACTCTGCATTGCAATATGCAACAAATGACCCTTTCAGATAGCTCTGTCTTGTTTTAGTCTGTGACACAGAGAATACCATCCTGTTCATTTGGTGAAACTCTCATGGATACTACTGGAGTATGACAATTGGTGCTATTTATTGAGTTATAATTAGGAAAAGCACTGAACTGGAAAATCAAATCTGAAGACCCTTTAATTCAGACCCAACTCTGGATCAGAACTCTGCATCTGTCCTTAAATGATATGAAGTTGACCAGAAGAAGTATTTCAATATTCTATAGCTCCAGAATATTACAGTTTACAACGCTGTGCTTTAAGGTACTCTTGACTAGTACAGTTGCACTTTTGTATTATGGTTAAACAGGACAAACATAATAGATATGTACACAGGCATTTAAAAATGGTGTAATCTTGTGACTGTCAATCTGTCTCACTTGCACTGGTTTTAAAGCAGACTTGCATAAAGGCATGTGGTCTGAAATTAAAGGGCAAAACCTTGACCTGCAGTTTCACTGTCTTCTGCCATTCTGTCTTCTCAGCTTGCAATGAAGGATAACATTTTCTATGCCTGTAAAATACTCTTAGAAATTAATTCTGTTGCTAATTACATTACTGTCAATATTTTGTGTGGGTGTCATCCAGAAGACAAAAAAGTAGATAATAGTGTAATGTTTTCATTGATATGCATTTATTTATTTTTTTTTACTAACATTTTAAATGCTCCAAAATTATAATGGTTCTTTTTTCCTGCTCATTTCTTTAGTTTTAAAGGAACTGGGAGTATGGTCCTCATTTCTGTAACTAGTATGGAGTTGTTAAAAGGGCTGTAAAATAAGTCATGTATTTAAATAATACATAAGGTGAAGAATTGGATCTATGAAATTATACAGGGCAGAATCTATATCAGGTGTGTAGATACATTTTAACAAGCTCCCCGCAAAATAAGTCTGGGATCATGGTCTAAAGACAGCAATGTCAAGTAAGTCTGGAAGTCATGAAAAGAGGACAGGGCATTCTTAATTAATAACAGCACCATACGAATATAGCTACACACCCAGGATGACTTGTTCTCCTTGGTTCTGCATTGTACTGTATGGATTCACTAGCTTCTCTCCCTGGCAGCTTGGGGGTGGCTCATGGTAGGGTTCACCACAGAATGTAGACACATATTTATGCGCTTCACTAACGATACCTTTGTTCAAAATTCACATGACCAGAAAGCTTTTTCTCGTTTCTAGATGGGACAGAACTTATACACCCCAGAGTAAATAAACCGAGTCATGGTTTCTTCATCTGGAAGTTACCTCACTGGAAGCGTAAGTGCCAAGAGCTGCATGCAGTTACTGCAAAACTAAGTGTTGATGGCATTTTGAAACCAAGTATTCTCCTAAATATCATGACAGAAGGGCTTGAGCTAGCAAGTATTTTCCAAACAGCTTTTCAGAACAACATGTGTAAGTAACTGATAACCCAGAGTTTAGGGAAGCTTCTTGAGAAATAGAAGGTCCACATTCAAATCACTGATTTGCTCCAAATCTACATATTCATTCTGCAGTTCACACAGAAGGGGCCAGCCCTCTTTATTCCATTGCATGTGACAACAATGTTCATTGAACTAGCTGGCACATGGGGATACACTCCACATTGGAGCTCACTTAACTTACCCATCTAATTGGAGGCAAGTTAAATGGCAGGAGAGGTTTTCATTGGCACTTCTGACAGCCTCATCTAAGTAACACCCTGATCATAGTAGGGGCTGCTGTGAATCTGATTCCTATAATCTTTACATTCCCAAGTCTTTGAACAGTCAGTGTCACTACATGATGCAATTCCTAAATAATAAGCATAAGTCTCTCTTCTTTCAACACCAGTCCCTGACCTGAGCAGAAACTGAGGAAGAATTTTAATGTTTAACCCTGTGTATCATATGAACACCATCCAGAGCTGTTTTGTAATATTACTTTAGGGGTTTTTTGCTATACTTATAAACAAATTCCACAGTAACAGTTAGATACATCACTAATTACCCACAAAGCATATCACTGTCAAACAGCAACATGTGTACCAAATAGATACTAGAATAATAATGATTTTGATGCTGACCTTTTCTATCCGTGCCAGGAATGTATATTAATAAACAGTGATGTACTTGGTATGAAACATGACAGTTTATCTTATATTTAATATCCTACTCTTAAAGTCCTCATTAATGTTGTCTTAAATCTACATATAGTCTACTCATGTCTATGCAAAAACATTTTTTTTTTTAAGTTCCAGCTCTCACCTGGGTGATCCTTCCAGCAAATGTGTGGCATAATCCTGGCCTTGGACTCCTCAACTTTGAGCCTGGGCCTGAAAGTGCCAACACTTTAACTTGTCACCAATGGCCCTTTTATAGAGATCTGAATCATTTCTGAAAGGGACATTTAAAATCTTTACAGGAGATAGGCAGCAAAGAACAGTTATAGTTAAACAAGACAGCTTTTATAAAGGGAACCTGAATCTGTTGCTCACTTACATATTAAGTTCTCAAGTCAGGTTGTCATCTTAGCAAATCTCTGTCAGATAACAGAGCAGCTGACTACCTTTCCTTCTGATATCCAGGAAACATCTCTCCTTTGCCTCTTATTCCAAACATTTCTCTCTCCTGCTCCCTTTTCAAATTGTGTTTATTTTAATCTTTTCTTTGATGCCTGTTCCAAGGAAGGTTAATTCCTACAAGTTAATGTCTGATGGATGAGGCGCCAGTGTTATATCCAACACATTTATCTGAAATATATTTAGGTATAAATGGTATATTTCAAAACTGATAACCATTCAAGTCTAGGTCAGATATGTATATGCACATATCCTGTAATCCCTTTGGTTTCCAGTGCAAGTAAGGATCTCACTCATTATCTCCTATTATAAATGGTTAAATAAAAATGTGAGAAACTGCAACAAGCTGAGTGAACATAAAAGTATTTCAGCATATTTTCATATGTTCCATAAGCTGTTATGAGTTGAGCTCAGCATGAGGGAGGTTTTCTTCTAATTATTAGGTTTGGACACTTAAAATGTGCCAGTGTTACCTATGCGGTTTTGTGGGTCTGGTTCTACGTGACTTGTCTGGCATCCCAAAGGAAACTTTAATGCCAGAAAGGGATTCCAATATATATATTCCATTCTGTCTTCTTTATGAAATTCCCCCTTTCTCTGTTTTTGGGGTTTTTTTTGCCATTATAAACTCTAGTGAAGCTATAAACAGCTTACAGTTTAAAAGAGAAATATTGAAATAATTATCTCTGTAAAATATGAAATATATACAAATAATGGAGAGTAAGTAAAGCCAAAACAGAACATTCATATTGCTTTGTGACTCCTCTGAAAAATATTCTAAATATTGAGTTTTTCAAACTCATGTTAACAGCTATTTTCTGTCTTTCAATTAATTTTGATCCACATAAAGGTAGAGCTATCTCAGAACTGTGTGAATTATGGCTTGGGCCTCAAAATTATATTTTAGATCCTGTGAGTTGTCACCATAAGATTATTCAATAGAGCTATGCTGAGGTTAGTGGAATCATAGATGTAGAATATGAGAACAGACCACAGTGCAAAAAAAAACACAAGTAAAGTTTATTTCAGTAAATAAGAACTATTCTTTCAAATGGGAAACATGCATTTCTTTGGAAGTATATATGGCTACATGGGGAGTCTAGACTAAGCAAGTTCACAGAAAAGAAATCCAGAGGGAGTTGACTGCACATAAGGCTCTGGAAAAGTATGTGCAAGTATTGTGTAGGTTCAGTGCACTCTTGTAATCTTCCATATTTATCTGCATACATTGTCATAGATAGTGTAGTTAGATGGACTTGGGGGTGTGTGTCACTGCAGCTCCTCTTGTCTTTTTATGACGTTCCGTATGTTCGGAGTGGGCATATGTTCTTTGTCCAACAAGTAAATGAAAAAAATAATTCACAGAAGAAAAAAGCAAGTCCCCAAACAGACATGTATGTATCATAAAGGATTTTATGGCATTTGCAATATTTCAGTTAAAAAGTATATGTCTGTTGTCAGCTGATTACAGAATAACATGGACTACCTAAGGGTTGGCAGAGTGTGTGGTGAAGGTTAAAGTTGTGCCTGTGAGTTTCTAAGGACATAAGGATATTCAAGGCCCTGTGCAGTTATCACATGTTCTGTTGACTATTAGGACATGTCTGCAATTCACAATATTGTTCAGAGCAGAGTTATGAGCAAAAAACAAACTCTGGAACCAGAAAAAGGGTAGGCATCTTCGCACAGTTAGTAGAGAAACATTGCTCTCAGGACTCAAGCTTGTATCTCCTCAGAGGCCTGCAACATACTATGATAACAAATCTACACAATCAGAGCTTTCTGGGGCTCTTTGAGCTACATTTTCAGTAATCTCATCTATATTAAAAAAGACTAAGGCAAAGAATATGCACTATATCACAGCAACCTTACTGTAATGGGTTTATTATATGAGTTATTCATGTAAATCAATGGGAGGTGTTGGCTGCTTGTAATTTTTAAATTAAAGTAATTTTGTCGGCTAAATGTAGATTGAGCTCATACACTCAGATTTCCAAATATTTTCATTTAAGATTATTTATATTTTACAAGTGTGATAAGAAATGTGATCAATCATGAAACTATAATGTAGAATGGAACTGTCATTCATGTACAGCTAACTTCCATTTTCTCAGAGTTAGAAGATTGCGAGTCACCTTGGCAGCAGAAAGTTCTCTTGCCTTTACACAAATGTTGTACTTGTTTAGTGCTGGACCAGCAACTGGAATTATTTAGTTCTGAACTAAAGACAGTTTTAATGCCTGATAACTCCTGGTTGTTTGTGACTTAAGAATTTAATGAAAAATGCAGCAAAATGTGTCAGCTTAACAGAGTCGAAGTGACAGCTCTAATATATGACATGTAAGTGATAAAATGTCAGTTTGAGAGAATTATGAAACATTTGACATCATCTTTGGTATAACACTCTTTTCTGTCTAATTTAGAATGCTTCACATTTGACAAAAGGCCAGATACATGTAGTGAACAATAAGCCAATGGTTTTCTCTAAATTGGTTGATAATTAGGTAATTTTTATGAACAGAGCTTTCTGTTGTAACTAGTTTAACATAAAAGCAGCGATATCCTAAGTACTGTCTTTATCAAGTATCCTGAGCTGTAGTATGGTGTCCATTGTAGTGAAGACAAACTGAGCTACTCCAAGTTATTTCAAGTATGATGTCACTCTCCTAATGTGTGTGTTCTGTATTGTTATAGCTAAGCCACCTTAACAAGTTGTTTTTAAAGGCATAGGGATTTAGATATACTTTTATAACAAGAACTAACATTTACAAGTGATCACCAGGAGATTTGATATGAAATGGAAGTCAGGGAAATTATTCCCAGAGAAAATATGTTTCCATGTTTCTCAGCGATGTTATTTTAATAGTTGTGCTAATTTTTTTAGTCACTTCACATTATCCCTTGTTCATGCATTGTTCAAAAATGTTTTTATTGCTATAGTTTTGAAGAAAATTCTAATTTATTGCCACTTCAAAAATATTGACTACTAATTAATTGGATTTGAAGGAAAATTATATAGGATCACACAAATCAACTTTTATGACAGTGATCCAGAACTGGTTTTTGACCAACACTGGTCACTGATACATGACCATCTTCATTTTCCAAAGTAGTTTGTAGCTTTCAGTCACCTTCCTTCATGGGACTTCACTTTTGGCATCCTATCAGTCTATTTCTTGATTATTTTCTCAGAGCTATTAGATCGATCTTTTTTTTTTTTTTTTTTTTTTTTTCCTGAATGTGTAAGCTCTCTCTATTATTTGGCATGTTATTGTGTTTCACAGATTCTTTGGGTCCCTATGTCTGTAGGAGGAGTAACCCACTGTATAAATAATTTCACAAACTCTGCCCCATTTTCACTGATGTTTATCTTCTCAGGACTGTGATTTGCACACAGGAGTGAAGGTCAGAGTTGAAATGCAACTCGTTTAATTTCTATTTCATTCTCAAATTACTGACTTCCTACAGTTTTTAAAAATTCATTCTAATGGTCAGCCTTGGCAAGTAGAGGAAATCATGTGCCTGTGCATGTCAGAGGAAAAATCTGGGATTCATTTATCAAAAACAGGCCAAATTACCTATTTGTATGAATTTTACTGTTCATTTGACAGCATTCTGTGGATTTTTACAAATCATTATTTTCATTTTGTTATTCTTGCTGCTGTGGGAACAAATGAAAGTGGAAAAGTAGTTCACAGAGGAGGGATAAAGGTGTTGATAGATTATTTTCAAAACGGGGAAAGTAGCAAATGGAGAGACAACTAGAGAAGACATTAGAAAAAAAGAAAGAGGAGGGCAATTCTGGGCCAAAACATGCTGACAGCCAGGGGAAAATCAAGAGTTGAGGGTAGGAATGAAAGAAAGAAAGAATCCTACAGAGGCTTTTAAATGAAGACATCTGGCTGCAGGTAGAAATGTTAACTAATAACATCAGACTCCCTCATGAAAGGATGTAGACTGAAAGAGGCACTTCAGTGGGAGGTGTCATAGACACATACAAATTGTTATCCTGGATTGAAGCAGGGGTCTTGTTAATCAAGTAACTTCTCCGCAACAGGACCCAGCTGTTTCAGGGAAGGTCTGAAAGACCAGTCCCCAAAGTAACCTCCTACCAAATCATTGTTAGCGAGGCATTGGCTAGTACTTGTACTTTGGGTTGCTTTTTCGCCTTTAGCTGGTGTAACTGAGAATTCTTGGAATTCATGAGTGGACAACTCTTTTTCTAATGTCTTGAAGTTCTCTGGGTGTGAACCTGGCTAGAGGTCAATTAAAGTTCTAAGTTTTTATCCTTGTTTGCAGTAATATGCTGGCACAACCACTTTTAAAAGGGTAAAGGTGTGTTTTATGAGTGGCCTTTTACTGTATCCAGACTGGGAGTGGTATATCTTGGGTTTGTTTGTTGTTGCTGGGGAAGAGTTGTCTAAATCTTTTATGCAATTATTAGCAAATTATGATTATACTGTTTGTATATGACTCTCATCATCCTCAGTGTGGGATCTCAATTGGATTTTATACTAGGAATTTCAAAGTACTATCAGATAAAGGGACAAACTTTTCTCCTTGTATTACATAGGATAATCTATATGCTGTTAACATTTCAAAAAAGAAAACATTTACCTTTAGAGAAGAGGATCTTGTCACTTCAGAAATTTTCTCTTCTCTTTGGAGACTAAAGTAATCTTTTTCCCCTTAATATGTTTTAGAATTTTCCTTTTGGAATTAGATGTGCATTATGGTGTTGGACAAACAGCCCGCCCATCTGTTACCGTGTTCCATTTTGATCTTTTTCTCTTTCCTCCAAACACTTTTGGAGACATCTATGTCACTTTTTCCTCCACTAAGCCAAACTTTACCAAGTACTAAGGTTCTTGTTCAGGCATGCACAAACACACATGGACTCCTCTCCAGGTGCCATGGTTCATGTTCAAGTGTGAATATCTTCACAGTTGTGTAATTCTCTTTTTCATTTCCCTGTTTTCTCCCCCAACACGTTACTCAGTGTACTATAGTCAGTCACACTGGGTTTTTTACTTTGTCTGTCATTTTCCAAGCTTTGCTTTCATGATCCGTTTCACAGCAGCCTATGTCTTGTTTGCACACTGTAGCCTCTATCCCATCCATTTAACTTGAGGCATCTAACTGAGAAGTCTAAGTCAGATGCACTGCTGCTCTGGGCTGTCTATACCTCCAGAATGTGATTCAGTTCTTAAGTGGGTTGAATTACCTTTTGGAATTCCTGTACCTTCCTCTGACAGAAAAGGTGCCTTGGGTAACGCTGTTCCTAATTTAAACAATGCCTGAAATTAGACACAAGTTCCACAGCTTACAAGTAGGATGCTGGAAGACAGACGGCTTTCCAGCAGAACAGGCAGTTCCAATTGCAATTTAAATAGATGGGAAAGGGAGAAAAATTTAATTTTCATGCAGCTCTCTTCATAGCACATGGCACACTACAGGCTGATGTTCTAATGATCATGCTGTGAGCATATAACGCATCACAGTTTTAAAGAAATACTTCTTTTATACTAGTCAACCGAAATAATTATTTGCCAGTGAAAAGCACAATAACCAGAGCAGAAGGTCCCTGATCATTTATCTGTACTAAGAGACAGATCTGTCACAAGAAATGTGTGTGATTAATATACAAAGTGGAAAAGAGTAAGTCATTCAAGGAACCAAGATCATGCTAAGAAAAATCATTTTAGATTACCAATATAGAAAACCAAGGCTGTGTTATCATGTATCCTGATTAGAAATTCAACTGTAATATTCCTTTCTTCTTTGATGCTTATAATAATATTCCTTGCATTGAGTACTGAGCTGTCTTTGGTGTTTCCAGTTCTACAGAAGTGTGCAGCCTGGATTTTTCCCATCTAAGTCACTAAGTGAATTAAACCTCATCAGATGTCATATTGACTTTGAGTCCAAACTAGTAGCAATAAACTGGTGCTGTGTCACTGCTACTTCTTCATATCCAACCAAACTAAACAGAGAAGTGAGGAGAAATAAGGAACATTTTCTATATAGCCATTGCAAAGGCACTGCAAATAAAGCTTGGCAAAACACTTTATGTCAATGTTCATAATGCCTTTGGTTTGCACATAATATAGAAAGTGATCAAAATATGTTGGGGTTTGAGTTATTTGGGCTTTTTTTTTTTTTTTTTTTTTTCTCCACAGTCTCAAAGAAATACAGTTTCTAGTCTATATGGCAGATAAGGATATCCTGGCATTCTAGCTTTTTCACAGTTTTCTTAGTGTCATATTGTGCACAGTATCCAGAACTTTTTCCTGCTGCATGCTTGCAAGCAGCAGCTCTTTCATGTCATTTTCCACTATGGCTGTCCCCAGGCTTTATAGCCTCATCCTTTAACATTATCCTTCAGCTCAGTGACTAATCCAATGCTTGGAGACCTGATTCCAAATGTATTTATGCAAGAATTGTGGATAACTCCTTCCTTTATCCCAGTTCCTGTAACACTGGGGTGATGAGGCTTATAAAATAGAACAACATGGCCTTTCTGCTGAAGAATGAATGAATCTGTCAAGTAAATAAAATGGAAATTCTTAGCAACTGAATATCACACAACTGAGTCTCATACAACTCAGGCTAGAGGTATACATGCTGCTGAGTTGAATAGCTACATGGCACGTGATTCACTGCATGCATGATGCCTGTCATGATATTCATTTCAACCACGCAACGTAGAGCCTTTATACTTCTATCATCACTAATTAGTAGTCAGCTTTGCCACCTTCAAAACAGAAGCAGAGTATATGAGTCTTCCATATGCTATTGGGTACCCACATTCCCTTCAGAGTTGAGAGATAAACCAGCAAACCTGTTCCTGGACTACGTAAAATAAGGCATTTAGGATCAGACACAGGGAAGCTGTGTAGCTGGTGAGCACCTCTCTGGAGGACAGCGGGCACTTCTAATCATGTAAACAATAATTTGAATGAGAATAGGTACACAAAAGGCTATTAGGGAAATGGAGATCCTATCTTTTGAGGGGAAGTTAAGGAAGTTTTTACTTTAGGGAGCTATCCTGAATTTCTCTTCTGCCTCTTCAACTCTCCTCTCTCATGAAAAGTTTTTGTCTTTAGCTCCTGCAGAATCCAAAATCAGTCTCAGCTGTTCCCTTTGTTATAATTTAACATCTGGAAAAGGATTTGATTTATATATACATGCATGACAAGGATTTATCAGATAAAATACCCTTAACTTACACCAACTAACTACTAAATGGCCTTTATTGTTTTTTCAGTGCTTTAAAGTATTACAGAAGATGTTATAAACAAGGTTCCAGGTTCCTAAGCAAATTACACGGCAAAGGAAATGTCAATGATAGATTTTACAAGTATCTGGTAATTTAAAAAAAAAAAAAAAAAAAAAAGTTGGAAAGACAAGAAGTTTATATTCCAAAATAAAAAGTTTTTTGACCTGGAAAACTAAAACATTGATTTCTTTCCAAGGAAAGTTTTCCATCATGATCAATCAGGCTTTATTGAAAAAAGGCATATTAAGTGGAAAACATTAATAAAATATGTTTAATTAATAAAAAGTGTTTATACATCATCTAGCCAAAATAGCTTCAGAATAAACTAATATTAAGATTAAAGTACCTGAATGCATAAATAATTTCTAAAGAAATATCTAAAGCAGAATTTAGGAATTTATTTGTAGATAGTAATATTGTATTATAGAAGTTCCCAATGGATTCAGCTTAGATAAGGGTTCCATCACAATGAACTAAAGCATACCTGGATTCTTCCCCAGCACACACCATGTTTAATTAAACTAAGAATTGTTTCCACTTTTGATGAATCTGCAGATCTAATTTCTCTAGTAAATATTACAGCATTTGATACACAGAGGCTATTGATTCCCATAAGATCTTAGAGCATGAAATCAGATCTCAAAGAATTTGTAGGTGCATCACTAGTTTGGGGGGTTTTATCAGTTACATGTTAGAGTATCAAAATTGTACCTGATTTCAAACCCAAGTGTCTTGTTCCTCATTTTGTTCACTTTTTTGTTGTTGTTATGTTGTTATGTTGTTATGTTTTGTTTTTCAGGGAGGAGTTGTATTTCCTGGGGGTAGAAAACAGAAAATCTCTTTGCCTTTTGTTTGTGCTCACAAATCTCTTACAAGCTTAGACTGAACTGTTGGGAATGCAGCATATGTGTAAGATTGTTCATTCATTTATTTATTTATTTTCCTTTGGGATGATGATGGAAACCAAGGACATGATTTTTCTCAAGTTTTTTTGTTTGAAGTAACTCTACATATAGAAAACTTTTGCTTCAGTTGATGACTTCTAGGTTAGAGGTTGAAAAGAAGCATTATTCACCAATTTCTGGGAGAGTTTTAAAAATTTCTAGAAGACTCCATGAGTCAGAGTTTCTACTGGAACCTGAAAGGAGTGTACTGTGAAGGAGCAACATATCACCTTTTCCAGTGTGAAACATTATCTGGCTCATATTAGCTCTGTTTATGAACCAGGCGAAGTTGAATGCCTAGCAGGTCCCTATTACAAGGCAGCCAACCCATAAATCCCTGCCAAGCTCATAATTTTCCATTAATAAGCCCTTTCCTCTCATGTTAGCAGGTACTTGAGGACACTAATACGAGTTGACTCCCCTGCTTTTTACTGAGCTTGAATCCAAGTTCTTTGAACTGACTGCTGGTCTTTGTAAAGATTTCTCATTATGCTTTGTACCTGCAGGTGACAGCTCACATGACTTGATGAGAACACTGCACAGCAGAGAGAAGTCTAAATATTTGTAAAAAATGAGTGTACTTAGGCAGCCTCCTTGGCTACTGCCATGGCATACATATGGGAGCTGACAGCTCAGAGAGGGTTTTCCAAGCTTTATTTTTTTCTTTCCTAGACCTAAGGTTGACCATACCTGTATGATGAAGACGTTCCCACACCCTGTGGAGATCTGAAATCAGTGTTTCTTGCTTGGTGTGAGGCAGTGGTTTCTAATGCATCTAAAGGTCAGTGGAGTTAGGATCTAGATGCTGGGATTTCTAGTCCCTTTCCCTGTGACAGTTTTCCTGCATAGTATGTTTAGTATCTATCACTTCAGTTGTAGGCCATTTTCAAGAGCAGTCAAATAGTATCTAAAGCAGGTAAGGCTCATAGTTCCTGTGTTTTATGAAGTAAATTTTCTGCTCTGTAAGAGTCACAAGTTTTAATTCCATTTTCCTGGACAGCTGTCTAGGACAGGTTGTTGAGGTTATATTTACCTAACCTGTGGCATTAGATATATTAACCTAAAATCACTGTGTGCATGTGTGTTTATGGACCAGGACTACCTCCTGCTTCCTACAAAGCCTGCTCGTTCTCTAGCATGGACACTGCTTGGATGTTACCTGATTGCTGGTGCTGGCCATAACCTGTCTCTCCCCAACTCCTGGCACCCTTGACCCTCCCTTACAGCTCTGCCAGGATCTCAGAATGAAGCCAGATCTTTTACAAGTTCAGGAGATTCCAGGGCTGTACCAAAACTCAGCTCAAAAAAATCCACTTTTTTGAGTGAAACTGGTCTGTATTTTCCCTGAGACTGCTTTCAGTGCCATGGCCCATGGGCTCAGTGTGCACTTCCAAGAACTAGGATACCCAAAGTGGGGATTAAAGAACCATTTTCAAGATCATGAAATTTTTTGTAATCATAATGCATTTATATGCTAGGTATAAAGATTTATAGGACCTGACAACACCCTTACTTCAGTATACTTAATAACATGGAAATTCTACATATGTAAGAAGAGAACAATCTGAGAACCATAATTCATTGGTGATCTCACAGGAAACTTTTAATTGCATAGATACAAAAAACCTTTCAGAGTAACAATAGTAAGAGCGATAATAGTAATAGTAATAACAGTAAATAACTGAATAACTAACTAAATAAAACAACTAGACTGTCCCTCCCCAAGCATTTAAAGGCTCATTTTGCAGTGTCCAAACTGTCTACCAGAATTATAACAGATATGGTTGTGTAAAAAAAAAGAAGTTGAGATTGTCAAAAAAAAATTAAAAAAAATTAAAAGTAGAATAGCTAATTTGTATAAGGGGGTTGTTTGTTGTTTATGCTATAATCATAACATTTGGCAAGCAATCATCATTCATATTTTGCAGAGAAGCAGATACCCATGAGTAATTTCCATTTCTCCATAGCTGATCCAGCAGAATCCTAAAGCACAAGCATAGCAGAAAACACAAACTAACATTTTTCTGATTCTATGATTATTAAACTATGTGTTTGTTTTGCTGAATCCAGGCCATAAACTGGAGATTGGAAGTGTGTCCAAGCTGCAGTGAGGTTACCTGTCCTACATGAAAACAAAGTGCATTGTCACAACTGTCTGAATGATAAATTAGTAGAAAAGCAATAGGGGTAATTTAATATTTTAGGCAAAGCACTGTTGCCAATTGATTACAATTTTTTTGTGCAACGCCAGAATCAAGGAAATAACAATTAATAGGCAAAGGGATGAAGATATTGTTTTTTCCAACTTATATTAAATTAATGATTTTAAATATAACCCGAGGAAGACAACTTCCTTTAAAATCTCTTGGGCTGACAAGGGCAGATTCATTGCAAATTGCTTTCAATATAACTTCCTGTGATTACTCGTGGGTTTTTTTTTCAATTTAAAGAGCTGTTTAACAGTATTGAAAGTGTTTTGACATATATTTTGGAGAAATGTACCTTGATAAAAATTTCAGTAGAATAAAAAGAAAAAGTAAAAGAACGTGAACAAAATATTTTTATAATAATAAATCAGCTTTCATGTGCTTGCACTCTACTCCTTAATGTTATATGGGACTTAGTAGCTTTCTATAGAACCAGAGAACAAAACTGACATAACTGAAAATGCTTGTATTTAATCATAGCCTTATATCAAAACAGAAAAAAATAACATGCATATTTCAAACCAGCTTGGTTTGTACCTGAAATGGGTCAGCTTTATTAAAAATAGCAAGTTCAAAATCAAAACAGAGTAAACAGAATTTTTCTTCCTAATCTTTGCTTAATACATAAAAATAAACACATAAACCACAGATGTTTTCTTGGTTGGTTTGACACTGATTGTGGTATCTAAGGATATTTGGCTCATATTCATTAAAGATGTGAAGCCTAATTGCATTTTTCAATGATTGCCTAAGATACTGATGAAGGAATTGCAGAGGTGCTGAGAAACAATAGTAGTTTTCTGAATCTTTCAGATTCCTACTTGTTGAAAAATAGAGAAAAGAGCTTTTTTTTTTGGTTTTTTTTTAACAATACACTAAGGCCTCCCACCATGCCATCTGTTCTCTGCTTGACACAGGGAGTGGAAAAAAACCTCAAACTGTACCCATAGCAATGCAGTTGTTTTTCATAGTTGTGAATGGGGGCTAAATTTCATTAAAGTAGCAAATACTAGTAGATCTAGGTGGAAAAGAAAAAAAAACAACCTAACTCCATATTGTTTCATGAAAAGTAATGAAATTTCAAAATATAATTTGTTTAATTGCTGTAAACTTAATTGACATAGAATAAAAAGAGCCTTAAAAATGTTTTATTTTTTAAAAAAGTGTATACACTGAGATTAAGGTAACCAATAGCTTGGTGCTTATACTCCATATTCAGTTCTCAGAACTAAAGCACTAACTCTTCTACGTGACTTTCCTACATCTACAGAAGCATCTTACTAGACAGTCTTAACTAAAACTGATGAAATTTGTATTAGATTTCCTATTCTATTTCATTGTTATTTTTCCAGCTTAAGAAAATGTCATTCAATCATCTGTATGTGTAAGGCACTGTAATTAGGGCCTGAGATTACTTCCACATTATAATAAATTAAAACAAAATAGCTTCTTTAAGCAAGGATTTTACTGGACCTTTGTGGTGGTTTGACCTTGGCTAAATGCCAGGTACCCACCAAGTCGCTCTATCACTTCCCCCCCTTCCCCTTTTTTTCTCAACAGGGCAAAGAGGGGAAAGAAAATAAGATAGGAAAAAAAACCCAACCCTTGTGGGTAAAACAAAAGCAGTTTTAATATAAGCAAAGCAAAGCAAAGGTCTGCGCGTGGAAGCAAAAAGAAAACAGATTTATTCTCTACTTCCCATTAACAGGCGATGTCGGGCCTTCTCAGGAAGCAGGGCTCCAATACGCGTAGTGGTTGCCTCGGAGGACCAAGGGTGACCCCACCCCCTTCCTCCTTTCTCCCAGCTTTATACTTGAGCAGACGTCATATGGTCTGGAATATCCCTTTGGTCAGGGTCAGCTGTCCTGGTTGTGTCCCCTCCCAAGATCTTGCCCACCCCGTCCCACTGTGGGGGGGAAATGTTGGAAAGAGCCTTGGTGCTGTGTAAGCACTACTCAGCAGTAGCCACAACACCAGTGTGCTATCAACACCCTGCCAGCTCCCAACATAAAACACAGCACCATGGGGGCTGCTACAGGGGAAAACCAATTCTGGCTCAGCCAGACGCGGTACAACCTTGTTGTTACAGAAATGTGGTATCTTGCTACATGACACCTTGCTGTATGGATTGGGCCTTCACATTAAGGGGATTCAACACCTTACATAACACATCTTTAACTGAATGGAGCTCTGCAAAACAAAGTGAATCAAGGCAGGAAGATTCTCTTTCCTTACCCTTCTACATCCTCAGAGAGCCATGAGACCCTGTTTCTGAAGCTACAATGAATGACATTTTTCATTCTCTGCCAAAGTTATATGCATACTTTTTTTATCAGTGAGGCAAAAAGAAAGCAGTTTTTTCTTTCCTGAACTGCCAACTTCTTTGGCTAACACTGTTTCCAGTGGCTTCTAGAATATCCAGAAGAGTCTTCCCTTCTGTTTGTAACTAATTTCTCTGGAAAAAACCCAGTATCTTCATTGGACATTTCACCTGCCCACTCTCTCAGTTGAAAGTCACCATTGCAAGTGCACTGCCACTTTTAGACACGAGTTTCAAAGAAGATGTATCTGCTCCAGTGAGTTGAGATTACTAAAGCTTGTATCCCAGGACAGAAAGCTCAAAAAAAAAACCAAACAAAAAAAAAAACCAAAACCAAAACTCAATGCATTCAAGGACAGGACAGAATTTCTACATGTAGTTCAAGATAAGGATAAAAAGTATACTTGTTACAGCCTCAAATGCTGCTGATATTTTGGTGTTCAGAGTAAAAGGTAATAGTAGCCTTCTTCAACTGATCTGGAAAGAAAGAAAGAAAGAGAGAAAGAAAGAGAGAAAGAAAGAGAGAAAGAGAGAAAGAGAGAAAGAGAGAAAGAGAGAAAGAGAGAAAGAGAGAAAGAGAGAAAGAAAGAAAGAAAGAGAGAAAGAGAGAAAGAGAGAAAGAGAGAAAGAAGAGAAAGAGAGAAAGAAAGAAAGAAAGAAAGAAAGAAAGAAAGAAAGAAAGAAAGAAAGAAAGAAAGAAAGAAAGAAAGAAAGAAAGAAAGAAAGAAAGAAAGAAAGAAAGAAAGAAAGAAATGAAAGGAAGAAAGGAAGAAAGGAAGAAAGAAAGAAAGAAAGAAAGAAAGAAAGAAAGAAAGAAAGAAAGAAAGAAAGAAAGAAAGAAAGAAAGACCAACAAAGTAAATTGAGCATTCACTTCTTTGTTTATCTCAGAGGAAACAAGATGGTTTATAATGTTGAAAATTTCGCTGCTGTTAGAATTTCAACATTGAATTTAAACTAGAAGAAAGTATGGGTTCTCTCAATGAACCGTTATTCTTTTTTCCATGGATTATTGTATTTCTCAGTTTTTTATTTACTGTGTTTTTTTAGAAATCTTGGTATTTTTGACTGAAATTATTAAGAAATTTAAAGGTAAATGTAAGACCAGTTGTCTATTGTGGTCACACCTTCAAAGAAATGAATTAAAAATATTGCAGATTTATTAAAACAGTATAGTACTGAAGGGAACATTACCTTTTTCTCAGTCAATGAGGAGGGTTTATGACTCAATACCAGAAAAAGCCCAGCCAGCACATGTCGTCATGCAGGCACACTTTCTCAGACCTGCCAGCAAGGTACTCCTCAGAGTTACAACAGTTTGTCAAGAAGTTTCAATTAATTTTCACTCTGAAACAGACATTCCTATGTGATTCTAACTTGAATTTAGATCAAATTTGCCAGTTAGTTGAAGCCAACATAACAGAGAGATTATAAAAGTGACTGTATTTTGACATTTTGAATTGAAAATATTTTAGTTTTGAAATTCTACTTTAATATTGATATTTCCAATATTTTTATTATTGAAGCAGTTAAAAGCATAGAATTAGCTTAAACATTTCAGTACTCCAGTAAATGTTTTAGTCAGCTTACTGTTTTTATTTTGATTTTCTAGTCATTCCTGTACAACCAGTGCAGAGGGAGACATATTTCTAGATGGTGATTCTTCCTCCAGTTAGGATGGCTAATTTAGGATGCACTAATCTAATCTAGGACCTATTTTAGACTTAGTGGGATTCAGAGTTTGCACCATTCCCCTAATACTGTTCTATGTTTAACACATAAAATTTTTGTTTCAACAGGCCTCCACATGAAACTGAAAGCCATGTAGAAAGTCCAGTACAATGTTGCAATTTCCAGTTTATGCTTTGGCAGTAATTGTGGCAGTTGCTGCATTGCATTTAAGATTTTCCAGACATTAAGTATCCTCCTAGCTCCTGTTATGGACTAATGGAAAAAGACTCTTTAACAGAACTAGAAGAGATGTATTTCAAGAAAACTTTTTTGGTAGAGGAGAATCAGAAAATGTGAATTAAGCCAAACTAGCACTTTAGGAAAAAGGTTGGGACATCAAAGTTCATTCTACTACGCAGCATACTTTTGTTAAAATGATAAAGAAAATGAACAATTCACTTCTCATTCAAAATGCTTTTGAATTTCAAATTCTAAGCTACAGACTGTAAAAACATTAAACATTAAAATATTTTTAAATGAGTGAAAAATTTCAGTGGACTCAGACTGTGTTTTTGCATTCTGGAAAGGACTCAGTGTGAGAGACTCACTAATGTCTCCTATCATCAAGATTTTCTCTACCCTCAAAAGGGACAGAGATTTCTCCACTGAGAAAGGCATAACCATGTTCAGTTCAGCACATATGAAGACAGTTTGGGATTTACCCTTAACCTTCGATTTGACCCTGCTCTCACATCTCTATTTTCTTTTTTCTAGAGCTAATCCACAGGCCCAGAGAAGAGATTACTTGTATTCTTTTTTTTTTTTTTTTTTTTTTCCTTGCTTGCTTGTGGTTTTTCAGTATTTACTGGAGGGGAGTTGGGAAAAAAGTCCACTCAAGGTCCTGAAAATATTCATAGAATCACAGAATCATCAAGGTTGGAAAAGACCTTGTAGATCATCCAGTCCAACCATTAACCTAACACTGACAGTTCCCAACAACACCATATCCCTAAGCACTTATGCTGACTGCATCCCTTCAAAGGAAAAATAGTACTTTGGTTTTGTAGATACAAAATCAATAATGATGTAAATCCAGGTTCAGTACTTCTAGATGCCAAAGCCTGAGGAAAGGCCAAACAAAGGCTTTACTATGAAAAAACTCCAGCTGTAAATTCTGAGACTTGCTAAAATCAAAACTAGGATTGCTTTAAATATCTTCCATTTTTTTCTGAGAAACCAAAGTTCAGATTTTTGAAAATTTATTTTTTGTCTTATCTGGCCAGTATCTCTGAGTGTTATGTTTGGGGCTTATTGTGTCTACTTTCATGAATAAGCATTAGTTTTCTGGCCTGAAACAGTCTACAAGGCAAAAGCACAGATTTTGTGATAAGCACAGCTCATGTCCTAAAGGTACTTTCTGCCAAGAGGAGATATCTCATTCTAACATATTTAATCTTTTTAGCCTGAGTATTAAAAGATTCTTTGTTGTCAAAACATTAAAGTTTCTTGCAAATACCAGTACTTAAAGAACCACCGAACACCTCATTTCATTACTTTCTAGGGTCACTGAGGTTAACATGACTATTTAGATCAAAAACAGTATGCTTGGATAGTTGCAATAGTCCGTTAATGAAGGTAGCAGGAATTCATTTCATTGAAACTCCCAATGTTGGCTGTTCTTATTTACATAGAAAATACTGCTGTTATTTCAAATCAGATTATTCTCCTGTTTGACATTGCTCTTGTATGCAGCTAGCCATTTCTTTAAAAAACTGTCTTGATGACCTTTCAAATTTTTAATGGAAACCTAAGAAATTAGATGAGTCATATACAGTTGAAGTCTGAAATTCAATAGTCCTAGTATCCTTTTGAAAAATACTAGTGGTCATAAATCAAATTGTGCTTTACAATTATTTGTTATTATCAATATTTTAATAATTTTCTTTTATCACTTATTTTTAGCTTTTTGAAATATATGTACATATGCAAAAAATACTAAATAACTTGTTAATGATATCATGAACTTTTAAACCAAAGAGATCAAATTTGAAAGCTAACTCCATCCAAGTAAAAGCTGACTGGTTTTGAAAAGTTATTTTTAAAATCCTACTTAGCTGTACAAGAAGAAAACACTCATTCTATTTAATTAATAAAAATAAACATAAAAGCTACATTTTAGATATTTATTTTCTCAAATCCAATATGTTTGGATGTACAAGTAGACATTTCTGCGCTTTTACCATGACCCTATTCTCAGGTGAACTCAAGAAATATTTAATCTACCTGAGCAGTATGAAGTTAATAAAAAATTAACCAAAATAATAGTGACTGAAATATGGTTTAACCTGGAGAATGAAGCTTAGTACATCATTATAGGTTTGTTATGGTTTTAAAAGCAGTCTTGAAAAAATTATCATTTGGATACATGTCAAACCATGAAATGTGAAAGTTCTTAAGCAATAGTTTAAATTAGTTGTGTGACATTGCCAGACTTTGATCAATAGGCCCATCTTGACTCCCTAAATTAGTCAGTTCATGAAAAATATATATGCTGGTTCTGATTCCTCAAAAGTTCCTTTGTGTTTTCTCTTCTTTGTCCTTTCTTGATTGTCCTCTTTCACTAGAGACCTTTTTTCATTCTTTTCCAGTGGGTTGGGCAGTTCCTGGCCTTATGTAAATCTTTATGCAGTGACAGTTTGGCAGGGATGGAAAAAGTTGGTAATACTTGGACTATGTCTATATAGTCTTTATTTTCATTAAGATTATTGCTCACATAGACTCTATCCAGGAAGACGCCAGTCTAAAATACTGTTGTCTTCTCATTGCCCAAACTAATGCTTTTCAATCTATCTTTATTCTTTCTCTGTTGTATTCTATTAGTATCAATATTACCAGACATTTGGAAACAACATACAAACTGTTTAGATGCCAAAATGCAGGGACATGAAAGTCAAGGGCAGAGTTGCAACCAAGTGATTGAGACAAATAGTGTAATCATAGCCCTGGGATTTAGGAGGGTAGATTTCAGATTACTCAGGGATCTACTTGGTGGGAACACATGGGATACTTCTCTGAAGAGCTCAAATGTTCTCAAAATTGGTCATTGATCTTCAAGGAAAAGAAGCGTACAAAGTTGAGTAAGTTGGGCAGAAAAAGAGAATGGCTGAACAGGGAGCTCCTGACTGAGCTCAGTTGCAGAAGTGAGGTCCGCAGAGGGTGGAGGAAAGGACAGGCTACCCAGGAGAAGTACAAAGACATTGCTCATGTCTACAAGTTGGAAATAAGAAAGTCAAAGTTGAGCTAGAGCTGGAACTGGAAAGAGATGTGAAGGGCAACAAGATGAGTTTCTAGATATGCATGAAAAATAGAAGGAAGGTGGAAGAAAACATGTGCCTACAGCTCAATGGGAAAAGGACCTAGTGATAAGGGACACTGAGAAAGTTGAGGTATTCAATACTTTGTATTGGTTTTGTTATCACAGATATGAGTCTCTCAGGCCTTCCAGGCCCCTGAGCCTACTAGCAGAGTCATAGAATCATAGAATGGTTTGGGTTGGAAGGGACTTGAAAGATTATCTAGTTCCAACCCTGCCCTGCCATGGCCCATCCAACTTGGCCTTGAACACTTCCAGGGAGGGGGCATCCACAACTTCTCTGGGCAACCTGTTCCAGTGTCTCACCACCTTCACAGTAAAGAATTTATTCCTTATATCTAACCTAAGCCATCATCTTTGAAAGGTCATGGTAATTGGAGCATACTCCTGACTCAAAAAAAACAGACAAGCTGACCTTCAAGAAAGGCAAGGAAGATCTAGGGAGCTAAAAGCCAGTCAGATTCACCTAGATTTCCAGGAAAATTGTGGAACAAATCCTCCTGGATGTCACATCCAGGCTCATGAACACAAGAAAGCAATTGGGAACAGCCAGCATAGACTTGACAACAACAAATAGTGCCTGACCAAACTGATTGCATTCTGCAAAGAGATGGCTGGCTTTGTGGACAAGTGGGAAAGCATTGATTGTTGTATACCTTGACTCAAGTAAGGTGTTTGACATAGTGTCCCATGGTATCCTTAGAGGGAAATTGGTGATATACAAATTTGATAAATGGAAAAGCCTGAGAAAACCGGCTGGATCACTGTGCCCAGTGGGTTGTGATCAACAATACGAAGTCTGGTTGGTTACTAGTGTCATCACTAAGGGACAAATATAGGGGCCATTATTATTTAATGCCCTTACTAGGACATAGGAAACTTTGACTTGAAGGGAGGGGGAGGAATTAGCATGAGGATGGTCAAATACTGAAAAGACACTGTGAAGTCTCCATCCTTGGAGATATTCAGGACTTTTCTGGACAAATCCTAACTAGGCTCTAACCGGACTTGCTTTGAGCAGAAGTGTAGATCTGCCTAGACCTCCCTAGATCCTGTCCATTTTATATAATTCAAAGATTTTATGATTCTGCAAATAGATCCTTCTCTGTGAAGTGGTGATGGAAAGATTAAAAACAGATCCATTTTCCAATTCTAATTTTATAATTCTGCATCTCTTTTATCAAGTATTCCATTGCTATCTAGAATTCCAGTGATATTTGGGACAGAGAAAAACCCAGAGTCTCAAATGCATTTCATCTCCCATTAAATAGTTTTTATAGCTGCTAACTTTATGACATTACTCTATTACATTGATGATTTATGACATGCTACAGGGATTTTGGGTAGGATTTTTTTTTGTTGTTTACTCATTATTCTTTTTTTTTTTAAACTTATGCTAAGATAAGCAATTTTTAAAAAACTTGGTTTTGTCCTTTTCACTCTTTAATGAAATAAAGTGTCTTCCAAGAGAACAGTACAGTTTATTAAATACAAAAAAAGTCATTTAAATAATTTCATAGATCTGGAAGTAGTTTAAATAATTTCATGGATCTGAATAGAAGTAGCAACAACTAAGAAATTCAGGAATGAAACATCACTGTTAACTCATCCTTTAAGACTCAGAATTAGGAAAATATGAAGGGAATTACTCTGGGTATTAGCAATTATATATAACAAGTTCTACAAATTTTCTGCAATGTGAAGGACTCTTCGAAAAAAATATTTAAATATATGCACAGGTTGAATGATGTGAGTACTCCTTTTGAAGTTTAGAGGATGGCTTGTCCGTATGAAATCTAGCAGTTAAAGAAAATAAAATTAATTTATTGCACAATAAAACATAATGCAAGCAACAGGCATGAATCAAAAAAATAGTAAATTTATAGGGTACAAATTATCAGACTAATTGTCCTTCTTTGATACTTAGAGAAAAAAAAAATTGGTTTGTACCATGTTTCTTTCACCCACTCCTCCTTTTTGTGTCAGAGTACTTTAAAGATCACTTGCAACACTGATAGTAGTAGTAGCCTTCCCCAGCCTGAAATTGTTCTTTCAACACAAAACTTTATCTTTCTTTTACTCAATTTGTCTTCTTCATAATTCTTGTCCTAATCACGAGCTTTTCCAATATAATTAAGGTTTTTTTCCTATGTCATTGTATTTAAAAAGGGTGAGATTTACTGATTTTTTCTGTCTAGAAAAGTAGGGGATTTTTATCAAAGGATGATCATATCAAAGGCATGATCTACCTTTAACAAATCTGGATTGTATTTAATACAATTCTACATGAATATCCATGTCCTTTATCATTCTTTGCTTTATAACTGTACAGAGGTCACACTACTGGCTCTGCAACTGTTGAGATAAATTTCTCCAATCTCCTTTTTAATTACTGATAGAGCATCAGAGGGTACTACTCCACACTAAATGTATTTGTTGAGTAGCCTTGGTAGGGGACTGTTTTCATGAGTCAGTTCTTTTAAAAGTAGGATAGATAATACCTTGTTTTCACTATTTGAGCATACTGATCTGTTAGAGGTTTTGGTTTTTACTTCTATGCATAGGTTTCTAAATCTACCTTTCCATTAATCATTCTGCCTTTGTTCTCAGAATCAACTATGGTTTGAATGAAAAGATGGTTTATCGGGTTTATTAGGCTTAGATCCTCAGTATGAAACTCTTCATTGCCCTTGAAAAATCATCTTCCTGCATCTCCAGAAGACCTGCAGCTTACTTAAAGCTTAAACCATCAAATCTTGAAAATATCTGCAGTAATATTTCTTCAAGTGCAGTCAAAACCAGATTGCCAGAAACAGTAGTTATCTGGTTTTCTTATTTTTCAACTAGTGGAAATGAAACGGCTTCGCTAGTAATTTATTTACAGGAAAGACAAAAAGTGAAAAACAATTAAAAATTTAAATATGACTTGACAAGAAAGCAGTGATGAAATTTCACTGTTCAGACCAATTTCTTCCTGATATATCAACTCTTTAGTGAAGACCTGATTGAGTATAGGTAGAAGGCCAGCCAGCTGTCAAGTATTTTTAAAAAGGACTACATGCTCTATACACAAGATGAAAACCAAAAACCTCTGAGTTTCTCTTCTGAATCACAGATAGGATACGCAAAAGTTGGGAAATTAAAATATATGTATATATATAAAAAAAAAAAAAAACCCACAATATTGATCCTGGGAATACTGAGCCCTTCTCCTAGATTGTTTGCTGAAGTAACTTTTTGTGTGGAATAAAGACAGAAATCTCGTATCTGTATTTTAGAGGTTTTAGTCCCAATTAAAATGACAGAAAGAGTTTACACTACTATGCTTGTGCTCTCATTATTTTTTTTGACCTTGCTACAGCTGTGCATTAGCAAATGGAGACAAAGGTGAGTGACAGGTTCTCAGATTAAAAGGTGTGAGAACAGTAAAATATATCATGATTAAATTCTGCATCTCTATCTGCATCTCCATAATGATTCATAGTAACTAAAAGGAGATGGAAAACCTGTGTCTAAAACAAAACAAAAAAAAGTAATGGGATGGTATTTCATATATATATATACACATCTAAAGTGTACCCATCAGGTACCACCCCTGACAGCCATTTACACCTGAATCGGATATGGATCCAGTCCTGACACACAGGCTTGTGTTCAGAACCAGAATGTCTCTGAAGTTAATATAAAATCCATGCAAATCATAACCAAACAGGATAATAATGCATTTTGATGGCTCTAATTAATGTTAGAGTACCTTGGGGTGCGGGGAATGTCATGTTCAATTGGTCATATCATGGCTTAGCCCTGACTTCAGGACATGGTCCAGTAAATGTTACCCTAATTAAAAACATGTAGAAAGAAGAAAAAATTTCTCAACCTTGAAATACATGCACCCACCCAACCTTCATGAAATGTCAGAAGCAGAAGCAGCTTCCACTGAGCGTATACCTGACACAGTTCCTGCCATTGATGCTGGCTTCTACACAGACAATTTCACTGAAAATGCTGCTAGTCAGTGAGGAAGAATTTCTGTTTAATACTGTTCTAAAAGTATTCACCTTTCTAATGAAAGCTGAGCTTTTATTTGTGTGTTTATTTTCTTGTGTGGGTTGCTTGCTGCTAATCTCACTCTTCCAGAGAGACTGTGAAACAGTCAACTTTAACAACCTCCTTCTTCCAAGACACTATGGTGACCTTCCCTCCAGCACATAAGGAAGTCTCCTCCAGAACTTGGAAAGTTGTGCTCCAAGAAGAATAAGTCCAGAGGTTTATGAGGTGTCTTCTACAGCTCCAAAGCCTTTGGATGTGCACACATTTCTATGTGAATTAAGTATTCTAACTTCTTGGCAGCCCATCTATCTGAACTGCTTGAAAACTAAATTGTCTCCCCCTTCCCTTTCCCCTGCTTTGCTTTGGCATATGGACATAATGATTATATTCCCAAGCAATTCTTTAACTTGTCTGTAAAACATTGTATTTATTGCATTTTAACAGGACATAACAATATTTCCATATTAGACTATCAATATAGGTTATTACCATTATGTGCATTAGATGGCAATAAAACCACCACCTGTTATTGGACTTTTGCAAACCACTTGGCTTATTTTTCTTGTAAAAACAAAATAAATGTACATCAGGATCCACTGTTACTCAAAGAAAATAAATGAATCCCAGTCATTTTACACATTGCTTATGCTCATGCAATAGCTGTGCAGGCTAGAAATGACTGCAATTAAACCAGTTCTCAAAACTGAGAGTTCCCAAAGAGCGTGCACTGTGGGGAAAAGTAAAGAAGAATCTCCATAATTTGTCTCAGTGTTACTTGGTTACTGCTGCTGCTATTGGTGGCAACAAACAGAAGAATGGTTTAGTCCCTGTCTGAGAAGCTTACTGCAGTACAGCTAGTATATTAACATTATTCCTTCCCAGCACTCAGTCTTGCTCAGTCTTGCTCTTCATACTTATTTTTCCCTTCTTGCTAAGTATTCCCCAAAGACTGCAGAAAGCAGAAGCCATTACCCTAAAATAGCTTCATTCCCTACTATTTGTTTATTTTCAAGCAGTGTTTTCCAATCCCAGGCAGTAACCTCCTTTGCAGAACATCTCACAAAATGAATCTTCATCCTACAATGAAATATCATCTTTCAGGTACTCTTATAACCACAAAGACAAAATTTGGTCTTATATTAAGGCATTGGCAGTAGCTATCTTTCTATCAAAACAGTACCCAAATATTTTCATTCCACATTTATAGGAAAATGCTTCTTAAAGTTTCAGCACAACTTTTACTCTTTTTGGAAGATTTCCTTAATTTTCCCTTTGTTTAAGTGTTCATGATACCAGAATTTTACTGAAATCATGTTACAGCAAATATGAACAGTAAGAATAAACTCTATGAATTCCATTAACTGAAAATACACTTGAATGAAATTTCTATTTCCTCAGAATTTCCCAGTTAATCAAAATGATAAAGTTTCATGGAAAGAGACTGTGATAAAATTCAAATAAAGGAATCCGGACAGGAGTCTTATAAAACCTGCCTGTCAGGTTTTCCTACTTTCTTGGCAAACCTGTCTGCCAGACTGTCTGCAATTTGAAATACCAGGGCTTCTGTGATCTCTTCTGGGGGCAGCCCACTAGACAGACTGCCTTGGAGTAAGGGTGATATTCCCTTTCATCAACGCATCAAAGCTTCTATTTTTTTTCCCAAAGTGGAATGCAACCACATTTCAAAATTCTTCCCCAAACCACAGTAACTCTCTCCACTCTATTCTCAAAATATGGTTGGGCAAGTATGATGGACTGAGTATGATCCAACAGAGATCACAAAAACTAGGAAATGGCTAGTTTGGGGCTACATCTCAATAGTGCCTAAAAGGCACATAGAATGTTTTCAGTGACAGACAGACATCTGAAAAATTCACTTCTGCTTAAAGAAAAATCGTGAACATAAAACAATAGCTTAACTGCTGCCTGAACAGCAATAGCAAACAACAGTCACATGTATGAAATAGGTAATTGCTCAACATATTCTGCTTGAGAAAAACATGAGGTCATATTTACTTGTGGATACTTCGGAAGAGAGATACTGTGCGTTGTTAGAGATATTGAAGAAGTTTATCCTTTTTTGGTCCACTTTGATTGCCAGAATCTCCGTTTTTTCCCAAATTATTTTTGTATGCAAACCCAAAGCCTATTGTTCCATCACCATTAGTGCTACCTTTATATTGAAGCACCTAAGCATCTCAGAGTCAGAAATGCCCTGACGTCAGGAATGCCTCACCAACCAAATGGTCTGGAAATACAGTTATTTGTCTCAGGCACCTTGCTTGGATGATCAGACATGAACTGTAAACCTAATAATTCTTAGATTAATGATTACCTAGGAGATTAATTTCTCCCAGTACAAAGGAGATTGAGAAGTTTAGTAGTTTAACAAAGGAATTAATCCACATTTTTCAAATAGTCTTAAATTCACCAATCTGACAGAGTTTTATGTTTAACAAATAGTTTGGTAGAACACTGTTTCACATCCCATTTCACAGATCAATCTTTACTGTAGACATATCAACAAATTAATTTGTATAGTACACTTTGATACAAGTGGCATTCTAGCCGTGTTAAGCACCACGAGGTATAGTAACAAATGCACAATAACTAAAGAGAAGCGGGAGTAATTCTCATGAAACTACTATCCGTGCACAGTAAGTGGATACAAAGACAGAAATACAGGGTAGGAATTTTCTACCATTATCCTTTATTTGGAATTATTTGTCCTTATTCAGAAAGGACTAGCTCATGTTTCCATTAACTTCACTTATAAGGAATCACATTTGTGATACTGATGCTCTTTTACTTCATGTAGCACAGCATGACTGGTCAGCTTCCATATGGTGGTAGGATCATTGAAAATACACATTTAAAAATATTCTCATTACTATGATTTCCAAACTGTAGGTTATTACATTCCTTCAAAGCTGCACATCAACATTCTTCCCAATTGTAGCACAATTATCACCAAGAATCCAAATATCTGAAAGAGGAGGGGTTTTATTATTTTTATTTTATCAGAGCACAGTAAAATTTCTCTTCCAACTCTGTTTTCTGATGCGGTAGGTTTTTTTTCTTTGACTTGTTATTTCTGACACAGGCAAAATATTTGCACTATCATTATGTTTTCAAAAAGCTCCAGGTAATCCTGGAGTGCCTCAGGTTATGTACAGGCTGTATTTGGAGACTTCCAAATTCTGCTTATAAATTCATCTCTTTTCTGTTTTTTCTAATTATATTCTTTTTATACTTTAAAGATAACATTTTGGTGTAAAATGCGGTAGGTCATATGTTTGCTCTCGCCTGGCTGTTGTACAAAATTAAAATGGTACGTATATCCACATTCAGGACAGCTGTCATATGGTGAGGGTTTGTTCTTGTTACAGAGGCTCTCAAATAAACAAGCAACCACCAAAAATTAAAAATTTATTGTCAACACAATTAACCAACCCTCCACAAATTGCAGGTTCGAATGTCTGTGAGAGGAGAACAGAACAACTTCCTAGGGTTTAATGACAACCCAAAACACAGAACAAAGCACCACTCCTTAGGGTTTAAGGACAACCCAAAACACAGGACAAAGCACCACTCCTTAGGGTTTAACGACAACCCAAAACGCTCCATCACTCACCTAACAAGTGAGGGCTCTCAACCTCGAGGACCTGCTCAGGGCAGTGTCCTGACCCAAGTCACCTCAAGGAGTTTCCTTGGGCAGCGTCCTGACCCAGGGTGAGAGTCCTCAACCACAGTGTGCTGCTCCAGGGGACAAGCTCAAAATGGTTCCCCAGGGGACTGCATTTATACCCAGGCCAAATCTGATCTGTGGTCAATAGTGGTTTCCATTGGTCGAAGGCCCCAAGAGCAAAGGCAATCAGGAGCTGCTACACTTCAGCAGCCAAGAAGCTCTGTTTTCATTGGGCGGGTGCACATGCCACAGTTCTTCACTGTCTTGAGTAATTAAGTACATAGACTAGAACTGGAAACTTTCTCTTTGTACAGGTCTGCACCAGTTATAAGTTTGACCTCCCCTTATTTATAGCCTAAAATGCACCAAACTTTCTTATTTACAAAACATGCTGATCAGTGGAGCCTTTAGCACATGTGCAATTACAAATTAAAAACTAATCCATAAGGAAACATCAGAAAGGCCATGATTTTACTTTGGAAAGCAGAACTAAATAGAACAGTACAAAGATGGTAACTAAATGTTTATTTGCTATGAAGGCTGCACTGTGATTAAGTATGAAAAAGTGAGACATATCCAGAATTCAGTTATAATGCAGTCCATATTTGAATAAGGTGGGAAAAATACTGCTGAATATAACAACATTGGTAGTTCTCACAGGTGGACCCTGGCTACTATAGCCCCAAATGCAAATCTATTGCTAAGAGACCACCTCAGAGAGAAGATTATAAGGAAATTTCTGTGAAGGATGCACTGAAGAGGTCCATAGACTCACAAGAGCACTGGTAGAGGAAAGAATTGGCCATGAAGACAAATTTTAGAAGAGTTTAATCAAAAGTGCTGAAATAATCTGCCAGATACACTGGGGATGAAGATGGACACTGCGTCTTTGGCTTAGAAACAATTAGAGCCTGCAGCATAAATTCAATAGGGCAAAAATTATACTGCAAAAGTATAGGATGGAACTGGGAAAAGTTGTTGCAGTAATGCATCTTTTACTATTAGGTACAAGAAGAAGAGGAAGAGAGATAAATAACTGGGATAAAAAATGTGATTTAAAGTGGGATGGATTAAAAACTACATTGATACCAATACCTTTTTGTTCTCTATTTTCATTTCAGTTTTGTGCTTTCTTCCTGATACCCCATGTGAATAAGGAAAGCTTCTGTTGAATATCAGCAAATCTACTTTGCTGTGTCCATTGACCCATCAGTTTCTAACCATCTGGCTTGCTTTCTTTTATTTTCAGATGGTGAGCTGTCTTGAAGCAGCAACAATTTTTTTCTTATACATGTACTACCTAAGCCAATTCAAACTGAAATGTTCTTCTTGACTTCATTAAGTTTTGAACCATCTCCTCTCCCAGTAAGGTCTGTCTTTTCAGACTCATCTCACTATTTAGGTATATGCACAATTCCAGTTGACTTTAAGAGTATTTGAAGAACATCCTTAAGAACTCTAGTAAGTAGGAATGGAAACAGGCATGTGTGTAAGTGCTTTCACATGGGTCCTTAGCAACCTTAGTATGTAGCAACACAAAATCACACTAAAGAAGAAATACAGACATTTTGAATTTGGAGGCACTGAATGCTGCAAATCATTAGTGTCTCATCTGCCAGCAATAGTCTGTTATTAGCATAGGACACAGTTCATCCAAAGTAATTATAAGAAGACCTGGACTCTCTGAAATGTCTAACTTTGGTATGTGCCTTATTATTCTGCCCATCAAGAAATTATAGCCATCATTTTACATATTTATCAGCTTGATACCTGATTTCTCTAGTCATTATAGCCTTAGCTTTCTTAGAAATAAATAAGATACTGACATCTGCTATAAGTTGATAAGGCATGGCCTCTTTGAGAGGGGACTGCTGTATTTAGCATTTCTGACAACTTTCCTGAGGTGACATATTATAGGTTTAGGTAACTCATTGCAAGTGGGCTGATTTGAAATTTCTGTATTAAATAATTACTTATGCATAATAAACCAACATGCTTGTACATTAACATGTTTTTCTTTTAAAAATAACTTTAAATATTGCATTTTGATGAGAAATAAAACTCTCATATTTATGTAAAAAGGGAAAAGAAAAACAATGCAGTGAAAAATGATGCTTATTCTTGTTTCTAAAATTAGCTCTGTCATAATTATTCTGAATATAATAGGATCACATAGCTCCAAGTTACTATTAAAATGGTAAAACTTTTACATGCAAAAATGTAAAAAAGTTTACTGTAAAAAAGTTGTTTTAATGTAAAAAATTTACATTCATTTCTTCTGCTTATAAGCAGTATACTGCATCTCCTTAAAGGAAAATAAACAATATTAGCCTACTAAGAGGAAGTGCTCTACAGATCAGGAATAATTTAATCACATTTCTTGATTAGCACCAGTGTAAAGTTATTACAAGTGAGAGATGAATCAGGTCTCCACATGTTTTTCCCTTATGCTGCGACACAGTGTACCAGAGGTATATAAAGGACTCATGAAACCAGGAAGCAACCCAAAGCTATTTCTATGGAAACAAGCTCTGGCTGCAAGGAAAGCAGTAAATCAACCTCTTTTGTGTTATGTTTGAGACATGTTTGGATGTTTCCAACTCTTTGCTGCCAGGTTACCTAACCAGCTAGTGTCTCAGGGTTTAGCGCTAATGACTGAGTCTGATCCCAAATTCCTTGCACACATAACAGACAACAGTATCTTTGCCTGAGAAAAGTGGGCAGGCATAACTCTAATTAATTTTTTTCTTTTTTTTTTTTTTTTTTACCTGCAGAACTAGTGTCTATTGACTTTTGCTAAGTTGTTTCACATTCTGTGCCATTTTCTTTAAAAAAACCCCAAAACCTCTAATAAAAAAACGACCAACCCACCAGACAAACAACCAAAAAACCCCCTCACAACAATAACAAAAACCTTAGGTTAAATAGAGCTAGTGTAACCAAAATAAGCTAAGCTTCCCTGGTACTCCAGACCCCAGAGTGAGGCCAACAGCGAATCGCTGTTTGCAAGCACAGGCTGCAGAGGGCAATGTCCCTCAGCAAAGCACTGTGCTTTACAAAGAACAGAAAAGGAGACCTTTTGGGTTATCTGGAGAAGGTGTACATTACTTTTTCCTGGGTTGTCAGCTGTTAGTGGTGTGAAGAATTGGAAGCCTGGACTCTTAATGCCGACAGTTAACAGCAATGTCCAGAGATTTAAGGAACACTGGACAAGTGTTCTACTCATTTGGTGAAAAACAAACTTCCCACAACATTTCAAATGCTGTTTTGTTATTCCACCATTTAAGCAATAAAATGAAAAGCAGGCAGTTTGCTTTTGTTTTAACTGAAGAGTAGGAAAGTCAGGATATCCTTCCTCTTTGTGCTTAAGTTGCAAAAGCAAAATGCAAAAACAAATAGGGATAGAGATTCCCTTCTTCTTTGGTGAAAAAATCAAAATGTTAACCAAACTGTTTTTCCACAAAAGTATCAGCCAGCTATATTTGAGAGCAGTGTCCAAGATCAGAGGAGTACAAAGACTGCTTTTGTCATCAGTGTCTCTACAGATGCCCAAGGTTGGAGAAGTTCCACGCAATATTGCCAACCACAAGCCTTCAGAAAATATGAAACCAGTCTCTCCAAATTATAAAACCAGCTTTTAAACCAAACAATCTTCAAACAGTAATAAATAATATACTTTCATTTGGGGTTATTTGGCCCTAATCCACCATCTTAAGAACAAGAAGTTCCGTGTTAAAAAATGAAAGCCAAGATTCTCACATATCCACTGGACTGCAGAACTGGGAAGGAAGAAGAGTTAAATGAGAATGAATGACATAAAATAACAGGAAATGGGGATACAAATTGATAACAAAGTTTGGTAGGAGAGAAAAGTGAAAGGTAAGATGTAAAAGAGACTGTAGTTTGTATGCTGTGCAACATGATGTTTTGCCTATATTGCTTTTGGTCACAGAGATGATAAAAAGTCTCTTAAAAGTCATTCTGGTCCACTGTAACAGCCAAATCTTTATTAAAAAAAAAAAAAAAAAGTGTTGGGCATTGAGCGTTGAATTCAAATATATACACACTATATATACACACTACAACTCCATGCTGTCATTATCTGATTCAAGAAGACATGTGAGCATAGATTGACTAGTTTGTGCATTAACACCAGAGTCTATTGGACAAAATACTGTCTAGCTCCATCTGGAGCTCACAACAGTTTCAGATAAGTACCTGATGTTATGACTAACAAGATAGAGTTCTATAAATAACTAATATCTGCTGCAAAGATATGTGTGATTAGTCTAAGGAAAGCACATGGAATGAAAGAAAAAGACATCATAGGTTTATCATGACTTTGATAAATGGCAATAAGAAAACTCTCAAATGGAGAAAAAAATAAGGAGAAACATCTTCAAGCTATTTCATGTATAATCAGGTATTCAGATATTCCAAAAAATTTGCCTAACTATATTCTTGGATACTAATGTAGTATTTATATCCCAAATAACCAGGTTTTTTGGTATTTAGAATAACATAAATACACTGACTTAAAGTTTCCCTTCTCTTCCACTTACTCCTCCTCCCTCAATGCTTTTAACACACACTGAATATTATTTTTTCCATTGAGCTCTCTTCTCAACACTGTTTCCCTCTCTTCTCAGACATAAATGAGGTGCTGGGCTATGTTCTGACGTCAATGTGGTGATTGCCCCAGGGGGGAAAACAGCAGTTTAAAATAGAAAAGGCAGCACAGACAGACACATTCATATAGACACCTGTGGGTGCCAATAACACTGATAGACCCAGACTTCTGGGAACCTGGCAGATTTCAGATGCCAGGTCGTTCTCTGAGCCCTGTACAACATTGTTCTCCCTGCGTCTTGGCAAGGATCGAGCCACAAAATTCAGGACTGGCATTGGACTTAGATCTTCTCCAAAGATTACCAAGATGCAGTGGGTATGGCTGAGGTCTGTCTCTAATTGCAACTGTTTTTTTGTTTGAGGGTTATATCTTGCAAATTGTGCATATACTCTTGCTTCCATTTATTAGAAGACCAGAGCTGTTTACAGATCTCTGGGTAAATGACAATCCAGTGTTTAATTTCTTCAACATCTTTAATGGAAAATTAAAGATTCTGTTAAGAGTGGTACCATCACCAGCTACACAGAGTATGCTAGCATAACACAGTTAAAAGAACCATAAAGGAATAACCTCTAAAAAAGAATCTCCACAGGTAGGAGGCAAAAGTCTGGATTTATTTCTCTTCTCCATCTCTGTTTTAATCCCCAACAAATATTAATTAAGACTAGAAAATGTGCAGGGTAGATAGTTAAAGAAATAAACAAAACGATTTGTGAGCAGATGCTAGAAAATTTGACTTGATTAGTCTATCAAAATTATATCTGAGAAAGGACATAGCAAGTTTTGTGAAAGAATCAACATATTAACTATCAGATAATTAGCACAAAACAAATGGGAGTGAATTGACCATGAATACATTTAGAATGGAAATTGGAAGACTTTTAAATCATCTTTCAAGAGAAGTTCTGGCACAGCCTTCTAATAAAGGGATAATTTTTTTTTTTTTTTAAGAGAGTTTGATAATTTTATGCATGAATTACAAAACAAGCAAAAGGAGGTCATTCTTTGGGTAGCAAGGAGGAAATAGTTGGAGCGCTTCACCAAAGGATGTTAAAGATCTAAACCATAAATGAGTTCAAGAGAAGACTAGGAAAATACTTGGAAGAGAAATCCACAGAAGGTTTCTAAACAGATAAAAAACATGAAGCTGAGGAAAAGAAACCACACTGGGGAAACATCATATGTTTTTTTACTTTTCTCTCATGACCTGAAGATGATTTATGACATAGATATATCAGTTGCTGAGAGACCTCTGTACCTAAGAGACTTTCTACAAAAGTCACACCTCTAATTTTAAGCTAATCCTAGTGGAGTTCAAGATCAAACTATATGAAGGTTATTCAGTACTCTAAGAAGTAGAAGGTCAAGAAGTTATCTATGTGCAATTCCACAATGTGTTTGAACTTGTGTCCCTTCTTTATCTTCATGCCAGTGTGTTCTGATCATCTTCAGCTGTCTGCAAAAAAACTTCTTTCTTCAAAATGAATAAAATATTTTATCTTAAACACTCACAAAAATTAGATATTGCTTGAGAGTAAATCAATCTTTAAGAATTAGATGTAGTGTGTCCACTTTGGTTAGGAAGCAGGCAGTCTGAAAAGAGGCCTTAAACCTTTTATGGTCTTACAAAATTAAAATTTTGGGAATGGGGTGCTACTGAGGTGGCATTTGTGAGGAGACCAGAGCCTGTCCCATGCTGGACACAGCTGGTTCCATCTGGGTCCAACAGACTCACCACAGGACATAGTTGAGCCTATCAGTCAAGCTGGTGTTGCCATTTAAGAAAGGACAAAACACTGCCAGGCAGTGAGGAGTGAGGAAAAAAAGTGTGAGAAACAGCTTTGCAAACACCAAGGTCAGAAAAGAAACAGATTCCTCTTCAGCCTGTGGAGGATCCCATGCTGGAGGAGGTGGTTATGCCCTGAAGGAACTGCAGTCCATGGAGAGCCCACACAGGAGGAGACTCCTGACAGGAACTATAGCCCCTGGAGGACCCATGCTGGAGCAGGGGAAAAGTGTGAGGAACAATTTGAGAGAGAGAGGAACTGTTGTGAGTGCAACACCCATTCCTCATCCCTCCTCCCTGTGCCTCTCAGGATGTAGTGAAGGTAGAGGAGATGGGAATGAAGGAGTAAAGATGAACCCAGAAAAAAAAAAAAAAAAAAGGAGGAGCTGTTAGTTTAATTTGTCTTTGTTTCTTACTATACAACTCTATTTTAACTGGCAATAAATTAAATTAATTTTTCTCAGGTTGGGTCTTCATTGCCTGTGACTGTAATTGGTAAGTGATCTCTTTATCTTGACCCACAAGATTTTTTATCTTCTTTTCTTCTCCTGACAAGTTGAAGAGGCCAAGTAAGAGAGCAACTGAGTGGGGGTCTGGCAGCCAGACCATCTCACCACCCAAAACAGTTCTTGTTAAATATACTGGAAAAAATACTTCCAAATAACTTGAGAGAAAATTTTGGTAATCAGGGGTGATTATTTAATTATAATATTTGGAGAAAGTGTTTCCTGAAAGTTTTTAATTTTTCTTTTTTATCTTTTTTTAAACTATGGTGAACTTTAAAAAAAGGATTTTTTAAAAAAACAAGACATTTTTCATGTAAAAAGCCTATTTTTAAGCCACTTCTGTTCTTGTAATTTTATTAATCTTATTAATACTTGAGGGGTTTTTTCCCAGGCCTTTAGAAGTATTCCTTTTCTATGTAGGATCCAAAAAACAAGTTTTTGGGGGCAGTCCAGGTATCTCATGATAATTAGTTCACACCATGTCACCAATATAGGCAGGAATCTTTGGAGTACAGCTTTTGACTTTTAAACACCAAATTGGCCACTAGCTGCTGCCGTCTCTGACAGAGGCACTAAACATGCACCACAGGAATTTGCGTGTCTGTCGAAAGAAGAAACACAAGAAAAATATTTTGTAGCTGTTGCACAGAGTCAGAGGACTGTGAAATAACAGTCTAAAGTAACATGGAAGATGAAGGGATAGCAGCTAGCTTCCGTTGCAATTTTCTTCTTCGCCCTTGTAGTTTAGGCATTAGAAACCACCAGAATAATATTTCTTCTTCAATACATGTTAAAGAAAAAGAAATCTTTTCATCCATTATGGGACCTTGAATTAACCACAGTTTTGTGCCACAGGAATAGCAAAAGACCTTTAAATACCTAATGCTATTGATTATTAGAGTATAAATTATGTAACTTTTAAAATAGTGAAGACTCGGATTTGCTCGGTGGATGGATTAGTATAAAAGGTTTTGTCAGCAAGTGTTTCCCCTGACTCCTTGCAAAGCCAGTCATATTCTCTCTCTTACAATCTAGCACCTTTCTGCAGTTCCCAAATTCAAGCAAACCACACTGACCCCTCTCTGGGCCTTTAGAAAAAGACATCTTTCTTCTGCCCTCTCAGAAGTCTGCCTATGTGTTGTTAGGAGGCTCCCATCTGCCCTTGTGCTGCCAGCTTGCCATCTTCCTCACACCCTGTGTGCCTCATCCCAAAGTCCAGACACTGCCTCACTCCAGCTCTCCTTGCCCAGTAGCTGGGCATGCAGCAACGTCCCTTTTTTACTGTAGGAGTTTCCCTTCACTAGTGTCCGAGGCAAACTGGCAGCTTTCATCTCTGCTGCCCACAAACATCTTTCTAACAGAGTGTAACATGCAGCAAACTGAATAGATGAAGTAGTAATACCATCCGTCATCCCATCACATCTTATTTGTTTAAAAAGCCCAAACAGATTAATCTTTTAAGACACTGATTCTTTGTCCACACACACACACACACACACACACAGAGGTCTACTCTCAGCGTAAGCAATCACTAGGTAAAAAGTATATATAATACAAATTTCTTCTGTATAAAAAAATCTGCATTTTGGATGACTCATGCAGCTGAAGGTAAACATCAGTACCTAGAACCATCCACAAGCCTCAAAGGGGTGGCATAGAGCATGATGTGTATGCAATTGTTCTTGTCTTAACTGATTCCATTTCAGTGCTGGTTACAAAAGCATGAGTTGGCATGAATGTCTAAGTATGGAACTGATACCACAGTTTGAAACTCAGGATCCTTTTTCTCAATGCAGATGTCTAGTGACACTTTATTTCACACTACTTGATAGAGTGGGTTCCATTTTGTAATACCAGGACTCCTATAAATGCTGTCCTCCCCATATCTACTTCCTTGTACCTCTGATACTAACAGAGATTTTTCTTCTTACACTGTATGTCCCGTTTCTTCACTTCATTGCAGAGTGTGTGTATGAGGGCTGTGGACTCTTGGGACAACAGCTAGTAGGCACGGCACAGTAAAGTCATAGTTTGGTTGCTGTGGCCACAGACAAGTATGAGAAAAATACACTTCCCAGAATTATGTGTACCTCTGTATTTGTCTGTATTTGCAGTTATTATATGGAGCATTATTGGTTAATGCCAAAGAAACAGTTATCAACAGTTTATGATAAAAGGAAATCAGAGTTTTGGATTATTAGAAATACAGTTCCTGGATATTCCTTGGACATTTTTCTTCAATTAGATTTTTCTTCTGTTTCAGAAGACTAGAGATTGCATTTAAGATTAAGTAATTTGAGAAAACACAATTCACTGTTCTTTTAGCGCAACTACCAGTGGAAATAATAATTCAACCCCTCATTACTTTTAATATATAATTTCCAAACAGGTTAAATCCAGGACAATGCTATTACACTGAAATGAAGGAATGTACTTATCATTGTGAAGAAGTTTTGAATGTGCTGGGCAATGCACACACACACAAGATTATTCTGCAATTAAAATGCTTTAACTTTAAAACATTGTTATTTCAAATGAAGATACAATAGATGGACACATTCAGTAATGAGACAGTGTTGGTCAATGTGCTAGAAAATCACCTTAACACCAGCTTTAATATCAGTAAGGATTTTTGGGTAGTCATTACTGAAAAGTAAAGTTTTCAGGATAATTATAAATAGTACTGGTAGATTTATTTCTATTCATCTGATTGATATAAATCTACTAGACCTTACATAAATGCCCAAACAAAGCATTTACTAATCCTATAAGGAAATGAGAGATGAACGAATGTGTTTGAAGGTATTCTCATTACCAAGAGGAAACATATCCTGATACACAAAGTACCACAAATGTTCCTAGAGATGGTCAAGCTAATATGTTGTTCCAGTGTGCCATTTGATAGTATTTAAATGGATTATAGATTGATGCTTTGCCTGGAAACAAAGGAGTTAAAGTTAATGAAGACAATAAAAGGAATATTAAATCTGCTATCAGCTGACATTGTTGCTGAAGAGGGTGTTCAGGATAACAAAGATTTTTTTTCTTGACATTTCAGTCTGTAATCGTGTATAAATTCAAATTTGTTTTGCCTAAGCATTTTAAGAACATATCTGAAGTTGTTTAGAGCAATAAATATTGGTAAGCAGGATGATTAATTTTTCATGATGATCTGATTTTTATTAAATTAGAAATAACAGATTTCTAAAAGGATGATTCTTATCATAATGTATTTATGAATTATAGGAAAAAACTGTACCTTCATGTTTTTCCTTTAACTTGTTCCAAATTTGTGCTCCTTGATTACCTTCTCAAATGTTTCCCAAACCAATACATTTGTATTAACTTTAAGAGATATTTGAATACATTGCTTCACTTTTAATTCTCCCATTTTCAAATTTAGTGACTGTACCGGGTCTGGCTGAGACGGAATTGGTTTTCCCCTATAGCAGGGGTTTTCCCCTATAGCCCCCATGGGGCTGTGTTTTATGTTGGGAGCTGGCAGGGTGTTGATAGCACACTGGTGTTGTGGCTACTGCTGAGTAGTGCTTACACAGCACCAAGGCTCTTTCCAACATTTTGACCCCCCAGTGGGACGGGGTGGGCAAGATCTTGGGAGGGGACACAACCAGGACAGCTGACCCGAACTGACCAAAGGGAAATTCCATACCATATGACGTCTGCTCAAGTATAAAGCTGGGAGAAAGGAGGAAGGGGGTGGGGTCACCCTTGGTCCTCCGAGGCAACCACTACGTGTATTGGAGCCCTGCTTCCTGAGAAGGCCAGACATCGCCTGTTAATGGGAAGTAGAGAATAAATCTGTTTTCTTTTTGCTTCCACGCACGGACCTTTGCTTTGCTTTGCTTATATTAAAACTGCTTTTGTTTTACCCACAAGGGTTGGGTTTTTTTTTTCCTATCTTATTTTCTTTCCCCTCTTTGCCCTGTTGAGAGAAAAGGGGGAAGAGAGGGAAGTGATAGAGCGACTTGGTGGGTACCTGGCATTTAGCCAAGGTCAAACCACCACAGTGACACATTGCTAAGTGTAGAATTCAAGCTATTTTGTTTCCCTTTTCACTAACATACTTGTTAATAGGACATCAGTAGTGTGGTCAAGCTGAATTTCTTTATACTCTATTCTATGCCACAGACAAATTGATTTTGTGACACAAAAGTACTGTTCAACATGCTTAGGTAAAGCCATAAAAACTGTAGATTCTTACTAACATGACTACATGTGCCGTGCATGTACCAGATATCTCAGTGCTTTATTAGCATTCTCTCAAAATGCTTCACTTCTGAATTTTGTGGAGTTTGCTATCCCATTTGTCCTTCCCCAGGGTTGCAGATAATGCTTATGCACAACTTATGCTTATTTTTAGCCTATTTAAAGTGTCCTTTGTTTGTTTTAAAGAGGTAACACTTTCTGTATGCATGCTTGATACACGATACACCAGTTTTATTGTCTCCTGTCTTATTTGGTTCACCGCAAGTAGATGTTGCGTTACATGTTTTCTGCCAGATACCAGGATCAATACTTCCATTTCCTCACATGACCTCATGACAACATTTTCTATTTTCAGAACTGTTGATGAAAGACCTTCCCATGGTGGCCTTTCATACCAGTTGGTCTCAGTCAAGACACTTCTGCTATTTTTAGAAGATGACAGATTTCAACCTACCACACAGGAGATGATTTGGTTAGCTATTTCCTTGCCATGAAAAATCATCATCTGCTATGTGTGAAATAATAGACATTAGATTACAGGCTAATAAATCAGACTTCCAGGATAATAACTATTCTTGGAGACCTTTGGTGAAGTAATTTGGACAATAGATACAATAAACCTGTCAAGATTACCTATCAAATGATATATACCATAAGGTTACTTACACCCCAAGCATCATTCCAAAACTTAAAATAATATGTATACTTACACATCCACATTCTAGGGCATGAGCTGATAACTTTTTTTATATATAATGTAAAGAGCAGAGAATAAACATATAATTCCAGAGACAAACACAGTACTAAGACTCTGTTATTGCAAAATTGCACTTCTTCCTTCACCTTGGTTGGCCCTGAGACTATGGTGAGAAATACAATATTTCCAAGAGTTTGGTCTACTCATGCAGTCATGAAAATTGTGACAGCAAAAAAGACCACCTGTGTTTCTGCTGACTTCTACTTTTTCTGAATAATATATGTCAATGTAGAACATCTGGGACCCATACTAAAAGACTTAAAACATTTCTTTTTGTTTCTTACATTCAGAAGTTTACCACCTTTCCTGAGGCAAACAATAATTTGACGAAGACAAGTTTAGTGTTAGATCAAAGCTGGAGCACTCTTTGACACTAATGTCTCTTTTCAAATTGCTGCATCTGATCTGTGTCCATGGATCAAGACATCTCATGACAACTCTTTTCCTGCTGAAAAATGAAGAGATGACTGATGCATGAGACAAACATTAAGAGAAGATGGGGCCTAGATAATGAGACCCACTTATACACACTTTAGAAGGAATCGTAAAATTTATTTCTGTAAATAACTTTTCCATCCATATCATAGCATCATTTAAGGACTCTTTTGGGACTCTCTCCCTAGACAGGACAATAAACAAATTTCTTTAATCTATTTAGATTGTGGCATTAAATTGGAGGCATTCAGATACTGTACTCTTAGGGGCCAGACAGATGAAGTTGCTAAATAAATGCAGCAGATAGATGGACCAATAGGAAAATATTTGACTGTATCTGTGCTGCCACTAATTGGATGTCATCCCAGGAAATGCTTATGTCAGCCTCTGACAGTGACTTTCAAACTATACAGTACTCTAGACCTTTGGGTTTTAAGAGAATGCTATCTAAACCTCAAGTTCAAAAATGCACAGTTTATTTCCAAACTGTTTAATTTTCATTGATTAATTGTTGGAGCAAATCACATAAGCACATTGTAAAATGGCACTTTCACACATGTCATATTTCACCTACAGTTTGAACCAGCTGGTGTGTGATTTTTTCCATTAAAATGGCAGTAGTTTTTAAAATCTGCTCCTCTTTCCATCATTCTAAAAAAAAATAATCTTTAAAAGTTAAAAAAAGCATTATGCCCAATCCCAAAGGAAGATGTGTCAGATCAGTGAAATTATACAGTAAGCTTTGTGTGATAGAAATACTGAGCAGCAGAATCAGTAAAAGGTGAAGAGGATTTTCCTAACTTTTTTAAAACGTATGGAATTCATGTGTCAGACTGCACCTTGCCTTCTGTCTGAGAAATTCAGGCTGCAGTCTGAGTGTTAAGTTTCCTTTCCATTTAGATATGATATGTTACCCTGAAGTAAAAAGTTCTGAAACAAGAGTGTACTGCCCTTACCATTGTAATGATCTGTGCCCATCTGAACAACAAGATTGTCAGGCAACCTTGTGCATTCAGCATTGTAAATAGAATTGATAACCTCCAGTCTCAAGAGCACATACTTCTACATGATAAGACAAAGAAGTAACTTCAGAAGTAAAAAATTAATTTCAGTGATTTACACACATAGCTTTATTCAGAACCAAATCTCAGCATAATGTAAAGGATAGACAGAGAAGAGAGAAAGTCTGGTTCAAGGTAACTTCATTAAAAATACCATCTCTCTCTGGTCCTCATCCAAAACCCACTGGAATTTATTAAACCTTGCTCATACCCTTTTTGCTGTCACAGTCCTCAGACTGTGATCTTGCACACTCAGAAGGCAATGCAGAGATATATTTTGTCAGTACTCAAATGAGTAACTTCTGTGGAAAACAAGGATATGAGAGAAAGTGTTTGTAAAAAAAGTTAAACTGAGTTGTTCTTTGGTTGGAAAAAATGGCATGTAATTCTTCATTTCTCTGAAAATGGAAATGATCTGTAAAGCATGCCAAAAATTTTTGTTAGTTTTTTAAGAATGGCCTGTGATAATCTGTACATGGACTGTGTACAAGGCTCATAAGCAATCAAAGTAGGGACAAAGGCTATGCAGTCTTCTGGCACTTCCTCTCCTCTTCTAGTAGTTAAGAGGAAGTGCCTTATAGCCAAACACATCTGGGTCCGAAGAGAATATGTGTTCAGTATTCAGTTTTTCAGGGAATAACTGTTCAACATTCTGTTTTTCTTCTAGGGTTAACTAGAAGAAAAGATTTCTTTTTCTTTGTTCCCTTTCTCAGCCTTCAATCCTTAGTCATGCACACACCTTTTTTTTCGTCTGAAAAGCTGTTCTTCAAAACCTACAAAGATCATGCACTTCAAAGCAGCTAGGAACTTCAGCTGATGCAGGGCACAGTCATCTATTTAGACAGACTGCATAGTGACTCATAGATGAATTCAGGAGACCTAGTTCTAATCCCAGCTTTCTAGAGTTTTGGCAACATATTTCTGTGTGCCTCAATTTCCACAACTATCAAATGAAAATAATAAGTGCTTACTGTTCGGGTGCATAATGCAAACGATTAGAGTGTGAAAACCATGATACTGCCAGGTATCAAAAGTGAAGCTTTGTACAGTGACATGGGCATAGAATTCCTTTTTCAAACACTGTAATATCCAATACTAGGTCAGGCTGGTATGAGAAAATTATTTCTGTGTTCTTGGACATGAAAGTATAATTAAGGACAGAAGCAATAAAAATACACCAAAGGGGAACATAAAGCTCTGTGTTAAAAATCAAGCCAAACATTTCTACTTGTATCCAAAGCATCTTTAAAAAAAATGTAAAATACAAAGCCAAGTCTTATGATTTTACATAAAAATCACAGTAATCACTAGCAACCTGGAAAGGAAGTTGGGGAATAAATCAATTTGTCAGCCAGGCAGCCCTTAGCGAGTTTTCTTGAGGCCAAGGATGAATATGGCTTAGAGAAACCCATTTTGTTTGTAACCCAGCCTGCTCAAATAGAACTGCAGTCCAAGTAGCAACAAGGTCATCAAAGGTTATTTGTCACTCTTCCCTAACGAGCTGCTCAGACTTTTCGGCATTCATATGCAACATCAGTACTGATGCAGGTCTCCCAGATCACAGTTTGATAGAAATGATAGTCTCACCTGAACTGAAATGCCTTGGCCATCTGTACACCTTTCTCACAGTCATTCCTTCTTCCCTGGAATGGATACAACTGGCATATGCTTATGCATCCCTTCACCAGCTACATCTTTTCAGGGGAGTAATCCTGTTACTGCACACCTCATCACTGTACATGAAAGTCATTTTCAATTCTCCCTTCAACCTGAAATTCATCCTCTAAAATACACAAGTACAGCTATAATGAAAGTATCTTTTAAAATCTCCATGTTTGATCTTAAACAGTTAAGAAAACAAATTAGTGACATAAACTTCAAAATTATGCTTGTATATACACAGATGAGCAGATTCCTGACTAGTATTTATAGTTATGGTTAACTGTGTTTCAGATTGGAAGTGCGCCATTTAAAAGTTAAGAAATGCCAAAATTAAAGCTGCCCAGAACACGTCAGCTCTCCTCCTAGTATATTTGCATATGATTAAATAGTTAACTACATAATTGTATGCTTTTTTTTCCCCCATTGGCTCTTTATCTCACCCCAGAAACAGCTGAATATTTCCTTTAATCTTCTTTAGTCTATGTGTGACTTGGGCATTATTTTTTATTTACTGTCCATTCAATGTATGAAGGCATGTTGAGATTAAACTAAAGGTGGTAACTCTTGTATTGCCAAGGTGCTATCAAGGCAAGTACTCTGTTTTTTCAGAGTAATTAAAATTCTATGTAACTTTTTTTGCAGTAGATTCTCTATTAACCTTAGCTACAGCCTTGAATATTCAGTACTTCTGCAAACAATATCCTGTTTCAAGTTGAAATAACTAGCAATAAAGATCTAGATTCACAAAACCAACTCAAAGAGTTAGATTCACAAGAAGATTAAGGTGCACTTACATCTACCATTTGAAAGCAACCAGCACAAATAGCTACTCAGCTACTGCTTAGTTCTGTTGTGCTCACATCAAAGCATGTATCTTCACAGTCCAATTGCTCAAAACTTCTTTTAGATTTCCAGACTGACATGGAAATGGTAATGGTTTTGGATACAAGATAGGTCTTCCTTAAGAAATTCATTATTAAGAAAGATCATCTACAAGAGTAAAAACAGCCGGCTGACTGGTGGCAGAGCTTGAAAACAGGATACCAAATCACTTCTGAGAATCTCTAACAAAACACTAAAAACATAGCTCTCAAGGAAAAGAAGTGGAGAAGGAAAAAATCTGTAATTAAAAATTGTGAGGGATTGATTCTTTTCTTGATTTCATATTTTTATGTAAAAAGAGTTGAACTAACAGTGACCTGAAGTTAATAACTTGTTCAATAACTTCTGTGTCACTTAAATATCTTTTTCATTCTACAGTATGTTGCTTCCTTTTCTTTTCCCTTCTGACAATACCACTTCTTTGTTTTGACAAAGCAAATGCAAACATAGGGATTAATTTTCTATACTGTAAGTCTGTAGGATATGCAAATACAAGAAAAAATAATTTATACTAAACTATTTCTAAATCAAACTTTAATGTCAAATATGGTAACCTATAAAGCATACAAACTGGCTTCAAAATTTAAAGCATCACAGACATTGAAGGTATTCTCTGTATGTGTTAGGCATCTGGCTTAAGAAGCTCAGTGCCTCTAGCTTTGTGTACAGCTGATGGAGAACGGGATGAACAAACTCTTCCAGAAAACACATCTGAGTGCCTTATAAGCTCCCACTCTGGATCATCTAACTGATAATCTTTTTTAGTTTGAGGATAAAGGAAGTCTAAGAATATGAACCTCCTAACATAAACACCTTCACTTCATGCACAAAATTAGGCAGACTCATATTTTCCTCCCCTTACCTCCAACTGATGAGACAGAGAGGAATATCAGAGGTGGAACCTCATATTGGGCAAGTGGTGTAAACTGAACGAAACAGGCAGTGTTGTGCTAATGGCCATTTCCAGATTTACCAATGAACAAGTTTTCCCATGATGTACATAGCAGGAACTCTTTTTTTTTTTTTTTTTTTTTTTGGCAAATAACCTCCTTCTGTGCATGCAGTTTTCTCCTCAATGAAAGTATATTTTCCATTCCACTTAAAACCTACAATCAGTGCCCAGTCTTTAGCAGACTGAATCTGTCAGGGAGAATTATTTATAAAACTAAGCAAATGGATTTAGTGCCATTTACTTAGGATCAAACAAAGTGATGCAAAGCCTAAGCACAGTTGAAAATCCTCAGAAAGCAGTAGGAACAGAGAAATGGGTGAGCAGGACAAGATGTGATTGTAGAAAAATTGGTCCATGTGTTGTTTTTTATATACTGTACATGGATATATAAAGCTCTTATCTGGGTAAGCAACACATTAACTTTTAAAATATTTCTTGATCATTCTTTGGCCTTTAGTACTAGTTATCCAAATTATCATACATATTAATCCACTTGCCACAGCAGCTATGAACCAAATGTCAGTGACATCCTGAAAAAAACTTATTGACAATCAATTTGTTGAAGAAAATATACTAATGCAAATGAAAGCAAATATTTATATGCAGTACATTCTGTTGAAGATAGAAAGCTTATGAAACTGTATTTTTATGAAAATTAAAATTGGCAACTGAATATCTTAGAGGACTAGAGGAATCTTATTCTCCAGTATAATCCTTTACACTTGATCACTGAGTAACTGTTACATCTGTTCCTAATGCATATAACATGAAACCATGTTAGATTGTTTTTAGGTAGGGCAACTGAGACCAAACATATCTCTCTTGAGATAAATAACATAACTAAACCTAATAGTTAGCTATACCAAGATGAGTGCCTCAAAGCCCTGAGTTAGGCCCCTGATCTGCCTCTTCGGGCAGAGTTAGCTGCTCAGAACAGTTTCATGGAAGCCAGACTGCTGAATGGGACATTCTCAAGCAGAGCGTTAAGAACCACAATTCAAACTGAATTTGGCAGTGATCTCTGGCTGACAGAAGGCAACTCCTTCCACCTTCAACTCACACTTATGAAAACTCTCACTAAGCCACACACACATGTCTTGTAAAATATGCTAGCAACTCTTGATGGTGTTCCTTTTTTATTCAACAGTGTTTAGCTGGCATATGGGATGAAATATTTCTTCTGTTCTCTGAGAATATAGTCTTTACCTCCCAGACCTTAATAAGGACTCCAGTGTCTGGTTGTAGTATATTTCTTGGTATAACTCTGTTTCTTTTGTCCTTTCTGTTCAGTCATTCCATTTTGCACATGTAGTTGAAGACAGCATGCTAAGGAGGAAGAAGAAAGGAGCTAAGGCACTCACTACCACTCACACCATGTTTTAATGAACTAATCAGTGTGCTCACAGCACATTTTCCTGAGCAGATCCTAAAATGAAAGAGTCAAAAAAAGTCAGATTTGTAACTCTGTAGATCTCAAGTATGAACAAGGCACCTAATGAGCAGCACAGCCTGGGTATGGGCAATTCTTGGAGTGCCCACTACAAGACATTTAAGAATCTAGATGAGTATCAAGAAGCTTTTACTCTAAAAAGTGGAAGGAGCTGCAAGGTTAGGCAGCAAGAAACTGAGCTGGAGCTTGGACTTTGATGATACTTCAAGTGCCAAACTACTTTTGTGGGGCCAACTCAGAGCATTCAGCTATGCTGAATTTACACTTGTCACAGTTGAGAGGAAAAGGTAGCTTCCAAACCAACTTTATACCTCCCTTGTTCCTGGGAGCAGTAAGGTGCCAAACCACCCACTGGCACAAATAAATCAAAAAATCAAAAGCTAGCAGGTGGAATTGTGGGTAAATTACATGCAAATAAGTCTGATCAGAACTGGCTTTTCTTCTTTCTCCCAGTAAGAAAAGCAGAGTACTCTATCCTCAAGGCTTTCTGGCCAAGAATCATACAAAAGATAGTCAAGTAAATGTGTATAATAGTTTACTATTAACTGGACTAGACTGTGCAAATCTTGCTTCTGTGGATAAATACTTATTCACAGTAGTCACAGAGTTTTTTGTTAGGTTGTTTTGTGGTTGGATTTTTTTTTCTCCTACTGAAACTGGTAAGCCTGCTTTCCTCAATAAGTTTTTATTAATATGAATAACGACTGTGCAATCAAGCCAAAAGTCGTATTTCAGCTAGTCAGAAATATAGGCTTGTATTTTTCCCTTGTTCATGTCTTTTATGTTGGGAATGAGCTTAATCTCATTCCAGCCCCCAGCCATAGACTAAGAGTTCACGGAAGAAACCAGCCTCAAAAATGTCAAACACAATATAAATGTAAGGAAGCACATTAGCGCAAGAGCCATTCCTGTGGGTCCAGATCTCACACACTCCACGTCTTTTAGTTCAAGAGTCTGACCCAGAAGGCACAACTAAGTATCCCAGAACAGTTTCTTCTGGATTTTAGCCATCTTTGCTGGGAAGATGGCAATATAGAGAATATTTCTTAACATGCCCAGATTTTTAAGGTGTTTTATTTATGAAAGGATGCATGGTGAATACAATATTATCATTTATCTCAAAAGAAGTTTTAATGATTTTCCAGGTTAACTCTCAAATAGTGGTGAGTAAATTAGGAAAAAAAACCCAAAAAACAAAATCAAGTAAGAAATGACTATGGCAGTTTGAGAATTAAGAGCCCTTAGTTCTGACAGAGACACAGTATCAGACTGTGCTTTCTTCTGCTTTGATTAAAGAAATCCAGCCTTGCTTACAGAGCTTCATGTCTACTCCAACAGCATTTTCAAATACAGGAGTTATGCAGCAGGGAAATCAAAGATTTTTTTCACCTTTCCTTACCCAATCCTCTTAGAAAAATAAAACACTTTCTGGAGAAACATCTCCAGCTTTTTAGATGGAACAAGATTTCATTTCTCTAGTTAACTAGTTTTAGTTAACTATCTGGTAAATAGCTCTAATGATCTCTGATTCATCTGTTTATATTTGGTCTGGATTCTTTTTCTAATGTAAACTATTCCTTTCCCTCATACAGAAACACTTTACCAATTCATTTTATGTCAAGACATTCTCCACGTGACACAAGATGTTATGGTGACACAAGACAGAGTTCCTTGGAAAAAAATCAAAATTATATCTTTTTTCACCTTCCACATAGTAAACAAAGATTTGTCTCCTATCCCTTTCTGTAACACCACTAACAGATGATAGCTGAGTTGGAAACCGTAGCAGTTATAAGAGCTATCTGGTTTTACTGTCTGGATTTGTAGGTTTGGGGTTTTATTAAACGTATGTGCCTGGATGTTTATTATTAACTTCATCATCCAACAGACAGATATTTGAATTACATTAATGTAGTCAACTTACAGTTTCCAGTACACTCATATTGGTGATATATTAATCATGATTTCAAGCTATTAAGTCTAATAACAGAGGCACAGTCACTTTGGGTTTCTTGCCCTGCGCTTTCTTTAGAAAGAGAATTTGAGATCATGATGGCATGCCCAACTATAACAATCAAATACTGGAAACTATCCAAATTATACAATAACTCTACCTAAGCAAAAGAAAAAAGATTTCTGAAGCAAAAAGTGAGGTTTTTCAGCCAGAATGCAACACTTCATTCCTTGTTTCACTGTAACTGTCATTTTCTGGTCACACCAGTATTTTTTAAATTCTCAGAGGTGACATATACCATTATGAAGAAAAATCAGAAGAGACAAAAACTGTCAAAAATCTGGGCTTTGAGTAAGATTTAGAAACAAGTTTGTTTTTCTAATTCTTTTTAAAGTAGGACAGTCGCTTGGAAAACTATTTTTGTCTCTGATTTTCATTTGTCAGTAATATTCTAATCATCAAATGATTTTACTTTATTTCTCAACCAAAACGGATTTCTTTTTGAAAGGGTGCATTTTCTTTAAGGGAACCTTGCATTGGAATAGTGAATTGATTCCAGTCATGATGCAATGTCATTATTGCTTTATTTCCTTCAACAGCTTTCAAGACTATGGGAATCTAAAATAACACTGGAAAATTAAACCCATACATCCTAAAATCCAGTACATTTCTTTACTCACAACATTTTCCTGTGTTCTTTGGTGTATTCTATGTCAATCAACTTCTTGTTGCTTTAAAATTTATGTGCTACTCTTGATAAATACCAGAATTTTATAGTTGCTTGTCAACAGTAATTGCCAAAAATTGGGAGACAATACTAATGTGCCTACCATTCCTCTTTAGCACCAAAGTAAACAAAAATAGCCAAGGCCAGCTGAATAGATGAAAAACTAAAAAACCTTCTGAAAGCAATGGGAGGCAGCAGGATTCTAGAATGCAGTTGGTTTCAGCCAAGAATGTCTGTCTTTTTTTTTTTTTTTTTCCTGAGAAAGGAATCTGGTAACAACTCAGAGTAGAATGAAACAAACTGGGAAATGGTATAACAGACCTCCCATGTGGATAACAATGCATGGTCTAAATGGAAAATGATGACTGTGACCATATTCAGACAACCAACATGAAAGAGAAAGAGCTGCATCCATCAGGTGACATCCTCTCTATGATGAATTTGGCCAGCTCTAAAATGAGCTATCATCCATGTCAATTTGGAAAAAAAAAAAAAAAAAAGAGAAGGAATTCAAGCATCGGAGCATTTGATTTGTAAACATTTTTTATGATCAGTAGTTTTTAGATTATTTCACTATGTATATTTAACAAGTGTTGATCACCTTGCCTGAATATGCTTCCTGCAATAAAGCTCTAGGAGCAGCTCTGGCTTTTTGTTAATAGTTTTAATACGTACACCAATGACAAGTTATTATGGGCCTGTCACAAGAGTTCTTGACTTCAGTTAAAAAACTATGTCCTGTCACTGTACGTGAGAAGGACAACCTGACACACTGAATAAAATACTTGTATCTCACTACTGAGATCAAGGTTCAAGGATGCAGATGACCTTCATAAAATGGGTTTAACTCAGCCTCTTCATCTGCCATGAAAAGGAATATATCACCGTGAAGAACCAACATGACAACTTAAATTGAAACAAGACATGATCCTATGAAGAAATGAATAATGAACTAGTTCTCAACACCTTCAAAGGCTGTTGCTTTCAGGTAGAAGATGAGGTCAGTGTTAGGTCAGTGTTCTTCTGAACTTCATCTGTCACAGCTTTGGAGGTATTTAACTGGTATCAATTTAACAATCTTTAAAGTAAAACTATTCACAATATACAATTAAAAATAATGAGATCCACCTGAACACATATTTACAGCGTGCAAAAGACCAGAACAGTCTGACAGGGTATTTATCAGGTAAATAATACGTTGCTTTATTTATAAATATTTACCTATCATACCAGAAGACTTATTAAAAGCCTTTTCAGCCCCCTGTGCACATGATATGCTTTTAAAAATAGGAGCTGATAACATATTTACCTGAAGGACCAGACTACATTGAGAAGTCATTTTATATCTTCTTACAATATTTTATAACAGGAGAATAATTATTAAAATGACAAGTGAATATTGTTATAACAATGATGGAAACCTAAAAGAGATAAAATGAGCCAAAGCTGCTATGATAGATCTCACCCAATTTCCATCCAAGTGAGAATGCTCTAGGCTGGAACAGGACTCCAGAACACCCCAGAGATTTCTATGTTGTGCAGGATGGGAGTTGTTTGGGCACACTACTAAACTCACAACTAGTAGCAACTCACTGGCAGGACCACTTCCATAGTCCCCTTGAACCATATACATGACACTATCCCACCAGTCACTATTAAAATACACCTCAAAAATGTATGAAACTGTTTCCCTATAAGTTATAGGACAAGTTAAGGACACCTTGGGTCATGATTCAAATGTTAAATATAGGATGCTAGACTTCCTCAAACTACTCCTACAGGACTTAGGGCCACACGGGGCATGATATCATGCTGATGGATTTGGATCACTTAAAAAATTATTTTTTTTTCTTTTCTCTCTTTTTTTTTTTTTTTTTTGTCTTTGGGGCTAGGGTACTTTGGTGAGTTCCTAGAGGTTCTTTAGTTATCTATCTTAATGTACATTAAAGCATAAACGTTTTTCCATGGTGAGAGGCTACAGATGTGTTTGGGAATTCAGGCATGTGCCAGTACAAAGAGGTACAGCACAGCAAAGCGCAAGTTGGGAGATTCAAAGAGGATCTGTTCAAGGGCAGGAGATATAGGACATAAGGCCCTTTCTCATGTCAGTGGGTCAAAGGACACAATACACTTTACTCACTTTATTCATGTTGACTTTGACTTTGTGACAGTTTACAACAGAACACTTCGTTGTTCTCTGCCCTACAGTCTTCAGACAAATCCTCAAACAACAGGAATTCCTATAGTTCAGTGCTCTGTTGTCAGACAGATGCCACAAAAAGCTCCACATGATAACTGAAAGTCACAGGGGAATGAAGCCTAACCTAGCTTTCCTATGAAGGAAAAGTTCCACAAGAAGTAGGTAATGTCAAGAGAAGTCACTGCCAGGAATTCAAGCAGTTTGTCTAAATAGAAAAGTATAGTCTGTGATATAGAAAGCATCTCAAAATTCAAAAAATGCATTCAAACACTCCTTAGGTTTGTGTTTGGATTTCCCAAAAGTATTAGACTCACAGTCCTTGCACCAGAATTTTCCAGATATCTCAGATGCAGACCTTTTCTGTACTTGGCTGTGGAGATGATACAAGAAAGATTTTGTAGTATACAAGAAACAAGAAAGTCATCTTCTCTTTCAGATGAAACATCAACATGGCAATTTTAAAAAGGAATGAGACTAAATGAGGCTGTGAATCTTCCCAGAGAACCATATTTATGCTATTAGTTCATTCTTATCTGTAACAGCTTTGGCTTTTAAAAGACACATATATTTCCAAAGACAGCCATTTGAGAGTTGAAATAACCCTGCAAAGAAGTGGGAGAGCTATTTCCAATAGTGGAAGCTCTTAAATGGCAGGATGACTCTGCCTGGGGCTATGTGTTCTACAGCCGACACAACCCCTGCCTTGTAATAGCAATATTGGAGAGAGACTGTCTCAGTGTGAAACCAGTGGCAAGCATGGCCTCTTTTGTCTCAGCCAAGGCAGCAGAGGAAGTGCTGGCAAGCTCCTTCCCCAGAAGAGTCCAAATTATGTGACAATGCCAATCCAATTGCCTGTCCTTTCTAAACAGCTTTTACCCAAGATGCGTCTTGAAATTAAGCTGGATGAAGGCAGGTCAGTCTGTGGTAGAGATGTCCGTGAGACTGAGCTTGGTACTGGAAAACAGCAATAGGACAGAAGTGAATAAAGACCTTTTGGAATAACTGTGTTATCCTAGGTTTGCTAAGACTGTCTCTTTTACTGTGGACTCACTCACCAGCATCTTAGGGCTGTGCTCCATCTTGCCCTGCACTGCCACTTAGGGATGAGTAAAAGCTGATCTTTGCACTGTACAAATAAAACCCAATCTTGTTATGGTTTTCACTGTCTGCAGAGGAAACCTGTCAACTGTTGAGAGGTGATGCCACTTGCTATTTGGGTGGGTGGGTGGGACTGCCAGGACTTGAATTGGTGACAACAATTCACAGCAAGGGCCCATGGTGTGTATTATGTCTGGTACCAGAGGCAGAAGCAGAAATTAGGAGGATATGCTGCCCTTCACATTGCTCGTGGGGAACTCCATGAATGGCATGGAATCTTGTCATTTCTCTTCTATTACTCAACTAGTTGAACTGCATGGGTCTCATTGAAACATAAACCTGGGTGCAGTTTTCAGGGTATTTTATGTCTGAGAAAGCTACAAACGGGTAGTACAGCCCTGTACTGACTGTAAAATCTTGAATTTTACTCCTTTTGCCCCATAAATCCTCTGAAGCGTATCCTTGCAGAAGTTATCCAGAATTCAGGAGGACACAAAACCACTAGGAAGGAAAGGAAGAAGAGAGAGGAGAGAAAGGGAGAAAAGGAGGAAACAAGGAAGGGAGCAAGGAAGAACAGACTCCAACCTATGCCAGAAGGATACATCTGTTTGGTCTCAAGGGGCTGGCCCTGAGAAACAACACGGGCACAATCATTGTGGAGCATTGCTCTGATAGCCAAGGCCACTCTCTTGACATTGACTGCTGTAAATCTGTCAGTGGAGATTCCCATTCACTATTGTGAACGGAAAACAGCTCAGAGGAATGGGTTCACTTGCCAAGGGCCCATGGCCAGTGATGATACCTAGGTGGGCTGCAGAACATCCCAGCATTGCCAACACACAAGTCAATGGTTTAAAACATTCTGATTTCTTTAAGCTTTCACTTCCAAACCGCAGGGCCTAAGAGGGCATTTTTGTCTTAGCTACCTATTTATTAAGGAAAAAGAAGCTTATAGTGATGTTGAATAGTTACATTTATTCTCCCCTCCAAAACACCTGGAGTTACTTGCCTCAGAAGTTTCATACCTCAAAAGGCAAACAAAACCAAACATTTAGGCGAGACCAAACTTGGAAAAATTTACCCCCAAAGAAGGATTGTTCTGAAATTCATCTGCACATAAAACCAGAAGATTCTAATGAAAGCCTCAAAATAACCTCTAATTATAGTTTGCACTATCTCTCAAGGAATAATATGCCTTATTACTAATGAAGCAGCAAATAATGTGGCACCCAGTAGATGGAGAAAACTTTTTGTAGTTATGTGTAATTATATATAATTTTTGGCTATGACTTCAGAGTAATTCTGAAACTGAGTGGAATTTTTGGTCCAGCTATTTGTCCTTGCATGATTTTAAATTACAGTACTCCATTTAAGAAGTCAAAGAACTTACTGTGTTGTGCAGTTTAAATTAAAATATGATATATGTCTTAAAACTATAAAAGAAATTTTGCTAGTGTTCTTTGCATGACTTTTTTGTGCAAAGCAGAAAGATTAGAGCTGTTGATAATAACTAATATGCTGTAGCATATATCTAGCTGTAATTCATTATCAAAGTACACTTCTGAAACCTTGAAATGAAAAAAATGAAAATTATAATTCTTGCAATTCTTTTGAAGGCAATTGGACAATTTTTTTAATCTGTACCGTAGAACATAATATTATAGTTGAAGTCAATGCTGGAAGAAAAGGAAGGTTTCTGCTTAATAAAAATATGCTTTCTGTTGTTTTTATTTTGTATTTTTGCTATTTTTCATTTAGTTTCAACTCATGCCAGTACCAAGTACTTCCTTTGCCCTTTCTTGAATGCAGGAGGATGATAGAGGATGACATAGGCTCATCAAAACAGAATAAAATTCCAAGCAGGAGGATAAACACCATTCCTGCCTGTGCCTGGTCTCCTTCCTCTTCCTGCTGGAAGGAGCAGACAGTTCTATCCCTCTTGGGATGTCCCGGGGCTTGCAAACTGATACAAATATGTTGATAACTTTCAGAGCCAATTTATTGCATAGGTAGAAATAGCAACTGCTTAGGTGGTGATCTGTTTTGCATAAGCATGCTTTCTGATCTTCCTATACCCAGAGATATAAAATTAACCCAAATAACATTAGTGCTATGGAGAAGTGTGGAGCTGGGCAGAGAAAGATGGCCGAGAGATGTAAAGGACAACTAAGTCTCTGTTATAGGTAATGATGCTTTTCTGCAACACCACCCCAGATACAACCAAAGACAGCAGAGGGAGAAGCAAGCCATGAATCTTGGACCACTGCACCCTGACCCCTTTGGAGCAGGCTATTAGTCCTAGCCACATTCCTCTTCTTCTCCTGCCTTTCCCTCAGCATGCCAAGTGGTGTAAGAGACTAAATAGGGACTTTTGAGAAGAATAAGAAGAGGCAATGTATTCTCAGGGTGGGTGCATAAAGACCCATATGAATATGGAAGTGGGGGTGAACTGGAGGGAGGAAAAGGGACAGAGATTTTGAGGAAGAAGGTGAGAGGGATAGGACAGTGGCTGGGAGAGAATTAAGGAAACTACACACCTGCTTATATGTTCCCTGACATCTCACAATCTGATGAAAGCCTACTGTCCCTTCTCCTATTCTCTTTGCTGAGTTGTCTCTCAGCCTCCCTTATTTTGTACTCAGACCTTTCACTGAACACTTTCCCTTCTTATATCTCAAGAACTTCCTTGACAGTAAAATTGTTTTTGTCTTGCATCATAAGAAGCCCAGATCTTGGTCTGTTCCTGTCAGTCCCATTTATAGACAGCTGAAGACTTCTCTGTATTATGAACAAAATTAAATTTTGCTGTTCTCAAAATAGGGACAAATGGGTGAGGTTGCATAGGAAGACAGTAGAGCCCTGTGTATGTATTACCAGGAAGTTTTCTTGGTCTCTATAACATGAGCTATTTGGGGAAGGTGGTGTTTGTGGAAGGCAACTTCTCAAGAAATAACATGTTGAAGAAGCTGCAGCTGCATCTGTGAGATCAGGAAAACCTCTTTCTGTTTTACTTAAAACTGTGATGTCATTGCTCTCCTGTGCCTACTGCCATAGGCAACAGGCTATGCCTAAAGCAAGTCCTTTACTCAGAGTTTACTAATCTGTACATTTGAAGTGGGACTCATCTAATCAAATGTAGGTACTTATTGTGTATTACCTCTTTATAGAGAGAATTATGGACTTCTAACAAGAGATTTGTTTAATTCTAAAGTAGACATCTCACATAGATGAGATTAAAAGCTTTCTGAGCATGCCTTAAACATATATGTCTCCTAAAGGACTGCCTCTAGGTTGCCTAACTCATATACAAACAACTGTCCATCCTATCACTCAGAATGCCTGAGCAGACACAGAGAAGTACTTTCGCCACCTATAGATAACACAGACACTTTTTGAGGGCAGCATAATAAATCCTGTGGTAATAAGGAGGAAGAGAATTTGCTATGACATATCTATTCTGAAGATACAGGATTTTTAGCTTTTATGGGTATTCTATCCCAGCTTTCTTTTCCTGAATTTTAACTTTTTTAAGAGAAGTTGTGAAGGAGTGAAAGAAAAGTATCACCTAGAAACAAACAAGAACATTTTAGAAATGAAAAATGAAAACATAATTGTAATAGTAACAGCTGAAATTAAAATAACTATGCACATAATTGTAATAATAAATAACTGAAAACATAATAATGTACAGCATCCAAATTTTCTTCTGTACTGAGAAGTTCATGTCAAAATCAGGTTTATTATAAAAGTAGGAAATAAAGATTATTACTTTGTGAAGAGGTAATAAGCATTCTAGTCAGGACTTTTAGAAAGCAGCAACAGTTAGGAGAAGCTTTGCAAAATACTTTTGTTTCCTTGTAGAAAAAGCACTTTCAAAAGAACTCACTCTCTAAGAGTTCTGAAAATCTGATCTGAGACATCATAATGGGAAATGATGAGTGCAAAGAAGCTTTGAAATCTGATCTTTATTTAGGTATTTTTAAAAAAGAACAAAAAGCATAATACCTAAAATACTGGTTTAATGATTTAAGAGTTCCTGTGCTCATGCAGGCTCAGGTAAAAAAGATTCTTTTTCTCCACTGGGGAAAAGAAAGAGGTAAATCTGCTAGTTGCACCTCCAGTAAATTAGTTACAGTGTTCTGATTATTGCAATAATCATTGCTGTCCCTTCAGTGATTCACACAAAATATGATTTATAGCATCCAAATTCTCTTCTTTACTGGCAAGATCATGCTTAGTTCATACCTATAGAAGTAAGAAATTAAGATTATTATGCTGCTTGTTTTCTCTAGGCAAAGCATTTACATTGGGCATTTTTACACATATTTTCTTATTTTATCCTTTACAACAGCAGTAACAACTTTATACCTGTATTGCGATGCTATGTTCCCTTTTTCTGAAGGGATTATAATTCTCTGAGGAAGAAAAGCCTACTTTTGTCTAGCTCAACAATAAATTCCTGAATGCCATATTGCACAAATATAGGTATGTGAGCCTCACTACAGTTTTAGCTTCAGAACATGCCACAGGCCAGTACCTTTCCCTAAAAGCAGATTCTTGTGTTGACTCAAAAGAAATATTCTTTCTTTTTTCTTTCTTCATCATTATTTTGTCTCCTCTCTTTACTGTATATTCCTGATGAATTTTCTTTCCATTTTAATGTATATTCTTTTCCCAGTTACACTGCTGTCTGAGGATTCTTTTTTAAAATATTTTTGTTCAGCAGATTGGAATCCCACAGCTCTGCTCTAAAAGGAAAGATTGGGGCCTGTCCCTTGTTGAGAAATCCAACTCAGAACCATTTTTTTTGAGCATTCATCAATACCTTGTTTAAAAAAAATAACTTCTTCTAATGGCTTTTCCCAGCAGAATACTGCTATCTTTGCTGACTTTATTTGATACAATGAGAGACCAATCACTAATCTTGAAATCACAGTGTTCAAGTCAACATCATTCCTCATCTTCCAGTTTTTTTCCTTCACATCTGGTTGGAACAATGAGATACTGTATAGAGTGTTGAAGGCAAAACCTAATAATTGCATAACAATAAACTTTACAAACCCAGGAAAGATCTGATTGCCTGTCTGTAAAAGCCATTTTCTGCATCATTATTAGTCAGCTATTTCTTCAATGATAGCTATTAACACAGAATAATACAGTTTTAATCAATGGAAGAGGCATCATTTGAAATGGTAACAGTTGACCTCCACACAAAGATTTTTGGTAGTGACAGATTTCCCACCTTTATATGGTGATGTTTTATATAATTTCTAAATCAGTACCAAGGCTGATTTTTTTTTTTAATTACTTCAAAACTATTTTATTGCTCTGTAATAAGCAGGAGAATTCTTAATGGTGCTTGAAAGCAAATAAGATCCAAGACAGAGGTCAAATAGATATGAGCTGCAGGCTCTCCATACTCTCTGGACAGTGTTGGCATATTTGATAGCATAATTGCAAACCACCTGTCAAGCAAGACCCTGCCTTCCCTAAAGTCATCTCCCAGGTCTATGCAGATCAGATAGAACAGCTTCCTAACAGCTCTTGACAAAGATGGAGCCTTCCCAGTGCCTACTTTCTGAGCAGAGACCATGCATAGTCTTCCCTAAGGTATAGGAAAATCTCACGTGAAGTCTCCACACACTGGTGGATTTACCAGACTTGGCACTGGGGGAAGACTGGGTGAACTCGAACTTTTCTATCATCTCTGTTATTCTTGGATTTGCACTTCTGAGGGGGTGTTAAAGCTGGCAGAGACAAAGCACAGTCTGCATCTAATCATTCCAGCTGATGATTGAAGCAATAACCAGGTCAGGACAGAGTCACTGATCCATTTAGCATAGCTTTATCAGAAAGTTTGTAAAGTTACATAAACAGATGTATATAATTCTAAACTTAACATTACCAACAGACCTAAAGATTTATACTTTAAACAACCATCTTTCACTGCCTCATATATTGTGGGGCTGCTGAATATGGATTTTAAATGTTTTTTATGGCAGCAAAATGATTAATATTTCAAATTTGGATATCTTCCCAAACTGCAGATATTCTGGCCAATGTTGCACTTGTGTTTCAAGCTTCGGAGAAGTGGAAAGGTCCTGCTTAGTTATTAATGATTAATTTGTTGTCCTTTGAGATGTCAGACTGTTTTACATTTACTAATATCTTTTCTTCGTACTGCAGATCAGCTATGGTGTCTTATGTGTAGCTATGACACACCAACAGGCAATATAAGTCTGTTTGCAACATTCCAGGTGTATTTAATTTCATTTGGGTTTTTGTGTTTGGTTTTTTTTTCATTTTCAGGCAGTTTATTTGATTTCTTCTGTTATTAATACTGAGTGAATGACCATCACTGAGCAATAATTAAAATCCCCTCTCTCCACTGAAACTTCCCAACCCTGCTGCTGCCTGCCCTTCTTAAACTGCCTGTGGATCAGCCTAATAGAAGTTTAAGAGTTCTTCACATCTAGTATCTCAAAATGAAAAATTCTGTCCTGTTTTTTGAACACATTACTCTCTTTGGGTGGTTCATAAAGACTCTAAAAGAGTCTGTGGACCCATGTGTTAAAAACTGTGCAAAAAATAATTAAAAAATAAAACCTCTAAAATTCTTATTAGTTTAGTACTTACTCTCAGATGCTCAATACCCCCCTATCTTACTGCTTACTCTACTCTAAAAGCCACACTTCAAGGCTTAAATACTGTTCTCCTGGCTAAGGTTCTTTCCAATACCCTAATACTTCTGGGCCAACATCTACATTTACAATATAACTTTTCTATCAGTTGTGAGGCTTGCAGTATAAGGAGTTGAACACACAAAATTTTTGAGGATTATCTAAATTAACACATATAATTCTTTAATTTCTTTAGTGCTACCATTCCCTGTAATCTACAGGATTTATAATAATAAAGAATTAGAGACTGCTGGGCAGCAGTTATAAGGTCTTAATAACCAACCTCCTATTTCAAATAAAAAATATCTGCCACTTGATGGGTGCACCTGGGAATATCTAAATATGTTGGATATTCCTGTGATCTTGAGATTGTTTTGTTTTGTTCATGGCATAAGAAGGATTACCATGTTGACATAGAGCAATTTGGGTGGAGAGACAAATGTTAGTGGAGAACATGCTGTGGCTCTGGTCAGGTAGTAGTAAAAGTTGTTAAGTCCTTACTTCTAACTATCTTCTGACTGGACACATAACAAATAATTTCAATTGTTTTTAAATAAAGGTCTTCTTTTTGAAGATAAGATTATGTAATTTCTTGTCTAAAAAAACCAAACTATCTAAAAGCATTTTGATGAGTACGATTTGGTTGCAAAATAAGACACTCTGAGAAACCTTTCAAAATGTGTTCAATCTGTCAAGCAATAAATAACCTTCACACCTGATTTGTTTTAAATTAATGAAGCTTACAGTAGCTACCAGTTTGTAGTAAAGTGAAACTGTTTCCCTACATGGTCAGGGTATCATACATTTTAAAAACCAGAGACATTCAAATCATTTTCACAGCAGTCAACTGAGTGATTTAATGAGGCTGAAGAAAGGTAAGATTGATTGAAAAACTCTGGAGTATATGGTTTCTCTTTCTCAGATGGCAACATGTATATTGAAGACAGAGAGGTGGGTAAATGAAGAAATAAGAGAACAACAATCAGTTCTTTATCATACCCCTGTACTCTGCTAGGTCTTTGTCTAACATGCCATCATGTTGTCTGTATTAGGAAGGGAAGAAGACATCGTTCTTGTCAATAAATGTGTACAAAGCCACTGGGTTGGTAAGGGGACAGTCAGCTACAAACTCTGACAGGTCCTTGTTTATTGCCATGTGAGATTTTTTTTCAACACAATAAATAGATTATACAATATTATATTATATTATAGAATATACTCTGCCTTTTTAAAAAAACAACTCAAAATGCCCCATATATTTACCAGGAGAGTGTATATGTATAAATATCATTGTCTTATGAAGACAGAAGCTGAAAATATTGTGAGTTATCTTAGATTATGATACTGTAGAACATTATCAGAAAAATAAAAGGATAGTTGAAGAAAGCTAAACCGCAGTGCAATTAGTCCAGTAGTTAACTTTAGGCTAGTACCAGCTTAAAATACATTGTCCTACAAATTAGTTCTTAATCACCATGTGGTCCCAATGAAGCACACAAGCTGTATAAATCTATCTGAAAAATGGTCTCGCTGGAAAGAGATCCAAAGTTCATCTGTTCATCCTAGCCTTCTTTCTTCAGTGATAAGTAGCAGCTTCTTAGAAAATACATAAGAAATGAGAAATGGGAGAAGATACAAGCATCCAGTTTCCAACAATCAAAAATGTCAGGCCTTCCTGCACTTGTGGTTATTTCTGGACTGGGTTTGGTTGGGATGGATTTAATTTTCTTCATAGCAGCCCATATGGTGTTATGTTTTAGACTGATGACCAGTGTTGATAACACTCCAATCCTTCAGCTATTGCTGAACAGTGCTTGCACAACATCAAGGCCTTCTCTGTCTCTCACTCTGTCATACCAGTGAATAGGCGAGGAGGGGACACAGCCAAGACAGCTGACTCGAAATGACCAAAGAAATATTTCACACTATGTAGCATCGTGCTGAGCAATAAAACTTGGGTGGTAGTTTTCCCAAAGCTGCTGTTGCTTGAGGACTGACTGGGCATCAGTCCGCTGGGTGGGTAATTGCTTTTACATAACTTGTTAGTGGGGTTTTTTGTGTTGGGATTTTTTGTCCATTCCCTTATTAACCTGTCTTTATCTTGACCCAAGAGTTTTCTTTCTTTTGCCCTTCCAATTCTCTCCCTTATCCCACTGGAGGGGACTGAGTGAGAATCTGGGTGGTGCTTAGCTGCCTACTGGGGTTAACACACCACAGGTGTCTTATAGTCTGACTGCCAATAGCCTATTCTTTATTAATTTGCTCTCAATATTAATGACTCAGTATTCTTCTCAACTCACATAATGTAGATTTATTCCATTTTTAATCTGTATCTCCCAGCAGATTTTCATTCATGTATTGTGAGAGGCAGATCTACAGTAGCCATTTATGAAATCTAACAGCTATTTTAAGCATTTATGTCCAGTGATGGTAGGCTCAACATCAGTTTACTTCAGAACTATCTGAAAACACAGAATAAAGGAGGAAAAGGAGAAAACACCATAGAAATATTGGCAAATATAGGAAAAGGATAAGGCAGTCTCAAATCTAGGAGACTTAGAGATTTCACCATCATTACCTGGGCTCCCCATGCTCTAGTATCCATCTCATGAATTGCTCACCTTTTGTCTCCCATTGTCCAAATGAATGACTATTTTTCTATCCATGTAAGAAAGAGTGATTATGTCACACAAGAATGTCTTGTCTTCAGACAATAGATGACTTTCACGGTCTTTCAAAATTAACACAACACTAATATTCAATATATTATTCTGATGCTCCTTCCTGATTTTATTTTTTAAATACTAAGATTCAGATATCTTATTATAACTTACTTACTAGTTAGTTGAGTAGATGCTGAATTTCAGGAGAAGGTACATTGCTAAGCATGATAGGTGCCAACAAACCAGACATCACAGAGTCACAGAATCACAGAATCGTCTAAGTTGGAAAAGACCTTGACGATCATCAAGTCCAACCATTAACCTAACATTGACAGTTCCCAACTACACCATATCCCTCAGCACTAAGTTGACTCTACTCTTAAACACCTCCAGGGATGGGGACTCCACCACCTCCCTGGGCAGCCCATTCCAACGCCTAACAACCCGTTCTGTAAAGAAATGTTTCCTAATATCTAGTCTAAACCTTCCCTGGCGCAACTTGAGGCCATTACCTCTTGTCCTATCGCTTATTACTTGGTTAAAGAGACTCATCCCCAGTTCTCTGCAACTTCCTTTCAGGTAGTTGTGGAGGGCGATGAGGTCTCCCCTCAGCCTCCTCTTCTCCAGACTAAACAACCCCAGTTCCCTCAGCCAGTCCTCATAAGACATGTGCTCGAGACGCTTCACCAGCTTCGTTGCCCTTCTTTGGGCACGCTCGAGTAATTCAATGTCCTTTTTGTAGTGAGGGGCCCAAAACTGAACACAGGAATAGAGGTGCGGCCTCACCAGTGCCGAGTACAGTGATAAGATCACTTCCCTGTCCCTGCTGGCCACATTATTTCTGATACAAGCCAGGATGCCATTGGCCTTCTTGGCCACCTGGGCACACTGCTGGCTCATGTTCAGCCGGCTGTCAATCAACACCCCCAGGTCCCTCTCTGAATGGCAGATCTCCAGCCACTCCTCCCCAAGCCTGTAGCGCTGCTGGGGGTTGTTGTGGCCGAAGTGCAGCACCCGGCATTTGGCCTTATTGAAACTCCTTGTCCTGGTTTAACCAGGATAGGGTTAAGTTTCCCCAGCAGTGGGGGGGGAGCTCTAGCCGGGTTATTCAGATACCATGCGGATGTCACATCCTGGCAGGTCACATTTTTCCTGGCGCGGGAGCGCAGTGCACTCGTGGTTTTGTACATCGTGCTTCAAACTGCTGTATTTGGTAGCTATTTTGCTCTGTTCATTGCCATCACTATTACTGTTATTGTTATTGTTGTTGGTGGTGGTGTTGCTATTGCACTGTTGTATTAAACCTTTCCTTATTTCAGTCTTGGGGCTTTGTATTTCACTCCCTTTGTGGGGGAGGGGCAGCAGCCGCGTAGTCTCAGACCCCGGCAGGGGCTAAACCACCACACTCCTCCAGTTGGCCTTAGCCCATCGCTCCAGCCTGTCCAGATCTCTCTGCAGAGCCTCCCTACCCTCAAGCAGATCAACACTCCCACCCAACTTGGTGTCATCTGCAAATTTACTGAGGGTGCACTCAATCCCCTCGTCTAGATCATCAATAAAGATGTTAAACAGGAGTGGCCCCAAAACCGAGCCCTGGGGGACGCCGCTCGTGACTGGCTGCCAACTGGATTTAACTCCGTTCACCACCACTCTTTGGGCCCGGCCATCCAGCCAGTTTTTTACCCAGCAAAGCGTGCGATCATCCAAGCCTCAAGCAGCCAGTTTCACCAGGAGAATGCTGTGGGAAACGGTGTCAAAGGCCTTACTAAAGTCAAGGTAAACAGCATCCACAGCCTTTCCCTCATCCAATAAGCAGGTCGCCCTGTCGTAGAAGGAGATCAGGTTTGTCAGGCAGCACCTGCCTTTCATAAACCCATGCTGACTAGGCCTGATCCCCTGGTTGTCCATTATATGACTTTTAATGGCACTCGAGATGACCTGCTCCATGACCTTCCCTGGCACCGAGGTCAGACTGACAGGTCTATAGTTTCCTGGATCCTCCTTTCTGACTTTATTCTAGATGGGTGTCATATTTGCACCTTCCAGTCCAATGGGACCTCCCCAGTTAGCCATGATTTCAGGTAAATCATGGAAAGTGGCTTTGCGAGCACATCTGCCAACTCTTTCAACACCCTTGGGTGTAACCCATCCGGTCCCACAGACTTGTGTGCATCCAAGTGGTGTAGCAGGTCTCTGACCACCTCCTCTTCAACTGTGCTGACCTCAGTCTGCTTCCCCTCCCCATCTCCCAGCTCATGAGTCTGGGTGTCCAGGGAACAGCCAGTTCCACTGCTAAAGACTGAGGCAAAGTAGGTGTTGAGCACCTCAGCCTTTTCTTCATCCTTAGTTACCATGTTTCCCTTTGCATCCAGTAAATGAGGGAGATTTTCCCTAATCCTCCTTTTGCTGTTAACGAATTTATAGAAACATTTTTTATTATCCTTAACAGCTGTAGCCAAGTTGAGCTCTAGCTGTGCTTTAGCTCTCCTAATGTTCTCCCTATATAACTTCATTACATCTTTATAGTCTTCATGAGAGACTTGGCCCCTCTTCCAAAGGCAATAGATTCTCCTTTTGTTCTCGAGATGCAGCCAAAGGTCCCTGTTTAGCCGGGAGGTTAAAGTCCCCCACAAGAACAATGGCAAGTGACCACGAGATTTCTCCCAACTGTTTATAGAACGCTTCATCCAACTCACTGCTTTGGTTGGGAGGTCTATAGCAGACTCCCACAGCAAGATCTGCTTTATTGGTCCTTAACCTAATCCAAACATTCTCAACCCTGTTATCACTATACTTGATTTCTGAGCTCTCATAGCATTCTCTTACATACACGGCCACTCCATCACCTCTCCTTCCCTGTCTATCCCTCCTGAAGAGCTTGTAGCCATTGACTGCAGCACTCCAGTCATGTGAGGCATCCCACCACGTTTCTGTTATAGCTACTATGTCATAGTTCTCGTGTTGCATCATGGCTTCAAGCTCCCCTGTTTGTTGCTCATAGTGCGTGCATTAGTATAGATGCACCTGAGATGAGCTAATGAATCCAACACCTTTTTGTGAGTGTGGGCCCCATTCCCTACCAGACCCTTCTCAGGTGCTTGCACGGTTCCTAAACATCTTTCCCTTCTCTCAAATGAAGTGGAAGAGGGAGAGCCCTCACCAGTCCACCATCCTTCAAGCTTTGGCATGCTTCCCTTGAGCTTATTCCTAACAGGCCCAGTTATCTCCCCCTCCCCCCTCATATCTAGTTTAAAGCCCTGTCAATAAGCCCTGCTAACTCCTGCCCCAGAATCCTTTTCCCCTGCATCCCACCTGTCTCATTTGTCACCAGCAGACCAGGTGCCTTATAAACCTCGTCATGATCAAAGAACCCAAAATTCTGATGGTGGCACCAGTCTCTGAGCCATGTGTTAATCAGATATTTTTTCCACCCTCTTTCAGTGGTTTTCCCTTCCACTTAAGGGATTGATGAAAACACGACCTTAGCTCCTGAGCCTTCAATTATCCACCCCAGTGCCTTGATGTCCTTTTTGAGTGACTTAAGACTTCTATCTACCACCTCATTGTTACCTGCCTGGATAACCAACAAAAGGTAGTAATCAGAGGGCTGCACCAGAGCAGTGACCTTCCTTTTAATATCTCTATCCCGAGCCCCAGGGAGGCAGCAGACCTCTCTATGGTATGGGTCTGGTCGACATATGGGCCCCTCTGTACCCCTCAGAACAGAGTCACCTACTACAATTACCCTCCTTTCCTTCTTAATTGAAGAAGTCGCAAGTCGTGGGGCTGAGGGACAAGCTGTGGATGACTCACCAGATGGGTCCTCGTTTCCATCTTCATTTGGCTGGCTGTCTAGTTCCAAAGCCTCATACCTATTGTATAATGACAACAGGGAAGGTGAGGGGGACCGAGAAGGTTTTCGCTCAGGACCTAAGATGTATCCCTTTCTTTAGTATGGTTAACTAAACATCACTACATTTCATTTTTTCCTATAAATTCTTCTTCAGGTGCAAATATATCCCTGTGCATCATACTCCTTAATGAAGAAGTGGTCAAAAATGTGTTTTTTCACATCTACAGTTTTGATTTTAATAAATTTAACTTTCTAAAAGAAAAACTTTTTTTTCAAGGTTTTTGAGTAATTTCTTTCTGCTGGAATGAGCATCATAATTTGCATAATGATTCCAAGTCAGGTTGCAGCAAAACAATAGGGGGTATGGTCTGCATTTAGATCTGATGTCCCCATGTGGACAGCATGTTTCCTTAGATGCAGAAGCAGTAAAACAAAGATTGCATAGAAACAAAATTGCTTCAGTTAGGAAATGAACATACTGAGTTGGTTTTTTTTTTTTTTTAATTTAAGTTTATAAGAGATTAACATTACAAATGTGTGGGTTATTAAATAGATTTTATTTGCAGGATAGCATCATACAAAAAGCAGCTAGAACAGAATGACATTAATTATTTTTAGTAGGTGTATGAATGCTACTAATTACAGGTATTGTCAGCTCTTTCAGTGTGGAGAAATTGATATGTGTTGACCTTACTCTATTTTTTAAGTCAAGTTTGCATTAATCATATGGATCTCCTCCCAGTTTCTATTGCAGGAGCTTTACAGCAGTACTGCTCTGCTGGCCAGATTCTGTTCTCATTCACAACAGTTAGAAGCCAGAAAAACTACAATGACTTCAGCGAAACTGTGTTGGCCACAAACCAATGCAAATGATAACAGTCCATTTAGTTCAGTGGGCCTCCAACAAATTCTCTTCAATGTCTAAAAGGGCTTGGTTCTAAGCCATTTTAAAGCCATTCCTCTTCTGAGGACAATTTCCCTGCCATCATAATGAATATTTTTTGTCATTCTTCTAAGATACCACCAATGTTTTCTATGGCATCTGTATGCATTGTTTCTTAAGAATTGTGGGCTAGATTCAGTCATATATATCAGTAGTACATCAACATAAGTAACTTAAAGTAGTCATGCCAGTTGTGGTCATGCATTTCACAATTTCAATTCAACACAAGCCCAGGAGCCACTCTGACCATTCTCTTCTTCAGGTTCATGACAAGAAAATAAATTATTCGAAACTGATAACTAACACAATAAATTTAACACATAATTTTGCAAACACAGGATCTTTATCAATATCAGAATCATTATATTATTTATATTAAATGTGTTTCTTGTTTAAAAATATTTCCTCAGTCTGACATTCTGTGTTGAAAGTACTAGGCATTGCTAATTTAGCTGCGAGGTTTTATTCCCTTTTTAAAAAAGGAAAAATACATTGTAAAAATAGTTTAGTTGTATCCTGCATATTCATCAGAAACCATCTGTCTCTGTGACATTAATGAAAAATCTTGGCTCAGGAATTGCAGAGCTGAGGCAGGCAAGAAGATTGGATGAGGGTACAGTAGAAGGAGAAGAGCTACTTCTCCCTGTAGGTGAATGGAGTAAGGATGTGACTGAGCAAGAAGAGTGAAACTGAAATTAGATGAAGTGCATGTTGGAACTGCATTACAGAAGGTGGCAGGGGAAACTGCTTTTAGAAAAGAGAGGACTGAGGCAGGCTTGGAAGAAAACTGGCTGAAGAGTCTGTGCTCAGTTAAACACCTTCTTCTTCGATGCCAAGAACAGAATCAAATTAATTCAAGTCTCACTAGCCCTTGGCTGTTTGCCTGTACCTGTGACATCCATTGCTTTGTGTGCCCACAGAGAAGCTGACAGCACAGTATTGTTATCAGTTGCTCTGGTAGCTCCTAACGTAAGGATTTCTGTAGTTGGTATAAAGGCTGGCTTCATAATATTTAACAGATTGGGTGTGCACTTTTGAAATAAATCTCCCAATAATCCCCACTTTCTGTAGCATGATTATCTTTGGGGAGTGGTTACAAACTGGACTCCTTTTGGGTGGAAGTGAACCAGAAGATGCATCCTGAGTCTGTTCCTTTCACTAATGGCAGCCAATCCATGGGACCAGATGAGAGCGAGTCTGAAGCAAATCTCCATAAAACGGTTACAGTGGACATCAGTTCTTTGGTGTCTGCTCTACAAAGTGGACCCACACTAATTTCCCAATAAGACATAGCTTTGGATTCCACTACTGCTAATCACTAGTGTGATATCCTATTGATATATGATCTCTTTTATAAAGAAAGACACGGGCCAGAAGAAAGTTAGCATCAGAAGGACAAATGAACAAAGTCTAGAAAAGATATAATTAATATTAATCAGGAAAACTTAATTAGCACATTCACAGTGCATAAACATGTATACATACCTGTCATGGTTAGATGTTAAGATTACCTTTAAGTATTCAGCTTCCTTTTTCACCTCTCGATAGGGTCCCTTCTTCTTTCATGTATACTGCTCCCTTTTGTAATTGGTATTTTATTTTCTTCTTAGTGTAAAACATGACATCACTCAACCTTCCCTGCCAATTAGTCAGACCTACAGTGAAAACTGAATTATTAGTTAACTTCATCTGGTGTTCATTGCTGCAATATGGAGCAGTTTAATGGACATTAGTGGTTTTGCACATCGGTACCAAGGGGTACTGGATGATATTATCTGGCCCTTATAGTTTGGGCATAGGACCAAAAATCAGCATCATATGGACAATTTGGGCAACCAATGAAAACCTTGGATTTGTGGTGTGTTTAGTGTTATGTAACATACATCTGCTGATTTGTAACCACCTTTCTGAGTGCTTGTCATTTTGGAAAGACAGATCAAGGAGACAGCTGTGAAGGTTACATTTTAAAAAGTTTGTTGACCATAAACATGAAACTACATCTGTGGAAGGACAAAGATAAGAATCACGCTCTTTCTGGCAGATTAAAACTGCAATAACTGTCTCTAACAACTTCATTAGTTACTGTTATCTAGTGAGAGTAAGGTTGTACAGACAACTTTAATCCAAACGTTACTTCATTACCTTACTTTTGAATGTTTAATTTTGTGATCCTAATATTTGTAATTGGTTTATATAGAATAATAGTAAACAAAATTAATAAATAAAATAAATCAATTTGATTGAGTAGATGTCAGCTGCAGGTGCTGAGCACCTCTGAAGGTACTTGCTTCAGATATGCTGAAGACAAAAAACCCAGCCTTGTGGTATGGTGTAGCACACTGCTATACTACACCTTCATGGCTTATGGAAAGCTTTTATTTTCTTTTCAAAATCTTTAGGATAGGCAGCAAAACCTTTCTTTTGTTACCAAAGATGAAAAGTTTAAAATGACATTTAACACAGTCTTATCTATGTCCTTTGAAGCAATAATGTTGTTTCTTATATGTGAGAAATCTTAGCAGAAACTAGGGTCCAAAGTTAATAATTTTAAGGTATATCTAACAGTAGTAGTATTTTTATTAATAACTGTTTGTATGCAGTTTAAAAGCTAATTCAAAAACACTAGACATAAATAATGTAATCTTCCTATAATCTATTTCTTGGATCAGAGATAGGACTTTGCCTCTTTGCTTTTAAAGTATGGATGAATGACTTGAATCTAGGACAATCATAGAATCAGAGAATGCTTTGGGTTGGAAGGGACCTTAAAGATCATCTAGTTCTAATCCCCCTGCCATGGACAGGGACACCTTCCACTAGACCTGGTTGCTCAAAGCCCCGTCCAACCTGGCCTTGAACACTTCCAGGGAGGGGGCAGCCACAGTTTCTCTGGGCAACCTGTTCCAGTGCCTCCACCACCCTCACAGTAAAGAATTTCTTCCTAATATCTAACTTAAATCTACCTTCTTTCACTGTAAAAATATTACCCCTCATCCTATCCCTACACTCCCTGATAAAGAGTTCCTCCCCATCTTTCCTGTAGGCCCCCTTGAAGTACTGGAAGGCCACTATAAGGTCTCCCTGGAGCCTTCTCTTCTCTAGGCTGAACAACCCCAACTCTCTCAGCCTGTCCTCTCAGGGGAGGTGCTCCTGTCCCCAATCACCTCTGTGGCCCTCCTCTGGATTTGCTCAAGCAGGTCCATGTTCTTCTTATGTTAGGGTCTCCAGAGCTGAACAACACGATACTGCAGGTGGGCTCTCACAAGAGCAGAGTACAAGGGAAGAATCACCTCCGTCGAGCTGCTGGTCACACTTCTCTTGATGCAGCCCAGGATATGGTTGGCTTTCTGGACTGTGAGTGCACATTGCTGGCTCATAGTCAGTTTTCCATCCACTAATACCCCCAAATCCTTCTTCTCAGGGCTGCTCTCAATCTACTCTTTGCCCAGCCTGCATTTGTGCTTGAGATTGCCTTGACCTATGTGCAGGACCTTGCACTTGGCCCTGCTGAACTTCATGAGGTTTGCACTGGCCCACCATTCCAGCCTGTCGAGGTCCCTCTGGATGGCACATCCCTTCCCTCCAGCGTGTCAATGCACCACACAGCTTGGTGTCGTCAGGAAACTTGCTGAGGGTGCACTCAATCCCACTGTCCATGTCACCAGCAAAGACAATAAACAACACCGGTCCCAATATCAATCCCTGAGGAATGCCACTCATCACTGGGCTCCACTTGGACATTAAGTCATTGACGGCAACTCTTTGAGTGCAACCATCCAGCCAATTCCTTATCCACCCAGTGGTCCAGAATATCTTACATTTGTTTGTATCAACAGTGAATTTCATGAATATCATGAAAGAAATTAAGATTCTGATGCTCCTAAAAAGGACAGTAGCAAATAATGTTTATTACTTGCAAACAATATCACATTTTACATTCCTAAAAATCAGTGCTCTGTGGTTTTAGGATGAGATGGGATTAGCCACTGGTGGCAAGTAGATAAATACCACACAGACAGTATGGTAACATCTAACGATTAGAACATGGACTTTGGAGATTTATTTCATTGTAAATAAAATCAGGAGTTTCCATTAGTCTAAAACAATAGTAAATAAAAAGAATTCCTCTTCACAAAGAATAAAACTCATAAAGGATTCAGGGAGTGGGTAATGTCGACTTTTGCTATGAGGTGGTTATAATAATCACAGCCATCAAAATGAATGCCCTTTTAAAAATCCTTTTCTTCCTGAAGTACCTACCTATGATATTCCAAACAATTATATCTGCCTCTTGGCACCTATTTAAGATATACCTGGCAAATGAAAACTGGATTAACAACAATACTTTAAAAATCCCTGAGGCGATATTTAAACTCTATATATTTATAGAAGAAAACAGTTATTCTCCGAGTGGCTGGCAGCACCACCTCCAAGCTTATATATTAACAGATGCCAATGAAAATGATTGCGTATTTCTATCTTCTCACTAGATAACCTTCAGGTATATTCATTTCAGGGTCTCCGATTTTCTGGCTCACTTTCCATACATATTACATGCAATAACCTCAACATGAAAAGTTGCATGTCAGTCACATACAGAATAGCTGAAAATACTCCCAAGTTTTATTTATTGCTCTGGCTTACTGTATTCCACAGTGTAAATGCTATATGCCTCTGAGGAACTGAAGTGACCCTAAAGGCTGAGTCCAGTCCTTCACAGAGACGTTAACTGAAGTCCAGAAAAGTTCACTGAAGTGCCCACTGTAACCCTCTTTCCTGCACTAGGACCTTTTGGCCAGATTTTGGACATTTGTCTAACTCTAACTGTTGCTAGGCCCAGGGAGTTCCCTAATGCTCTAGTGCTCTTTGATGTCTTTTCTTTGACTTGGCAAAGCAATTCTGCCTTAAGGGTGGAACGGAGGAATCTTACACTCACAACCATAAATCTGGCAACTGTATGTAAGTTCCTGTTAGGATCCTGGTTATCTAGGCAATTCTTTTACTTTTCTTGCTTAGCAGCTTTGTTGATCTAAATTCATGGGAAGCAAATGCTCAGAGATATGCATGATATTAAGAAATAAAAGAATAATATATATATTTTATAATAATAGAATAATATAACATTTTTTTATTTATGACAACCTAGTGTGCATTGGGGATAATGGAGTGTTTCTTTCATACCTTTAGTATTGCAATACACAGAAGTATCTTTGCATTCCTTTTGCATTCCAATTCCTTTGCATTCCAATAAGTATTTGCAATACTTATTCCAGTCTAAATTCTTATTGTCAGAATATGGGTGGATAGAGCGTGATAAAGTATCATGAATATTTTGTAAAGTGATACTAATATTTTCTCACTTCTACTAAAGATTCTGCTATATTTTAGATTCATATTAGTCTACTGCATCCAAACTGATAGGCATTATCTTCAAATCACTTAGTACCTCAAGAATCCTCCTCTCTTCCCAGGCAGAAAGATTTAACAATTTCTACCACCAAAGTATTATCTCATTTCTATGACACTAATCCACAAGATTATTTACATCTGTTTGTATGATAATCTGATCCTTTCCTATATTAACAATAATTTATATGACCTGGAAGTACAGTAACTGTACATAACAATTTTTTCAAATAAACCCATGATACCATTAAACAAAAGTGATCCTAACACTATTTCCCAAACCACTTATTTAATTGCTTTTGGTCCTAATAACTCCTACTCTTGACTCTCTGTAGCCTTCATCTATCTTTCAGTTCTAGTATTAATTCCCTTCTACTCCATCTTAAATCAGAAACTCAGTAGTGTGGTTTCATTGTATTACATTTGTCTATGAATAATTATCAAAAAAGTAAATTAGTTTAGACTGACACCTTCTAGCTAATATAAATGGACTATCTTAATAGCAGCTAATAGTAAGTATATCACTGATATTGTAGTTCACAAAATGTCTTATAGTAGGAGAAAGAAATGGTCTATCTGTTCCATAGTCCTCTCTGATAATATCAAATGCTTCAGCAGAATTACCTGATGATAGTAGAAGCATATTCTCAGATACTTAGTAACTTGTAAATATCCTTTTCATAGCCTTATGATCCAAACCTTTGAAAAGGATGTAAATAGGTAACTCATGATGATTCTGTGGAAATGATTATGCTAGATGCATGTGAGAATGGCTCTGTATTTTCTTAGACATTTATATTCCAGATAATTTAAATGAAAACCAACATTAAGTTACATGTCCTACTGGTTTTTAAATATTCTAATGTTCCAGAATTGGTATTTTCCTGTTGTTACTTCCATATTTTATGTCTTTATGGCTTTGGATGAATTGCCCTTCTTAGATTATATGAAAGTGTCCACAAATCTGTTTTATCTTTTATAGACAATTCACTCTTAAATATACAACTTTAACTCATTTCTTGGCCTGCTGAATGAAGATAAAGTTCCCTTCTTATAATTAGTCTTAGGGAAAAAAAACCAATATTCATATTTAGTACATTTTATGCTGAAGTGATGGCAAAATGTTTCAAGTGAAGATTACCTTACTTTTGGTTTCTTCCTTGTTTGGGCAAAAATGAACTATAACATGATTGGTAATATAGCCGTTGTCACTGATCTAGAACAGCAATCCTGATGTTAAACACATGTGGAAAAATTTTTCTTCTGATGTGATGCTATGATCTAAATGCTGCATTGATGTCACTAATGTAGTCAACAGGATATTTTTACTTTATTTCAAAGGACTGTAGATCCTAACACAATTTTAAATTCTGAATATACTGCATATCATTCCTGCAGGGATGGAAAGCCTTCACATCCACACTTGGCACTTAGAATATCACAGGAATCTTTTCAGAGTATAGGATTACAATACTGCATCTGATTCACAGTCTGGTAGGTAACTTCTGAATCACAATTTGACTGAAATGTTATAATCCTAACCTCCACAAGCTCTTCTCCCTACAGTGAGAAATTTCTGTTGCAGCAAATAATTTCTGTGTTTATCATTCATGGGAATGTAAAGATAGGGAAAAGTTGGAAAGTCACCCAAATACGGATTGTAGGCGATATTTAGATGTTTTAAGATTTATTTTACAAACCTCTACAATGCATAAGAAGCAGAGATAAATATGAGCAAGTTAAAATGCAAAGTATCTTTTGGATATGCGACAGCAGCAGTATTCAGTACTTTGCAGTCAGTATTTCTACACTATATTCAGTACATATTTTTTCCTGTTTTGTTGGTCAGAGACTGAAGGAATAGAAATTACTTTGAAGGACATCCCCAACAGTTAACTAAATTAAAGAGTTTGATTCTAAGCATTGTAAGTACAATTTATTTTTATCTAAATTCAGCCTCCAAATTTAGGTGCCCAGACCAAGCTAGGCATACACAATGAAGAGAGATAGGTGTCTTCGGGTGATTCATTAGAGATTTAGGGAAGGATGCCTATATTTCAGGGACCAAATCAATTTAACAATGTGCCAAGTATGTGATCCACAATCTGAAGAGAAACAATGTTCTTTTAGTTTCTGACCCAAGCCACATACTTTACACAAGACATTTAATAAGCAGCTTTATCTCAGTAATTCTTTGTTTTAAGAAATACTACAGCTCAAAAGTGGCAGGACAGTACTGCCTGGCAGTCATAGCAATCCTTTAGGCCTTTAGCCCTAGCCATACCAGCATGGAGTCTTATGTACATCTTAAAGTTATTTTCCAAATGCATTTGACAGGGAATCCATAACAGATGATAGAATGTTTCATGTTAGCCCTGGTAGACAGCTCAGCCTCACACAGCTGCTCACTCACTCCCCCCTGGCAGGATGAGGAAGAGAACCAGAAGGGTAAAAATGAGAAAAAATGTGGCTTGAGATAAAGACAGTTTAACAGGTAAAGCAAAGCTGTGCATGCAAACAAAAAAACCCCAAGGAATTAATTCACAACTTCCCATCAGCAGGCAGATGTTTAGCTATTTCTAGGAAAGCAGGGTTTCATCATACACGTACTCAGGAAGACAAACTCCATAACCCCAAAATTCTTCCCTTCCTCCTTCTTTCCTCCAGCTTTTATTGCTGAGCATGATGTCATATGGCATGGAATATCCCTTTGGTCAGCTGGGGTCAGCTGTCCCAGCTGTGTCCCCTCCCAACACCTTGCACTCCCCTAGCAGGGCAGTATAAGAAGGCCTTGATGCTGTGTAAGCACTTTTCAGCAATAGCCAGAACATCAGTGTGTTATCAACACTGTTTTGGTCACAAATCCAAACCACAGCACCCTACAAGCTACTATGAAGAACATTATATCTATCCCAGCCAAAATCAGTATATAGAGGAATGAATCCCTCTCCATTGCTAAATGAATTTATTGTAAATAAAGATTAAAATATTAGCTTCCCAAAATTCTTAACAGGCTAGCGATAAATTACAGAAGACTAAAGAATTTGTTAACTAAGTCAAAAGCTTTCAAAAGATTCTAAATATTAAAATATCACATTAGAGTTTCTTTTCAGTAATTATTTTCCAAGTGGAAGTTAAAGAGAGAGTCAATAACATGTGTTTTTCTTTCATGACAGTCTTTCATGTGCAATCTTTTTGTGCAATCTTTCATGACATGAAGTAAGAAATTGAATAAAATAGAGAAAAATGTGAGTCATGCCTTATTTGTCTAGATGCCTCTCCTGAAGTTAGAACCTCCTGAAAAGTTTATTTGTTACATTAGACAAATGAGTGATTTTTCTTTCCCAGGGCTAAACCTATTTTTAATTTAATTCAAGAGCATGTAGATTTTGTCCTCTGTAATGACTTCTACAACTGTTCTCCTTTTACTCTGACTTTGCCTCAGGCCCAAGTATTTTTAAGCTGCAAAATGCAAACAGGTATCCTTTATCTAATCACAATAAGAACCAAGTTCCAAAAGTTGGAATATGTATTTCATTAAAACATACAGCAGATATACAGGGAAAAATCTTAGCATTCAGCATAATCCAGTATATGTGGTCAACTATGCCAGGATGTATCTCACCTAATATTGCTAAAATTTTACCTGCATTTAATAGATTTAGACAAATTCATTGCAGAGAACTACATCAAAGACAGAAATACAAGGAACTCCACCTTATGACTCAGTAAGCTGCAAGGCCACAGTTAACCAAATGCTAGACTATTTTCGTAAAGTATCTCTATATATTTATTCTATGCTTACATTCTTTCTTTCTAATACAGAGGAGAGAAAGTAAGGAAAGATGCATACTGTATATTATAGTATCAGAATATAATTTCTCTGTACTTCTATCTTTATATTCCTCTTGCATATTTCATTAGTCATTATTGCAGATAGGCTGCAAGCCTAGACAGGCCTTTATTCTGATCAAGTATGGAGTTATTATCCTGTGTTCTTATATTCTTAACCTCATTTACCTACAAGGGAAACATCTGCATCAGAGCTTCAGAGTGCCCATGAGCTTTTTAATGTGACTAGATCCAGGCAATTTTAGAATGGGATTCATCTTACCTGTTGAATAACACCTCTGTATCCAGAAAATGTAAGACATATAACCTACAAATCCCAGCCGATAGTATGAATTATCTTTTATGTTTGTGCTCAATGATTATGTCTGTATCAAACCTTTTTATCCTCACTAGTGCTGTGTGGCCAGCCAAAATGTAATAGGCAGCTGGAATATATTTTTCTGTGATACAATTGCTTCAATAAGTTTCTCTGCTGATTGATTTATTACAAGCATAGTAGGAAGTGAGGCTCTGTAGGAATTTTTGCTCTGTCACCAAACAAATTGACTGGTCTTGATTAAACTTTTTATGGAAAATGCCAAATTCATGGATGGAATCTAATTCTCTCAGAAGTCTCAGCATCATTAACTAGCCTACAATTGGCTCTGTTTGTTTGGCCCTATCATTTCTGTGTGGTTTGGCTTCATAAATGGCAAGGTAAAACTGAGTTACACTCCTGCAGAATCTCATGGTAGATCTATTCCATGTTAATGAATAGAGCTGGATCTTGAACAAGCTTAATATGATGCATGGTTTATATGAGCATTCTGGCAAAAAGGAAATTTCTATAAATGTTTAATTCAGAAAGATGTATAACAGCTGCTTTGTACATTGGATCAATCAGCACTTTTGCAAGTGTCTTCTTTCCAACCTTTCTAAACTCTGAGTAACTTGCATGTGGAATTTCACAACACGATTAGGTTTTCTCTTCAAAATCACACTGAAGGAAAAATCCTCAAAGACAAGGCAAAAAGGACCATACAGTAATGCCAAAAGCTGCAACAATAACTAGATTATGATCTGAACTTTCCTCCTCTACAAAAGATAATTAAAAAATATGAATTCATGAAATTCAAGAAAATGAAAAAATACTTTGTTCAACAGGACAGAGAACTGTCTAAGCCTCCCACCCAAGTTCTAAGTATGGGAACTATCTGAATATAGCAATATTGAGGACAACTGATAACATTAAATTCTAAAATCAGTAACACAGAATCCAGAATAAGAGAGTCAGCAGTCCAAGTCATTAGATATTAATTATATAATAATACATACAATATATTTGCAGCATGATAACCCTTCTGCACTATGAGTGGGTATTCAATCTATGTCCAGATCTGTTGAGAAATGGGGTTTTGTATATTTTGACAAGTAAATAAAGGTAGAAAGTGAGTGAGACATAAATTAGCCAACACCACAGCAGCAATAACTTTCATGGTATGCAATAACATTTTTTAATCTGCATGTTCTGCCAAAATCTGCTGTTTGGAGGTTATACAGGTCATTCTTCCCCATCTCTTAATAATCTGACTCTTCTAGAGGAAACAAAATCTGCTCAGTTGTGTGGACACAGTGCTCCAGATGGATTCTCACAAGTGCTGATCAGAGAGGAAGAATTATTTCCTTCAACCTGCTGACTGCACTCTTGCTCATATTGTCCAGAAGGCCATTGCCTGTTTGTGCACCAGGACCCCCAATTAATTTCCTGCAAAACTACTTTCCGGTGAGTCGGACTGCAGCCTGTACTGGTGCATAGGATTTTTCTTCCCAAAAGCCAGGATTTCGCATTTTACTTTGTTGAACTTCATGAGGCTTCAGTCAGCCAATTTCTCCAGTCTGCTGAGGTCTCTCTGAATAGTAGTCCTGCCCTCTATCTTATTGACGGCTCCCTTAATTTTGTATCATCTGCAGATTTTCTCTGAGTGCTTTCTATCCCATCTATCAGGTCATCAATAAACATGTTAAATTGGAATTGGCCCCAATTGGCTCTTCACAGACTAATGACAGGCTGCTAGCCATGCTTTGTACTACTGATCATAAGCCACTGAGCCTGGTGGTCCAACCAAGTTTCCACCTACCTTATAAATACACTGTATTCAGTTTGCATGGCCAGGTTTTGGTAGCCAGGGGGCTACAGGGGTGGATTCTGTGAGAAGCTGCTAGAAGCTTCCCCCATGTCTGATAGAGCCAGTGCCAGATGGCTCCAAGACGGACTCGTTGCTGGCCAATGCAACAGTGATAGCATCTCTGTGATAACATATTTAAGAAGGGGGAAAAAAACCAACTGTAATTCCAGCCAGAAGATAGGAGTGAGAATATATGTGAGAAACAACTCTGCAGACACCAAGGTCAGTGAAGAAGAAAGGAGAGGAGGTGCTCCAGGTGCCAGTGGAGACCATGGTGCGGACCATGGTGAGGCACACTGTCCCCCTTCAGCCCATGGAGGTCAATGGTGGAGCAGATATTCACCTGCAGTCCGTGGAGGGCAGCAACCGGAGCAGGTGGATGCCCAAAGAAGGCTGTGACCCCATGGAGAACCCATGCTGGAGCAGGGTCCTGGCAGGACCTGTGGACCCATGGAGAGAGAGGAGCCCACGCTGGAGCAAGCTTGCTGGAAGGACTTGTGGCCAACCCCATGGGGGACCCAGGCTGGAGTAGTCTGTTCCTGAAGGACTGCACCCCATGGAAAGGACCATGCTGGAGCAGTTCGTGAAGAACTGTAGTTCATGGGAAGGACTCACATTGGAGAAATTCATGGTGGACTGTCTCCTGTGGCAGGGAACCCATGCTGGAGCAGAAAAGTGTGAGGAGTCCTCCCCTGGAGGAGGAAGGAGCAGCAAAAACAACGTGTGGTGAACTGACCGCAACCCCTATTTCAATTCCCCTGCACTGCTGCAGGGCAGGATGTAAAGAATTCAGGAGTAAAGTTAAGCCCAGGAAGAAGGGAGACATGGGGGGAAGGTGTTTTTAAGATTTAGTTTTCTCATTCTCCTACTCTGATTTGATTGGCAATAAATTAATTATTTTTTTTTCCCCAAGTGGGGTCTCTTTTGCCTGTGGTGGTAGTTCATGAATGATCTCTCTTTGTCCTTATCTCAATTCACAATTTTTTTGTTATATTTTTCTCTCTCCTGTCCAGCTGAGGAAGGGGAGTGATAGAGTGGCTTTGGTGGGACCCTGGCAAGGTCATCCCATCACATCCACCGATGCAAATCATGATAGATGTTGCTGCAAAAGTACCATTTCAGCAGAACAACTAGCCCTCGAGTAGTCTAGCTAAAATTCAACTTAGTTAGGAAGAAGTTATGAAAAACTAGAGACTTAGGATTTTCTCTCTTAGTCAGAGGCTTTATTTACAGTGACTAAACAGGGATTCTAGAAAACTAGCTTAGGTAATAGATCTTCAAAATGGCAAAACTTGTGAGATGAAGCCAACCTCCCTTAAGAAGCTTCCATTTCAAAACTATAGAGAGTGACTGACCTAGCAATCTTCCAGAAACAGATGCAAGTATCTGCAAAGAATTACAGAACAAATGGAATACAAAGAAGAAATCATTCCTGTATTTCTGCATTGGACAGGTGTCATCTCATTGAGGAACCACAAAATGAGAGGTGTATAGATCACCAACTGGAGAGGATCTAAAGGACAGTCAGAATGCTCAGGAGTGTTAAAAAGGTATTTGTCATGTCCTGCTCAGATGAGGGAGACAAGTGACTCAGATTCACAAATCCCCAGTGGAGCGGACAACAAGTCTCCAAGTCCAAACATTTATTAACTACCCACAATGTACTAATTGAACAAATGATAATTGGCTAGGTATATAGCAAGTTGTGGCAAGCAATACAATATGCCTTGCATTTCTTAATGGGAAAGGGAAAAGAAGGAGATAGAGGGAATGGGGAAATACAGATCACCAGTCTGGGTTTCTGCACTGATCCCGCCAGCAAGGGTTCCAGGAGGCATCCGTCTTTCTTGCTTGCATCCGTCTTCTTCGCTTCACAACACTCTCCAGGGCCCCCCCTTTCTTCCCCCCACTTGATTTATACCCACTTTCCTTGGGTCCGTCCCCTAGGTCAACCCACATACCTACATATCCCATGTACGGGGAGGGGTAAGGTGTTTCATGGGATGATGTAATTAACATGATCTTGTTAGTCTTCATTAGCATATTCAGGGATGTTAACTTTAATATGCATTTCATGGATAATGAAGCAAAGGTCATTCACCGGACAGATGGCCCTTGAAATTTGACCAGGTGTACCAGAGCAGAACTGTCCTGTCTCCACAGGGCTCCCTCCTCCAGCTGCATCCTACGTTATTCGGGCAGCCTTATCAGTTTTGACCTCCACACTATCCACCCTGTGACTCATAGTTTTGTCTTGCAAGTGTTTGAGGCATTTCTTTGATCAGCCTCAACTTTTGCTTTCTCAGGCTGCTTTTCTTAGTTTCTCTCAGGCCTGGTTTCTCGTCTCTCACAGTAATACATAAGGAAACACTGAGAAACCTTAAGTTGTTTAGCCTGTTCACGTCTCTCCAAGTCCATGGTGGAGACGGCAAGAAGTAATGAACTTAAACTGCAGCAAGAATGTTAAGATTCAGATGTTAGGAAAAGACAGAAAAAGGATGCACTTGAGAAAACTGCCTGACATAGCTGTGGAATACTTAGGTCCCTTAAGAACATACTAGAGAAACCCCTAACACACATCTCAGTGCCCTCAGTCTCAGGATCTCTCCCAGTCTTATTTTTTATATTTGTCAGTGTTGTGGTCATTGCATTAGCAGATGCTTCTGGGTAAATGTACCTTAGTTTTGTGGCTAGATGGGGGGAAACCTTTGTCCCTCTCTCATCAAGCATGCAGTGACGGTGTACCAAACTATTTGACTAATCTGAACAAAACCATAAAATCTGGCCCTTAAGAGCTCTTTTCTTGACAGCAGGCAGTATCACAAAATTACCATTATTCTTTCTAACTGTTGATAGAAAATAAACAAGACATTAATTCTTTTATAACCAGTATAATTTCTATAAAGGAGTAATTGATTTATTTTATTTTTTTGAAATTACTTTCAAGCATGGGATTATTTAACTAACATTTACTACTCATTTTTGAAGTCTTTAAGCATAAGCATAAGAACTACATAAAGAGAATAATCTTTAGTGTTACAATAACTAAAATTAAATAAATATTTTTTGGTACTTTCTCTGTCATCAGCCACAATATTGAGTTGACCAGTCAAGTAAAATTAACTCTTTAATAAATTTTTCATTTCCCAATGAATAAGAAACTAAGCTAGTCTTGTTGGGAGTGTGTGTGTAACAGATATGAGTAGGCCATTCGTTATGAATGAAGTAATATTAATGGATAGTAGTCCATACCACATATTCTTACAGATACATGTTAAATATATCCATCAAACTATCTAAGAAACTATGATAGAGTAATCCTGGATTCGCAGTAGTTCCTCAGTATGCTTACCATGGATTATGGTTACATTTGGAAGGAAAATTTCCGAATTCATTTAATCTATATTTCATATTTGTATTCTGTTATACTGTATTGGATTAGTTTTCCTCCATTTGGACTTGAGTTCTCTGAGGAAATAGTTTGTACCAGTAGAACCATGGTTGCTAGATCACCTTTAATCCCATCAGTTGTACCCACAAGAAAGGCTGAAAATGCAGACCAGCTAACTAATGAAAAGACATTTTAACTAACCAATAAACAACCCTGCTATGAACATCACAACTGAATGATATCAAGACACTCATCCTGTGTTATCTAGGATCCTCAAGGAAGAGATCATTCCCTCAGCACCTGCATGGACTATCTGTGCAAATACGATGACTCCTGCTGCCAGGACAGCCAGTGCTTCAAGACAGGTTTCTACGAATTAGCAAACAAGAGATTAATCTGGAAAAATTCAGCAGAGGATCTATCATAATAAAAAACATCAGGCATACCTTCTATCACAATATGGAAGCAGCAAATACATATATATCTTTGCTCAGCTCATCTTCCCAGACAGTGAGGAAGCCAGACCCAAAGTCATATATTACTATAGACAGAGAATGGTTTAGACTCAATTATTGTGCAAAGTCTGCTGGATTGTATAAATGACAGAAAATCACTTCCTTAGAAAATTTTCAGTATTACTCTGGATTTACAGTGACATGAAGAAGTTCTGTGAGTGGCATTTTCTGGACCCAAATATGAATTTTATCTGCTCTATGAGTGGCACTTGCATGACCAGGATATGAGATTTCACAATCTTTGTATAAACTGTCACAGTCTTCCAATCAAAAAGTAAGACCATACAGTGGGAGCCTTAGGCTTACGTAGAACAAAGCATGGACAAGCCACAAGGCATTTTCCTCCTATCCTCAACTGCTGCAGAGCAGTGCATCAAAAATTACAGAATTTCCTTAATAGCTTTCCATCTAATATCCCCCAAGTAGTCATCATTCCAAGAGAATATAAGTGGAAATATGATGAAATTATGAGCCTAATGGATATATGAATGTCCATTCATATGCAAAATGTAAATATGAGATTTCTACACAGTATTGTAGTCTACTGCCTGTGCAGCATACATAATAAATACTGTAGACATTAGCAACTACTTTTTTACTATTTTTTTCTGTAAAGGTGGTTTGCATTTACTCCAGAAAATTTTGCTGGTACTAGAGACTTTAAAAATAAAAGAGCTGTATAAGCAGAAACTTGTTTTACTATTGTGTTAAAATGGGGAGTTCATACATGGTTTGAGGTTGGAAGGTAAGGAAAGATGAAAGTGAGGCCCTTTCACTTTGACAGCTGAATTCCAACAGCACTTGGAAGAGGGAGATAAGATTAAAACCTCCACCATTCCTAAAATGTTCCATTTAGCTGAAATAGTCCTTATCTTTTGGCTTTATAAGATAAACTTCTCTAACACAAACTGTAATTATAGGAAGTATTTCAGGAAATTGTTACATTAAGAAGGAACGTTTTGTAATAATATGCATAATAAATACTGTAGACATTAACAGGTTTAATTCTTCTGAGGAGTCCATACTTGCCCTGGTCACTGGCTGATGTCCAATGGAAAAAAACATTTGTTTTTAAAGGTGATTGATTATTTTTGATAATGCTTTGCCAATAATTACTTTGTAAATCTTTTATAGTAAATCTTTTCCTCCTCCACGCCAAAAGTTGTTCTTCAGCAGTTTCTCATTTTCTGTCTTCTACATTAATATAGTTGCAACTCCTCTTCCTGTAGGTCTCTTGATGTCATCTTCCAGTGCTTGAAATTAACTGTGAGTAGTACCAAGGAATAAGTAACATAGTCAGTGTTCATTTTTGCCATTTATACTGCTTAATGAATCTATTCAAAATCAAATAGTTTTCATTTTCCTTACCTTACTCAAAATCAATAGGAATTTTTGCAGAAATAGCTATTTAAGTTTTATCTTACTAACATATACCAGGTAGTTAATTCAGTATCAAAGTCACTGTGCTGGATTTGGCTGAGGTAGTATCTAGTATGGAGCTATGTTTTGGATTTGTGCTGGAAACAGTGTTGATAACACAGGGAGGTTTTCTTCTTGCTGAGCAGCATTTACACAGAGTCAAGGCCTTTTCTGCACCTCACACCACCCCACTAGTAAGTAGGCTGGGGGTGCACAAGAAGTTGAGAGGGGACACAGCCAGAACAGATCACCCTAACTGATCAAAGGCATATTCCATACCATATGACATCATGCTCAGCATATAAAGCTGGGGAAAGAGGAAGGAAGGGGGTGACGTTCAGAGTGATGGCGTTTTGTCTTCCCAAGTAACCATTACATGTGATGGAGCCCTGCATTCCTGGAGACGGCTGAGCACCTGCCTGCCAGTGGAAAGTGGTGAATGAATGAATTCCTCGTTTTGCTTTGCTTGAGCATGTGGCTTTTGCTTTACCTGTTAAACTGTTTTTATCTGAACCCACAAGTTTTCTCATTTTTACTCTTCCAATTCTCTCCCCCGTTCCACTGGGGTGGGAGTGAGCAAGCAGCTGTGTGGTGCTTAGTTGCCAGCTGGGGTTAAACCATGACAGTCATACATTTTGCAGGCTAATAACTAACTTTTTTTTTAAATATTATTTCTCATGATCCATAGAACTATAATTACCTAATATATAGTTAGCATTTGCTATAATAATAATAATACTACTAATAATAATAATGGTAACAACAACAACAACAATAATGCCTATAAGACACATACCTTGTTCTTCACCCAGTGTAGTAAGTCCTTCACTTCAATGAGTGCAGGTTTCTCCTTGTGATCCAGGTTTGGCATTTAACCACTGGCTCATGATACAGTTACACTACAGAAGATTACATGTAAGGAGATGATCAGTATGAAATTGCAATTTCTTCAGTCCTCCTTTTCCAGGTAGTGGTACAGAACATTCCCACATAAATAGGTAGTCCCTATTGCAATCTGTTCATTTGGTCTGTTTTGAGGGTGCCATGAGGAACCCTCAAAACCATGAGTTAGAGGCATTAATACTTATCTCTAATATTCTTGGATTATGTGTATAAGAGTAAGATCCTTTATGTAAAAGTCCTCTTTTCACAACTAAGAAATGTGACTGTAGATTAATCAGGAGTACTGTATCCCAAACTGCGAAAAAATAGATGGATAGATGGATAGATGGATAGACAGATAGGTAGGTAGGTAGGTAGGTAGGTAGGGGGAGAGAGAGAGAGAGAATTTTTATGGAGAAATTCCTAACCTAACTATGACAATTCCAAGAGTTAGCAAAGGCTGTTCATGGATTTTTATTGTTAACAAAGTATTTCTAGCTATCCACATTTTTCATTAGATGTGAAATTAAATAGAGCTTTGTTGTCAAATCAGAATACAGGCAGTGTAATTGTTTGTGCATGGTGATTGTACATGGATCAGGAGAAAGTAGTTTTCAAATACACAGTTTTAGACATCTTCATACAAAGAAGTCATAATACCTATTTGGATGGAAAATTGAGAAAATTCCCCTTTCTTTCCCTTTTCAAGCTTTCTCTGTAGTCTAAAAAGCACATAAACTCTACAAACCCAAAACAACACAACTGTCAAACTTATTAAGAAATTTTGTTAAAGGTTGCTTTCCTAACCTTTGTGTTTCTTTGCTGACTGATTCATTTTCATTACATACATTCTGTTCTTTCCAGCTGCTTCACATGGTAGTTTTCACAGACTTATTTAACATTGCTGAGGTTTCCTTACCTTGTGCTGACAAGGGTTTTAGAGGACTGTGGCTGGAGGCTGGTGTTCAACATTTACCACAAGCTTGTACAAAGGTCTAATCAGCAATACTGTTAAACTTGCTTAGAATTTCCTCACCCTAAAAAATAAATGGACCCTTTCAGAACAACTGTGGACAATGTGAGTCCCTTTTTTCTTAATGGATAAGAATTGCTTTTGACTGTATTTTTAAAAATCTTTTGGGTTTTTTGTTTTCAAAGGAAATTTTTAAAAAAGTACTTTAACTCTCTGAAAAATGACAGTATCTGCAATGTAAGTTCATAGCCTTGTAAAGGAGATGTTCATGCTCAAATAGTTAGTTTTTAAAACATTTTAAACAGATTAGTTCAACATATTCTGTTTAATAGAAAAGGTTCATTTCTTCTCCAGCACTTAGGAGTTCAGTGACATTACTGAGCTCTTTGAAAAAAAGGTATTTCTTAGCAGCAGCAGCAAAAATGAGTAAATACTAGCTGTGCTCAAGTCCCAGCTTTGTATTCCAAACAGTTGAGTGTGCACACGTCGCTAGCTCTTGCTTGAGCTACTCTGAAGCTTACACACACAAACACCTGTCCTGAGTCCATGCATTGTTACAACTAGCCACTGCCACTATTTGTACAGATTACTAAAAGTGGAAACTAAGAGTCTGTTTTAAACTAACACAGACGGGAGGTAAAACCTCAGTCAGTCCCTGATCCAAGCAGCTAGTAAGCAAAGAACATGCCCAATGGAGCCATTAAATACAGAAAGGTTATTTATATAGCAATATACAGTGATGCTGTTGCTAGTGTATGATGTATACAAAGAAAGGGGTTTATGACTTGGTTTTGCAATGAGTTGTGTACTTTGAGGAGTCACTGCCATAAAAGAGGATGAGTAACCTACCAGCCCTCTTGTACTGCTAGCTAGAACTTAAGTAACATTTATGGTACATTCAGCATGTTTGAAATGAGTAGATATGAATTTCCTTTTCTTGAAATTAAAGTACATGTATAGTACAAGTACGATCACAATACAGTCTGCTTTCATTTATTTTATGACCCTTTTTGACTATTCCAATACCTGTGCATGAAAGAAAGTAAGGCAATTAATCTCATGTTATGAGTTGAGAAGTCAAAGCTGTTGATGGTTAAGATATGGAGATCAGGTGGGAGGATAGACAGTGCACTACTCTGGCAATAGGAGTTCACCAGAGATCCTATTTCTTTAACTACATTGTGTCTGGAAGGAACTGTGGTGTCCTGACCAGGCCAGAGGATGCTCTTGAAGCAGCTGAGAAATACCCATAAGAATGCTATGCCCTGAAAGCTTTCTTTATCACGGACAAAAGAAGACATGGGAAAATCACCAGAATGTAACTATTGTGACTCAGTAATTTCACTTTTTACAATAAACTCATGAAAGCACTAAGTAATTTCCGTGTGCCCACATATACTTCAGTATAGGCAGGTATCACAACTGCAAAAAACATTCAGGGTGCTCCTTCAAAGCAGAAAAGCTGTATGAGAAAGAAACTTCCCACATGACTATTTTCTGCTGAAACCTCTGTGTGATTTTATTTTAGTCCTTAGCACCTTCCAGGGACAATGATCCCTTTTTAAGACTGATTCTGTAATGATTTTTAATATAATATATCCCTGGCTAATGCTCTTCTTCAGACCATGTAACTGTTTCTCTTCGTACCAAAGATTTCCATAGAGAGAATGAGTTACAATTTTCAACCTAATTATGAGTCTCTTTTGGGTCAATCACCCTACATACCAAAATGTTTACTTATCTGGTAACCCCAGTGCTATCGCATTCCTATTTCATATCACACAACATAGCCAAGGTGTAGGAGCTGCACTTATACTGATCAGAAGTGCACGTGGCTCAGTAGCCACATACAGAGAACAGCAGAAGTAGGGGACAGACTGTTGCTGTGCTGGGATACTATAAGGAGCATAGAGCTGACACACCCTGTGCTGGTTTTGACTGGGATAGAGTTAATTTTCTTCATAGTAGCTAGTATGGGACTATGTTTTGGACTTGTGCTGAAAACAATGTTGATAACACAGGGATGTTTTAGTTACTGCTGAGCAATGCTTACACAGAGTCAAGGCCTTTTCCACCTCTCACACCACTGCACGAGGAGGCTGGGGGTGCACAAGAAGTTGGGAGGGGACACAGCTGGGACAGCTAACCCCAGCTGACCAAAGGGATATTCCATACCATATGACATTATTCTCAGCATATAAATCTAGGGAAAGAGGAAGGAAGGGGGTGACATTCAGAGTGATGACATTTTGTCTTCCCAAGTAGCAGTCACATGTGATGGAGCCCTGCATTCCTGGAGATGGTTGAACACCTGCCTGCCAATAGAAAGTAGTGAACGAATTCTTTATTTTCCTTTGCTTATGCACATGGCTTTTGCTTTACCTGTTAAATTGTTTTTATCTCAACCCACGAGTTTTCTCATTTTTACTCTTCTGATTTTCTCCCCCATCCCACCAGAAGGGAGTGAGTGGCTCTGTGGTGCTTACTTGCTTGCCGGGGTTAAACCACAACACACCCTTAAATCAAGCATATAAAATTACATCCCTAGACCTACTCCCAGGTTTTTTTACATTCATGATATGACCTATGTCTTATATAGCTCTCTTGCTAGAGTAATTACACAGCTTAAAAATAGGTTAAATAGGTAGGTGCCTTAAAAATAGATTAGATTGAATAGAATAGATAAATAACTATTAAGCTTCCAGCATGCCATGATCCATGAAATGTGGCATGCTTAAGTTGTGGTGAGTTCTCATTTAAGAAAAAAAAATTCAGAAGTACTCTCAAAACCATAAAGTGTTGTAACTACCTATGTGTGAATGATTTATAAAAAGCCAGAAAAGAAAATATTTGATTTTTAGATGTTTTGCTCATAATGCCACACATCTCACTTCTTTCTATTTCTTCTCTTTTCCTAGACAGTAAGAAACTTTGCTATTGAATTTATTGAAATAATTTGCAGTTCCCATTTGGTAAATTCAGATGCATCCAAAGCGATCATATAGCTCCATTAACTTCTCTCTTTGTGGACACTACCAAGGTGATGTCATTACTTTCAATAAGGTTAAAAATATTAATTAAGACAGTATATACCTTCAGTATGATTATATACCTAACACTGTTACCACTGAATCCAGTCTGCATTTTAAACTACTTCTGACTTCACTCCCACTGGCTATTTTATCATCATTCCTATTTCAAAGTCCCCCTATACATCAAGAATATGCACTTCAGACCATTAGTAGAATTATCATGTGGCTCTGTGGCAAATACCAGGTAGTTTTTCCAGCAAGATGCCAAGCTAGTTGCAAGGACTAAAAGTAAAGAGCAGACCTTCCCAGACAGGTCCAAGGGAGGGGAAACCCAGAAAAACAATGTCCTTTGCTGTCATCTGATAGAGGACAGGGAGAAATTAAAGGCTCCATCTATATTAGTAAATTAAGTAGAGCCCTAGTACAGGCTTAAGCACAGAAATATGGTCATCCATGCTGTTAGCACTCTGGCAGACTATGAGCTGCACATTGTTGGAGATAGGGAGAGTAAGATAGCCTAGGGAAGCAGTAGAATGTGTTTGCTTTATTCCTATGATGTGCTAAAGACAGAAGAGACAACTAGATAGTTGACCTGATCGATCCACCTGAGTCATCAACAGCTTGTTCCTCAGCCACACAACTTGCGACTTCTTCAATTAAGAAGGAAAGGAGGGTAATTGTAGTAGGTGACACTGTTCTAAGGGGTACAGAGGGGCTCATATGTCGACCAGACCCATACAATAGAGAGGTCTGCTGCCTCCCTGGGGCTCGGGTTAGAGATATTAAAGGGAAGGTCACTGCTCTGGTGCAGCCCTCTGATTACTACCTTTTGTTGGTTATCCAGGCAGGTAATGATGAGGTGGTAGACGGAGGTCTTAAGTCTTAAGTTAATGAGACAGGTGGGATGCAGCTGTCCCAGAGGGGAAAAAGGATTCTGGGGCAGGAGTTAGCAGGGCTTATTGACAGGGCTTTAAACTAGATATGAGGGGGGGAGGGGGAGATAACTGGGCCTGTTAGGAATAAGCTCAAGGGAAGCATGCCAAAGCTTGAAGGATGGTGGACTGGTGAGGGCTCTCCCTCTGCCACTTCATTTGAGAGAAGGGAAAGATGTTTAGGAACCGTGGAAGCACCTGAGAAGGGTCTGGTAGGGAATGGAGCCCACACTCACAAAAAGGTGTTGGATTCATCAGCTCATCTCAAGTGCATCTATACCAATGCACGCACTATGAGCAACAAACAGGGGAAGCTTGAAGCCATGATGCAACACGAGAACTATGACATAGTAGCTACAACATAAATGTGGTGGGATGCCTCACATGACTGGAGTGCCGCAATCGATGGCTACAAGCCCTTCAGGACGGATAGACAGGGAAGGAGAGATGATGGAGTGGCCGTGTATGTAAGAGAATGCTATGAGAGCTCAGAAATCAAGTATAGTGATAACGGGGTTGAGAGTGTTTGGATTAGGTTAAGGACCAATAAAGCAGATCTTGCTGTGGGAGTCTGCTGTAGACCTCCCAACCAAAGCAGTGAGTTGGATGAAGCGTTCTATAAACAGTTGGGAGAAATCTCGCGGTCACTTGCCATTGTTCTTGTGGGGGACTTTAACCTCCCGGGTATCTGCTGGGATCACAGCACAGCAGAGAGGGAACAATCCATGAGGTTCCTGGAATGTGTGGAGGATAACTTCCTCACACAGCTGGTGACTGAGCCGACCAGGGATGGTGCCCTCCTGGACGTGCTTCTTGTGAACAGAGAAGAGCTTGTGGGGGAAGTAAAGGTTGGAGGCTGTCTAGGGTGCACTGATCATGAGATGATTGTGTTTTCGCTTCTTGGAGAAACAAAGAGAGGGGTTAGTAAAACTGCCACTTCAGACTTCCGGAGGGAAAACTTTGACCTGTTCAAAAGACTGATTAACAAAATCCCTTGGGAGGCTGCCTTGAAGGATATGGGAGTCCAGGAAGGCTGGACATACTTCAAGAGAGAAGTCTTAAAGGCACAGGAGCAGGTTGTTCCCATGTGCCGAAAAACAAGCAGGCGGGGAAGGAGATCGGCCTGGCTAAACAGGGACCTTTGGCTGCATCTCAAGAACAAAAGGAGAATCTATTGCCTTTGGAAGAGGGGCCAGGTCTCTCATGAAGACTATAAAGATGTAATGAAGTTATATAGGGAGAACATTAGGAGAGCTAAAGCGCAGCTAGAGCTCAACTTGGCTACAGCTGTTAAGGATAATAAAAAATGTTTCTATAAATTCGTTAACAGCAAAAGGAGGATTAGGGAAAATCTCCCTCCTTTATTGGATGCAGAGGGAAACATGGTAACTAAGGATGAGGAAAAGGCTAAGATGCTCAACACCTACTTTGCCTCAGTCTTTAGCAGTGGAACTGGCTGTTCCCTGGACACCCAGACTCATGAGCTGGGACATGGGGAGGGGAAGCAGACTGAGGTCAGCACAGTTGAAGAGGAGGTGGTCAGAGACCTGCTACACCACTTGGATGCACACAAGTCTGTGGGACCGGATGGGTTACACCCAAGGGTGCTGAAAGAGTTGGCAGATGTGCTCGCAAAGCCACTTTCCATGATTTACCTGAAGTCATGGCTAACTGGGGAGGTCCCATTGGACTGGAGGGTGGCAACTGTGACACCCATCTAGAATAAAGTCAGAAAGGAGGATCCAGGAAACTATAGACCTGTCAGTCTGACCTCGGTGCCAGGGAAGGTCATGGAGCAGGTCATCTCGAGTGCCATTAAAAGTCATATAATGGACAACCAGGGGATCAGGCCTAGTCAGCATGGGTTTATGAAAGGCAGGTGCTGCCTGACAAACCCGATCTCCTTCTACGACAGGGCGACCTGCTTATTGGATGAGGGAAAGGCTGTGGATGCTGTTTACCTTGACTTTAGTAAGGCCTTTGACACCGTTTCCCACAGCATTCTCCTGGTGAAACTGGCTGCTTGAGGCTTGGATGGTCGCACGCTTTGCTGGGTAAAAAAACTGGCTGGATGGCCGGGCCCAAAGAGTGGTGGTGAACGGAGTTAAATCCAGTTGGCAGCCGGTCACGAGCGGCGTCCCCCAGGGCTCGGTTTTGGGGCCACTCCTGTTTAACATCTTTATTGATGATCTAGACGAGGGGATCGAGTGCACCCTCAGTAAATTTGCAGATGACACCAAGTTGGGTGGGAGTGTTGATCTGCTCAAGGGTAGGGAGGCTCTGCAGAGAGGCCTGGACAGGCTGGAGCGATGGGCCAAGGCCAACTGTAGGAGTTTCAATAAGGCCAAATGCCGGGTGCTGCACTTGGGCCACAACAACCCCCAGCAGCGCTACAGGCTTGGGGAGGAGTGGCTGGAGATCTGCCAGTCAGAGAGGGACCTGGGGGTGTTGATTGACAGCCGGCTGCACATGAGCCAGCAGTGTGCCTAGGTGGCCAAGAAGGCCAATGGCATCCTGGCTTGTATCAGAAATAATGTGGCCAGCAGGGACAGGGAAGTGATCTTATCACTGTACTCGGCACTGGTGAGGTCGCACCTCTATTCCTGTGTTCAGTTTTGGGCCCCTCACTACAAAAAGGACATTGAATTACTCGAGCGTGCCCAAAGAAGGGCAACGAAGCTGGTGAAGCGTCTCGAGCACATGTCTTATGAGGACTGGCTGAGGGAACTGGGGTTGTTTAGTCTGGAGAAGAGGAGGCTGAGGGGAGACCTCATCGCCCTCTACAACTACCTCAAAGGGGGTTGCAGAGAGCTAGGGATGAGTCTCTTTAACCAAGTAACAAGCGATAGGACAAGAGGTAATAGCCTCAAGTTGTGCCAGGGAAGGTTTATACTAGATATTAGGAAACATTTCTTTACAGAACGGGTTGTTAGGCATTGGAATGGGCTGCCCAGGGAGGTGGTGGAGTCCCCATCCCTGGAGGTGTTTAAGAGTAGAGTCGACATAGTGCTTAGGGATATGGTTTAGTTGAGAACAGTCAATGTTAGGTTAATGGTTGGACTGGACGATCTTCAAGGTCTTTTCCAACCTAGACGATTCTGTGATTCTGTGGTCTAGTCAGGTCTTGCACAGACCTTACCCTTTCTCTTTTTTTTTCCTCATTTGATAAATCCTTTTCTCTTAAGCTACATCGTTCATCTTTTCAAGAGACAGGAACAGTTCATCTGTTCTTCCTTTGGTTTATTTAATTCCTGCAGATTATTGGATGGTGGGGGAGAGTTCATATCAGTATCTTTAAAGATTGTTTCTTCAGATTGAACCTGAGAGTGGTGCTGCTGCCACTCAAACTCTAACAAAAGATTGCATCCAACTGCATCATGGGGTGATGCAGGGGTATTCAGAGATTAGGCTCTCTACTCCCACACCATATGAAACAATGGGAATCAAAAGAAACTGAGCTTGAGTGAGCCCAAAGCAATGACATGAAAATCATGCAAAAGTAAGCTTTAGTGTGGGTGGCTTCTTTATCTCCAGTTATTCAGCTTGAAAAAGAAGGTGGATGAACGCCTTAATCGCTGTATGCATATACTTGTTGATGGAAGACATATCTGACAAGAGTGTTCCACAATCAGGTAGTATCCATTTTGAATTTTGACAAACTGGCACAAAATATTATGCAGTCTTCTAGATGCAATATTAAGGATTGAATAGTTTTGGATTTGAGATTTCTTTGGGCGACTGGAAGAGATATCATCATCATTCCATTTTTTGATGGGCTGCAGAACAGAACAGAACAGCCTGCTTTAATGTTAACATATCCGTAGAAATTATGGAAATTGTGACAAAAGACTGAAATGAACATGGTTTTCATGGTTTTCTATAAGAGTCAGAATGTTGGGGGTTTTATCTTCTTTTTTTTCTTTTTTTCCCTCCTTTGTTTTTCCTAATAATGCACAGGTGTCTTAAAAGTATTCTTTGTTTTGCTTTGCATTGTTGAGAAAGATGGAGGTTGTTTCCACTTTTCATATTCTATCTTTGCCCGGAGCTGAAAGACTGGGAAGGGTGAACCCTGTTCTGCAGTGGAAGAATGTTTGTTCCACATGAATGGCTAACGAATCTTTCTCTCAGGTTCAAAGCCACTATTTCCATTAGGACAACAAAGAAACTATGGTTCTGTTCAGTTTGGTGAGATTTTTATAGGATTTTTAAACTACTGAATCTCAGGCAAGGTGTAATCATCTTGAAGTACCTCACCAGAAAGTGGTGGAACATTTGCCTCACTCATAGTTTGCTGTGTCTCAGCTGTTCATTGCTTTGAAGATCAGAATACTTCAGTCTAATCAAAGTCCTTTGGCTTCCTATAGGAGTATCTGACTGTAAGTTAATGTACTGAATACACAAAGTCAGAAATGATCTAAAGGTCTGACCTTAACTCTAGGAACTTGTTAAATTAATGTCCCCCTCACTTGCACATTCAAGTGGAAACCAAGTAGACTGTTCTGGTTTTACTCAATTATGACCAAAATCTATGCAAAAGTAACTGATTTCACTCTAACTTCCCCCCACCCCCCATACCCCCCAAGTCTCTTCCATTCCCAGAAATGAACCTCCAAAAACAAAATGAGTTTGAAAAGTGAAGAGAGTTCAGGATACTTTAGTCCTGAGAGCAACCAACAAAATAAAAAGAAAATTCAGCACATCCAGCAGAGCAGGATGAAATAGAAACCTAAATTTCACAGAAAAAATGTGGAAAAATTATAGCGAACCCTTAAAGAAAAAAGTGTATCTGTTCTTAAACTGAAATCTACTATATTTCATTAATAAATTTAGACAAAATATATTTCTCCATAAAAAAAGCAAACACAAAAAGCAAGTGATCTGCATATTTCATATCTATATGAAATCTAATATTCCAGATTTATTCCAATCTTGTTATGAAGCTCCTTATTTAAGGCAGTTTGCTATAAATACTACAAATACATTGCTCACATCTTTTAAAATTAAGAAATACAGCATAGCTATAATATTAGTGTATTTGGTGTATTTGGAACCTATGCTATATTCTTAATTTTGTCTGAAGACAGGGGCACATGGAAATCAGCTCTGCCCTCACTTCAGTGCTTCATCAAGACCTTTTTGTGAACAGCTGGTGTACAGAACTGTTGGTGAGGGAGCAGGAGAGGGCAGACATCTGCTGTGCTGCATGAGCAGAGATATCTTGCTCTTACCAATATCAGTTTTTGTACCACTGCAAGGAGCATAGATTTGTGCAACCATCTGTCCATAGTTTTCATCTGCAACCAAATACTCAGTCTTCCACCTCCGATATTTACTTGAAAAAATGAAACGAGCACCTCCACTCAAACTGCTAATATTAAATAATTTCCCACCCAGAATGCTAAGGTGCAGAAGAGTACTGTGAAAGTCTAGCATCAAGACGTATATAAAATACACAAAATCTTCAGCCCTCAGTTTGCTGATGTGATGTTACTTCTCAAGACAAAGAACACTTTTAAGAGTAATGACAAGTAGATAATGATCAGGAGGGATTCAGAGAAACCATAAGGAAATCTACTGAACCAGGTGCTGTTCATTCAATATGCTTAAGTGTTTGCCACCCCACTTATATCTCTGTTCAGTGCTGAGGTATGTTTAGGGCAGACCACAGGAAGAAGAGACAGTGCGTTAATTTTGCCCTTTAAGTTCTATAAATTTCGTTATTTGTGCTTTATTTGTGCATCACACATACACGTTAAATTCAGCATTATTTCCTCCTTGTTTCTCTCAGAACTGTAATAAGTATGGCCTTGTTGTGAATCTGCTGTATTTTATATTTTCTTTCTTCTGTTATGTTCACTTTAAGGTGCAAAATATGAGAAAAGTCAGAAAATACAATAGGAGTAGCATGTATCAAAGACCCCTAGCTAAGCAATGCTACAGTGTATATACCATGGAAAAACATTTATCAAAGACAAATAAAGGAACTGATGTTATAAAAAGTTAATTGCTACAAAATCACTGGAAAATTATATCACCAAAAAGGTGATTTAATGGATTTAAAGAAATTAGGCTAAGCTGATGCATTCTTTTTATTAAAGGGATTTACTGTGTTATGAGTCTCAGGGCAAATGTTGGAGAGAAATTAAAGTTAAAAGCACTTGAATAAAGGGTGATTCTTACAAAAATGTTAGGTTGTGCTACTGGTATAAGGTGGGAAGATCTTGCACAGTTTTCCTGCTTTCAGATGCTTCACCCACCCACAAAGACAATAACCTGTCATTCATGTGTTCTGGGCACATGCCAAAACGCATTTATTTTTTTCAGCTAGCCTTGTTGCAAATCAGTAGAGAGGAAAAAAAAAAGACAGAGAAAGTAGCACAAACATAGAATATAAATAAAAGGAATTGAAGGATAAAGCCTTCAACTAATGAGTTTGGAGAGATTAAATATTTTAATAGAAAATAAGCAAATTTGTATTGTATTTTATTCATATATCTGGCTTTATGTATATCTATGCATAAGGACAAGGGTGATAAATAATTCATACATAAATCAAAGCCATTGACTCATGTCATATCTGGGTCCATCTCATTGCAAGTAATTAGTTTCTTTCTTCACAATTTTTCCACTTTTTCAAAAAATAAGATAAACTTCTAAATGAAGAGGAGAAGACTTCACTGTCTCCAGAACTTTTATAACCCTAAGTTGCTTCCAATGATGAAGGTCATGTGAAAGTCTCAAAAGCAGTACCGAATTTTAAGCAATGATAGCAGAACAAGCAGAAAGTTACTGTCTCTTGCTGTCTTAAAGAGAAAGGAATAAAAAGATTGAATACAGGTGCAAAAATCTGAACAGGTCATTCAGTCATTGTTATTAACACTAGTGAAGGTCTTTGTGGGAGAATTCATGTACTTCAAGGTGAATCTAATACCCCACCTCTCATCTGAAGAACATAGTTTAGAAATTGATGTTGACCTACTGCCACAGTAGTTGACATTCAAGAATGCAGGCAAAGAACTATTTTTTCCCCTCTGAAAGACAACACCTCAAACATCAAAGTGATTCCTTGCACTCCACCCAGACTTCAGATAAGGAGCTGAATAAGAACTAGGGATAAGAACGACTCATGGATGGTTATCTGTATCTCACCTTCACCCACAAAATCCATTTTGCTCTCAATATGGGACACATTTGTATATAGTAAGATTCCAAACTTAAGCATCCACAGATTATTCCTTGCATTTGTAGCCTGCTTTGCCCATACTTTTCTGCCAGCTCCAAAGCCTATCCATCCTTATTTTTTCTTTTATTATCTCACTCATAGGAAATATTTAAAGCTTGCCTAGGTTCCCTCTCTATTAATAGCTACCTGATAACAAATGTCCCTGATGGAAGAACATGGATTGCTAAACCCTATAAAGATAAGGCCCTCTCCATGGTACCACAAGAAGATGTATGTCTGTGCACACCTACACACCTATTCTTCTTAACCTCTTCATTAGCCTGATATTGGCATTAGCAAAAGATCTGAAGGATGCAGAAAAAAAGTAGGTCTCTTCGGACAGGGTCATTGCAGTGAGGCTTAGATTACTGCAGACAAGGACAGACTATTAAGATGTCAGGTTTTAAAAGCAGTCGTGGGAGATAGCATCATGTTTAGATCAGTATCAAGTTGCTCCTGTTTAAGTGAAAGGTATTCAGTCACAGGAACTTCACAGTCACACTGCAGATTCAATGACCATGTGAAAAACCTCGGTTCTGATATATCTCGTTACTTCCATGACTTTCTTTGAAACAGAGTAGTTTGCTATTATGCCAAATTTATCCAACCTTCAGTTATACCTGTGTTGGCCACTACTCTTTGTTCTAGCCACTAGTTCCGACAACTTGAGAAAGTATAGGCATTTCCCTGAACTCCAGATTTCTTCGACAGTCTGTCCCATCTCTGTGTGAATTCTGTTAATAATTCAATCAGTTTTCCAGGGGCTGCATGGTCTGCAGCAGAATCTCAATGTAATTGTTGGAAGCAGCAGACAATACATATACTGACACTAAGAACCCATAATCTATGGATTCTCAAATACACATAAACAGACTCAAGGCTTTCAGTATGAACATAATGTACCTGCTGCAGTTTACCAACATCTTCCCTACATCTTAACAGAATGTCTCCATCATGATCAAACCCGTGTTTTGTGTTGTTTAGACTTGAAGAATTTTATGACAGGTTGCTTTTTGATAAACATATTCCACTTCTGGCATCATTTACTCCCTTCTAACCACTGCTCTCATCTGACATGAGGCAGTGATAATAGTTCTGTGCAAAAATTAGGTCTTGGTCAGTGTCTCTCTCAGCTGATCCTTCAGAGTCAATACGAAGAAAATCTCCCATTTTCAGGTTTTGCTCCTGTTATGGACTCTTGAGGGAAATGAAGAGCAAAAATCATGTCCCATTTTAAAATGACAGTCTTGTTGTAGTGGTAATAAGTCCTTTAGAGAATATTCTGGGTTTAGCTTTAGGGTGTGACAAGAAACCTTACAGCTGGTGTCAACAGATATTCCTGAAGCCATAAGGAACTTGAGGAAAAGTTTTGGACTCTGCATCCAAAGCCAACTTTGAACATAACATTCACAGTTAGGAAATCATTGAGATATGAAAAAAAAAAAATCTATTTAATAAAATTATTTTTGGAGGCTAGTGATTTAGAAGTAGGTAATTTTCCTTCTTTGCAGATGTTGCCAGAATCATAAGCTCAGGAACAAGGTCTATAAACTTACTACACAAATCTGCTCTCTTGGGCTTACAGCTGCAAAGATCTGTCTATGTGGCTCTTTCCTGATTGTGTAACACAAATAACACTGGATCATATGGTGTGACTATTCTAGTGTTTGTAGGAAATGCAGATTTAAAAAAAAAAAAAAACCAACACCAAAACAAAAAACACGCAAAGTCGCATCACATTGTAAATCTGGAGATTATTCCACTGTTTTTCCATAGTCCATCACTATAAATCAACTTCTGTTTTAGTATACCATATATCAAAAAAAAGCTGTCTCAAGAAAACTGAGTAGGAAGCTGAAAAGGAGACATCAGCTAGAGAGTTTTCTCTCAAAATTGTGTCTTCTGCAGATTCTACCTCTTACTGGATTCTACCAGAAGTCATTTTATTCCCACACAAATATTACAGCCAGAAGATCTCCACATTTCGATGGGGAAAAAAAGTGTTTAAAAAGTACTGCTGTTCCTGGACTTGAATCCAAGACTCTCCTTCTTCCTACTTTGGTTATTAATCTAGTTTTTTATATCTCTCTTTCTGAATTATTGATTTCTTGACTTCTGTTTATGCACAATGGATGTCTCAGCGGATGCTCTTGTGAATTCTTCTATCTCAGTACATCTTATAAACTCATTTCTCAAGTGTTAAACTAAGAGCATTTTTTGTGGTGAGAAATGTGCAATTCATTATCTTGAGACAAAAGAAAATGAATTCTGGTCTCCTACAAACTAAGAACTAAACATTGAATACAGATGAAAGATACAGATACAACTTCTTCAGTTATATTTGAAAATAAAACAGTACTGCAAATCCTGCAAAGTTTGATAAGGTAAGTATCAAAAAATAAGTCTATGACTGATTATAGATTCATATAGATTATAAACTTGGGAGTGAACTAGGTATTATAAATTTCCTCTCCAAATGTAATCTTCACAACCTTCCAAATGGTAGGAACAGGAACACCCTCAGTCAAAAGTTCAAATTTCTTACTTAGTTTTTATCAGTATAAACTTGTTAATAGCAAGGGGTCCTTCACAAAGAATTGCTATTCCCATTAAAAATAAACAAGCAAACAAACAAATCATGATAATGTCATATTTCAAGTTTTTGATGCAGTATTCTGTTTAGAAGGTTTATTTCATCTCTGTTTTAGAATTTTTTTCATCTCACATTTTCAAATTTCTTTTTTCTTTCATGGATCACTGGGTTTTTTTCATGGTCATGAAGTGCAATGACCTTATATATCACTCTTCTGCAAATCTCACTTACTATCATCAAACTGTAATGTACTAACAGAAACACTTTTTATAGTCTTAAACTAAACTATTTCTTATTTACATTACAGCTATTCTGAGCTCAGTTTTTGAGGTAATAACTAACAAATGTGGGCACAGAAATTAAACTTCTTGTAGTCAACTGAAAAACTCCTCACTGATGTCCATAGGCTTTTAAAAAACTTCTAATTATAACATATTTCAGTCCACTTCTTTTATGCACCCAGCTCATCATCTCAAGAGGCCAGACTAAGGATTGTGCTCCAGGCATGCAGCAGAAGCTATAATATTTTAACCTTTCTGTATCTTAGATCCCCCACTTGTTTGAAGGGAATAACACCACTTACTGAGAGAAACAGAAAGTTGTTCTGGCCAAATCATGATCTTTCTCATGTAAATAGTTTCTTTAACAAAGGTAGAGAAATTAGTGGCAAACATCCCACAAGTGAAAAAGGTTAGTGTGGTTGCCTGAGTACAAGCCTAATGTGTGCTTTGCACTTGCTCAATATACATCTTTCCTACCTTCCCTTGACACCTCTATGGATCATAATCAGTTTGGATCTGCACTACACACCACCAGATCCCTCCTTAGACATCAGATAGTGTACAACTTCTTTGTCATTTATCTTGTAATTACATTTTCTCTTTCTGGAGGCATCAAATCCACTGTAGGCTATTGAACTTCATCAACACTTTGGGAAGTTGGATGGTCACTTGAACCTTAAGTCTCTAACCACCTAATCAGTACTCCACTGGTTTAAAACCAGCTTCATTTACAGGGAAATGCTTTCAGAGTAGGAATACTGTTGAGATTCAGGAATAATTTTATTATTTTTTTTCAGAGGTGGTAGGTACTTTACATGTTGGCACAGCTACTTAACCTTATCACTCAAATGGAGATGATTATTTGACACTGGATACTTCAGTCATTGGAGCTGATAAACTCATTGGGATCCTGCAGCAGAAGGTGCTACAGAAGTAATTACAAAACTCAGATTGGCGGTCTGAAATACAGTTGAATTCTGCCATCTTGGAAGACTCAGCTGGTGATTCACTCCAGCAGCCAGCCCAGTTGAATTATAGTCTTAGGACAAAGGCATCAAGAATAGTTTCAAGCTCCAGAGAAGCAAAATATTTGGGACTTCTCTGTTTCCTCCCTACTACCCTACCTGCTCCTTGCCAGCATCTCATGCCAGCAACTCAGCATGGAATACTAATCAGGCAACAGCAAAACATTTTTCCATTATTTCTTAATTTCCTTAAGCCCTCTGGGCTACTTAGTGTTGCTGGATCCTAGGGGAACTCCCTCTTCTCTGCCATCTACTTTATGACCTTGCCTTTTCCAACAGCCATTCTGACATCCTCTGTGTCCCTTAGCCACGTTAGTTTTTGCATTTGGCTCCTGCCATGTTTCTCTTGCCCACTTTATTTTAGAGAAATGGGGGATTCCAGGGTCACAGTACACAGCCCAGCATTATGCCTGGAGCCAGGTAACTGCATAAGTATGTTAGCTGAGTATCATCCCACTCCCACAGTGAGTCTTGTGTATCTGCAGAGTCCATATAGCTGCATATTTTAAATACCAATCATCATAATGGTAATGGTGTATTCAGTACACTTTGAGGAACTACCATCAACCAGATTGTTCCTTTATGCTTGCCTAGTCAATAAAATTTAAATAATATCTAATTCAAATACAATGCTAGTCCATAAAAATTATATGTACAGAATACAGCAGGATTCAAATTATCTGTGTGTTCTCTGGCAAAGAAATATCTATAAAACCTAGAGCAAATTTACATATTAACCTGCAGTTTTATGCTTTCTACCTTTGCTAAGCGTGAGAAAGTTTAACCTTGCTTACAAGAAAATCACATTAAGAGACACTGAATAAAATCCCTGCTCTTTACATCCACATTTGGAAGACTGTTAACAGGTTCCAAGTCCACCTACTGCTCCTTAGAAGCTTAAAATCACTTTTAAAAACACACCATTGGTCCTCAAATAAGAGTAATAGGTCATCATGTAAGAAATAAGGACTATATTTTATACAGTTTACCAGGTATTTTTCCTTTATTTGTCTGTAAATGTTAGTACACTTCTTCCAGATTTCTGAGCTGTTGTGTCACAATAGTGTTGCTTGCCTGCAAAAGTAAAAAAATAAAGCAATATTTGCACAAATTATGTACAAATGTTATGCATACCCTGTGATTGCATGATGAATTATTGAAGGATACTTTCACAAATATTTCTCATTAAATGTTAATCTTGTTGATTTTAAAATACAAATAAATTTGAAATTAATGCTATCACATTAATGCTTCCAGAGACAGACCTTACTAAGCATATTGATATAAAACAAAGATTGGAATTCTGGAAAGAAATTATTACTTGAGAGTCCAGTCAAACTGCAGAGAAGCTGTATTATATCTCCCATATGCTGTATGGACTGGCATTTCGCTAATAGCGGATATGTTGCAGTAGCATTGTTTTCTGCTTTAAAGTCTAGATTTACTCTGCAATGCAGTTGCTTTGCATTATATTGATCACCAAAAGTAATTCCAAAACTAGGCATAAGAGAATCACATCAGCTATCAATGATGTTAAATTGCAATTCACATCATTATAAAATGATATGTTGCACTAGGAGGAGTTCTTATCTATATATCATTCATAAATATTTATGTAAGTGGAGTACCTAGAAACCAGAGTTTCAGTCTCCTGCTGTAATAGAAGGTCTTCCAAAGATTTTGCATCAAATAAGATCAACAGAGAAACAACTGAAACAAAAAAAAAAAAAAAAGAAAGAAAGAAGTCAAAAATGGTCAACATAAAAATGACAAAACTACTGTCTAGACATTCAGGCAGTGTAATAGATTCCTTGTCACCTTTTCCAGATGGCCAAAGTAGTATCTGAGAAAAGATTCCTGTGGTCATGACTTCCCTGCACAAATCTGATCTTCAGATAATACACAATATGAAATGATTGGAGAAAGGTGAGAGAATATGGCCAAAATTTTAATATTCTGTTCCAAATTTTCCTGTGACTTTGATTCAAACTAATTTCCTTGACATAGGAGGAAAGCTATATTTTGTCTTTTTAAAGGTTTATTTAGACAAAGCCATCCAGTAAAAAAAAAAAAAAAAAAAAAAAAAAAAGTCAGAGGTGATTAAAAAAAAGACAAGATGCAAAGTATGTTTCATAAATGGATTTTGAATATACTTATTGTTTTTCTACTTATTGTGTTGCTTCAAGAAAATTTTTGATTCATAAAATTATAAAATTTCTCAGAGAAATAGACCTTTCAGTATTGGACTTCAGTTTCTCACCTTAATTTGCCCTTTGCCTAATTTCTGTCACTGCTCATGATGCACAGATAACGATGGTTTGATTGGATAACCTAGAAATAAGTAAAACTCTTGCTTGTAGTCTCTACGGTAATACTGCCCATTTCCCAATGAGGATCTTTTCCTTATTAAACACAAATTCCCTCATTTGCTGAAGTTCACATTTCAAAAGCTCAGGACACTACTTCACAGAGAAGCAGAAAAGATCTACGAAGCCCTTGAGCCCTTGAGAACTTACACACAATCTAAAAGGAATTTTCTCCTCTCCCCTTCTCCTGCTCCTCAGGTGTAATGTCTAAATGGTAAGCATACCATTCTTCTTATTATAGTTTCCTTCTGCAGGACGGTGAATCTGGAATTATTTTGTGCACAGCGACATGACTTTACCATGAAGAGGCTTTTTCAGGAGTTTCTTAGAGGGTGAGAGTTTATAATCTATATCCCTTCACATGGAAAATCATTGACCTTTCTGCTTTCTACAAAGTGGCCCAGCTTTCACAGGAGAGATGAGGATGTCTCCTTTCCTGCACATTCAAAAACAAATCTTTCAGTCCACTGGTTTGTTTATATTAATATGGGCAAACAAGGCTAGAATTTTCTTAGAAGAGAATTGAAGCTTTCATCAAGACCTCTGAAATAACTCTAACCACTCACTATTAAAAAAAAAGGAACAAATAGATATAAAGCATTATGACACTTTTGTTGATTTTATCTATTTTTAAAATAAGATCTGAAACTACATTTAGGAGGAAACCCATCAATGTGTAGAAGGTATGTTCTAAAAACCTCAGCTCAAATCTGTAACACTGAGAGTTCAGTAATGGAGAATGTAGTTGGTGGATATGATTTGGCACTTTTGTAGTTCTGGATACAGGTCCAGGTCAGGATTTTAGAGTAAAAATTGGGTGTTTAAAGATATTAGAGGCCCTGTTTCCAGTAAGCTCAATGGATTTCTATGAACAATAGCTTTTGAGATGGGTGCCTAAAAATTTCTAAACATATTTCAAGCCAAAAAATCTTTTTCTGGTCATTTGAAAACAAAATTTTGTTAGTGAAAAAAGATTTCCAGAAAAATGCTTTGTTCATGCACTTTTCCTAGCACAGTCATTTACACATTTGTAGTGTAGTCTTGATGCCAAATGCAAAGTCACAGTTAGACAGTAACATTGTCAGAGAAGGGCAATGGTTTCTGATGGATAATTACAATACTGCTGATGTACCTTTTTTTCCATTGTTTTATACTGGAACAAAAGATTATTTTATGCAATCTAATCCTGGAATAACCTGGCAAGATCTCCTCTCTTGAACTACACTGCCATGATTTTTTTCTTTTTCTTTTTGGGTTGTTTTTTTTTTTTTAAATTAATACACTATTCAGAGAACTTTTAAACTCATTCAGAACTCAGATCTGCATTAATATTGTAAAATATTCTTGATGAATTAAAATTATCTAGACTATTTGATTTAATCATTTAAGATTATTAAGTACATCATAACCCTGTGCACAAAGAGACAACACTCATAAATCACTAGACAGTCTAAATTAATTGCCACAGGTAGCACCCTGCCAATAGCACACATAATTACTTTTTTGTTGTACAGCATGGAATATCAGAAAGTTGCCGCTAGCATTAATGAAAGAAAAATAGGTATATATGATAAAATGGCTAGAATGCTTGCAAATTTTCCAAAGCTGCATTCCACTTGTGGACTACACTTTTCTGGGTCTTCATCTTCTATATCTATAGTTATCCCTCACATCAAACATAACTCTATGCTCTTTCTGATTGAATTGTTGATCCAATACCAATGAAACAATGTTGTCAGAGCCACAGACTGAAAAAGGCAACTTTAGATAAACCCATGTTATTGATTCAGTAAAAGGACAAGGAACAAAACAAGGGACTTCTTTTCAGAATAATAGCACGTAGAAGACATAAAGCTGGAAAAGAAAGGCATCAGTTAAAATGGAAATTCATGTTACTAACAGAAAACTGATTACTAAAACTCAGCAAGCTCAGATTTATGGCAAGCTGAAATAAACTGCATTCTTCATCCTTCCTTCCCAAGCATCAACCAGCATAATACATGGATGTACCATATGTGGTTCCAGTTGTGTGGCCTTTCTATTCAAAGTAGGGTTCTATCCTGTCTTCCATTGCTTAACTCAAATCCTTTTGAAATCAATTTAAAGGTTTCTGTCAACTTCACTATTGAATAGTCACATGGAATCTTGACTCATGGGAAACACAAACACTGAAAACTTCATAGCACTAGGATGCAAGAGTCCAGCTCTTGATGATTTTGGTGAGGTGGAAAAAAAATCATGCTAGTTACTTATTTCAACTTTTATGCATCTTGCCAAGGAAAACCCTGAAAGATTAACTCTGGTTGGAGACAGTACTTAAATAAAAGTTCCTTATATTCATAGAATCATAGAATCACTTAGGTTGGAAGAAACCTTTAAGATCATTGAGACCAATCTAAACTGCCAAGTCTTCCACTAAACCATGTCCCTAAGCATTACATCTACACATTTTAAATATGCCCAGGGATGGTGACTCAACCACTTCCCTGGGAAGCCTGTTCCAATGCTTGACAACCCTTTCAGTGAAGAAATTTTTCCTAATATCCAATCTAAACCTCCCCTGGTGCAACTTGAGGCTGTCTCCTCTCATCCTATCACGTTTTACTTGGGGAAAGAGACTGACACCCACCTCACTACAACCTCCTTTCGGATAGTTGTCAAGAGCAATAAGGTAGACCTCAGCCTCCTTTCCTCCAGGCTAAAAAATCCCAGTTCCCTCCGCCACTCATCATAAGCCTTGTTCTCTAGACCCTTCACCAGCTTCGTTGCTTTTCTTTGGACATGCCGCAGCATCTCAATGTCTTTCTTGTAGTGAGGGGCCCAAAACTGAACACAGTATTTGAGGTGCTGCTTCAGCAGTGCTGAGTACAGGGGGATGATCATTTCCCTCATCCTGCTGGTGGTCTATTTCTGATACAATCCAGGATGCTATTAGCCTTCTTGGCCACCTGGGCACAATGCTGGCTCATATTCAGCAGGCTGTTGACCAACATCCTCAGGTCCTTTTCTCCCAGTCAGCTTTCCAGCCACTCTTCCCCAGGCCTGTAGTGTTGCACGGGGTTGTTGTAACCCAAGTGCAGGACCTGACACTTAGCCTTGTTAAACCTCATACAGCTGGCCTTGGCCCATCAATCCAGCCTGTCCAGATCCCTCTCTAGAGACTTCCTACCCTCAAAGAGATCAACACTCCTTCTCAGCTTGGTGACATCTGCAATTTTGGTGCAATATTTCACCTTTATCCTCTTCTACTGTCTCCTCTGATGTTTGTTATGATTATTAATGTATTGGCTGAAAAAAAATATAAAATAGAATCATCAAATAACTTACATTGGAAGGCATCTTAGAGAGTGATGTCCAAACTTCAACTAAGAGCAGGGGTAACTTTGACATTAGATCAGAATATGCCCATGGACGGAGGTTCCACAATCTCTATGGGCAAGCTTATTAACTTTTTAGATGCAAACTATAAGTTTGAGAATTTTTAAAAATGTTTGGAAGTACCAATGAAACTTTAACTAAAGTCAAGAAAAAAAAAAAAAATAACTGGGCACTCCTTGGATCAGGAAGGAAAGAGGTTTGCCTTGACTTCTGCCCTTGCTGACAGTTCCCGTTTCTCTCTTATCCAACCTAAAAGTAAGACAAATGCTTCAGATTTGATTAGTTGGTTGAAATGATACACACATATATGTTATATATATACATATATACTTTTTCCTGCCCCTGAAGTCATTGTTCAGTAAAACAATTATGCATATGCTTCTTATTACCCATTTTCTTTAAAAATGACTTGCACTTGATGTGCTGTGTTGAACTGAGGTTGAATTAAAGAAGTGCTTCTACGTTTTAGGGGGAAGCTGCTAGAAAGCATTGTTGGAACACAGAGATATGAACTTGTGGGAATACAGCAGAAGATTGGCAAGGAGGATTGTAAACACACTCAAGTGACTTACATCTGTGGTGTTGAAAAACATACATATCATACTAATTGTTGTTTAGCTGTGTGTGCTTGACTGGTAGAACATCTGTGTTTAGATAACATAGGCCTGTGATAGACTCAGAGGCACCTTATCAAACATCCTTGAGATTCCTGCCCTTCTGCGGGAAATATCAAAGCACCATGGAAAAGTACACCTGCAAAAATCCCTGATATATACAGGTGAAAGCAGCAGGTTCGAGATCTTTTATTTCTCCTCTTTCTGCCCAGCAAAGACCGAGCTCTGCCGTGCCTGTGTCCCTGCTTACATGCCTCTGTCCGGCTGCTGCTGCAGCAATCTCCCAGGTCACAAGGTAGCCAGAATAAATTTACTCTTTGCATTTCATCCGTGGTTTTGTGGTTGTTCCTGTGTTCTGTCTGTGTCAGCTCACACAGCACTCTAGGACCAGAATAGGTTTATTGGGAAAGATTTATTGAATGTTTCCCTTAAAAGTAAGAAAGCTTTGCAAAATAGTGATAAGAAGTTACCAAATAATGACAATGCTTTTACAGCTGTTCTACTTTTACCTTGGGGAAGTATAAATAAACACTAACGAATGCAATATTTTGGAGAAGCTGTTCCATATTTTTATTTGTTTATCAGAACTGCATGTTACAGCTAACTGAAAAATTAACTGAGGTGTAAATGTAGCACTTTGAATTATTATTTTATCATTAATCACAATTATTATGACTATTTTGCCTAACTGTAAATAGCACTTTTGTGATTTTTTCTCAAATTAAAAGGTATTTTTAAATGCTGTAGCTTTACACAGAAGTGTGGTCCTAATTAAAGTGTAGATGAGAGAAAGGTTTTTTTCTCACCTTAAAATAGGTAGTTCAGAATATATGGCCATTAAACTTTTTCTTTACACATGCAGAATCTGGACATCATCTCCAAAGAGACATTGTAAACATAGAAGGACAAGAATTAATGACAGGTGTAAATAATGGTCTGGAGAAATTTTTATGAGAAACCACTGTGAAGACTAAAGGTAGCATTTTCAAAACTGCTAGGTCATACTTGTATAAATAATATTTGACACTGAAAAATGTTAAATATTCATATTTCAGACACAGGAACTCTGAAGGAGACCCTTAGGCAGATGAGCCCAGAAGTTTTTCTTTCTCATATCTTAGAAATCTGCACAATATGTTGCAGAGGCTTCTACTTCATTCTTGCATTGCATTTCAGGTTGAAAAACTGAGTACTCCATGAAGGTAAAGAGTGGAAATGAATGTAGAACTTCTGACATCCTAAATTTACTATCAAATTGTAACAAAAAATAACCTTCCTCTCTGACTCTTTTTTAAAAGGAAAACATTAGCATTCTTCCTAAAAGAGTGATGTAAATACTCCAAGGCATGAGAAAGTCCCAAGTGGTGAATCCACGTCTGACAAAATGAGAGAATCCTGATCTTTATAAAAAGGATGTAAGTTTTACTGTTGAGTCAAAATTTGCAGCTGTTAGCTGCAAAAGTCTCAAGAAGAGCGAGATTTAAAATTCTTATGTAGTATTGCTTAGATGTGTGAGTCTGAGGAAAGGAAGAAGGACTGTTTCCATTACCTACATTAATTTTAACTCTCATTTTGCTCTATTCTGTATTGCAGAAATTCTTTAATTATTGCTAGCATATTTCAATCCCCAGAAAAAACATGGGGCAAGTCCTCTTGAAGGCCATTTCAAGGCTCCTGAAGGAGCAGAAAATAATTTGGAACAATGTGGCTCTGGCAGCATTAAATGTCAATAGCGTTCTGGTCAATGTTAACAGAAGCATAGTAACTACATGAGACAAGCAATTATTCTGCTTTACTCTGTGTTTTTTAGACCACATCCAGAATGTTGCATTCAGTTTTGGGGACCCAATATAGAGAAGATGTTGATCAACTGAAGCAAGCTGAGCAGAGGGCCATCAAGATAGTTGGGGCTGGTTCACTTACACTGTGAGAAGGGGCTGAGGGAGCATGGGCTTCTTCAGCCTGGAAAAAGATCACTGCACAGAACCTAAGAGAGGCTCCCCAGTGCCTGTGATGGGGTTACTGAGAAGATGAAGCCAGTCTTTTTACTAAGGCACACAGCAGAAGAATGAGTCAATGACCATAAATTGGCATGGGAGAGGTTGTGACTGAATATTAGAAGAAAAAATTATGAGGGTAATAACTGAAAATGGTTGCCTGAGAGGTTGAATGTTTTCAAATTCAACCATACACAGCCCGTAGGCATCTGGTCTGAATTCAGTGTTGACCCTGCTTTGAGCAGACTTTGGATTACAGACCTCCCAAAGTTGTTTCCAATCTGAGCAATTCAGCAATTCAATGATTTTAATGGCAGCAACCACTAAAAGAGTCCAGAAGCTGTTAGACTAAATACTTAACGGGCCTCACAGCTTCTGAGGAATCATGCAGTGCATAGCCCAGTGATGTTCAGGTTTTGGCTTCCTTCTCTGAGAGAGAACTGTTATTCCAGCAAAGAGCATGCAATTAATCCCGTGATGGGATTTGACATTTTCCCAGCTAAATCAGAATTCAAAGCACATCCATTTTAAGTGTCATTTGTTGCAGAGCTAGTGCATTAAAGCTGCCTGTCCTGCTCTAGTCTTAAGTCTCAGTGTTGTATTTTTCCTAGACAGTTGCCAAATTGATAAAAATCTGATTTTTCAGCACAGCTGTTCCAACTGAATCTTGCTACAACCACATTAGGAAACAAAGAGAGGTAATATGGTTGGAAAATATTTTCTTTCCTACTTAATATCCAGATTGTTAGTATGAAGGTCTCTAGTCTTTGTCTTGGCTTCCACTTGCAAACTGGGCATTGACATCTGCTAATCGCTAGCTTCTAAGGGAATTGAGTTTAAAACATACTGTACATACAGTGCCAAATTCACTGTGTGTCACAAAGGCGAGATTGTTTTCTTCCTCCTGTTTTGTATTTACAGTTAAAGCAAATTGGAAGGAAACTGGTGACTATCATGAACTGGAGAATATGAACAACAATTGATACAATCAAATAACACTCCATTAATGGATCCAGTTGCAAAAAAATTATTTAGCAGCTGCTGTCTCAGAGTATCTACATAAGACTCTTTTGATCCCCAACTTTGAACTGTATATGGAATAAGCAAGCTGTAAAAAACAAACTTTATTAAAACTGTACTACATCCAGAACCCTGCAGCCAAAGACACACAGAAAGTACACCAGGGCCAGCTTGAACATGAGTATCCTGGAGCTATTCGTGGTATATTGAAGGGTGCAGTGGAGTTCCTGGGAGTTAAATGAAAGATAACTGAAAAGGATACTTTACCTGCTGAGATTTGAGTTCAGCTTCCTGAGTTTCTCCTGCAGCAGCACAGCTGATGAAATCACTAGACCCCAAAGTAGAGCAGCATGATTTTTCCTAGAATCTTGCCTCACAGTGAGAGAATGAGGCAAACAGGCAGAAACTCCTGACTGCTTTCTGAGCTTTGTGAACTTAGATTTGGTTCTCATTTCTCTCTTTAAATCAGAGGAAAAGTCAATAGCTTACCCCACAGAGGTGCTCTTCTGATTAGTTGAAAGTGGAGCGAAAGTGAAAAGCTTTGTGAATGCCAAAAGTATGATTATTCTCCCACCCACAAGAGTGTTAAACTGAAGTCACTGGAGTCTCTGGTGTCAAACGGCTATAAGAGAAGTATCAAACCGTAAAAGTTTTTGTAATTGCTTTTAGTATCTGGGAGGTTACAGAAAGCTGCAGTGGAGGAGTTTGCTTACTGCAATTTTTTGTTTTACTCATTTGAATGTACTTTTTCACTAGAGTGTTGAGCCAAATGCAACAGAGGCCTCCTACGGAGGCCTTCAATCCTTAAATGCTCTTTCAGTCTAATGCTGGTGCGCTAAAACAGGGGAAAGTCTCACCTCAGCAGTCCTGCTTCATTTTGAAGATTGCATACGTTCATCTTTACCTGCCTGACTACTTCTTCTTAGTTTTGAGTCAGCCAGCACACTATCAGGACTGCACTGCTTCTCATGTGGTCAGAGAAATTTTGTGTCTGCCCTAGAAGTGGCTCTGTAAGCACAGAGAGTAGAGTAAAGCCCACCTAGTTAGGAGGGTAATTTATGCACTGCCAGAATGTTGGACACCTTGACTTGGAGAGAGACAGTACTTCGAGAGAGCCACTGCAATCTGTCACCACAAAAATTTTCCTGTACAAGACAAAGAAAGAGGAAAACTCTTCCATGAACAGGAAAACACATATTAGTGAGCTTTCCTTTCTTCATTGTCCTATTGAGAATCTAGGCACCCAAAACTGGGAAAACAGCCTTTTTCATGTTTCTGTCTGTTACCCATGCTCTCCCAAGTATGACAGAGTGATAAGGCACTTCTATCTGCTTTGGATCTCTTGAGAAACAGAAAAGTCTGCCTCTCACTTCCCCTGGGCCAGAACAATTAGCAGGATAAAAAAGGAGGATTCATATAGCTGATTATACTAAAACAGTGAGAGTCTGAGTTTTTTATTTCTTAAACTCTAGGTAAATCTTTTATCTATATTCACAGATCATTGGACAGAATTAAGTATTCTTTATAAAGACAGCACATTCGTCAGTTGAAGATGACAAACATTTGCTGCAGAATGTGATGCTTTGTCAAAATTCAGGGTTACTTTTAACTAACAGGTTCACTTGTCTGCTTTTATTAGGCCACCCCTGCCTACCTTAGCTGTGTTGTTCTTGCCAAAGAGTGTATAAAGCAGGTGAATGGGACAGAAACCTCAGTGCGAGGGACATGCCCAGGGCCAGGGTCCTGAGAGCACCAGTAGGCCTTACTGGCCCTGACCAGTCTCACTGGGACCCCCACTCACCCCCTGCCCTAGTCCAAGGTGCTGCATGTCAGTTTAGTCCAAAGCCATCAGTCTGGGTCTGGGCTGTCACAGGTGCACCTGTCCTCAGACTTGTCTCTGGTCTGGTTTCCTGGGTGAACCTCAGAGCTGTGTTGTAGGTACCTTGTCTCTGACACCATCACCAGATGGACTTCAGACTACATTGTATCTTGCCTCAGCCTGTCCCTGTCCCCATCTCCTTTTGACCCTAGCTGGGGTCCTGGAGAGATTCAGGACCTGGTGCTGTCAGAGTCTGTCAGTGACCCTTGTTACCAGTCCTTCTCTCAGCCCCCCCATGTTCATCCCGTGCAGGACTGTGCCTCATTGGTGAGGATACAGACTATTTGGGGTCACCCTCAGCTCCTGGCTTGTCCTTTCCAATGTGCATCCACCCCTTGCTGCACCATGACATTTAATATAGAATAAAACATTTCTCTTCTAAATTTAAGCCCAGATCCCAACTTTAATTTAAACAAATTTTAAAATAGCATTAGGTAGAGAAGACTGGCATATTTCCCTCAATTGTATCTCATTCAGTTTATGTTCAGTCTTGGTTAATGACATATTTCAGAGAAGACAAGTGGTTCTGATGGGGCAAAACATTGTTATAGTAACGGTGTAACCATGATGTTTTATATTACAGTGTCTATTCTTCTTGCCTCTCAAAGAAAAAAAAAAAAAGTTGGTGAAGTCATCTCTTCCAGTGTTTCAGTTCATCAGTGTTGATACATCACTTAACTCTGATTTAGTCACAAAGCTTCACTTTCAGGAATTGCCCTCAGCTTTGATCCCATGTTATGCCAGTCACATTTTTCCTCATTAAATAGGAAGTATCTTCTACACTTTGTTAAATTAATCATATAAGATTCTCCTGTGTAATATATTAATGTAGATTATCCTGTACTAAAAACCATCTATAAGAAAGCAAGTACTGAGCAATCATTTTCTCTATGAGTAGAGAAAACTTTAATGGTAATAAAAAGTTGAGTCTGATATCACTAGTTCTAATCCTGGTAAAAGCAAACTGCAAAACTATGGCATTAGTTTCATTACCTGCTTATTCATTTTCAGATTTCACATACCAAAAAAATATCTGCTATTTCACCAACATTTCAACAATAAAATGGAAAAAAAACCAGTTAAGTCAGGATTCTTTATAATTTTTTTAATCCCAAATATTCCAACAGTAAAAATGTGTTTACTATCTCTATTTCCCTTCTTTAAGAAAACAGATAACTAAAGAATGAAAAAAAAAGTTAATCTTTTGCATAGATCTTGAAGATAAAACTTAGTAAGTGTTACATAAATTTAGTCTGTTCAACTCTAAAGCATTTGTAAAAGCAGTGACCTATTAAGAAACTAAGCCTGGTAATGTTATGTCTTATGAAAAATCCTCTAAAATTTAATTAACAAAATAGATATTTTCCCCAATTTTAACTGTCTAATGAATGAGTACAATATTATTGCAATTATCAACTCTGTAAGATATTTAAAAGGCTGAACATTGGCTATAATTCTTTGTGAAATTCTATGGCCTTTTAAAACACATCCTGAGATGCAGAATAGTTTTCCTGCTAACTTTAATGAGAGCAGATCCTGACACTTCATTAAAATTCTATACAACCTACTGCTGGTTTCATTCTATTAAATTTCGTAGGACTTCTCCATAAAAGTTTTGACATATCTTGTTAAGACCCACTATCTGATTAAGAAGAGTCTGGTGTTCCCGTTTGTTCGTATGTGCCTGCTGGAGATGAACTGATGGTGTCAACTGGTACTATAATTGAGGGTAAATGTAAAATATAATTTATTGGTTTTGCAGTGGAACTCTCTTGACTTTGAAAATCAGTTTTAGCTGATATACAAATTCTGTAGTCAATTTCAGCTTTGAAATAACTCTTTTTGAAGAATAGTTTTTGCAGTAATATTAATGAATGGGATGGCTGGAAGAACTGCATTTTTTGCATTACAAAAAAATGATTATGCATTACCTAAAGCACTCCTCCATAGACATGGTAGTGTGGACTCTGTTGTATATGCATTTCTCTTCACTCCCCACAGTGGAGAGAACTAAGCTTTGTGCTTGTTAGAATAAACTTTTAATGGAAAGAATGTGTGTGAGTATTGACAAGCAACAAGCAGAACTTTTGGCAGGTTAAATAGATAAGCTGCTGTTCTTGTTGCTATAAAAATCCAATTAAAAAAAAATCCTTCTCTTTTATACAGCATCAATTACTACATTTAGATCATTTTTGCATTAGTCAAACTGAACTAATCAGATCTAATGGCCCATCTGTTCTTAAGTCAAAAATAGCACTTTCCACCAAAAATATGCATTAATACATGATGTAAAAACATGTACATTTAATTTAACTTGTAGGTGAGAAAATATGTTTCAGCAGAAAGGCAGATGAGCCCCATCTTTTAATTTATGTCAATTTTACTTTTTTTTAACTTAATAATGGGAGGGGTTTTTTGGTAATTTTATCTTTTCTGTAAGAATAGTGCTCCAAATGGGGTTTTTAGCCATTGAGCTAAGATTTCTTTCTTACTGATCTCCAGTGGCTATACAGGGTGACATTCTGGATCTGCTGACAACAGAGGGAGTTTTGCCAATAGCTACACTAGTTCCAGGGTTTCACTCATAAGCTACAACTAAACTACCTGTAATCTTCAACCAAGTAGATGATAATTCTACTTATTTGCCACCCATTTTCATATCTTCATTCAGCTTATTTTATTTAGTGGGTTCACAAAAAGGCAACCATTTGCTTTCTTGACATGAAGTTTTCAAAGTGACTCTGTAAGAAATCTTTGTTTACAACAGGATAACTCTACTATTGCTCCACACTAAACATATTTCATATAATAATATAATTGCTGCAGTTATACAATTTTAATTCTTTAAGCCTCTGACACTGGCTGAATTTTATTTCTAAATTCATAACAGTCCATAAAGACATTCCAGTGATTTTTTTCCCTGCATCATGTTTTAACTTTGTTTTCCTCTTACTGAAAGAGAAAAATAAAATTTCAAACCTGTGTATAAAAACAACAGCAAAGAAAAGTGCAATGGTATGGAACTGCTATATCAGGGTTGCACATTATGAAATTTGAATTGGAAACTACTACTGAATATAAGAATAAGTTGACTGCAACTGTTGGTAGTTTGCAGGGGAGGAGAGAAGCCTTTTTCTTACAGTCATGCTGCATTTGCTGATGGTGAAGGAGGGTTAAGTCTGCTTCCACTTCTCCCAGTAAATCTACAACAAATAAGAACAAGGTCCTAAAAGTGTATCTTTGCTTGAGAAAAGTTACCCAGAGACACATTGCCTACGTACTTCTTATCCATATTGTCTTGTACCTATTTGCTAGATGCTGTAATGTAAGTTTTCCCTCTCATTTTTTATCTTCTTGTGTTAGGTAAACCTGAGTTAGAGCCTATTGATAATAAGAAACACTAGTGATTTTATTCAATGGATGTGCATGAGGCATTCAAATCCAACTACACCATCCTGTTTTAACTCAACTTCAAGAGATTATAGTCCTCAGAAGCTGTTCAGACCTGTAAGCTTGTAGCCATTAGTTACTGGTAATTATAGCAATAAGAGAAAGATGTACAAAAGATATTTAATTGAAACAGTATTGGGGAATGTTCACAGGCATTGGAACTTGATAATACACTCTGTTAAATTGTTCTAACAATCCCTTCAACATTTTTGAGCCAGGCCAAATAATGCTCTCTGAAATAATTTTGAGGCACAGTGTCGGAGTTAGCATAGGCCAAGGACCATTCTTAGTCTGGATGCAGCTGTCCTGTTTTGGAGGGAAAAAGAGTTTAGCAGTTTGGCCATGAACTGTTTGGTGCCAGCTGAGTTCAATGCCAGAGAGCAGTTCCAGGCACATTTAGTAGCATAGCTATAGCCAAAATAATCCAAGTATTGTACATTTTGGCTATTTGTTCCCATTCTCTTCCAGTCCACCACTCACACTTTTAGTGTCCTGGAAGCAAGCAAAGGAGTTAGTATAAACTGGTTTCAATCCAGACAGCCATACATCAACTTACACCTAAAATCAGCAAAAGGTTCTCCTTCTAAACCAATTAATATGGTGGAGTAATAGATTCAAATTAATGCTCATGAAGCTTTCAACTGAAGCATTTCAGTAGAAGCATTTCTGGACTGTGGGGTCACCTAGATCCTCTGAGAACTTTGTCTTGAGATCATTAGGGTACTCCTTGGAATCCTTTGAGAAACATAAGAGTGCCTACTGCTGCCAGGAAAGGATAGCTACCTGAGCCCATGACTTCCAGCAAGCTCTAGCAACTTCTAAAAACCTCCGTCAGCTGTTCTTTATCAAAGGGTGCACTAAGATTTTGTTCCAACTGACTCCTGATTAGGGAGGATCAAGCACAGTTTCAGCAGGTGCTAGGGAGAGGTTTACAGAAGTGCTGGCTCTGGATACATCTTCCAGAGGTGGAAGCAGCTAACAGGTGGCAGTTTTCGCAGAAGGGAGCTAGGACATTTGTTGAGGACAGCATATATGGCTCAGTGATGATGGTGACAGGGCACAGTTCCAGCAGCTGCTGGAGCAGCTATCCCTGTAACATCAAAGTCATGGCCCAGATGGAGGACGCAATGGAGGAGCTCCCAATGGAGGACATAGCCCTGCAGGCTTGGGGCTGCAGGGGTACCTGGGACTGGGGTCAGGAGGCAAGGTGGCCTGCAGGAGGTGTACGCTGAAGAGTGTGTTGCCAAGGAAATGAGCTGCCGGAGGAGATAGGCAGACAGCATCAGAGATGATGAGAAGGAAATTCACTGGATCTTCTCCAAGACCCTGCAAATACAAGGGTCTGAAAACACAACTGGCAGAGGCAAAGGCAGAATCTGTGCATATCTGGACAGGAAATGAAGACTTCTGTGGTGACCAAGGCTGGAAGCTTGTGACTTTGGGTACCAGAAGAATATCTCCTGTTTCCTCTGAATATCTGCAACTACAGAGTAGGTCAGTGCCTCTGTAGCAGATGAGGGGCTGGGAACTCTGTCAAAAAAAACCACCCAGACTGGCTGAGCCTGAGCAGCAGGAGGAAGTAGTAGTATCTCCCATCTGCTAAGCTTACCTCTCCCCTAGGAAGATTTGCTGCTTATTAGCACTCAGATCCAGGACACTGGGGAGAAGTTGCTGAGGCTGAGTAAGTCCTTCTACTACCACCCACTGTTGCTCTTCCATGTGTGCACTGATACTTCCAGGGGGCACCTGGAGCATATCAAGTGTGACTACATGACTGGGAGCAAAAGCCAAGAGCATGGAAGCCCAGATGGTTTTCTCCTTGATCCTTCTGGTAAGGGGAAAGGGCTTTAGGAGGACTGAATGGATTCTGCAGTCAACACCTGGTTGCACACCAGATGTGGACAACAGAGATTTGGCTTTTACAACTATGGAACCATTTTGGAGGATCATGGTGGGAAGAGACAGGATCTGTCTGATAAAGCAGGGCAAAAGCACTTTTGCCAACAGGTTGACTGGTCTGCTGAGAAATGTTTTTAGCTAAGGACAGTGGAGGAGGAAAATGGCAGCCAGCAGTAAAATAAAAATGTGGTTTACCAGGCTGGCAAGAAAGCAATGCAGGGTGATTTGGAGGGGAGAGGCCTCACTATCAGTATTGCTGCAGTGATAACACAGCACGGCACAAACAAATTGAAGTTTTATGAACTACACTGGTGACAACATTTTAGCACAGGTGACAGAAGAGCTGATGAGAGAAAAATGTGTTTGGAGCTGGCTCTTACAAATAAGGAAGAACTAGTTGGGGATTGAAGGTGAGATAAAGTTTGACAACAGTAACTATGAGACAGATCACAAGAGGAAGGAGCAAGACAAATAGCAAGATCACAACTCTGGATGTCAGGAGACCCTGTCATTGGCCTGTTCAGGCATCTGCTTAGAAGAACCCCACAGGATATGGTCCTGGAGAGAAGGGGAGTCCATCAGAACTGGTTGTTTTTTCTAGAATCAGCTCCTCCAAACTCAAGAACAGTCCATCCCCATGTGCAGAAAAGCAAGAAAGTATGGCAGGAGGCTTGCATGGATAAACACTCCTGCAAAACATAAAAAAGGAAGCAGATAAGAGATGGGAGCAGGGTCAGGTAACTCAAGAAGGATATAGGGACATTGTCCAAGCATGTTAGGACAGAATTAGGGAAGTCAAAACCCAACTGGAGTTGTATCTGGTGAGGGATATGAGGGGCAACAAGGAGGTCTTCAGCAGCTGCATCACCAAGAAAAGAAAGCCTAGGGAAAATGGGGACCCACTGCTGAATGGGACACAGAGCTGAATGAAAAAGGACATGGAAAAGGCCAAAGTACTCTGTGCCTCTTTCTTCTCAATTTTTACCAGTAAGACTAGTGGTCTTGGAAGATGGCCAATATCATTGTGAGGTCACTCTTGATGATCTTCCTATAACATCCTCCTAGAAAAGCTGATGAAATATAGTCTATATAAGGAGAAAGTGAGGTGGATTGAAAGCTGCATGTAGAGCCAGACTCTTCTCAGTGCTGCCCAGTGACAGCACAAGAGGCAATGGACACAAACTGAAATACAGGAAACTATTTTTCTGCCACTGTATGAAGTAATATCCATGAAAGAGCAATTATTCCTTTATTCATTACATTTCTCCTATTTAAAGAGCGAACGCACATCAATGGCAAGAATATACTGATGCCTGTTAATGTTAGGTCATTGACATATCCATATTTCTGCTCCTGAAAAGGTTATTCTAATGATGGGTGAACATCCAAAGAAGTTCAGTATGTAAGCAATATTGATAATTGTGTGGTATCTCAGATAGTTTATTCAACTTAGGTCCATTTTTTTGCATCGCACCATGCATCCAATAGTTGTCTATTTCATTATTTTTCTATTTTTTTTTAATGTGTGTGTATACTACCTCAGAAACCCAATATTTCTTTAAATATTTCCTGTGCACTTATTTTTATTTACTTCTTTCTGGACTAGCTTGGGAATCATTGCTCTGTCCACCACGTTACAGTAAATGAAACAGATCATAGTGTTTTTCTTGCTCAGGAAGATGTCATGGAAACTTAGATTACTACAACATCTTGAGTTTTTCAATGTTGGACAGCCATTGAGTCTACAAATTGTTTTAAGTGCTCCTTTTTATGTAGAGATGCAATTTATGCCTCCATGCAAGATGACTTATTTTCCCTTATATGTGCTTTGCATATGTACATTATTACAATACTGATCACCAACAATTTCATAAAGATCTATTGGTAGTAGTTAAACTGATTGTCTCACCAAAGGTATTGGTTTTTCATTTTCATTTTATGTTTGCAAATAAATAGATAAAAATGTAATAATGAAACTTCACCAGATATAAAATCATACACACCAGGGAACAAAAAAGACTTGCTTCTTTCTGATATTGTAGAGAGGAACTCAAGACTAATGTTTAAGCACTCATGTTCCCATTAATAAATGATGAAACCCCTGTCTATAGAGAAATCCATTATTATTAAACATAATATTCAAACTGAAGATATTGGAAATGAGTTCCATTCACTACATACACAGAAGAAATAAAATTTTATGTCTTCTTACTATTAACCTAATAATAAGTTATTCTTTTTTCCCTTTCTATTTGATTACATCATTCTTGTTTTCTTTAATATTCAATTTCGGTAATATTCATCATAAATGGAGTATTTCCTTTCAATGTGCTTATTATTATATCTTTTATTATTTTGTACCTACACCTGTTTTAATAAGGAAGAATTAAAATTGTGTAACTGATACACTTTACAATATTTTGATTGGCAACTTCAGTATTTATGTTTGAGAAATATGCTGACAGCAAAAAAAGGATGGGAGTTTTAACCAAAACCGTTATGCATAGGTCAGAGATCAGAAAACACATAGAGGCAGACCAAGGCTTTATTATAATTAATGAATTCCGCTTCCTTTTGCACTGTTCTTCATTTCTAGCAACACGTGTCAAATAGCACAAAAGCAGCAAAATATGTTATTCTAGCTCTGATTCATCTATTCAGTTCCTACTGCAGAGGGGGGAAAAAAAGCACCTCTAAATCCATACAGAGATACAACATTTTGTCACAATCTATTTATCAAATAATAATGTGAAACCACAGTAAAATATATCTAGAGGGTCAATTAATTCCCTGGATAGGAAGTTCTTGCACGTTTAAACTAAGGAACAAATGTTTAGAAAGGGAAATTTTCTTTATTTCCTGCCTACAAATAAATCAGTGGTAACACTGAACTCATTATTTTGTAATCTCTATTTTAAAGGCTTCTATTTTTCATGAATCTTCTTTGAGGTCCTGTAATAGTAACATGAAAAACTCTCTTCCTTTTAAAGGGGAAAATAACAACCAAAATGCTAATGCCACTCTCCTGTTCAAACTGTCATAACCAGCCCACTCTTATTGTGCAAATCCCATTTCTATGGGAATACAGTTGTCAAATGAGAAAGTTCTTACAGAATACTCACATACAGAAAACTTTGAAAATAAACTTTCTATGTATGCAATACAAGTCATAAGTTATCTAACGAATAAACCGTTCATCATCTCTGATCAAGACAATTCATTCCTGATATGAACTAAAATTGTAACTCTAGTGCTCTGATGAATGTGAATCACTCAGTGTGTAATGAAGTCAAGCTTCTCCAAGTTTCAGTGGTATTTCTAATATGTTTGTTCATAAATCAAAAATTTTCTTAAAGTATATTTGGCTGTTGGGCTTTTTATTCAGGGAGAGAACTGTTACTAAATTATATATATTCAGTATGCCTTCAGTAAACTAGAGGTTCTTGAAAGAGAATTACATACACAACCTAGTACGAAGAAGCCCAGAGTGATTTATCAAAAAGTTTTTTCAAGAGATGAAAATGCTGAAAGTAGTTGAACTACACAGGTAGAACAGAAGCAAGAAGAAAACAGTGCATAGTCAGAACATCACACTAAACAGAGAGGGGAGGAGGCTGTGTGATCCCCATAGTGTCACACATATTTCTTATGATGAATGAGTTTCTTTCATGATGGAAATCTAACTATAGAGTCATAGTGCAATTTAGACTGGAAGGGGCCTCTGGAGATCATCTGTTCCAAACCCTGCCACCTGCAGGGCCAACTTAGATCAGATTGCTCAGGGCTTGACCAGGAGAGCTTTGAATGTTTCCAGCAGTGGAGCCTCCACAGCTCTGGGCCCCTGTTCCAGTGTCTGACCACACTCATGGTGAATTTTTGGGGGGGTAGTGTTTTCTTATTTTTTTTGTTAACAGCTGATTTAGATGTTCCTTGTTGCAAGATGTATTTGTTAACCATCATCCTATCCCTGCCCCCTTCTAAGCAAAGTCTGGCTCTGTGTTCTGTGTGCCTTCTCATTAAAGTAGTTGTAGACAGCAGTAAAATCCCCTTGAGCTGCCTCTTCTCTAGGCTGAACAAACGCCATTCCCTGAACCTCTCCCTGTATTCCATGTGATCCAGGCCTATGACCACCCTGGTGACTCTCCACTTTACTCAAACCAGTGTGCCAGTGTCTTTTTTTTGTACCAGGGAGCCCAAACCTGGACACAGTGCTCCAGATGTGATCTCACAAGTGCCATCAGACAAGACATTCCTTTGTGCTACGCTCTTGTTTGTAAGCCCAGGATGTCATTGGCCTTCTCTGCTGAAAGGACACACTGATGGTCCACATTCAACTTTTGTCCACCAAGAATCTCTTGTCCTTTTCTGCAAAGGTGCTCCCTAGAGAGCTGCCCTCCTGCCTGCACTGGTGAATGGGGTTATTCTGTTCAAGGTGCAGGACTTTTGATTTGGCCTTGTTGAACTTCATGAATTTTTCATCAGCTTACTTCTCCAAACTTCTGATGAAGTTTCTCTAAACTGCAGCCCTGCCCTTCAATGTATGAACTGTTCCCCCAGTTTGCTATCATCTGTGTACTTATTGAAGGTGCACTGCCTTATAAATTATTGTTGTTGATAAGTGTTCAACAGTGTTGACCCTAGTATTTACCCCTTAGAACACCATTGATAACCAGCTGCCAGGCAGAATTCATACTGTTGATGAACCTGGTGGTCCATAAAATTTCCACCTGCATCTTACTGTCCATTTATACACTCCATATTTCAACCACATGGTTAAGAGAAAATTATGGCAGACCATATCATAGGCCTTGATAAAGTTCAATGTATACCACATCCATTGCTCTCCCCTCCTTCACAAAACCAGACATCTAATCCTAGGAAGCTATCAGGTTGGTGAGGTATAATTTGCCCTTGTAAATCCATGTTGCCTGTCTCTCCTTGCCTTTAGGGGCTTGGGCATGACTTCCAGGAGGATTTGTTCCAAAATCCTCCCAAGAACTGAAGTGAGACTGTTGAGATGCTGCTTCTTGTTTTTCTTGAAGGTGGGCATGATGTGTATCTTTTCCACCAGGATAGTGGACCTACAAAAGCAGCAGCAGAGCTTATCAGTAAAAGAAAAGGTGAGGGAAGACAGAGTGAGTACTTCAACCTTTTCCAATTATTTCAGCTTTAGATTAGTCAGGCTGTTTTGGAGGAAGGTGATGCACACCATTCATTTACGGATGGTAGAGTGCCATGAGGAAGAACAAGTACTTAGATTCAGAGTGAGCTACTGCTATTGGAAGTGCAACAGCAATGACAGGTACTAATAAATAGAGAATGCTGTATTTCTGTGGATTTCAGTTAGGAATAAGTCAATCAATTTTTTTTTTTTTTACTGGAAACCTGAAAAAGAAATAATCAAAATCAGTTTATTTAAAAAAAGAATCTCAGTTCAATTTAAACTTGCTTGGAAAAGTCTTTGTTTAAGTGTAAGAAATTCCCATAAAAAAAGAACAGATTCCAGCTACCCAAAATAACCAACCACACAGTGTCGTAATTTTGAACAATTATTGAAACCTGAATTTTTGTGTTCAGTATGAATCTTTGCAGTTACTTATTGATTTGCAGTTGGCCTGACTTTATATTGTTAGTATAAAACACCAAGCATATTATTTTCTGAATATATTTCACAAGCTTTTTTAGTAGGAAATATCTTGTTGTATGTGACTGTGAGGGAGATGCACACACAGAAAAGGGGAATTGTCCTCTCCTAGATGTTCAAAGGGATCTAGAATATCTATATGGAGTACAATACAGAGTTTTTTTATGCATTCAAGCAGTGTAGCTCAAAATACAGGGAGGTCCCTTTAACTACCTTAGAGCATAGATCTCCAGATCTTTGGAAAGTAGATATTTACAACTGTTCTCTCTTTGATAAATGGAGTGTGGGTTGGTTGGGGGTTTTTTTGGCGTGCTTGCATTTCTTTTTAAAAAAAACCCAACTATCTGGAGAAAAAGGACCTGCTGTGTATAATGGTTTAGTGGTTAGAATACTCACTCATAGAGCTAAACAATTGGATTTTAAGCCCTTCTCTGACTGATGAGGTTCAAATCCACAGAACAACGTCTGCTGAGACAGTGTCCCAACCATCTGATTTTCATCCATTCTGGATGACAGAGTGAAGACCACATTCCACCTCTCTTCCTGAAGCTGTTTTCTTCCATTGTGAGGAAAAGAATATATTGGGTCAGAGAAAGAGCATGCAAGGAAGCCTGGCTCTGTAACATAACACTTAGGACTCTGCTCAGCAAAGGATTTGGATTCCAAAAGGGTTTCCATGTCTTGCATTAAACAGATATTAAATAATATCTGAATATAACGTGTAGATCTGAGACCAGAATACAGTACTGCTCCTTCCAGAATGAGCACTCTAACTGGATACAACTTATATATTTCTATTACTTGAAAGCAGACCATTTTTTTCCATGCTGTTTCTGGAGACTATTCAAATAAACAATTTGAGAATTCTGGAGTTAACTATTCTGAACCATGAAATGCCCAAACTGAGCTGTAAAAACAGCTCAAAGTGTGTAAGAGTACACCTTCATGTCAAGAGATTTGTAAATAGAGGATCATTTCTCTAATAATTTCTTAAATTTGACATTTAATTTACAAAGAACTTTGGGCAGGTTCAGGAAAGCAATCTGTGGAAGTCATATGCCTTATTGGCTTCTTATCTATTTTACAAACTGCAATCAATATTTAGGGTATTTTCCAAAGGAAAAAAAAAAAAAATCATTATCTAGGTCTTCTCCTATTTACTTTAAAAGTAGGAGAGATAGGTGAGCTGTGAAACCAGTGCAAATCCCATGTATTGACCCATAAAATAAGCAAGCAGAAAATTGAGTCCAGGAAGCTGTCTCTAAGGAAAGGAAATACTCTGAAGGCCTGAATTCAGAAAGAATTTTACCGAAAATATTTACCACAGATTACAGCAAATGTTGTGTGAAGCAAACACTTCATAAATTACATATATACATATGTGAAATCCTTATAAATGAACCAGTAAGGAAGGAACCTTGTTTGCTGAAATGTATAGATCCTGAGATATTAAAAGAGCTCGCTAGTGGCCAGTTAGGAATAAACCTTATTCAAACATCAGATATGAAGCCGTGAATTAGGATGATACTCGTGTTTGCAGCTGGAAATCTCATCATAAACAAGAACTAAACTTTCAAGGGACATTGAAAAGAGCCCTTTTTTTATCATTCAGTCTCTAATGTGAATTTGCATTTACACAAAAGTAACAGATGGATGTTCTTAATTTGTTGCAGAGTTTCTGAGCAGATTAGATCTAATTTGTGCCTGATTTTCTTCCCCCACTGTTAGGTGGACAATCCCATCCTCTACCTGGTAGTTAAACTGATCCTATGTGAATAAGGTAGAAAGTTCATTCACTTGAAATCTTTTTATCACTTCCTGTGATTCTTCGTCCCCTAAATTGTTCACCTACCTTAGACTAATGCCTTAATTCTAAAAGCATAATTATAAAGTAAAAAGCTTATATTGCTTTAAATGATTGACATCTTCAGAAGTTCCTAAACATTACCACGTCCCCTGTAGCTTGCTTTTGATATACTTCCTACTTTTTCTCTGTGGTAAGAACAGTTTTTCTGTTCTGTATTTGTACAGCACTGATGAAAACAGGGATTTGCACCACCACAGGGCCATCTAAATACCAGGGAAGAATTCTAAAACACAACAAAGGTTTAAACTCCTAAAATAAGCACACAATGTGTCTCCAAAGATATTCTCCAAAGATCATCCTCCAAAGACATTCAGCTTAGACATTTTTTTGGAGTATCACAAACATTTCAAAACCCATCTTTTGTGGTATTTCTAGCATTTCCCACTCTGTGACAGCAGAGAAACCAAAAGGGGAAAAGAACAAGAAAGTTAATACATTCAGATGTACATACTTTGTAATATTTATCTTTATGATATTCTGAGCCAAGTCGCTCACCCTAGTTGGTTTCTGCTCAATTGTAGCCATAGTGGCCAACAAAGTCAGAGCTTTGTGCCTCAGTCTTTCCTTGTCTTGTGCAGCAAGTACTCTAAGACTGGATAACAAGCTGAGATAGACCACAGCCTTAGTTTCTTCTTTCAGCACCAGGCAATAAGAAGAACAAACATCACTAACTGCAACTAAATGTAAGCGGAATTGCTCCCTCAGAAGACATTACTTCTAATTACATCATGCACTGAAAAAGAAGCTAGATTGGGATTTAGGAATCTTGAGTTATACTTCCTCTCTATCAGAAATTCACAATGTGTACTCAAACAAGTAATGTCACTTATGTTGGTTGTCTATGACAACTCCTACCTTTAGTTTTCCCTGTCTTTTAGTTAGCAAGCTTCACATCCTGCTCCATGCCTGACACCACAGGATAATGCTCTTAGCTGAGGCCTGCCACTGCTACTGTAATATATAAACATGAGCATAATTTTGTACAATGAATTTATCTTCAATTGGGTTATCCTACTGATAAAATATACCAACCTACCAGTTCAGGTGGGTGTACTTGAAGTACCCTGCAATTTAACTGATTAATTACCATGAAGTCTTTAATTTACAAGTTTTGACCAATAACAGTTATTTAGTATACTCTCATCACTGTCTATGCTATCAGTACTTCTTTAATGTAATAGTTATCTAATAAATACTGTCTGTTGACATCCTGTTTAAAATTACTTACTCTAACAATGCAATTTGTGGCAATGGCCCGAGAGATGATGTTGACAGAAGGAAAGAGCTAATTATGATGAAAATGCTTGTGACAACATTGTCTTCCTGCAGTATATATATACTTCATATAAAAGTACACTTTTTATTCATTTCAAGGATTTTGCTGGAGGAAGCCCATGGGTTGTTCTTAAAGACAGTGAAGACCTGAACTTTTACAGGTTTCTACTTCTAAGGTTTCCCAGTGTCATGGTTTAACCCCAGCTGGCAACTAAGCACCACACAGCCACTCACTCACTCTCCCCGCTCAGTGGGAAGGGGGAGAAAAATCAGAGGAGTAAAAATGAGAAAACTCATGGGTTGAGATAAAGACAGTTTAATAGGTAAAGCAAAAGCCATGTGCACAAGCAAAGCAAAATAAGAAATTCATTCACTACTTTCCATTGGCAGGGAGGTGTTCAACCATCTCCAGGAATGCAGGGCTCCATCACATGTGACTGCTACTTGGGAAGACGAAACGCCATCACTCCAAACGTCCCCCCCTTCCTTCCCCTTCCCCCAGCTTTATGTGCTGAGCATGATGTCATATGGTCATTTGGTCAGCTGGGGTCAGCTGTCCCATCTGTGTCCCCTCCCAACTTCTTGTGCACCCCTGGCCTGCTCGCTGGTGGAGTGGGGTAAGAAGCGGAAAAGGCCTTGATGCTGTGTAAGCACTGCTCAGCAGTAACTAAAACATCCCTGAATTATTAACACTGTTTCCAGCACAAATCCAAAACATAGCCCCATACTAGCTACTCTGAAGAAAATTAACTCTATCCCAGCCAAAACCAGCACACTAGTGCAGAGTTTCTAAAAGCACATGCTCATCCTTTAGTACAGTTCCTAGTACTGAATGTTTTCTGAGCATGTTACTACATTCTTTTCCATTCCATTCATTCTAACAAAAGGAGTAAAATCTTACTTCTTGAAATTTTCTGTTGTTCTTGCTTTTTACATTCAAATTTTGCCATTCACTTCAGTGAGGAATGGATTTTGCCAGCAATGAACAATAAATCCTTATTTCAAAAATCCATTCAGTCTTAACTGTTGCAAGTTTACTTGGAGTTACTAAATTTGGAGCTGTTTCATTTTCCCTTTTCACTACTTAATGTCCACAGCAAAAATCTAACACTGGTTTAAAAACTTGGTGAGGTCAACAGTGATGGTGATTGTTCCTTACAGTCAGCTTAGACTACTGGTGGCAAAGCCTGCCAGAGATGGGGAAAGATCTTTGCAATCTCATTGCTTTCCATTTTAATTACTTTGTTACTTCCATTTTCATACTAGATTTTAATAGATTTATCTTCTGAAACACTTATGGGGAAGGAAAGTACTATTACCCCTGTTCTATAGATAGGAACGGGTAAACAATATTGACAAGCAATAAAAAGTTGGACCTAGATATAATTGTATCCTAGATACAGCTTTCAAATCCAGATCTTTTTTCCAAACATCTGTTATGATAGGCTTGAGTATAGCTTGATTGTGTCTTTGATCAGCAGAATGAATATTGTAACGTCTCTTATGAACTGTAGCTCTTTTTCTTAGCTGTTCTTATTGCTTAATGTAGAGCACTGGAATTTTTACATCTTTTATTGGTTCATTCATTCATTACTGTAATATTTTATAAATGTACACCAATTTTTCACCCTAAATTAGATCTGGTTATTTTGTGTAAGCTTCCCATTGTCACAAATTTCCGTGTTCTAAGAATCTCACTCTAGAACAAACAGCTCCATGTAAAACTTTTGTCAAATCTATACATCTTCCATCCAAATCTAGGTCCCGCATTACAGGTGGGAAGGCTTTGGCTGAATCTCTTTTCCCCCCCCCCCCCTTTTTTTTTTTTTTTTACATTTAATCTATTTTTTTCAACCTCAGCATTCTCAGAAATGGTGCTCTATTAAGTCCCAATTGGAGAAGGTTTAAAATAGAAAGTATATTGAATCTGTTTAATATGCTGTACTGAAAACTGTCACAGCATTTTAACACAAATATAGAGAGCTGTAGGGTTTCAGAACACTGCAGTAACATCTGACCATATCAAAACTACTCTAGAGTGCCATCTTGTGGCACAGAGAGCTGGACACTGAAAGCCACACACAAATTTATGCCCCCATGCAGCATTGAGTACTGGTGGTTCTCATATTTATTCATGTGTCCTGTGAATGTATCATGAATTCAGTCTTAAGTTCAGAAACTTCAGAAACAGGTTGTTTGTAAAGCAGTATCACTGAATCACAGAAAGAGTGAGGTGGGAAGGCAGCTCTGGAGATTGGCTGGACTGACCATACCTTCTCAAAGCAGGGTCACCTAGACTGGGTTGCTCAGGGCTATGTCTAGTCATATTTTGAGTATCTTCAAGAAAGATGACTCCACAACCTCTCTGGGCAACCTGTTCCAGTGCTTGATCACCGTTAGAGTAAAAAAAGTATTTTTATGTTTAAGTGAAATTCCCTGGATTTCAATTACTACTCATTGCCTCTTGTCTTCATCTTGAGCTTCACCATCTCATGGTCACTGTGGCCAAGGCTGCCCCAAACTTTCCATTCTCAACTAGTTCTTCCTTGTTTGTAAGTCCCAGCTTCAGCAGACCTTTTTTGCTCATCAGCTCCTCAATCACATAGGTGAAGAAGTTGTGACCAATGCCTTCCAGAAACCTCCTGGGCTGTTTGTGCCCTGTTGTGTTGTTGCTCTGGCTGAATCTCGTTCCTAAGAACCAGAGCCTGTGAATGTGAGGCTTTTCCCAGCTGTCTGAAGAAGGCCTCATCTGCTTCTTCTTGATCAGGCAGTCTGTAGCAGATACCCACCACTGTGCCAACCCAGCTGGTGCCCCCCTTATCCTGAACCATATGCTTTCATCTAGTTCATCATACTTCCCCAGGCAGAGCTCCACGCATCCCCACTGTTCCCTCACATCAAGGGCAATTTTCCCCTTCTCACTGTCCCAGCCTGTCCTTCCTAAAGAGTCCTTATCCATCCATGGAGGTATTCTGGTCATGTAAACTATCCACCACATCTCTGTATCCCACTGAGATCACAGTCCTACAAATGCACACTGACCTTTGGTTACTCCTGTTTGTTCCCCATGAGGCAGGAATCAGTGTATAGGCACTTCACAGAGACACACAGTCATGATGACTTCACAGAAACTGAAGATATTGAACAGGATCAGATCCAGAATTGACCCCTGGGGGTACACTGGTAGTGACTGGCCTGCAACTAGACTTCATGCCACAGATCACCACCCTCTGACCATGAACAGACCATTCAGCTAGTTTTCAATCCACCTCACTGTCTGCCTATCCAGCCCGTAGTTCATCATCTTCTCTGTGAGGATCTTATGGGAGACAGTGTCAAAAGCCTTACTGAAATCAAGATAGAAAATATCCACTGCTCTCTCCTCATCCACCAAGCCAGTCATTTCATTGTAAAAGGTTGTCAGGTTGGTCGAGCATGACTTCCCCTTTGTGAATTCATGCTGACTACTCCCAGTTGTCTTCTTGTCCTTCATGTGGCTGCAAAACATCTGCAGGATTAGCTCAGAAGTCTGGAAGAAAGGTTATGAACATATACTTAGAAATTACTTTTAATTGATCTGGGGACTATTCTTCTGTGTCCAACCAGATTTGAGAAGAATGAAACCTAGAAAACAAAAGGACAGACTAGTCTAAAGCTCCACCTCATTGTGTATTGTATGACTTTAGCAGTTCATTTAGCTTCCTCAGGACAGACTAAGAACAGTTACACAGCTGAGTCCAGCATGTCAGTCCCTGACTGCCAAAAGTACAAATTAAAACATACAAACCTAATCCAAAGTAAACTATAGAGACGTATTTCCAGCATAAAATGGGCACATATACAAACCCAAGACTGTTCAAGGCCTCCATACTCCCACCATCTGACCATTGCCAGTGGAATCATTTTCTGAGTACAAAAAAAGGCTCAAGGGACCTGTGCTGGGTGTGGGTGATGATTAGGTTGCACTCCTTGGTTACCTGCTGTAGAGCAGTATTTAAGATGTAACTCCAACACAGGTACCTTGCTCACACCTGACCTGCCTTGGGATGCTTTTAATTTGTTTTGGCTGAGGTCACACCCTCAGATAACCCAGCCCATTTTAAACTTGGGAGTGTTTGGATTGTTTCTTAAGATAAAAGTTTCCATTGTCCAGCTTTCTGTGCTGTCAGTGAGATCGAGATCTGCAAATTGTTATAATACAGGCATTCATAGGTCATGACTGAGCTTTACAGATTGAGAAAAGAAGACTCTATCCACTCAAATTACAGTCAGTTCTGTATTCAGTCTGAACACTGAAACGGCAGCTGTACCAAGCATGCAACTTTTCACGTGCTGACCAAACTGATACGGACAGTAGGAGCAAGTACACAGCTGGGGACAAGAACCTCTTCAGCTACCCCTACCTAAAGCAATTTTTACCAGACAGACTCTTAAGTCTCTGACAATATTTACCCTCACAGAAGTTTCCACAGAGTAAGGGAACGCGGTTATCCCTATTTCTAGAGGGGAACTGAGGAACAGTGGGATTAAACAATTTGTTCCAAGATACACAGGAAATTTGTATACAGAACAGGAAATGAAATGAAGGGATCTGAAGTCCCAGCCCATTATTTTACTCACTTCCTTGTAAAAATGATCTCTCACCATTTTCACCAAAGCAGGTATAAATTAAAATTCCCTCCTTTCTTCTAATCTGGGAAGTTCTTATACAGCTGCAGTGCACACATGCTTCTAGCTTAATGAAGATGATGGAAGGTTCTGGGACACTAAATCCTTCCTTGTCTTCCTTGATAGTGTCCATTATTCTAATTATTGATTTTTTTCTTGCAAAATAATGAAAAGCTGAATTTAGTTTTCAGTTCCATTTATCTCCCCTTATGCTTTTCTTTATCTTAACTTTGAAGCTTTGCATTATTGTTCACAGATTTGCTCATAAAAGTGAAAAGTAAACAGACATTAGGCCAAAAGGCAATATTTCAAAATTCCCTCATTAACCCACTATTTGAAAGAAAATTAATTTCATACTTTAAATATTCACAGACCCTGGGTGAAATTATTTTAATTCTGTTATTCTTTTTTTCCATTTTTCTTTCTAAACTTAGTTGTATTATATAGTGGAGGTTAAATGTTTTTTAGAGTATTTGCCATCCAGTTCTTCAGTCCTTTTTTTTTTTTTTTTTTTTTTAGGTTCTAGTACCTCCTTTCTATTTATGTGTTTTCTGCCAGAGTCCAGCATTTCATTTCAAACTTTTGTTGTGTGGGTATCTGGTGCAGTCAGTGAACCTCTGGTTTTGATTCCTCAAAACATTTAATCATCTACCCAACCAATTTAAAGTGTTTAAGTCCCTTTAGGATTAAGTTAAACTGAAGCACACACACAAATGTTTTTGCCAGACCATGCTATCCCTTCATTTTTGTAGTCAACCGTGGACATTGATTTATGTCAAAAACTTCAAGCTTGGCCTGATTTTTAAGTTCACTAGAGATCCATCGAACAAATAACATTTCACAAGAAAATGAGATGGGGTTTCAAAGCTTTGAATGTTTCAGTAAGACTAAAGTTGATGTTGAAATAACTAGATTTTTTCAATTTATTTATGTATTTATCAATCTAAAGAACAGATCAGACCATTTGCTTGATATTAAACCAAAATTACAAATTTCTGATCAAAACAAATACTTTTGTACAAGAAGCTGGCAAGGTAGATTACAAAGAAAAGTGAATTTCAGCTATGACTACTCTGATCAATACATTGGTTCTATGAATTCTTTCTCATGAGAGTGCTGAGATTTTAAATTTACATCTCATATGTTGGGTATTTCTGCTAATACCCTAACTTGGAAACTGAGGCTGGAATTCTCAGAGGGCTTTTTGTGAAAATTGCAGTGCTGTCTATTCTTATTCTTGTTGGAAATAGTACAGAAAGAACTTGTGCAGTGTTTGTGACTGTTTTAATTATTTACTTACAACATTTATAGAAGACTAGCTGCAAAGAGGGCCCCATGACACTGGGAGATGCATAATAACAGACAGCTTTTTTTTTCCCCCTCCTTGTAGAGGAATGAGAGATTCATAGAGTTTAAAAAACAAACAAACAAACAAACAAAAAAAACCCCGCAACAAACTAAAACCCAACACACAAATAATCAAGCAAAAAACTCAAAAAACCCCAAGAATAAAAAAACCCCAATCAACTCCAAGAGAGAGACTGATGCCATGCACTCACCTACAAGAAGGTAGTACTTGTTCCAGCCCTTCTTTTCAAGACTGTGAATTTTACGTTTACCAGTCACAAGATAGCCCTAATGATGATACAACAAATCACATATATTGGGTAACAGCCTAAGTGGTAGGCTATGGATCTTCATAAGAGAAGTTTTAACCTCACTAAACTGAAGAGAGAATCCAAATTTCTACCTCTTAGATGAATGCACTAACCTATTGTTACATAATGACAAGCATCAGTGGCCTTGATGCCTTTAAAACAAGACCCTATTTTTTTCAAATAGTAATTGTAGGCATCTACCTTTATAAGAGAATGCTGTAATCAAAATGCCTGCCAGAAGCAATGAAAAAGACTGAAATTCCATATTCAATGGAATCTTATGCTCAGCATTAACAAGTGCTACCTCTAAGGATGTTCTCCTGTCCACTTCAACTTTACTTTCAACATTTCTTTGATATTTTTATTCATGCATCTAATTTTCTTGGTGCATTGTGTAGTTATGTTTCTAGCTCCAGGTTTTAAAGCTTAATCTGAGGGCCAGGAGACTAAAATTTAGGTGTTGCAGCACTGGACTTAAAAGCTCCACATCCTTTCATTTGGCTGAGTACTAAGTGAATTCCCGAGGATCAGACATGAAATCTGTGGCAAAGTCAAAAACTAAATATCAGTCTCCAGGAACTCATTTCAGAGCCTTAGGCAAAAGGCCATTTTTTCTATCACTGTAGGTTAAAGATTCTAGTCTTAACTGGAAAAGGGAAGTGGGGAAAAAATACCTCTCCAAGCACTTTCAAAGAGCAGTCAAAGGGATCCTAAAAGCAAGCAAAGCTGCATGGTGATCTTTAGTTTTTCACCCATCCTTCATTTTTCAGTGTATATGAGAGCTTCACAACTGGGAGCAATTATGGACAAAAATTATTACATGATGTATGACTCAACATACAAATGATCTTTGGGAAAGGAGGTTCTTGAAAGGGAGGTTTTGCGTATGGAACAGTATCAAAAGCACTGCATGGTTTGATTGTTGGGGGAATTATATACTGGTATGTGACACCTTTGGGAAAAGTTCTGGAAAGTAGGTCAGGTGCCATGAGTCTTAGCAGACTGGTTACTTATTCATTGGGATCAGCTGTTCTGAGCTTCAGGAAGTTCAGGTCTCAGCAGCTGCTGTGTAATCAGGGCGCAAAATGCTTTACAATGACTGACTATAAAAGATTGGAACTGATTGAGAGGGCCTGAGTTATTGTCCTCCTGTGATTGCAATATGCAGCATATAGAAAATTCTCTCATGCTTAAGCCTTTCCTTTATATTTCTAGTGTTCATGAAATTAGTTTTAAACCACCAAGGGTTTCTCCCCCTCCCCATCTCCCCACAATAATTTCTGGTTCTAATTTGAAGGGGTTTTTTAATAAATATGTTTTAGATGAATTTAGTGCTTGTGAAAGTTGCCAGCCTATTTGATCCTGGACTGGGGGGAGGGCAGACCTTAAGCACTGAAAAGAACTAGGACCTCACATGAGGAAGAGGCCTAGAAAGCAAGTGATAACTCTGGGAAAAAGAATAGCAGTGCAAGATAAGGCAACAGATTAGCTGATCAAAAAAAAGCTGAAAAAGCTGTCTGCCTCAAGAAGGATCCTTAGGAGTCAATGGATGTCCAATATACAACCTACATCAGACCACCACTCTGGAAGACCACTTCAACTGAAAATGGAGCTGAAATATTATGGCTGCCAAAAATGACTTCCCTTGTGCAGGGCAAGAGGTGGAATCTGAAGGAGGGTGGGCAAGAATCTGCCACTACTTTTGGATTTGTCAGTCGTCGGTGTTCCCTAAATCCCAGTGAGGACTTACCCCCCACATCATTCCTCTCATCCCTACAGCTTTCCTGAAGTCCAATTTAAAAAGTCAGCTTAAATATTGTGAGAAATCTCACTGAGAGCCTTTCTCTGCTGAGGAAAGGTGTTGATTCATAATAAGGATGTGAACAATTGCTGTTTTGGTTGTGCATGTTTATATCATAAAGACACCAAACTGTCAAAGCCAAATGGAAACATAAAAAGATATTTAGCATTAGCCAGCTATAGAACCATCATGGAAATTATCTCATGGGCATACATAACACCTCTTGTGCAAGGATCTCCATTATCTTTGAACAAGTAGGAAAAGAACAGTACAGTTTCCCATTTTAATGATTATAGAAGAAACACATATAGGCCATTGGATTTGGCCCAGGTTATATATCCAGTTATTAGCAGCACAGGAACAGGAAGCTGGGGTGAAGTCCTAACACTACTGAAATTATTGGGAGACTTGCCATTTTCTTCATGAGGCCCAAAATTTTATGTTCATATGTTCTTTCCATGATTTAACCACAAAAAAAATTCTTTTTATTCAATTCCCACTCTAAGCACAATAACAGACAGCATCATAAGAATCTTAAAATTGTTTCTTTCATACATTAATCATAATTTACATTGACATCCTGACTTGCCTGTGCTTACACATCCAACTACTCATAGAACTCCCATTATAACTCTGTCTGATCACCTTCTATGTTAAAATTATAAAGGTTTAATCACCAGCATCTATATGTACACAATCCAAAAAGTCTTTGCCATGTTATGCCCATAGTTGTTTTCCTTCCCTGTCAATAAAAGAGGCTAGGCTGGTAAGAAAAAGGGTAAAGGCACACCAGTTCTTTCATTGTTTCTTAGGCTTGTCACATAGTTGTTGTCTTATCCATAAAAAGGGAGAAAAGAGAGTAGCAAGAGACACAAAGATGTGCAAAGGAAATGCTTATCAACCTGGTCCTGATTTTTCCTGGTGTTACAAAGGGGTGTATGGTGGCCCTATGGCAGTAGTTCAGTTAATGGAACCTGACAGAGCCCTTTATTTCCCTGACTGCTTGAAACTAAGATATTAGCTCTAACATCAGAATGACATTCCCGCAGAATCAGGCAAACCGTGCAGGTTTTTATTCTCATGATTTCTTTTTTTTTATTTGATCCTATATCCTCTATAAGTGTGTTTGCCTTTCCTGCTTCAAACAAAACAGTACTCCTGTATACAAAACAGTACTCTTTACCCTTTTAATAAGCTTAGTGTTCTCCTTTTGAGTAGAAATTCCAAGACTGGCAAATAACTAAAATTGTGCACACATCTGGCCTCCAAAGCTTTGATATATCTTATTTCTATGAGATTTCCTACTTCCTTCACATTACATTTTGTGAGAGGAAAGCACTCTTTAAAATATTTATTACATTTTCACCAGTTCCCTCTTACATTCTTCTGCTTTTTCAGTTTGTAAGGTGAGAAAATGATCAACAAACCTGGAAGTTAATCAACTTGTTATTATCACATGGAGTTTGCTTCTAGGGGCAGAGGTCCAAAAGACAGAGCTGAACAAGGAGTGACATAAGTAATAAGTTGAGGCAATTCATCTCCTGTGATGCCAGGATTTATTTGTTTGTTTGTTTATTTATTTGCCAGACACATTTAATACCATATCTCACTAAGTGCTGCTGACTGTGATACTTGAATCATGTTGGTAGGACTTAATTCATAAATAGGCATTGTAAAAAGTGTGTGAAAGTTAGCTAAAGACAATCACACATCTTTGGACCTTAGAAATATAGTGTGAAGTGCAGAGAACCAGGAAACAAAACAACATTGGAGATTAAAAGACAATTCATGATTGAGGAGAACCCTAAATTTATTCTTGGCATTTCTAGAATTACAAAACACCAAAGTCAGCCTCAGGATGAAGTGAGAAAATGACTAAATAGTCTATTGCCTACTCCAGATATGGGGGGAAGGGGCAAATTTAGGCACATTCAGTGGGAGGATATTTTACTACTTCCAGTTGTCAGTTTTTGAGTATTTACCAATTATTGAGTTTAAAAAAACAAAACAAAACAAAACAAACAAAAAAAAAAACACCAAACAAAACCAAAAACAAAACACCAAAACCAACACACAAAACCAACAGAAGCGTTGGAGATAGTGAGTACAAGGATTCCTATAAAGGTGAAAAATGTTGTGACACATAAATGTCAGCACAATGCCCATGAAGTTTTGTGGTTTTGCCACCTGGACAGGTAAATTTGGACTATATTGATCAATTTACATTCTTAAAGTTTCACCTGAGAAGTATGCAGAAATACAGCCAGAAGTATCTTGAGTATCAACTGTGACACTGATTTTCATATCCTCAAGGCCATTCCTAGAAGAGCCAGCTCACAAATGGGCTATTCTTTCACAAATCCTTGTTGGAAATTGAGTGTTGGAACTGATAACCATAAGAGCTCAGTTGTGGTTCTGCCGCCTTTCCCCCAAGCCACGGAATTTCAATGGATTATCTTGGCATGATGCCCAATAATTTATGCTTATCTGATTTTATATTCCGGATTGAATTTTAGGATGAAGATGAAGAAATTGAGCAACTACCACTTTTTCAATGGATTTCCTTACATCTTAGAACAGAGCAGTTTTTTCTATTAATTGAACTCTGTGAACAAGTGTGCAAGCTGGGAACAGCTCCTAGCCCAGTGTGATTCCATATGAGTATGTCCAATAATATTTATAAATTCAAATATGAAAATAAAAGGTACGAAGAAAGCAAAAGCAAAAATCTCACCCACCTTCTCTATTTCAATCCTTTCAAATCTGGTAGAACAAACAGAGCTACAAAGTAAGAACATCTGTAGATAAGCCTAAGAGGGACATATGTGTTCCACACCTAACCACAGCAGGGTGTCACTATAACAGCTTGCTTACTACTTATCACATCCAAGTCCATATGGTGCATTTCTGCCTTAATTGGGCATTTCCATGCTTTTGTAGATTTCTGTCAAAACCTTAATGATATTTAAATATTCTTTTGTGGATACAAAAACTTTCTTATTTTAATGAATTTCAAGCAAAAATTAAATCCTGGAGTGGGTATTCAAAATATTTTTTAGTGATCTGAGAGATTCTCTAACAACAGACAAAAATGCAGTGTTATTTTACCTACATTCATATTTTAATTTCTTGCCAGCATTCAGCCTAGACTGCTCCAAATCAAATAAACCGCGGAGGCCCACACAGTGAGAGAGAGTTCATTATGGATCATGAACAGCTCAGGGTGGAGGTGCCAAAGTAAAAGAACAGATAGTATTGAAAGAGGACAAATAATATGTTTGCCCCATACCCTCCACATGTTTAGTGAACTTTCTCAGAGAGGCTGTTTTATTTGGGCGCTCTGAGGAGTAAGGATATGAAAAATAAGTGGATTTACTTGCTTATCTGCATGTAGAGAGTTATTTTGATAGAAAGGTAGGCAAAAGGAAGTGTGAAGGGGGTCAGGCATTTGCCAGAGCCTTGTACACAGCTTCAGTAAGCCTAGCCATAAAAGCGTGAATAGCAAAATAGTACACTATGTGCAGACCTAACAAAGAGATAGCATTAATCCCTATTGAGTCAGAGCCAAGGATAAAAGGTAGAAGCGGTGACTCTTGACTGGAACTACTCTCTATTACTGCAAAAACATAAGTGTTCTGGAGGAGCTGTCTTGGATAAAATACAGTTTTCCAGTTTTCCTAGTTTTGCAGATAGCTTATGTTCATTTGCTTATTTCCTTTTCTACTGGTCGAAGAAACAGGAAGGTGGACTTTTTCTGCTTTGCTAGTGGGGGGGAATTGTCCAGAGTTTTTGGAGTCCAAAAATCCCAGTATCTTTGGCTGAATAAAAACAGCAGTCCTTGTTAAGATATAGATCTTAATAGGAACTTGTGAGGAAACACATAACACAGATGATACACAATTATAGAACAGTATACAGACTCTCCCTTTAAATTGATAATAATATTAATAGAACCTTAAGTGATTTTTCCTGAAAGAAGCTGGTCTTCCGTATACCCAACAGCAAACTTTAACTTAGCTTCAGGTTCCTTCCAGCAACCATTCCTGGATGAGCAGGGATGCTGAATAAGTTGTTTAACAAAGAGAAAATATGGCAAGAAGTTAAAGCTGGGTGAGTAAGAAAAGCAAGTGTGCACTGCAGTGTGCTGTATGTCAACGACAGTGAGAGAGATGCAGTTTGACGCTGTCTTTTTTTCCAGACCACAGTAACTAGCAGCAGGCACCTCTCTCCCACACAGACCCAGCTTAGGATGCAAAGAATGATCTCTGCAGGGAGTGTTTCATGAAAGCAGAACTCAGCTGTGATCACATCTTTCACAGGCCTATTTCAAGTAGTTTTCTCCCTCCCCACTGTCTGGATATAAGCTGATTTTAAAATGCAAACATCCTATACATAATATCTTTACAAAAACACAAGAACAGACTGCAGACTTGATTTTAAAGGATCAGGCATATAACATAGCTCATGCTACAGAGCCCAGATGTGGCTAAGGAAAAATGCTTATTTTTCTTTCTGTGTACAAGTTTCATAGCAAACACTAGTGAGCTTCACACTTGGCTGTTTATTCTAACGTCTGTGTTCAAAAGACTAGGGAACTCTCACAGTTTATCAGGGTTCAAAGATGAAGTTAGAACATAATGAATCCTGATAAAATCTCATAGATTATCCTTGGGGAAAACCATCAATTAATTCAAAGTTTTAATTCTTTTTATAAAAATAAGGGGGGATTTAAGGTGTTTGAAGTCCTTGACTCTACCCCTTGGCTTCTTTTAATTCCACCTTCTGAACTCCTTAATCAAGATTTCAGTAGCTTAAATTACAGCTATTAAACAAATTGGGAAAAGGGGGAAGTATATTATTCTTTCTCCTTGTTATGTGTAAAGTAAAATGGACCCTGAGGAAATTGTGGTGGTCTCGCCGAATAAGCTGCAGAGTAACTCAGGACCCATGAGTTGCAGCATATATCAAATCCCTCTCTAATCATTTCCTAACCTCATACAAGTTCTTTTTAATAAAAACAGAGAGCTCAAAAGGTTTCACATTCCTAAAGTTGAAATTTACTTGCCTTTCTTCACAAGAGCAAGCCACAAATTATCACAACTCTCTTTCAAGTAATCATTTAGACATCTAAGAGGCTATAGAGAAATACTCTCTCGCAAGAGAACTTACTTCAATAACTTTAATTCTGGTCTGGCATGAAAACAGAATTGTTTTCATCATAGCTAAGTTGAGCAGGTTGACACGTACCTCCTCTGTGAATCATCTGGGATACACAAACAAGGCACCTGGTATTAATGTCCATGAGGACAGGAGCCAGTAAGCAATTTCTGAACCTGTTTAATTTGTGCGTAACACTCTGAATGCAGCACAGCATGGCATGCAAGTCCATCCAAACACTTGCCAGACAGAGTACTGCCACATCCTGCTGAAATCATAGTATTCTGCTTACAGGACTTGCCCTGGAAGTTGAAAAACTACACCATCATCAGCCTGAGTGGATACAAATCCACAGCTCCCATCTCTTCAGAGAGTGCCCTAGCCACATGGCTTTTGTTGAAGCTGTGCCGTTTTTGTGCAGTCAGGAATGTGGAATTTGTTTGGCCTGCAAAGAAAATTGCAAAGAGGAGTCTATTTCTGTAATCTAATAGGCAAAACACTCTGCTGGAGAGGAGGGGAAGCTAAAATAGTTCTTTCCCGAGGGCCTGCTTAGAATATGTATTTTCCATGTAACAGTCTTAGGATAAAATGCATTAGCAATATTGGAAGAAAAACTGAAACACAGGAACTTTCCTGTTTCCACAATGGACACATCTGATTGTCTCACAGTTGGCCTCTTTTGCTTACTTTTTCTTTCTTGCCCCAGTTCTTGCACCATTTCTTGCATGAGGGCTTTGTTCTAATGGATAGGTATAAGGCTGGCATGGCATAAAATAAAGCAAATAGATGGTGAATGAGACATTCTTTATGATAGGAAAGCATCAACCTGTGTTCAATATTCAGAACATCTTGAATCCTGAACTGAGCTAGTGGGTACACAAAGGCACCTCACTCACAGCAGCAGAGAAGTATGAAAACCTAGGGAAGCAGAGGGTTTCAAACATATTCAGATTTTCCTAGCAGCTGGCTTAGATACCTTCCTGAAGAAGATTAAAAATAGTCACTTCTTCATACTCCAAATATTATTTGAGTTTATAAATTTCACCCCTGGAATGCCTTTATGAACTTCACCTACGAAGAAGCAGAAAACGCATATGCTAACTTTGATCTTCCTTGCAGCTTTGGGAGAATAAAATATCCCAACTTAAATGCTCAAATCTATTTCTGAGAGAACTAAAAATAATGTTAAAAATTGTAGACTCCATAAAAAGACAGGAATGCCTGGTTAAGAGTGAATTTCATGCTGGCATGTAATTTCAGAAACAAACTGCTCTTCAAACTAAAGAGAGCAGTTTTGTTAATCCACCAAACAGGTAGATCCTTAGTTAGAGGAAATTTCATCTTGTTTGCCTTACCCTACAATGCTGCTATAAGGTAGAAAGTGCTATTACAATTCAAATTTAAAATCCAAAATTCAAACTCAGAGCTGCAGCCATGCTCTGAAATATGTGCAAGCCTTCAGTTTTGTATATAAATCCCCATGAGGCTCACAAAACCTCTGAATATTTTACCTGAAGGAACTGTTCCTCTCATACAATATTTGCTACATTATCTGTGAATGAAATACACTGTTTGTCCCATTTTACAATTTGAAACTAATTTGTCATGTTTTTCTCGGCCATGTTACCTAGGCCACAAAAAAGTCAATCACATTCACCAGGGACAGCTTGCCAAATTGAAGTGATATTTCCTTACAACACTGTGTCCCAAAAATGTGAAATTTCCTGTTCTCCTCCTAAACTTCCCTGTTCTCCTCCTCAAAGTGGCTCAAACTGGAAACAGGTAACATCAATAAGGTTCTGATGCCACAAGTCCTAAATCTGAAATACCATCTAATTGCTACTTTACTACTACTTATCTATCTTTCTATCACAAATTAGAACAAACTGAAAGCTGCTTTAATTGGTACTGACTATCAATAAGGCAAGACTCGATAATGCAAGAAAAGAAAGAGTTCAGCTCTGGCTTGAAGAGTCAGGAAGGAGATATTAAAAATGACCTGCAAGGATCTGTCCCTCTGAGCTTGGAAAACCTTTTGGCATCTGGAGCCACTAACTTTAGCTCTGGTTTTAACCATGACAATGGCACGGAGCCATCCTCAAGCTGGAGACTTGAGGCCAGAGTATTTGAGAACAAGTAAGTTTCACCAGTAGGATAGCATAGTGCAAATATTCATGCAATATTTATTCATATTACATTTATTATGTGTGGATTTGAGACAATTCTGTGCCACCTTGAGAAAAAAAAAAAAAAGTGTTTGAATTCTAATTTGATGCGACTGTACACTTGCATGCAATTATATTCCTTTTTTACACATTATAATTATGCAATACTTTTATATATAAGACATTTCCATCCTCCTTATTTCACATGCTTAAAGAATAGGTTATATTATTATTTTTGTTTGGCATATGGAAAGAAGTAAAAGGACAAGGAGGGGGAGAGAGAGAAAAAAAACAAGCAAGCACAAGAGAAATTTTTAAAACAAGTATGTCTTTATAACTAGAGGTCACAATTCAATCTCATATTCAGTCTTTCCTTCAATATATTTACAGAATTGTAACACTGTACTTTTTATGGTGTAAAAAGATATTAACTCCAGCATTGTTTAAGTGGGAGGCAAAGAAATATATTCTGGTTTCAATTAGGAAAGACAGATATATAAACAGGTTTCACTGGAAGGTCCTGATACGAACAAAAGAATGTGATATTGATGGACACAAGGGACTCAGACCCGCTCTTGTTCAAACCACTGGAAAAAACTTTCATTGGCTTCAGGGCTGTAGGATCAAGCACATACCTAGGTCACGAACAGGTTTAGCAGACATGTTAAAATGGCTTCAGTTTCTGAGTACTGATGGCTCCATCCCCAGGAATCTGGATCTCACTGCCATTACCCACAGTCAATGGTAGCCAAAGGCCTGAATTTCTGCTTTAAGAAAGGTTGAAGCCTTGCCATAAATACTTTCCAGAGAATGGCAGTTATTATGGCAACAGTGTTCCCATTGCTCTAGTTAAGGTTGTGTCAGCATTTAAATTATAAACCCCTGTTTTCAGGGGTTTACATCTTGGCTATAAACATTTGCCGAGAGATGAAAATTGGCATTCACTGCCCTAAAGCCATTTTTTTAATAACAAAGTTTGCAGAAAATCAGACTGGTTTTTATACTGCAAGAGGGAAAAGAATTGGAGGCTTGTTGAGGGTGGTGAGGTGCATTTCTATGTACATACATGTGTATATACTCAGAGATGGAGGGCAGGTATATTCCTAAAATGTAAAATCTGCTCTGTATTTTTTAATTAAATTTTACTGAGCACTAAGAGATTTTTTTAGTTTGTTTTAAATGCATTTGTGTAAGAGTACAAATAACAAAATGAGAACATTGCAGCTATTTCTTATAGCTGCATAAGCTTTAATAGGGATATAGCAATGTATGTCAAAAATACATTGCCTCTAAAATGCTAGCTTCTTTGCCCTTTCTAAAGAGGTTGTCATATTATGCTTTATCTAGTTTTTCTGAGTACAAATAGTCCTTAAAAGTAAAAATAGTCCTACTTAAAATCTGTAGAAAACAAAACCCATTTGCTTGTAACTACTCTTTCTCAAGGTGTCTTAAATGACATTTCCACTTTGAGTGTTCACATATGAAAACTCCGCTAGCCAAAGAATTCATCCTTCAGCAGATGCTGTGTGCTCCAGCCCTGCTCCTCTGCGTGCTAACCTCTGGCTCACAAAGGGGCAGTGCACTTTGCTCTCCCTGTTTCTCTCATTCTGAACATCCTTTGAAATCCCTCTCACTCTCTGCGATGGTGTTTTTGAATGTGTGTGCATTTTGTGTGTGTCTATACACATATATGGATACATATATGTAAAACATCTGTAAAGAATTTGCTTGTGAATAACTTATTTCTTGCATGTTTGTTATATGTATATTAATTCTGGGTGACTGCAAGAAATACTCCCTAGTAAAGCATAGTTTTCCTGAAGGACAGTTTTACATCTCTAATGAAATTAAGACAGGGACAAGATTCACAAAAGCAACACCACTGGGTATATAGTACTGTTGTCAGACGAAGGTACCTGAGGCCCATGCTACATACTGAAAATGCAATACAAAAACCTTTGGCAGGAGTGGCAGTTTCCAGTGCTCAGTGAAAGTTATGAAACAAATTTGCTTCAGCATTCCCTAGGCCAGGAGGATTCTTATTTCCTTATATTATGGACACTGAAGGAAACAACTGGTAAGAAGTCTACATCAGCCACTCTAACTAGAATTAAACACGTCTAACAATATATCTCAAGCAGGCAATTTCTGGAAGAAGACTGGAACCTCGTGTTTCAGTTTAAAACAGAGTATGTGAATTTGAAGTCCTTCCAGACTTGGGTGACCAGGACATCTTCTCATTCTTTCCAGTTGTAATGCACAACTTCACTGTGGTCGAGCTCATCCACCAGGAGACTCAATGCCTGAGATCCAAAACTGTGGTCTGACATACCTTATGTTTACCCACAGATCCTTCAAGGGAAAAGGATGTTGTCTCACCAAAGTTACTGATACTACACGGTGGTGGTGGAGAAGTATGTGCTCATATAGGCGTGTTGGCACTGACTATGGGAATAAAAAGCCTGGAATTTTTTCACATTTCTGAGCTCAGCTAATTGATGTGTAGCTTCATGGGAAATCACAGGCTTCGAGCTGTCAGATCACTGAAGTGAATTACCCATCTAAGCAAAGAAAACTTGATTACAGAGGAGTAGGGGAAGAAGAAAGAGTCTTCTACTGCAGACACTGCCTGGTGCCTACAACCAGCAGGAGCCTTGGATCTCTCGCAGACTGATCTAACCTATGGATTAACATTGCAGGTCTGCAAGCTCACAGAAACTCTGGAAATGTCAGGTCTGCATAAACTGGAAAAAAATAAGGGGAAAATAATTTCCACAATTAACCTAATGCTAAATGTAAACTAAAACAAAGTATCCCTTCACTTCTGCTTAAAAGAAAATTATTTTTTACCAAAACCATTAGGCTCTTAAATCTGTTCTGCTATCCATTGCATTTAATACATAATGCACTACCTTCAGCTGTGGTCTTCTGGGTCTGATAGGTCTGCTTGGTTATTTCAGAACCATAAACAACATCCATTACTATTTTTCCTTGAAATGGACAAGGATACACCCCTTAATCACCCTGTTGATACCATATTTCTGGGAAAAAAGTTCTATGAGATATTACACCTCTCTCATCCTTAACAATTTTCAGAGAGTACAGAAAGGTCAATAGGATATTGAGTACCAGCTCATTATGAAATATTATTAGTGAGCATGATAATTGTTTGAGCTCTTCCATAGCATGACTATGTACTCCAGCGCATATATTAATGAATAAGCAATTATTTAAATGGCAATTTCTCTCTGACTGTTATAAGTAATAATCCTTTGAGTACATAAATCCAGATAAGGCCCTTTAATGTAACATATAGCACATTATTTCATTTAGTTAATGAAAGAATAAGTACCAGCTAACAAATGGAAAATCATCTGGGTTTTTTTCCTGGGGTTGTGGAGATATATTTTTCCTGTTTATTTTCCCTGTCAGCAAAAGACAGGGAAGTGGAAAAACAAAACTGAGCCCATCTTGTATAATTCAGAGCAATTAGCACCAGAACAATAATGAAAACTCTTATTTATTTGTACTGACGCTCTGCTACTGCAAGGAGAAGCTTCACTGAGCACCAAGGCCTTGTTCTATAGATGCTCAAATAGGTCCATCAATCTCCTACCCTAAAGAGTGTCCAGTCTAGTTTCAGAGAAGATAAAAAATAGGAATAATGACAAGGGAAATGAAAGTTAGTTGACACCATTGATTGGAAATTGTTGCCCAGTCCAGTCATTTCAAATCATGTGTGAGGGTCAAAGAGGAATCATGACTATGATAGAAACTGGCAAGATGTGCAGACTGTTAGGGTACAAACTGTAGACATGCAGAACACTAAAAAAAGGGAGGCAATAACATAAAAAGGCAAATATGAACATGGAAGGAGGGCAAAGTTATGAAGCTGAGAGAGAGTTTCTAAACTTGAATATGATCAGGTGAAAAATGGATAATTGCTGGGGATGTTCAGAACCAGAGAAAACAGTGGACAGAATCTAAAACTACATCTTTCCAGTAGAGTCTTGTATAGTACAGTAGCAGGTGATCATCTGAAGAGGTGGGGAAAAACCTGTACCTAGATGAGTTTAGAGAAGACAGGAAAGACTGAAAAAAGATGGACATCATACATACAGATGAATGGAAGGAATCAAGAAAACATGATGAGGAGAAAGCACAACCATAAAACATGATACAGTAATATGTGTCACATGGGGCAATAGTGATGGGAAAATGGGTGAAAACCTAATAAATCCATTCTCTCACTCAGGAATGGAAGAAATGGAAATGAGAATCTATTCAAATGAAGCCTAAAGGAACAGCTAGGGACGACTGCTGAAGAGTCAGCATACCCACTACAAAAATGGAGAGAGAAGATTAAAATGAAGATAGTAAAGGAAAAAATAATTTAAAAAAAAAAAAAAACCCAACGCCAAACATGGAAGCTACAGTCTTAATTTGATCAAGAAAGGTGTAGAGTGCAGATCTACAAAGAACAGAGATTATATTCTGTGTTCTTCTTTCCTCTTCTCCCCTTCTGCAGTTACACTAGTACTATTCATATTCACAGAGTTCTCCTCTGTACCTATAGATCCAATCTCACACAAGATTTGCAAGCCCAGGTTTAGTGCAAGCAGTTCTAACACTACAGAAGGTGAATGTAAGAGTGGAGCTAAGAGGGATGGGTGGCTCTCCCTGAATGAAGCCCTGCATAAGAATCTATTAAATGGCCCATTTTCATCTGATCTGTGTTGATGAAGAGAAGAGAATATGAAAACCAGTAAAAGTAACCAGAAATTACAAGTATATGGCCAAGTGAACTTTGGTCATGAAAGCAAATAAACCAGGAAACATATCACTACCTGAGCACTAGGCTATATAGATAAGGAACACTTGAAAATTCACACAGCAGTTTTCCCCATGGTGGCTTTGCATGTCAAGCAAAGAGGAAGAGATGAAGAAAATTACCAAAATTATGAAAAAGTGAAGGAGATCAACCACTGCCTGTATGGAAAAGAGTGAGGATGGAAGGAGAAGCAGGGCAGTTAAGAGAGAATAAGAACATTGTAGGAACAGAGAAGACTATTTGCAAAGATAATAGATGTAAAATGAATGATAGGTAATAGAAGTGAAATGGTTGAGATGATGGCTGATGATATCCAGCCACAGAAACTCCTGGAAGAAAACGGCACTCTTTGGAGGCCAAACAAAAGATCTAGTGAAAGAAGTTTAGTAAAAACAGTGCAGATTTTGAAGGATTATTTTAAAACTCTTTAATTTTAAAGCACTGCAAAAATCTTTATTAGCTTTGGGCATCCAATTTCATCAGTGTACTAAACAAGCCCTTGGATTTTAGATAGGCAGAATTTGGAAAACTACCAGTGCAGGCTTATACTTGGATAGATAGATCTAAACAGCAGCAGTATCTCCCAACTGCAAAGAATCAAGACATAATTTGCTTACCTCTATTATTTGTATCCCACCCCATAGGCAGGATCTGCTAATGGCTTGTACAGCACAATGTTTTTCTATCTACACTGCAATTTTAGGAGAGAACATAATATTAACTGAGATTGCATTTACAGCTTCAGAGCATTAAATTTAGCTAAAGTAAATATTGCCTGGGATTCCAGCTAGGCACTGAGTAAACAAGTATGACTTCTTGGGCAAGACTTGTTGGGTGTAAGTGCCATCTTCTGCAGATTTGTTTTGTAAAAAAAAATTACACTGGAACTTAAGCCAAGCACAAACATTATGCTCCCTAATAAGTAAGCCCTTAGGACTTGAGTGACTCTTACAAGGACTCTAGGTTTTAGGTTTGTCTGCAATGAAAGATGAATATCCTCCAGAAATACACTTGTTTATTTATTTGCATCTGGCCATCACTCTGAAAGCATCTGTTCCTCTGAGAAAACAAGTTTTTTTCAGAAATCATCTTCATATGAGAAAATACTCGAAGGTGAAATGCAATGATAATTTCAAACATACTTCGCCTGGCTCTTTCAATGGAAAGATCTTGAATGTAGTTCTACTATCTCTGGGGGAAGGACTGTCAATCAGGACACTCTGCCAGCAGTGTTTGTTAGGTTTATTCTTGTGGGGAACTGCAGAAATCTGAAAGATTTTCAATGTGTTTATACTAACATTTAAATAATGGATGAGCTAGGAAGATATGAATCATGGGAATCAGTTGTCCTATTCAATGCAGCCTGAACTGAATCATTGGACAGTTGTGATTTATTTATGTATTTTTGTAGTTGAAGCCAACTACACAATATAACAGCAAGTTCTACAGAATATGACATACAGTAAGAATTGTACTCCATGCCATGTCATTATTCTCAAAAAAGCACCAGAATGAATCAAGCTGAACATCTTATTTCTGGAGGTTCCTTGAAAAGAGTGTAAGGAACAGTTTCTTAGTCAGTGAAGGCAGAGGAGGAAAGAAATAGTACAGAAGGACAAATACTTTCCAAAAGTAATCAGTAGTTTACCCAGACAGAACTGAGAATGGAACAAAGCAGAGACTGTCTACAGCTTGGTACCACCTGTTTTGAAGGCAACGGGATATTTATGATTTTAGACATAGAGCACCATACCTCTATTTGGGACTAGATTTAGTAGCTGAAAGTTTAAAGGATATCGTCATTCCAGTAATGCATTAAAAATTAAATGAAGAGAAATAGGTTTAAAAATATCCCATAATAGAGGAGATGGGTGCCTATCACTGCTGGATACCTGCTTGAAATGCAACAAACAGCAGGACATAGTAGAAGGCCAAACACGTTACAAAAACTGACATCCAAATAATTTTAAAGAGGGCACAATTCAGATGCACTATCTCCATTTTGTTGGTTTGTGTTACAACCTTAATGCTATTTAAATGTATTTTTATTGTGTGTTAATAACAGTAATTAACAAAAAGCAAAAAATAAAACATAGAGCTATTTTACAACAAGCAGATGGTGGCTAACGATGGGCTGCTCTCCAACTGTTCCAATTCTTGTCCAATTTGTGATCAAGAGAAGGGATAAACAGTTGTGTTACACCAGTCTGTCATAATATTTCATTTCAAAGTCAACAATTCACAGTGGTTTATCAGATGTAAATAATTGTTTATCACCTTCTATTTGTTACAGGAACCAGTAGTTTGTTATGAAGAGGAACTTTTAGAAAATTAATTACTTTGGATGGAGGTAGAGATAACAGTGACATCAGTGTGCCTGTGTAGCAACATGAATGTTTAAGCACTCAAGACAAAAAATATCTTCTTTCCCCCTTCAAAAGGAAAAACTTCATCAGGGAAATAAACTAATTTTGGAAGTCCTTGTGTTCTAGTACAGTAAAAACATAATGTATATTTTCTTCAAGAGAGCTAATCAAATATTACTGTTGAACAGGAACACTGAAGTACATTTTTGGAGCTGCGTTGAACCCCAAGATATCCCAGTTGAACCCCCCAGTTCCATATATCTCTGGATGTTGATTTTGCACATATTATCTTACAGCTTCTGTTACCCTTTCTCTATCTTCGTTTTGTAAATGTGTACCTCACATTCTTCAAACTAGGTGAATTAGAGATTTTCAGTGGAAACATCACTGGGATTTGCTATAGTCGGCGGTGTATCATTTATTTACACTGAGGCAACACATTTACTATCAAAGTTGTTCCCAGAACCTAAGCCAAGGAAGATGGTAGAAGTTACACTGCAAGATGTGGGTCAAACACTTTGGATTCTTTGCTCACTACACCATGAAACATATGGCACAATACACCTAGGGAGTCATTCTCCCTTATGGTGATTCATCCTGCTGAACAGCACAACAAGTTCAGTCTGGCATTAAATGTTAGCATATGCAGTCTGACATACCAAGACAGCTCACTGGCATCTGAATTATCGACAACGTGAATGGTCTGTTTGGAAACATCAATTCATATCAACATCACATATCAAGTGAACTAGCCAAAAATAATATGGACATATTACAGTCAGTCAGTAGACTGTAATATTCCTTGGTTGACAAAAAAAATCCCACAGGAACTTTAACATCTGCTTCTCATCTGTCCAGATGATCTGGATTTATTACCTTTGCATCCAGGTGTGCATCATTTCTTGTTACATTTTAGCATCCAATACTCATATGTCATTCATTTCCAGTCATATCATGAAGAAATGGTCTTTCAGAAGAGAAACTGACTCAGGATGGTGAAAAAAATAGTAATTATAATGATGGCAAATTTAATATTGAAAATAAATGCTTAAAAGATTATATAGGTGAATAACAAAGATTAATTGCAAAAGCCATTTTGGATTGCAGTAAAATAGGACTGTCTGACAGTCCCATGAATCTATATATCTTCTTGTGCCTTTTAAAATTACATTTGAGGCAGCTCAAAGGTTAAGGGATACTCAAACAGGCACCAAAGGCATATTTGCACTACGCGATTTTCAGTATAGCAGCTGGAACCACGATACAGACATTAAAAGGACCTGAAACCTAGGAGGAACACCTGCAGTAGGAGTACAGCTCTGGCTTCAAAACGATGGGGTTCAGGTTTCTAATATGAAACATTTGCCTTCAGTAGAATATCCTGGCTCATGCCATGATAAAGGCTGGTAGAAATCCCTTAAAACTAAAGGGAGGGAGGTGAACAAGATGGAGAGTTAAGAAGCCATTATAAAATGCCAGTATATGTAACTCTGCAGTTTGAGTCTGACCCATGCTGGAGTCTTCCATTTCATCCTCTGAAGAGAAAATGACAGCAGGAAACTTCTAGTGTCAACCTTCATCTACTCTTCTGCATTTAATAATGCTTTTTGACTGAACTTCTTTCCTGTCGCATTTCTTCCCACAACTTTTCTCATTTAATCTCATCTTCCTTGAGCAGCTTGAACTAATCCTACTGCTGCCTGTGAAATTTCTGACTTGCTGGGTTTGTCAGGAATCATCCAAACTCAGAATTAGAGGGACATTGGTTACTTGCTATACAAATACTACAAATATGATGCACCATAAAGTAAGAATTCATCCAGACTGAGATTAGAGATGAGATTAGATGTTACAAAGACAAGAAGAAAACTGAAGGATTCTTTGGTTTTTTGTGACCTTAGAAATCCCCTAATGGGGGACATGCTGAATAGTATTTTGCAGAGTCAGGTATTTGTTTCCAAAATACAAGATTGACACGGGTTCTAGTAAAAGAGTGAATGCATAGCAAGAGCCTTCCTATTCCATGCACAGCCTACACAAAAAGAGTTTACAGTTGTAGTCCCTATGAACTGACTGGTTACTTTTATCTTTTTTGCAGCAAAGACAAAAATATATACCTGTGCATTGGACTATGCACCAAATTTTGTTCAAGAGCCTAGAGAGAGGGTCATTCTCTTACATATGTATTTTTTTCAGAATTCAAGATAATTATATGATCTAACCCTGGGTTAAAAGTAGGTAGAGTTATAGAATGAAGATTTTTTTTTAAAAAAAAAAAGCACCTTACCCATTTGTTATTAAGCTTCCTGAAAAAAATATGTTAATTTGGCCCCCAAAGGAGGCTAAGTATGTAAGTAATAAAGGATTAGATAAGAAAACAATGTCTGCAGATTTATCCAGATTTCCATACTAATGACTGAGGGAGACATTTTTCTCTTTTTTTAAACTGTTTTGATATATATATGTATATACAGTTCATGGTATTAGCAATGATGATGAAGACAAAAAGAATTAGCTGGTAGAAATGTCATATTAAATTGGCTCTTATTTTATATATTTGGGTCTTTTAAGTTACTATTCTGACTATTCCTTTCTACTGATTCATTAACATAAGATCTAAAATCAGCGGGCCAACTTCAGAAAAACAAGAGGGAAGCTGCGAATTCCCATATATGCTGAGGAGAGCTCTCCAGAAGACATTCTCTTCAACAGGCATATTTGACACTGCAGTCAGTGCCTGCCTGAGAGCTCAGTCTCGGGCACAGTCGGGGACATACACACTCAGCATGTCCAACAGGCACCCACAAGCACACAGCAGCTGATGGGCTGCTTGGGAGATGAATGTATTTATGGTCTAAAGGGGAAACAGGTGAGAAAGAGTTAGTTGATGGAAACTCTAAATGCCACTTTACAGCAACAGGAGAAATTGTCCGGGTTTTCAGAGACCTGTCATCATAAACCACACACCCATAACTTCTGCTACAGAGTCCTTGCCCATGATTAAGTTCATTCGTTACCTACATCACTAACAGACTATGAAAGCTTTAGATCTTAAAATTTGAGTTGAAGATCATCAAAAACATAATCAAGGTTGAGATGTGTGAAGATTAAAGTTATCTGAGTGTAATACAGATAATGGAATATTTGATTCATGGGCAGGACAGAAAAGTATATTTTGGATTAAATAAATTATTTCATTTTACTGGAACATATTTTTACTTTCTTTTGAAATATACTGGATTGTATTCACAATTTCAAGGTCAAATGTTTGCTCAAATCAGAACATAAAAATCATGCATTTTTAAAATAGCGAGAGGAAAAATGCTTTGAAAGTATAATTTTTGAAGTTGTGGGGTATTTTTCCTTAATGGAAAAAAATCAGCAAAATAACATGAAGTTACAAAATACAAAATACTTGGGTGAAATCTGTGGGGTTTTATATTTTAAAATAACTTGGTCAAAAATTTAATCCATCTCCGGGGAACAAATCCTGTCCAGATTGTGTCAGTAATGTCCTGGACAACTGAATTCAAACCCATCCTTAAATTGGTCGTCCTTAGCAAAGGACTCCAATTCAATACTTTGCTGATGAGGTAATCATTACTTGTTTGAATTAAGAAAACAGTATTTAGTATTTTTAAGCTTTTGCAATCAAAAAGTACTTATCCATACATCTCCATACAAATATGTATTAATATCAGACCATATGTATTCACCAGAATGTTCTTTATACATTGGACATACATATGCAAACAATGTTTACATAAATCTACATTTATGAGAGGTAAAGAAATTTCTTTCATTTATAGTTTTTTTATATATTTGTACTTGGAGTTAGAAATGTATTTTTAAGATAGAGGACTATATCTTCTTTTTTAAGTACATACCTTGAGACCGGTGGGACTGTTCACATGTTGAAAAAGTTATTAATGTAAATAAGGACTCCAGAATTAAGCCCAACAAAAAACAAAAAACAAAACAAAACAAAGATGTTTTGTAGAAGTCTTAACACAACAGCTAATGATACAGTTGAACCTTCAATCTCCAAGTTCCATCCTAGCTCTGAAAACTGTAGAATATAATGTTATCACAGAATATGAAGATTTTAACTGCAGTCTTTTCTAAAACAAACAACAGCAGCTGCATGCTACTATATACCAAAATATGGAGATATTAAATGCTTTGAATAGCATGTATTTATGCTTGGATCCTTCAAATGCTGTTTTGTATAATCCCAGGGACGTCATAAGGTCAATTTTACACAAAAGAAAAAAAAGACTTGTAGAAGGAGATTAATTTTTTCCAAGTTTTGTTTTCAGATGGTTCATAGGGAATTATTTAACATTTATGCCTTACTTCTTAAGGCAAAACAAATTTATTACCATAGACAAATCTTGGATATTGGTAAACAGATTTACACATAGACCATGCCTTAAATGGATAAAAATTGATATGCCATAATAATGACTTTATTTTATTTTAAAGGCAGACTATTTCCATGGTGCTGACACAGCAGTTTAGCTAAAGAGAAGTAGAATACAATTTGAGACAAAGATCTCAAACATGTCAGTAATTTATCCCTCGTTTGTATTCCAATTTGTTACAACTACTTGTTTATATTTCAACATCCAAATAGCATAATTTGAAGAAAAAGCAAGACTTTAGCAATGGCCTCCTGTCAATACTGATGTTCTAAAAACTGAGAAGAGGAAGATCTTCAATAGTGAAAAATTCAGTGTTGGTGTTTCAAATTGTTCTGGACAATTAAGCTAGTTAGATGAATGTCGTGGTTTAACCCCAGTCAGCAACTAAGCACCATGAAGCCACTTAATCAGTCCTCCCCTCTCCCAGTGGGATGGGTTAGAATCAAATGGGAGAATTGATGGGAGAATCAAATAAGGTAAAACTCACAGGTTGAGATAAGAACAGTTTAATAAATAACATATAATAATAACAATTCCAATAAAATATGATGATGATGATGATGATGATGATGATGATGATGATGATGATGATGATGATGAAATGGAATATAACAAAAAGAGAGACAAAACCCAAGAAAAGACTTGTGATGCACAATTCAATTGCTCATCACCACCTGACCGATGCCCAAGCAGCAACCCATCACACCCGCAGCCAACTCCCCCCAGTTTCTATACTGAGCATGACATTCTATGGTATGGAATATCCCTTTGTTTAGTTCGGGTCAGCTGTCCTGGCTGTGCTCCCTCCCAGCTTCTTGTGCACCTGCTCCCTGTCAGAGCATGAGAAACTGAAAAATCCTTAACCTGGGATAAGCACTACTTAGCAAGAACTAAAACATCAGTGTGTTATCAATGTAATTCTCATACTAAATCCAAAACACAGCACTATACCAGCTAAGAGGAAGAAAGTTAACTCCATCCCAGCTGACCAGGACAATAAAGTAATATCCAAAGTCAGAAGGAGGAAGTCCAACAGGAGAATAGGAGCTAGAAAGGTGTAGATTTTAAAGAACTGAATTTCGATTCATCTCAAAAGGAGTCAAAACTGCTCAGGAGATTGCAACCAAGGTACAGAACTGGGCCTTAAAGGGAAAAAAAAAAAAAAAAAAGGACTAGCAGACGATGATGAAGAAGAAGATACTAATAGGTAAGTACAAGCTAGGTATGATGGCTGAAAATATAAAATTAGACTAAAACTGCAGAATCATTCGGGGGGGGGGAGGGGGAGTGGTTTAGGGTATTTCATTCATTAACAATGAAAATTAAAGTGAGGACAGTAAAACCCTCACACCTGTATACATCTAAGTGGTGCAAGATAGGACAAGATAATTCAAAGAATAGGAGTAAAAACTCTAACACAACCACTTAATCTAAGTGGGTGGTGATGGTTCAGGAGATGTGTTTATTAGTGGTAATAACTGAATATAAAATGGCAGAGCCTCCACCCTCTTTCAGACACCACAGTCTCTGTGAAAGTGTCCAACCTCACTCACTTGGTGCTGGTGTTAATCTGCACTTCTCAGCATCCACCAAGATGAAAACTAGGTCTGAGATGCCCCCTTGTTTTGTGGCTACACAGAACTATGCAGTGATAGCTCCCTGCTTCTTAGGGAAAAATGGCTAAATCAATTTGTTGTTGTTGTTGTTATTATTATTATAATAAAATTTCTTGTTGCAAGCATAATCCAAACAAACTGGAAGGAGCCACAGAGTCAGAAGTCACTAACTGCTTTCCCCCTGACCAGCTTGAACAATAGCCATGTCTCTTCCTCCTCTGCTCATTACAACATAATTTCATGGTTATGTCTGCAGATGGCATTGGTAAACTCAAGCAGCAAGTTTCTCCTGGCAGGTAGACTTAGTGAGTTTCTGTTGGCAGGCCCAAGGAAACCCCTGAAAGCTTACATAGGTAGGAAGAAAGTCAGGTGTCAGGTAGGTCTGATTAACCTTCTAATATAAAAAATAAACATGTGTCTAGTAGAACCTTTACAAATATCCAGCATTCCACAATCAAGTAACAGTTTACACTGTCCAATATAAGAAATAGTCAACAAATTTTAAGGCTGGAATCTGTTTTTACTAGGGTTTCTGTACTGAATTTCTTGTGTCTTCACATTTGTATGTAAAGACATGAATTGTCAGAAAGAAGTATGACAAAGAATTTTGGCTCAAGAAGAAAAAAGAAGGTCTGCAGATGAAATATTTTCGTTGTCTAAATGTTACCAGTTTAGACATAGTTCTCAGAGAGCACAGCGTACAGAAGTAAGATATTAATTCCCTTATGGTAACAAAACTGCAAAACTGCCCATCTGCAAAGGGCACTGCATCAGTGTTTTAGAAGTCATGAAAGACTAACAAAAGTGCAGCTAGTATGCAGATAAAGGTATTTAGGCAACTGAGTTTACCCATAGAGTTTTTTCAGGATCCTAAACAATGAAAAGAAAGAAAGAATAAAGCAAAATAAAAGAAAGATCATGATTGAAGATTATAATTAAATATTTTAATTAAAAACAATTCTGGATAATTTATTTTAAGCTTTCATGTTAGCAAAACTGAAATAATTTTTCCACCCTCATCTGTTTTCCAGGTCCTAGTATCCATCATCACACTGTTGAAGCCCACTTTGTGGTATGTCCTTTTGCATTTCCCACAGAATTCAAAATAATGTAGTCTGGTATTTCCCTTCTAGCCCATTTCATTTCTTAGATTGTATGCAAGAACAATGATGTTGCTCTGAATTCACATCACTGCAAGGGATTGTTTAAAATGTAAAATGAATGAACTGAGTTTTCCCCTAAAGGAAGAAAACATTTGTATTCAGAGATTCTGATTACCATCCCCTTTACTTGATTCAATTTTGTTTGGTTTTGGGTTGTGGGTTGTTTTTTTTTAAAAAAGAAGATTTGAATTCTATGCCAAGTCTAGGCTGATATTGACCTTTCAAATTTTCTGCTAAAAAAGTTTGTAGGTGTGCAATTGCCATAAATTACAGTGATATCATAAATTACATAGTTATCATTGATTGTCAAACCATTTAGAAACATTCAATAATTAATCTTCACAATAGCTTTGTGACAGAGGAACAAAAATGCAATGCAGCTTTCCAGAATCAAAGCAAAATTAATGCTCAGGAAGGATACAACTAACACATAGGCTTTCTGCTAACTCTCTCACCCTATCTGGAAAAGTTTCACACTGATACTAATTTTGAGGTGTTTACATATTGCTTTATTTCCTTTTTCATAAACAAGTTAATAAGCTAACTACAGTGATGCAGCGGTTTGCTGTCATACCAAGGCAAGATGCACTTTCAGAGTTCAGCTCCTAAACTTTTGCTGACTAGAGTTGCATGGATAGACTACCAGTCTGATAATCAGCATTGTTTTCCTCTATCAGAAATGAGAAACTGAAGAATACTGGGACACAATGATTTCCAGCTCAGATAGCTTGAGTAGGTCTTAGAATAACAAAGACGATTTCATTGTCTTTCTTTGAGCATCCAGTTTCAGTTTGGGAAGATAGTCTGCATCATGGACAGGATGAAAAATTCTGGATCCCAGAATCTTTTCCCCACTCTCAGATTTCTTAGATAATGGAGACAGTTTTTCCCATTATTTACCACTCCTTCATAAAGGGTCCTCTAACATCTCTTTCATTATGACACAAAGTTCCTTGCACCTTTGCAATCAAATTATAACATCTGACTCCTAATTAACAAACTTTGTCATTACAGTATCTTCTAGGAAGAAAATACAGTGAGAGAGACAGAGACAGAGAGAGAGACAAAGAGAAAGCAAGCAAGAAAGCAGAAAAGTCCTTCATATTTATCAAACATGTGCCAGTTGAACTGCAAATGAAATGCATCTGTTGCACCATTTTGAAAACAGAACTCTTTTGGTTTGTTTGTTTGTTTTAATTAATGTTCTGTGCATGCCTTACCTGGCCTTGGGGGATAGAATCATATCATAAAATCATAGAATCAGAATGGTTTGGGTTGGAAGAGACCTTAAAGCTCATCTAGTTCCAACCCCCCTGACATGGGCAGGGACACCTTCCACCAGACCAGGTTGCTCAAAGCCCCGTCCAGCCTGGCCTTGAACACTTCCAGGGAGGGGGCAGCCACAACTTCTCTGGGCAACCTGTGCCAGTGTCTCACCACCCTCACAGGAAAGAATTTCTTCCTTATATCTAATCTAAATCTATTCTCTTTCAGTTTAAAACCATTACCACTCATACTAACACTACCCTCCCTGATAAAAGTCCCTCCCCATCTTTCCTGTAGGCCCCTTTGAAGTACTGGAAGGCCACTATAAGGCCTCTGGAGAGCCTTCTCTTCTACAGGCTGAGCAACCCCAAATCTCTCAGCTTGTTCTCACAGGTGCTCAAGCCCCCTGATAATCTTTGTGGCCCTCTTCTGGACCCGCTCAAGAAGGTCCATGTTGTGGCCCCCAGAGCTGGACTCAGTGCTCCAGGTACTAGGATGCACAGACTTTTCTCATCTGACAGAGTTGACTTAAATTTAAATCATTCCATTACATTTAGAGTGCTAATAAACTTGCTACATTTTTGTATTCATCTAAATAATAACTAGCTGTAGGGGCTGGTGAAACAAGAACCATATTTAAAAAAAAAAAGTTTCTGTACTTTCATTTCCAGAGTTGACTTGTTCTGAAGCTAATGAGTCCAGTGGAGCTAGGGTTCTCTCAAAGTCTTTTTCTGTCCCTGTACTTCCTACAGCATTGTGGTCACTGCAGTGCTGGTTTGGTAAGGTTACTAATTCATCTCAGGCTATACTATTTTCCAGTGACTAGCACTTCATTAGGGTAAAAAAATTAATTATGAGAGGAAATATTCACAGATAATTCAGTTTATGAATGGAAAAATATCAAGTTTTCTACCAGCTTGTTTCAAACATATATAAAACTTATTTTTCAAATGCTTTGCACTTCTTTCAAAATATTTCCCATTCTTCAATATGTCTCTTACCTCCATTTTAATTTTAGACTATTTCTTAAAATCATTAGAAAGGCAAAGTACTAGGAAATTACCAAATTTTCTCAGAAGTAGCAAAGACAAAAGCATAACGCTACATTTTTCTGACCCACCAAATGAATTGTGAGAGTGGATCCTTAACTCCATATGATTAATACTGGTGATGCTGAAGTACTCAGAGGCACGAGAGCCATATCCTGACAGAAGGGGTGCCAGTATCTGTTTCTAACTTTCACTTAATTAAAAAAATATGATATTCCAATTGTAAATACTTGACTTAAAAGCTGTGCAAATGCTTTTCTTTAAACACATCTTCCTTCTTTGATCTCAAGCAACTACACAAAAGCCCAAATTTTTAGACTACAGCTTTCAGCCATTGTTACTATTAAAAAAATAAGAAAAAGGGGAAGGGGAAGGGGAAGGGGAGGGGGAGGGGGAGGGGGAGGGGAGGGGAGGGGAGGGGAGGGGAGGGAAGGGAAGGGAAGGGAAGGGAAGGGAAGGGAAGGGAAGGGAAGGGAAGGGAAGGGAAGGGAAGGGAAGGGAAGGGAAGGGAAGGGAAGGGAAGGGAAGGGAAGGGAAGGGAAGGGAAGGGAAGGGAAGGGAAGGGAAGGAAAGGAAAGGAAAGGAAAGGAAAGGAAAGGAAAGGAAAGGAAAGGAAAGGAAAGGAAAGGAAAGGAAAGGAAAGGAAAGGAAAGGAAAGGAAAGGAAAGGAAAGGAAAGGAAAGGAAAGGAAAGGAAAGGAAAGGAAAGGAAAGGAAAGGAAAGGAAAGGAAAGGAAAGGAAAGGAAAGGAAAGGAAAGGAAAGGAAAGGGAATAAAGAAAAGATTCTTTTTTTTCAGGGCTGTAAGTCAGACCCCACTTAGCCAATTTTGTTTGTGCTTTTCTCCAATGAGCGAACTAAACATTAGGCTGCAAACAACCATGGAAATTGCAGCCCCAAAGGAATTTGTTTAACAAAGCTCTAGGTATCCTTAAAAAGAAAATTAAATGGAAGGTGGAATTAACCTTAAGGACATTGGAATTAATTTTAACAGATCGGCCACAGCAAGAATCTTACACATTTTTAACTGCAAGGAAAACTCATCCTGTGAACACACTACTAGCAAGAAAAGTTGCAGATTCTCCATTCCTGTATTATCAAATTAAGCCAAAATGGGTCTGGAAGAGATGAGCTGCAGTCAAACAAAGTTTACAGAGCTCATTGCAAGAGAAACTAATGTGGTTCTACAGTCTGCATTATTCAAATCAAACTAGTTGATGTAATGGTCCCTTCTGGCCTTAATGTAATCTATGTATCTACAAAAACTCTAGTTAAACATAGTAAGGCTGTTTAAATAATATTTCATTTGTAATGAACTCTTAACAATTCATTCATTCAGTTGAAGGTTGGAGGTAAAAAAAAAAAAAAAGTAAGAGGGAAATAATGACTGAGGGAATGATTCTTGCACCAGACTCATGAAAGTTTATGCTATAAATCAAGAACATTTAAATAGCAGATGCATATGTTGATCTGGACTGCAAGTAAATTTTCTCCACTCTTTACTACATCCTACAGTATATGATGATCCCTGAATCCTTAGGAGAGACCTTTTATTTCTTTTGACTGTCCATATCTCTTGGAGAAATATTGTGGTTTCAGAGTCACGAAGGAAACAAAAGGCACTTGCTGATTTGACAAAGCTGAGGATGTATTTGCTTTCTGCTGGACAGTGCCACAGACTTGACATATATAAGGGTTGGGTCCCCATATCAGAAGCTGCCACATTTCAGCAGGAGTGTGAAGGATACGAGTTACCCAGCTGGTATGGTGTAACTGAAGCTGTTTCCTTGCTTTCTGGCATCCATAAAAACAGTGGGCTATTACTCTGATTTTAAAAGAACATGTTACACTTGTTTAACTTTGGAAATAATGACTTTTTAGAAAGACATGCCTGAGAAGTGTGGATGACCAACTGTCAATGTTGATGCACTGCTTAAATGGTTTAAAACATTCATTGTGAGTAGTAACATGTGAAATATTCACTGTGAGTATCAAGATCCATCTCCTCTACACTTGGTAATATCCTTCATTATGAGAAGAAATTCTGCATTATGAAGAGAAACATAGACAGTAAATAGATGGTGACTAGATGAGAGAAATCACACTTTCAGAGTGGTATTTCCCCTAACTGTCTAAATAAGGAGGCTAGATAACAACCCTAGGTACAGATATATCTATATGTGTAAAACTTATGTAGGGAAACCATGATTTGTTTGGAGATTCAATGAGTAGAAGTAATTTTTTAAATATCCTTTTCTGTGCGTCATGGTTTAACCCAGCAAGCAGCTAAACACCACACAGCTACTCGCTTGCTCCCCACCCCCACAGTGGGATGGGGGAGAGAACTGAGAAAAAAAAAAAGCAAAATTTGTGGGTTGAGATAATAGGACAGAAAAGGAAGGGAAAATGATAATAATAGCAACAACAACAGCAGAAGAATTAGAATATACAAAATAAGTGATATACTGTGCAATTGCTCACCACTCACTCCTGAGCAGCAGGCCCCAGCCAGCTTTCCCCCAGGTTTATATGATGACCATGATGTCATATGGTATGGAATATCTCTTTGGTCAGTTGGGGTCAGCTGTCCCAGCTGTGTCCCTTCCCAACATCTTGTGCACCCCCAGCCTACTCACTTGTGGGGAGGTGTGAGAAGCAGAAAAGTCCTTGACTTAGTAAATACTGCTCAGCAACAACTAAAACATCATTGTGTTATCAACATTTTTCTCATCCAAAATCCAAAACACAGCACTGTACCAGCTACTAGGAAAGAAACTAACTGTATACCAGCCAAAACCAGGACAATGTGTATTTTAAAACATCTGCCACTGTGAGGAATGAATGTCCTGCTATGTTTTCAAAATGGGAAATAAACTTGATTTATTATAGTTATGGGATACCACTGGTTTTGTTTCCACTTTAATTTCCTCTTTTTGGTGATATTCACATGTAATGTGACGAGTGTCAGATTTACAGAGAATAACACAGCTTGCAGTGAAAGATAGAAATAAAGACTTATATTTACTGGAACAGTTGATGTATGTATGTGTGTTTGTGTGTACACAAACACACTAATATACTCTGAAAGCTTTTTGCACATAGCTAAAAATATGTTTGGTTCTAAGACATATACATTCAAACACACTGTTGTAGAACTGGGCTTTATGCATGTCACAATGTAAAATAAAATGTCTTTTCAACATATAAAATCTAAAGTAAAAACAGAAACAGAATTAAAACACAAAGTACTGATTACATTCTCAGAAATGTCAGTTATTTTCAATGCTTGTATAACTAAAAGATAAAAAGAATATGAGATATATTACTGCATTACAATAAACTAATTACTTGTAATCAAACATTAATTCAGTTGTTTTTATTTATTCAGAAAAGCAATAGTTTTATTTTAAATATTTTTCTCTAATTTTTGTACAGAGATATTTGACAATGACAAATTTAGCATGAAGTATCACAATAGATGATAGACGTGCATGATTTTATATATCTAGGTAATCTTTATGTGTGTGTTTGTAAGCATTACAGAGGAAAATACTATCTGTTAGTGATTATTTTTCTATCAGACCTTTCATAATTTCATTCAGTGTTCATTGTATTAATCCAATGACTACTCCAGTGTCTAGACATTCCTGAAGAAAACAAGGCACCAAGATTTAGGTAACATATTACTATGCAGCTGATGAAGGAACACAGCTGACACATCTGTTTGATGTCAGTCACATGGAAGCTTCTGCAAGGTCCTGCAGTGCGTATGAGAAAAAGTTTAGCCAGATAGATGTAACTACCATGGTGCCAGCCAACCCACGCTGCAAGAGGGCTCTACCTGTATCTATACAAAGAGGGAGTGCCAGTTCAGGTTGCCTACCTGCCTTCCTGGAAATCTTCCAAAGATGGACACTTAGCACAGGCTTGCATCAATAAAACAGTGTGCTGAGTTTGAAAGTGGGTGCTGGCTTGGGGCCATGTTCAAAAGGCAAATTCAGCTGTAAAATACCTGTGACACCAAAGAGCCTTCATTCCTCTGAAAGCTGGGAGCTTACAATTTAAAGTATGAAGCGTTTAATGCATTTTTCAGGGTAATATTGCATATACTGTACTTTACAAAAATTTAAAAAAGAAAAGAGAGAAAACAGTTCAGAAGGAAGGACATTACTCTTTCCTCTAAACTGATGAGAAATCAAGGTCTGGAGAGAAAGCATGACTTACCTAAGGTCACACAGGAAGCCTGTGACAGAGTCAGAAATTGAAATCAAATTTCCTGACTTCCAATCCATTGCCTCATCCATAAGAGGATCTTTCCTCTCTTACTGATTTAATTTTTCAATTTATCTTTTTGTATTCTGAAGCATCTGGTTGACTACAAAACAAAATTATTCACATGATTAGTGTAAATAACTTTATATTTTGATCATATTTTCATAGCTTATATACATCCCAAACATATTTCAAATGGGGCATCTATTATAGATAGTCACTGAATAGCTACATTGATTAATTTAATAAAGATGTCATCATTAAAGGGTTCTTCTTCCTTAATTTGCATATAACTGATCAGTTTTCAGGTGAACACATTATTTAACACAGAAATTAACATTGGGCACTTCAAATAGTGTCTATGCATATGTACTTCATTATCTATAATTTACATGCTATATCATTTGCTACTAATTCCTCAGAGAACATAATCATACAGCGAACAAGCAGCATTTTGATGTCTAATACAGAATAATTCTAAGAATAAAGAGGGAAATGACACACATTCCAAATTTCTGCTTTTCCTTCTGCTGCTCAAGATGAAGCTGCTGTCCTCACTTCCACTAGCACTATAGTGGCACCTCAAGGCAGAATAACAACATGTCAGGATTATTCACAGGTTCATCACATGCCTCACACAGGGAAGTTAGTATTAAACCAGAAAAATGCAAACTCAGGTCAACAAAGGCCTGAGTCTGCAATGTCTACTTTTAGTAGTCTAAAAATGACAGGCACTAACTCAAAATGGGTGAAAATTACTTTTATGAATCAGACCAGGTACCTCAGTCCTGAGAAATGTCAGTGTATATTAAGTGTTATATCTCAGTAAAGAGACGAAGCTTAAGAAGTGAACCAACAAAATTATCTTCCATACTAGAGCCCCAAAGACTCCTATGATGAAATAGGAAGATTTCTAAGAAGGAATGAAATGAGAAAGTGGCTTATCTTTGGAACCTCCTCTATGACCATTTTTACTGTCTAAAGAACAGCAGATACATGTTTTGCTCAAGCTGTTCCAGACAAGAAGCAGACAATGTGTCTGAATCATTTAGAGATTCATTATAATCCAGGGAAACTATAAAAAACACAAATCTAGCTATGTATCTTGAATGAAAAGCAACCAAGAATTTCTGATATAAAAAATCCAAAAATATATTTTGGATATATTTTGGATATAAAAATATCCAAAAATAAACTGTTATCAATTTGTCTGAAAGTGTTGTTTTGTTTGCTGTTTTGTTTTGCTTTGTTTGTTTTATTATGTATCATATGATCAAGATAACCTTTGGTGGAGTTGACCAATCTGGAAGACACATACATGTGTAAACACACACACATGTGGGAAGGCTGTCCTTCCATCTAATGAAGGTGTATTCATTGTTCAGTTCATGTGATAGTTACCATGACAATTTAACTTAAATATTTTAAATATACTGATTCTTTTGGCAAGGTCCTTACCTCCCTAAGTATTTGTACAGCATGTGTGTTGTTAGCTTCATCTTCAACAGATTTTTTAAGCATATGCAAGTAACATACACATAGATATAGACAGGTAATCCATATTCCACAGGCTTTAGAAGGAGAAGAGCTCCTTTCAGGAGAGGCTCATAGCAGTTTAGATAATTGTTAATAAGAACTTTAGACATGATGAACCTACCTGTTGTTGTCATTTTTGTGTTCAACAAGAGAATCACAATTCCTGAGACTACTGAAAGTCTGAAAAAGTGACTTTGACCCTATTAGGTTTTAAAACCAAGACTGTTCAGGAAGAGACATCCAGGAGAAGAGAAGGCTTCAGGGAGACCTTATTGTGGCCTTTCAATACTTAAAGGGGGATTATAAGAAAGATGGGGACAAACATTTTAGTAGGTCCTGTTGTGTTAGGACAAGGGGTAATGGTTTCAAACTAAAAGAGGGTAGATTTAGACTAGATATAATGAAGAAACTTTTTACAGTGAGGGTAGTGAAACACTGGAACAAGTTGCCCAGAGAGGTGGTAGATGCCCCATCCCTGGAAACATTCCAGGTCAGGTTGGACAGGGCTCTGAGCAACCTGATCTAGCTGAAGATGTCCCTGCCCATGGCAGGGGGGTTGGACCAGATAACCTTTAAAGGTCCCTTCAAACCCAAGCCATGATTCTATGATCTTATGATATGTGTATAATTACTATATAACTTACTAATCTAACTGAATGGGTAGAATATTTCCTTGCTTCTTTGAGCATTAATAGTATTTCTTTTAACCTTTATGACCTACAGGGATTCTGTTGCAACTTCCAGGGGAAAAAGGAAAGTACTTGTCTTCAAAAGAAGGAAACAGCTTTTGATATTTTGGATATTTTTTCCCCTATGGAATTAGAAGGATGGTAAAAAGATGTACTGCCCTGAAATTTTCTTGATCTGATAATCTTACTAATTTTTGTGCATCTCCACACTATCTGTGAGAGACCAAGTGGTCTACTGATTCTTTCTGGCAGTGTTCTTGTTTATAAATGTCAGGTCATTCAGTAAAGTAATAGAAACCACATGAATTTTTCAGGTGAACATTCACAAAGACCAAATTAGTAACATAGAGGGTTGTTTCAAAAAATTTGTGAAAATCCACAGGTCTTATTCAACTCATAAATGCTATTTGTCAAAGAATGAAAAATAATGAAGAAAAGCAGAGAAATCATCACTTCATTAAAATAGTGAACAATCAGTTGAAAGAGTCAAGGTAAGTGTTATTAATTATAAAGTGAAAAAATACAGTCTGTCTTTGCACTTACATTAGGGAAGAAAATGGAATGGAAGAACTGATCCCTGTACAGAAAACTGTGAAAATAATTCATAAAAATTAATCCTGATTTTTCAACTGTTTTTCTGTTCTTTGCAATCATTATCTACAGTAATGTGCTGAGACAACTATATAGGAAATTAAGATGTACATTCGGATCACTGGTAAATGAGCAGTTAGATAATAGATAACTGACTCAGTCTACTTAGATACTACACAGAATACTTCACTGCTAGAAAGGAGATGAAAAAGTAGCTGTGAATTGCCTAGTGTTTTTATGCATGGGTGAACTTTTCTAGAGCATAGATTTTACACAGTTTTTTTTATTCACTGATCCAGGAGAGTTAGTGAAAGTTTCATTTTAGCTTATATATCAATACATATCCCAGATAATAATGACTGTAGGTACCTTGGTCTTCTCTGTTGAAGGCCTAGAAGATGTATGTAATAGCTAGAGGATATCAAATATTACCTACAAACACTGAAATTGGTGAATGGAGATGGTGGAGAATAACGTGTTCAAGAAGTTACTTTAGGTTTAAAATACACTTCAGAATGATTAAGGATTTTGGTGGCAGGGAGATCCTTTACTTTTGCACAATCATTCCACATCAGTGAAAAATTAAGATAGGAAATCATATTCCCAAGTTTCACTCCTGTTTACACTAAACAGTTTATGTAAGCACTAGTATGGAAAAAACAGGATACTTGAGAGAAGGGCATCTCTTTCCCATTACAATCTCTTTTGAAGTAGCTGATTGACTAATGAATTTGTACATATCCCACCTCCAACCCTCCCATTCCACTTTCTGCATGTGTTTGCATTACTGAGGAGTAATTATAACGAAAAATACAACCCTCAGGTGAAAAGGAGATGGGACGTGTCAGCTGAAAAAAACAGATACACCAGACAGCTCATCATCTTCATATTTCATCTGACCTTTCAGCAGCCACCAGACCAAATGATAGCAGGATAAGGTCAACAGGTAAAAATAGACACAGCAGGAATTATTTCATTCATGGATCTTGAAGGTCAGATAACTTGAACAGAGCACTGTATAGATCATTTTTTCTTAATGGTTCATCAATATACATAGACAATATGCATTCCTATACCCAAAAGATTCATTTATTTGCTGATGTCACATTTTAGGGGCAAAGAATGGATCAAATCTATTAGCCATTTTTTAACCAAGAGCATAAAGAACGTACAGAGATCTGTCTCTTTCCAGGAAAAGAAATTACAGAAGTGTTTGCAACAGTTATCTTCAAGTACTTATACTACACATTATTCTTCCTAAACTCTCCCTATAATCAGTGGAAAGAAACATTCCTGCAGACAGGAATTTTAAAGCATCTTAGTTAGATTTTTGCTCTGAATTTCTCCCAGATCACTTTTATGCTATTCAGTAAGAATCTTATCCCAAAAGCCTAATATCAAATCTGATGTCATTGGACTAAATCAATTGGGTGAATTAGTTTTTCTAATTAGTTTCCTGAGTTTAAGCTGGCCTCAGGAAAATAGACTAAAAGATCTGCGAAAGTATGATTAGAAAGATACTATTTATTTAATTTTTTAAGACCATGTGGAAGACTGGGCTCTTCAAAGACACTTTAACAAGAATGGTTGGAATCAATATCCATTCACAAGTTGAATCTAAGCACATTGCAAAACCATTCAACAGCAAGACAAACCAATCTTAGACATCTGAAAGAGCAGACTCATTGCAGAACTGCAATAGGATGAAATCTGATTTTAAAATAGCATTTTTACCATAGAAACAAGTACTCCAGAAGCTGGGCATATTCACCATTCACAAGTGAATATAAAAGCAATATATTGCAGAGTGTTAGAAAGCGGGCTTTCTTGTTGTTGCCATTGCAAATCAAGCCTTTTCAATTGGAAAGAGAGGAAGAGGAAGAGGAAGAGGAAGAGGAAGAGGAAGAGGAAGAGGAAGAGGAAGAGGAAGAGGAAGAGGAAGAGGAAGGGAAGGGAAGGGAAGGGAAGGGAAGGGAAGGGAAGGGAAGGGAAGGGAAGGGAAGGGAAGGGAAGGGAAGGGAAGGGAAGGGAAGGGAAGGGAAGGGAAGGGAAGGGAAGGGATTAAAAACATTAATGAGGTACTTCCTTTAGAAACAGCTTTTAAGATCAGAGACTGAGACACAGAAGGGTCAACTGGCTTGCCCCAAACAACTCACAAAGCCTGTGCCACAGTCACTGCCAGAAAAATTAACTAATTCCTCTACAAGGTCATCCTTCTTCTTAGAGGTCCAGAATTAGACTATGCTTTTTGCATTTCACTTAAGAATTCACGTCTTGTAATACTATTCAACTAAATAACACTAAGTCAGCCAAATTTAACAATTTCTTCTTTTTACATCACACTTCTTTAAGTCATAATCAGTAAAATCAGACTCTGTACTCACACTGAAACCCTCAAATAGTCAGTTGAAGAAAATGTTTACAACTGATCATAAACCCCTGAAAATAGCAAGTTTTAATGAAAATGCTGACCAGCCTTTCATGTATAGCTCTAAATAATGAAAGATTTCTGGCTTACTCTCTCATTGCCATCTAACCATTTTTGTTCCATTCATTAGTGGAACATCATATAACTTAACAGAAATTAACATATGCAAAGAATGTCATCCCAGAGGGATTTCTGGAACAAAGGAATATTTTTCTATAGTTGGCAGTTTTGGTAAGAGCTTATTTTCTAATCTACAGTAGTTGTTAACTTCACAAAGAAATGAATTCTCTCTTCAGGTTTTTAACCAAATGCCCCATTCTTTGGCTTTGTGTCTTGGCCTTGTGGATGTCTTAAATACAAATAAAAGCACAAAATCCCACCCTCTAAGTTTCTGATTACTTTTTTTAATAGCTCAGTCCCCGAGGGGCTCAAGTTGTTCTTGAAATTGTTTTCTTTAATGGGCATTTTGTGCTTTTTCCCTCGATTATTTTACTTACTTGGAGTGGTGAATGCATGCCAGTTCAAAAATCAAACACTGGGGCAAATGCTACAAACACATTGCCCAACATGTGGTCAGCATTTAGACAAGTATATAAAGCAGAGGATTATGCTGAGCACTGAGGAGAACACTCTTCATTCAGTGTTACAGCAGATAAAATATCTATCTCATAATTTAGATTATGCTGACAGTTTCATTATGTATTTTCAGTGCCCAAAGATACTAATAAGTGTTGTAGGTTTGTCCCAGTTCAGCATACAAACTAAATTCTGCCTTCAGATGAATGCTGAACAGACACAATGAAGGGCAGATGTGTTCTATAGGATCTTGGCACCATCAGCTCTCACAACATTTGAACTCTGAATTTATTTCAAAAGCCTGAAAGCTTATTTAGCTGACACTTGGGAGGGAGGGAGTGGGAGAGGATCTGATTTTCCTCTCACGTATGTTTTAAGCCATTGTTGGATTGCTGATTTCATTAGAATTACTTCTGATTTACATGACTGTCAGTGACAGGATACAGTCTATATAAAACTGAATCAGAAATCTAAGGGATATTCTGTCAGATTTCTGATGTTACAGAAGTATGTATGATGTATTGAAGTTATAAACTGGGGAAATAACTTGTTAAAGGAGGCCAGATCAAGAAACAATCTAAAGGGATGGTGCTTACTAAGTGATTTCTTCAAGGATCAGCTTTGGGACTGTGTTTGCTCAATCTTTTTCAAGGTTAGTGCCTAACTTGCCACAAAGTACTTTATTGAGTGTTATACTGAATTCCAAATCTTTTAGAACCTCACAATTTCTCAGTGGTCTCTTATCCCACTAGGTACTGATACTAACTTTGCATCAGTCTTCTGTAAATACATGCTGCAATTTCAATTTTCCATCTATCATCAAGCCCTGGACAAATTATCATAATATGTAAACCAGTAATGCATTCTATTAAAATTAATCCATCAGGGTTGAAGTTTCCAGCTTATTTCTTCTCTTTAGGATATTTGTTTCATACAGCTTTAGGCACTTCGTCATCTAGCAGCCCTAATTTCCTACTACAGGCATTAGAAAACAGACTCCACTTAAGAATGATTCAAAAACATAAGTAAGATTCCTGGTTTAAATAGCCTTCTGAAAGGATCTGTCTCTCTACATTAACTGGATAGGCTCATTTGCCATCATAATCAGGCAGCTGAACTAGAATTGTCTGAATGTGAGTTGCCACCCTTAATCTGATGTTACAAATTCTTGTTACAGGACTTCTGAGTTCCTGCACAAATTCTTTCATTAAGTTGCTTGTAGTTGGAATCACAAGAGTGTTTAATTTTCTTCAGCTGCTCTTTGGAAGAAAGCACTTTCTTCATTACATTCCCTTAAAGTCATACTCTGATTTGCCATATTTACAATAAAGACAATGGACTTGTTGGCTGAGTAAAATGAACTTTATCTTTCCAGTTTCTAGGACATCTTACTTCAATGTGCATTAAAACATTAGGGATCACTGTGATAGTATTCTTCAAGCCCACTTTGCATTGTTGTGAGGACTCACAGGTTCTGTTTCTGTCGGAAGAACTAGGGGACAACCAGTGAGCCTGAGGAGAGGATGAGTATCTTGTACAAAGACCACTGACCTTCATAATATCTCTATTACTCCAGCATCTAGCTGAAGAGCGAAAACTGTGTCCATTACACCATAGAGAAGGAAGAGTGAACTGAAATTAGTTCTGGTTTGATGTGTCTTCTCTCAAAAATCTTAGGTGTATGATGTAAGTTGTCCAAAGAAGGGCCATGCAATTCTGAACAGACTTTTTCATTCTTATCACCTCTCTCTTTTTCAATTTAATTTTACTTTTATTAATGACAGGGTATCTGGTTCAACTCCTACTGACATCCATGGAAAACCTAGAGGATTTCCAGGGAAGAAGGACCAAGATCATCAAAACTGGCATATCACTCTTCACTTTCAATTTCATTCTCAACTCTGTCAATAACTTTGGCATTATTTAAATACAATGCACTGATTTAAGATACACAGGCAGATCCCTAAATAAGATGTAATTATTTTGAGCACATTCTGTAAATACTTCACACTAAAACCATTACAAAGTAGCATCCACAGGAGAGAAATCACTGTTAGGCATTGTTAGATTGTACAGTATTTTTAAGAAAAGGTCAGTTTCTAGATCTTGTCAGGGCCACAAATATGCTGTACAACTTTCTGCAAGTTTGAATCCTGAAGTTAGTAGCTAAAGTTCTAGTCAGTCTTCATGGGTTCAGAAAACCCAGTTTTCATGTTACCCATCAGAAAAATCAAAGTACCACTGCATGATATTGTTGATGCCTGACAGCAAGCTAAGTAGCAAGGGCAGTGTCTCAAGTCCTGCTTTCTGTTTCATTTAGGAAAGCTAATTTCTCAATGTAGTCTTGAAGAAAAAATGTCAATACAAGTTTGAATTCAATTTAAGAAATAATTTCAAAACTCACCCTGGAAATAATTAATTAGAGAAAGATTCTCACTTTTACACTTCTCCTTCTACAGACAGCCTAAAGAAAACAAAGCCAGACTGGAAGAGTCTCCAACAGGAAATAAATTCAGATTGCTGTTGGTTCCTTTGTGCTCCCTTACTGCAAAAAGAACAAAACTCAAGAATAAATAAAAAAAAAAAACAAAAAAAAAACGTTTAGCTTAAAACCCCCCAAATCCCCAAAGAGGATCATGATATGCCTGTAGCTTTGCTCACCTGTCATGTGGGGGTTATCATTAGCAGGTAAGTTAGAGTTGCCTGAAAAAGAAAAGAGGATTGTTCTGATCAGTCTCATACTGGGAAGGAATTTACTGGGAAGCACCTCTGTTCCACTTTCCCCTCCCATCTTGCCAATACAGTTGCAAAAAAGCAAAGGCTCTTACTCCATTGTGCAAAAATCAAAGACCACTTTGAGAAAATTTACCCCATTGCTCTACATCTAATCTGGAGAAACAAACAAGAAAATTTCAAAATAAACATGTTTTCTACAAACTGCGATAACTGTTGTTATTGCCTACCAGTCAAGGAAATGAGCACTTAGATCAGGCTGGAAGTGATTAAAAAAATCACAGTGGATTTTTTAATTTTGCACTTTTTCATTAAAATTGTTGTGAAACTTTGTCATGAAAATTATATAATTTTAATTGAAAATCATATTTCCTTCATTTTTCATTCCATGTACATTTTCAAAAATGCTAAAAAATAAATATGAAATATAATATTGCCTATAGTAATAGTTGATAAGTCATCTCCTCTCTTGCTTCTGCAAAATTCTCTTTATATGTTCATCTGAATTTGTATATATAAAACACTAATATTGCAGTTCATATGGATTAAGTTCTGTAATTCGCATCAGTAAAAGTCAGTACTACAAGTACCTTGCAACATAAAACACTGACTCAACTCCCTTTAAAATCAATGGCTAATGCTATAAAACTGACAAGTAATAGAGAAAATATTATAATATATATAATAAATAATAAATGTAGGCCATCTACTGTTTATCATTTAAAACTGACCTCAAGAGAATAGCAAATAGATATGGATTTTGAATCTAATCAATTTAAATTCTAATTTAGATTCTAGATTAATAGTAAGGCTTGAAAATTATCCACATGGATTTTTACTATTTTATAACTCATAAATGTAATCATATAATTTTTGCCGCAAAGGACATCCACGTCAGAAAAAAAAATAGCCTATTTCTTGCACATGTTTCTACAACATTTAAGTTTAAAAATTTGCTTTTCAAAGACAATAGAGGAAATTGTGGAATTTATAGTTTTATATGTAGGACAAACTGTTAAAAAGAATTGATTTGTATTTTATAAAGCTATATGAAACTTTGGTGTGAGGCAGACTTACAAAGACACTGCAAACTTGAATCAATAGCAATTAATTTATTTCTGCTTGGTAAATCAGAAGATATGAAAAGTTCTTTCTTGTCTGAAAAGCAAGACAGTAAGATGACTAAACACCAAGTTGGACAACTGCTAGTAAACTGGAAAAGAGAAAACCACTTCAGATAGTGACAAAATATTATTCTTTGAAATTTTTTTAGTTAATTATGGTAGGGGGATAGAATGTCAATTGGGATGTTAAATTTAAAGATTACTTTAACTGAGAAAATACTAAAATATGCATTTTAGCTTAGCAATGGAGAGATGAAAGAACTGTGAGCGCCATTTCTTTTAGTTCACTACAAACAAAAGTATGAGAAGAGTAATTTTTGCAGTCTTTGAACTGGAATCTCTCCTTTTTTCCTCTGAACTTTGGTTCCTGACTGAATTTGACATGGATTCTGGTGGTTTTAAACTTCTTTTTAATTTATTCTACACATTCCATTTTCAACATGAAAGACCCATATCCAGACCTTACAGTCAGCAGAAAGTGCAGGAAGCTCAGACTTTAGCCTGCCACTTATATACGCAAAAAGGATCTGTAGCACTGCACTAAAAAGAAGCTTATGCTGCTCTCTGTACCACTCATCAATGCTACAGCAACGAGGAGATGTGAGATACAGCTTTACTGTGCATACAGATGAATGTTCAACAGACTGTGTTTGTCTAGTACCTGGGAACTCCATGTTGCATTGCTACTACTATAGCAAATCTAGCATGATATGTGATTATCACTTACTGTTTACAGGAAATTTGAAAAATGGAGAATGAGTTTGGAAAAGGCACTGGAAATCAGACTGAGTTCTGATGGGAAATCTACTTGCTGTTACGCCATCTATAATATTAATCATTTAAATAAAAAATTGGATAGTTTCAAAAATATGTTGTCTTTAAGGTTAATATCCAAAACACAATGTATCAAACATATGAGAAAATCTGACACTTATGTATCTTATGTACAGGAAGTCATATTTCTAGATTGAAAATTAATATGGTTTTCTTTGTGAAGTATAGGCACGTGCATGTACTCAGAAACCCAAAATAATGACTGACTTGCAAACCTGTATTTTGTAATTTTGTAAGCTCCAAGGAAGCTCTGTCAAGAACCAGTCTCTAGTGTGGTAAGCACTCTGAGGATAAGTAATTAAGACAGCCTCTCCCCCAGATAGCCCACAATCTAGATGCCGTATGAAAGCAATGGAAGACAGAGGCAGGTAGGTTTACTACAATGTCATTAACAAGGTTTAGAGTATTACTTTTTCAACAAATTGTTTAGCCAGTGCTAGATAGAGAATATTTGCAGACACAGTACAGAAAAGCTTAAGAAGGGATTTTGTGCCTGAGGAAGGAACAGATAAGCAGGCAACTGTGGCTGCCACGGCTGACAGAGTGAAGATTGAACCTTGATAAATTAGTAAGTGTGATAGTGTGAGACTAAATGCTTAGGGCTTGAAAAGGAGAAAGGCGATGAAGATGATGTGGTTGGGAAGGGACAGCCAGGGAGAGGCAGCAAACACAGATAGGGCATGGTTAGGTCAATGAACCAAGAAGCTGATGCTAGCAACACTATGTTGAATGGAAATTTGTCTGTGTTCTATTTTACTCAAAATATGTTTGCTGTGATAGATCCTACGTTATGTATATGTCACTCTTGTTAGGGCAGGCTGCTTGTATGGCAAGAGTATCTGATACTGTTGCACTTCATAAAGATTACTTGCTAACATTTAAAGTTAAAACTTCCGCATCTTTTCCTCTGTTTTTGGTTTGGTTTGGTCTGGTTTTTTCTCTCTTTCTTTTAAATTCCAGACTAGTCCACAGATTGAAAAAATCCAAGCCATCTATCTGTTCTGTAATCACTTCATTTTCACAAAGTGGGAAACAATCTCCAGGTCCTTTCCTGATGCTCTGTTGTTAACAGAGGTGAGGAAGTTTTTCTGCCATTTTTAGAAGCTACCTTTGTGAGTGGAAATGTACCATGCAGAGAGAAATTGCATTTACTCTCTACTCTTTCCTCTGTTATTTAGGATACCATCTATGGCAGATTACATGTCGATGTTGAATTTCTACCCAGAATGTGCAATTCATAGATTTTTGTTTGATACAAAGTTGCTTAATCCCTGAGGGAGAAAAACTTCAGTTTCATATAGTTATGTATTCTTAGATATTTCTCCTTCTGCACTGCATGATTCCTCTAATAGGATAGGCTTTCTCAAAATTGCTAAATAACATATAAAAATCTGATGGATATACTACTAAAATACAAGTTTAGTAAGTTCACTTTCACATGTCATATACAGTTTAAACTAATAGTGACTAAGGTTGTTAAATTGACTGCTATGAAAAATGAGTGGTCAACTCCGGATTACAATACACAGATTCTACAATGATCAGCTCATATTTTTTGTCTTCTTTTATCTTGGAAAACAAAGATGTGAGCAAACATGTTTCATGGGCATCTGCTTGAATTCAAAACCAGAAGGCGGCTCATCAAAATGGGCTTTCCCTACTGCTTTTCACTGTGGCTTTTGCTAGCTTCCTGCTGGCAGAGGATATCAAGCCATCCTCCATTTTCAGGGCATTTCACAGAATCACAGAATCACAGAATCGTCTAGGTTGGAAAGGACCTTGAAGATCATCTAGTCCAACCGTTAACCTAGCACTGACAGTTCCCAACTACACCATATCCCTCAGCGCTATGTCGACCCGACTCTTAAACACCTCCAGGGATGGGGACTCCACCACCTCCCTGGGCAGCCCATTCCAACGCCTAACAACCCGTTCTATAAAGAAATGCTTCCTAATATCTAGTCTAAACTTTCCCTGGCGCAACTTGAGGCCATTCCCTCTTGTCCTATCACTTGTTACTTAGTTAAAGAGACTCATCCCCAGCTCTCTGCAACCTCCTTTGAGGTAGTTGTAGAGGGTGATGAGGTCTCCCCTCAGCCTCCTCTTCTCCAGACTAAACAACCCCAGTTCCCTCAGCCGCTCCTCGTACGACATGTGCTCCAGACCCTTCACCACCTTCGTTGCCCTTCTCTGGACACACTCGAGTAATTCAATGTCCTTTTTATAGTGAGGGGCCCAAAACTGAACACAGTAATTGAGATGCGGCCTCACCAGTGCCGAGTACAGGGGTAAGATCCCTTCCCTGTCCCTGCTGGCAGGGTGAAACTGTTTTGGTGAAACTGATTCCTAAACAAGAATCATAGAATCATAGGATGGTTTGGGTTGGAAGGGACCTTAAAAATCATCTAGCTCCAGCCCCCCTGCCATGCGCAGGGACACCTTCGCACTAGACTAAGTTGCTCAAAGCCCCGTCCAGCCTGGTCTTGAACACTTCCAGGGAGGGGGCAGCCACAGCTTCTCTGGGCAACCTGTGCCAGTGTCTCACCACTCTCACAGTAAAGAATTTCTTCCTTATAGCTAATCTGGATCTACCCTCTTTCAGTTTAAAACCATTAGCCTTGTCCTATCATGACACTCCGTGATAAAGAGTCCCTCCCCATCTTTCCTGTAGGCCCCCTTGAAGTACTGGAAGGCTGCTATAAGGTTTCTGGGGAGCCTCCTCTTCTCCAGGCTGAACAACCCCAACTCTCTCAACTTGTCCTCACAAGGGAGGTGCTCCAGTCCCCTGATCATCTTTGTGGCCCTCCTCTGGACTGGCTCGATCATGTCCATGTTCTTTTTTATGTTGGGGGCCCCAGAGCTGGACACAGCACTCCAGGTGGGGTCTCACGAGAGCAGAGTAGAGGGGAAGAATCACCTCCCTCGACCTGCTGGCCACACTTCTTTTTATGCAGCCTGGGATAGAGTTGGCTTTCTGGGCTGTGAGAGCACATTGCTGGCTCATAGTCAGTTTTCCATCCACTACTACTCCCAAGTCCTTCTCTGCAGGGCTGCTCTCAATCCACCCATCACCCAGCCTGTATTTGTGCTTGGGATTGCCTCAACCCATGTGCAGGACCTTGTACTTGGCTTTGTTGAACTTCATGAGGTTTGCATGGGCCCACCTCTCCAGCCTGTCCAGGTCCCTCTGGATGGCACATCCCTTCCCCCCAGTGTCAACAGCACCACACAGCTTGGTGTCCTCAGCAAACTTGCTGAGGGTGCACTCAATCCCCCTGTCCATGTTGCCAAAAAAGATGTTAAACAGCACCGTCCCCAACACTGACCCCTAAGGAACACGACTCGTCACTGGTCTCCACTTGGACATCAAGCCATTGACTGCAACTCTTTGAGTGCGAATTCCTTATCCACTGAGTGGTCCATCCATGACATCCATGTCTCTCCAATTTACAGACAAGGATGTCATGCAGGACAGTGTCAGATGTTTTACACAAATCCAGGTAGATGACGTCAGTTGCTCTTCCCTTATTCACGAACACTGTAACCCTATCATAGAAGGCCACCAGATTCAACAGGCACAATTTGCCCTTAGTGAAGCCATGCTGGCTGTCACGAAAACTTCCTTATTTTCCATGTGCCATAGCATTGTTTTCAGGAGAATCTGCTCCATCTTGCCAGGCACAGAGATGAGACTGACTGGCCTGTAGTTCCCCAGATATTCCTTTTTCCCCTTTTTAAAAACGGGGGTTATGTTTCCCCTTTTCCAATCAGTGGGAACTTCACTGGACTGCCAGAATTTCTCAGATATGATGGATAGTGGCTTAGCCATTTCATCTGCTTTATTATCATCAGGATAATAAACCCCCGGAGATAGGAGCTGGAAATTTGATCTGCCCAGATATTATTGCTCTGCCTTTTGGTCCAAGTGTGTAAGAAGCATCAAGTGTTCAGTGGCTTGACCATCAGGCCTCTAAGTCTGGGCCCTTCTTAGGACCCAACACTCTCCATGATTTTTCACAGCGGGCAAGGCAGGCTGAGCACAAGCTCCCTATGAAGCCTATCTGCCTTTGCAGCTGCTTTTTTTATGAAGTATTCCAGGCTGTCCTCTCTGCTCAGTTTTGGTCACAAGAAGCTGCATTCAGACTTTACCCCTTGGCGTACTACCTGAGCTGCTATAGAGTCCATCCTTCAAGGGCTGCTAGGAAATTTGACATCTGACTGGGGATCAATGCCACATTTGCAAGGTAATAGAAAGGAAATCAGCGATCATCTTAAGCGTTATACTCACCAGAAACTTGCCAGCTACTCTGTTTATCTTCTTTCATATTTTTAAAACTATCACTTGAAAAAGAGTATATATTAATTCCAGTTAAATATTTTTTTCCTTTGTTTTTCTTTTTAAATGGAAAAAAAAAATCTGTTTTTTTTTTTTTTTTTTTTTTTATTTCCTGGATACAGTCTTAAAAAACATAGCTTTTTTAATCAAAGTTTTGGTGTTCTGAATAAATCTATAGCAATTCCACTAAAAAAAAAAGTCATCAAATGCCACGTGGACTTTTTGCTCACTGTGTAGGAGTGGAGGCATGGGGAGAAATATATTCTCAACATTCATTTTAAAAGAAATTACTTACATGTGGGTGTGAAACACTTTTTTAATGCTGCAAAATATACTCCCTACCAAGGTCTATATTGAGGATGTTGCACTTAATAAAATCCAATTATTTTTTTTAAGAAAAAAAGGGAAAATAAAACCAGATAAATCCACTAACCTTTAATAAAGCTGAATGCAAAAAGGTTGCAAAAGTCATAGCCATCCCCAAGTTATGATGTATCTGAATATGATTAAAATGATACTTTTTCCTTTATATTTGTACAGGGCAGTAGGTGCAAGATGCATGGCAGCAGCATGTGGAGGCAGGAAGAGCTTTTCAGTACAGCTGCAAACTGCAAGTACAGGAGGGTGTGGGGAGAACAGCTGGAAGCTCAAGAAGAAACAGGGACATCATGAATCACACTTCCTTCCTAGGCTGCTCCTGGAGCAGCAGGGCTCTTTATTAGGAGTTTAGAGTTAGCTCTTACTCACCCACTGCTTTTTTTCTAATACAGTATCTCACAGTCTCAAGAACTCTCCGTGGGAAAACAGCCAAATCTGAAGGAAGAGAATATGAAGAAGGCATGAGAATTACCTTCAGATATGCAGAGAAGGGAGCAGTGTCCACACAAGTAGAGGCTAGGACAGAAAAAAGAAAAGAAAAAAAAAAAAAAAAAAAAGATTAAACTGCAGCAAAGACAATTTGCATTAGATACTCAGCAGAACTTTTTAACAGTAAGGACAGTGCATCTCAACGATAGATTACTTGGAAAGGGCTATATTCTGGCAAGCCCTAAGAGCCATTTAGACAAGCATCTGACAGTAATGACATGAGTAGTGCTTATGCAGCTTTGGCACAAGAAGATGGACTGTATGAGCCTTCCGGATTCTTTCCAGCTCTATGAGTCTGTGTGCAAAACAATAGTCACAGCTAATCTGTATTTGCAGGTTTGTTCCTGACAAAAATAAAGGCTAGAATAATGTGAATCTGAAACTGTGGCTCTTAATTTATCTACCTGTGCGGTTCCTACTGGTGGGGTTTCTCTCCATGTCAAGCAGAGAGAACCTATATTTGCATCACCTCATCCAGGTCACATAGAGGAAAATGATTAGAATTCAATTTCTCCGCATTGCAGGATCAAGAGCTGAGTCAACCCTGCTGGGATTCAACCCACGTTCCAGGGAGTCTAAGTATTTCATATCTGATGCTTAAACCTCTAACCAAATAAAATTTATGCTGGGAGATGTACCAGTGTGTGGTCAGATTTTATTGTGTTTCTGTTTGAAATTCACCCACAGGTTTGAGAAATTCCTACATTTTTACCAGCACAAAGCATCTGTTATGTTGATCTATTTACCTCTTCTTTTCACAAGCATGCAAAAGACCAGGATTTCAGGTTTTTTTCAAAATGATTTTATCCTCAACACAATTCCATTGAGATCCACAAATGCGTTAGATTTATGCCTGCTCAGTATCTGCTGCTCAATTATTAATTCACTAATGTCTGTAAAGTGCTTTGAAGATGAAAAACATTACATTGTAGAACTGCTAACTGATGCTTGGATGGTACTATTACTGCTGTTGAAGCTGTTAGAAAATATGTTTGGAACACATCCCCAAAGGCACATGATGAGGAAAGGTCATCTAGGGCAGCAGTTTATGCAGAAAGGAGTAAATTGGACTGAAATTCTACAACTACACTGTTTTTTTTAATGCAAAAGAGTTATTGAGACCAGATTTTTTTCTTTAAACAAAGTATGTTTAACTATTAAATAGATCAAAGGGGAAAAAAATCAATGCAAGGAATAATTTAAAACAATAAGGTGAAAAGCATTTCCCACTAGCTTCTGGGAAGGCAGAGTACTGTGGTTTCTGCCCTTCACTCCAGTTAATTTGTACATGGATGGGGAGTTGAGTTTGAACGCACAAGAGCATTTGGATGGAACTGCCCAAATGGCAGTTACAGAGAATAAAGAGAGGTCTGTAATTGCATCCAGTCTCTTTGACTAGAGAGCAATATGGTTTGGGTTTTGCTATAACACTGGTCTACTTCTGTTCCAGGAAGGTACCTTTTTAACCCATCACGGCCTTTTGGTGGAATGAAGCCAGAACCCTAAGTAAACATCCAAGATCCAAGATCTCAGCAGGTAGGGCTTTGCCTCCAGGCTCTGACATCTAGCCGCTTGCTGTAAGAGCAGTAAAGCCTTTATAGTATCCTCTTTGGTTCCCCTCAGGCCCACCCTACAGCTAGGTTACATCTGACAGTTGCTCTTCCCTCTGCCTGAGATACGTACAGAAAGAAGAATAGGCTTGTATTGATTTTTCACACATCACCCTCCTACCCACGCAGACACACAGTTCTGATCATCAGATACTTTGGGCATTTTGCTACACTTCACATGTATGTTGCTGTATTACAAAACACTGCTCCCTACAACATGATTGCTAATGTTGCTGATCCAATCTCCTGCCACTTCTGTAGGGCACTACCTTTAAGAAAATCTTGAAAGAGCTGTTTGGCTCCGAGCAGAGACCAGTTGAAGTGATTAGATAGTGCTCTGACCCTAAGTGTCAGATTCCTTTATTTGAACAGCAGTCACTGCATGAGCTAAAACTCTACCCTGAGCAGAAGAATTGAGTAGATAAAAATCCACCAGAGCTGAAACACTTTAGAAATGTGGAAGACAACTACAGGAGTTTAAACCCAGTGCTTTGCTTTGTATCTGCAAGCAATGGAAACCAAAATGGACAAAAAAAAAAAAAAAAAAGTCAAGAGGAAGCTTTATCTCTGACGATAGCTTGTTCTGAGGCACTTGAGGTTTTTAATAGTTTCAGTCAACTCAGCCAGACAAGGCTAACACTGAAGCTGTAATGCAAGCATTTGAGAACTGCACTCCACATAAAAATAGAATATATGAGTAACACAATTTTAAACAGAGGATACTAGAAGAATTTGAAAAAAATAGAGAAGTGACTTGAGCCAAGCCCCGATTTTAGGGGGTGGAGTCCTTGATAAGAAGCAAAACACTGAATGAGATCTGGAACAAAACACTCCAGAGTTAACTATGTAAAAAACAATTCAAATTTGGATAACAAAGGAAGTTAATAGTTCAAGCCAAAGACCACTGACTCTTATTCAGACAAGATAGATATCGTAGGGAATTCAAAACACAGAAATAAAGTAATCAAGGCTGAAAAGACAAGAGGAGTTCAATGCTGGGAACCTCTAAATACAACTTATGAAGCAATATATGTAAACATGCATGTATGCACATGAAAACAGAACAAGTAAGGATAAAGTCTGATATTTGAATAAAGATGCAGAAAAGGAAATGTATTGCCAAAATGTTCAAGACCCTCCAGAATATGGTCTACATCAGCAAAAGAGTTTCTCCTTGAGAGCAAAATATAATATTGCCAAAGGAGAACAGGCTGTCAACATGGGGGGGGGGGGGGGGGGGGGGCAGTGTGCAGATTATCAGGTGTGATGAACATCATTTCACAGACTGCAAGAATCAGGGATATTAACTCTATCTTCAGTAAATAGGAACTGATAAAATCGTGTATTAGCATGTGGGTGTCCAGACAGCACAGAAAGGTCTGATGCCAGAAGCAGCAAGCGGAGGCTGCTCGGCAAGGGCAGGGGAGCTGGCAGCCTGGAGTCATGTCAGGCAGAGAGGTTGGCCAGGCAGTGCCCTCTCCTGCAGAGCAGGTCCATTGACAGTAGTGAAGGTTAGCCACAGTCCAGATCACACACACGTCCATAGGGACCAGGCAGATGCCAGGTCCAGTCAGGACATCAGGTAAAGGTCAGGACCAGTGAGGGACATGGCCAGGCATGGCATAGCCCAGGCAAAGACCAGGGGAAAATATCTGAGCTCAAATGCAGTTCCTGAGTGAAGTGGGGAGGTCCCAAAAAGGCATCTCATACATACGTCACGCATCCACATTACAGCTTCACCATGTGAGATGTGGCCTTGAGCACAAGTAACCAAATCCCTAGAGAGGGGTAGTGTGGAGGCTGCAGAGCCTATTGGTACACTTAGGGTAGTAATTTGACATCTGTATGTAGTATATGGACTCTTTATATTTTTAGGAAAGCAGCTGGGGGAAAAAATACCTCTTTCAAGAATATGCTCAAGTATCACAGTCTAAGTCTAACATGTTACAGTCTACATTCATCAATGAAATTTTCTTGCTCTGGAGATATAACAGGCCTAGTGGTGGAAACAACTGCTAGAGGATTTACTAGAGCATTTCAGAGCTGTCACAGCCATGTCACACATCCTCAGCTCCACATATGCTCCATTGTCATATAACGTAAGGAGATGTGGCCTGCTGTGCAGACGCCATCCCCTCTACTACTATAGGTATAGCCACACAGAAACTATGGCCCAACAGTCACTCTGTGAATGATGCAGTCTACATAATTTGAACACAAGTGTACAAAGTTGTATCCTATTATTGCTCCCTGGAGCAGGTACCAGGAAGCATGGGATATAGGTCCTGCTTCACAAAAACTTTGCTTTACCAGAGGAAAGAAACAAGGAGTCACTCACTGTGCAGCTATTTTATCTGACAGAAAGCTCCAGAATAATATTTTCCCTTTGCCTTGGTCTTCTTTTTTCCATGCCAAGACTTGCATGATGCCTGGCCAGCTTCTGACAAACTGATGGTGTTTGTCTGAAATGACTCCTCAAATATCACTGGCATCTTTGGGACCATCTCTTGGCTCATGGAAAAAAAAAAAAAATAACTGGAGGAAAATAAAGACTTGATTCTTTATTGTCAAAGTGAAAAGTCAGAAGCTGATACAGGAATGGGTTGATTTAGACTGAAGGTCACTCCAAGCCAGAGCCCTGTCTCTGACAATACCAATAGTTTCCCACAGATAAAAGAGCAAGGACAGAAAAAGAATGCTTGGCCAGTTACTGCACCTGCAGAGATATAAAAACCATGCAGCCACACTTCTGTCAGATTATTTCTAAGACATCTGGTAGGCTTCTTTCGTGAACCAACCTGAAGTTGAACCTTGGAAAACACAGGTTGTTCCAAAGTTTAATCATATTCAAAGATAGATTATTAATGGAAAGGTATTTGTTTGTCATATCACTGACAGCTAGAGTGTCTGACTGATGCGATGCCAATGATGCCTCTGAATATTTTGCTTCATGAAACTACAAATTTGTATTTATTTAGAGCAAGGATTTAAAATCAGGTGGTTTACCCCTTTGAAAGGTGCTTTAACTCTGGTTCCATGGCAGTCAGAAGTGTCATTGGCCCAGTGGCTGTTGCTGAAGCCATTCCATTTTGCATAACATCTGGGACCAAATCTGAGCTTCCCGAAGTCATACTACAGAGTCCAAAGAACAAGGGCAGCTAAGCATTATTTGCAGGAAAATTTTGCTCTGAATTTTATACTTCAGGTCAGTCTTCTGCCTAGAAACCCCATGGAATCTATTGCTTTGCTATATGATCTTTCTGTAGTTTCCATATCCTTTAGCTAAAAGCACTCACAGGATTTTATAATAGTGCATTAGGACACTGAACCCTCCAGGAAGAAAATGAAGTTAATGTAATGGCAAATGACTTTCAAAATATTCTATTCTGTGCCTTTAAATTTCAGACCCTGAAAAGAAAGCAAAAGAAAGAAGCACATGAAAGGAGGATATCAGCCTGTGACCAAAAGTCCAGCTGTGTAAACAAGTTTAGTGACTTCTTTTATCTCTAATTGGTCTTATATACTGATCTTTCTGGTGCCAAAATCACACACTTCACATTAATTCTTCAGTAATAGAGCATTATTTCCGGATGGAATTGGTCTGAAATGTCAAACTGATACGTGTCACTTGCAATCTACTAACATTTCAAGTTTTTTCCAGTGAACATCAACAACTGTCTTTAGTTATATTTCTTTAAAATTTGAAAAGGAAACGGGTTTATACTGCTGAAAATGTGAGTATAGGCACTAAAATTGTGCTAATAGTGCTATTTATTGCATGAGAAATAGAAGATACTCAGCTGGCATAAATTTTTTGGCCAAATTACATTAACTTCAGAGATACCATGCCAGTTAATATGGTCAAATAATTTGGCCTATAGACTTCAGAAGATATCCGTCTCACAAATGCAGAACAGGCTGTTGTCTTTCCTGATAGTTTAGGACCTTTGAGTAACAAGATATGTACATAATTATGTAGGCTAGTCTGAAGTAGACACTGGGGTAGACACTGAAAAACTCGGGTGAGACAAAGAAGCCACATGTAGAGGCAAATGAAAATCAATACTGACAAATATAAGGTGATGCACACTGGCCATAAAAATAAATTAATGAGGCAACAAGCTAATGAACTGTCTATCCATCTGACATGGGTCAAAGTCACCCATATGTGAGAAATGGGCATCAAAGTAAAATCACAGTCTGTGCGCAGTTGTGATCAAAAAACCAAATATTTTAGGTTACATGGTGTATGTGGCACAATGAAATATATAAAGAAGATTGTGTCAATACAGTGATGTAGTATTGTCTGCACAGTTGAAGGGGATTTGATAACATTACACATAACAATGAAAAATGTGGATGAGAAACAGTAGACTTCTGTTCTTCAGTCCTTCTATTTCTTCCACAGGATTATTACATAAATTAGAAAAAATTAAGTACAGAAAGAATCACTGAAGTACTTTTTCCAGCTACGGATCACTAAGCTGTCATTATATTGCCATATATGTATACGTGTGTGTGTATAAAACTTGGATATAACTTAGGTTCATAACAAGACTGATGACTGGTAAGACAACATTAATGATTCTTTGATTCTATCATTCAATGAAAGAATACAAATAATTTTGCAGTACTGATATTGGAAGGAATATTTCTATGCTAAAAGGTATATATGGTTGAATGTGTTAGAAAAAAATAACACCAGAAAAAGAAGTCACAGGTTGGGTTTTTTCATTAATCCGCTCACAATGGCATGTAAATTAATTCCTCTAGTGTTGCATTACTCTGTGAGAGACAATTTCTTTCAACCCCAAACTATATTTAAATAAATTGTAACAGACATTCATTATGATTCCCATACCAGAAGCCTCAGAGAAGACTACAGCCGGAAAATACTTCTCTGTTTCACTACTAACTTATATTCTCTCCATTTCCTACCCTTCACATACAGCTCTTTGTTTTACTCCTGAGCTTACATCCATTTGCAGACATCAGTAACACCACCCGGTCCTCATGATGGCAGGATTAAGGAGAGTGTAACAAGCCAGAGAACTCAGATCTAATCAGTAAGTAAGGCTGGCTTCACCCTTGTTCAAAAGAAAATTGCTATGCAAAACAAAATGTAAGACAATCAGAACTCTGAGAATACTGAACAAAATGGTGCCCCTATTTAACAAGTAACTTGTTTTAGAAGTGTCTAGCTACTGAGTATGTAAACACTGTTGTCAACATCAAACATCCACATTGTTCAGGTTTAGGTCAGGGCCTGTTTCTCTTCCCTTTAGCATGTAAAATGTGTTTTGACTCTTCACTCAAAGAAGCTCTTTGGTTCCATTTGTTAAAAAATCAAAAAGAAACACACTTCAGTAAACAAAATAGGTGAACCATTTTGCAATAGTTTTGTGAAATACTGGGAGAATGATTTATTCAAAAGTCTTCTATTTGGGTTACTCTGAAAGAATGCCCATAGCTCGATAACTTTAGAGCTTAAGTATGCATCATTATCATTAACAAGGCTTTTCCTTTAATTTATTGGGATAAAACAATGTGTGTTTCCAGCCCGAACATTTTCACTAAAGCAATTCGAAATTAGTCCACCAGTGGCTCTACTAGGACATTAAACCTGCCCAGGACCACTTCTATGCACAAAGTGGTCTGCTAAAGACAATGTCCATCTTATCAAATCCTTTCAGCTGCAAAACAAGATGGTCACATACAGATAACATTGAAAAAACGACTATTCCTGAAACATTCCAAGGGATTGTTCAGGAGAGTGCAAGCTGGCAAGGACAATATTTTTTCCAGAGACTGATCTAAAAACTGAAAAGTAGAGATGACTGAGGTCCAATGTCAAGGAGCCTTCTCTGGAATAGTTTAATTTACCAGTTTAGACATTGTTTCAGTGTTTCTATTGATTGTTTTCATAGCAGTTACTTCTTCTAAGAATATGCTCTGGCAGACCAATTAATGATATCTTCCCTCACAGAAGAGTTTTTTAGGCCTGCTCTCATTACTTGTCTTTGATTTCTGTGTTGAAGTAAGATTTGTTCAGTGGCTTGCAACCATTGAAACTAGATGCCCAATCTTAATAAAAAACTGGAAAAAATAAGACTGCAAGAAAATATTAGCAGTTAAGAAGAAGGGGAACATAGACGTGAACTTCACTAACTTATTGAGTTACAAGTGTTAACTGGGATGTAATTGAAGAACTTGTTTCTCCAAAGAGAGAGGCCTGCTCTGCAAACCGAAGGAAAAGACCCAATTACAGAATTCACTTGGGGACCGACCTCTAGAGGGCAACACAGTCATATGAAATGGCAATTCAATAACGACAAGGGCAGTATCAAAATTGCACACTAATCAATATAGTCCATCCTCCCTTTACATCCTAAACCTCTATTTACATAAAAATTCAAAGGACCGTTTTACAGAATGACACATGTAATTACCAGATACCACCTGTTTAGTTACTGTGACCATATTGTACCTTCCATTGACACTCAATCATGGCTAAAAAATATGTGACCTTCCATTCTAAAAAACAACTTTAAGCTTGAAATATATACAAATCTCTATAAGCTCTTAAGTCTTTTATTCTCTGGGAACAAGATCCTCAAGCCCTTTTTTCAAAGCATTCCTAAACCCCCTCTCTCTGTGTGACTCAGTATGATAATTTTTAAACACATACATATGTGTAAATTAAATTAAAATCTTCCCATAGTTGTTCTCTACGTATCCCAGTGCCTTTTACCTACTACATCTCCACCTTTCTTAGATGACAGTTTCTTCATGGAAAAGTCATCTGCCTTTTATCTTGGAAAGATGAAATGTATGGAACGCATTATCTGTGCTTCACTTGTAAATAATGCAAGTCCTATTAACTAAAACAAGGATTAGTCCTGAAAATTCTTTGCTAAATAGGTTATTAATACTATAGGTACTGTGTTAGCAATAATATGAGAGCAGAAATAGCATAACGATTATTTCTCTTAGAGCACTCTGAAAAGCATTCAATCATTAGCTCCTGCAGCCATTCACTGTGGACTCCAGCCTAATACTTTCATTTTCAAATGTCAATTTCTACTGTTAAATTAAATGAAAATGTGGATCAGTGTGATACATCATCATCTCAAGTAACTCCCGAGGAAATCATTGGAGTAATGCCATTAGTGTTGCCTGCCATTTTCTAAAATGTTTCAGTGTAAAAAAGCAGGCTGCGTGGTTTGTTTCAGATGGCTGTCTGCTGCAATCTTTCTTCAGCCAAGGCTGTGATCACCCAGTCTACCTTTCACTCAGGGCAGCTTTACAAGATGGTACTTGGAACTGACGAGTGAATGAAACATGGCCTGGGCCTGCGCAAAAGGGAAAAAATAGGTCGAGCTGTAATCCCTGCTGTGAGGGGGCTTCCATAGCTCAGTTTGCCTGCCTTCCTGAGAAAGACTTAGTTAACTGATGTTTGTACTGCTTTATTGGGTGCCCAGGGCAAGGCGTTGGTGGCGGGGGACTGCAGGGTTGGCCTCTGTGGGAAGAGGCCAGGGGCTGCCCTGTACTGAACACAGCCAGATCCAGGTGGTTCCCATCAGTTCCAGTGGACATACTGCAGGGCACACCTGAGCCAGCCAGCCAAGATGGTGGCACCTCTGGGAAAACAGATTTCAGAAAGGGCAAAATGCTTCACAGCAGTGTGGGGAGTAAGGAAAAAAGTGTGAGAAACAACCCTGCTGACACCAAGGTCAGAGAAGAAGGAGGGGGAGGAGGTGCTCCAGGTGCCGGAGCAGAGACTCCCTGCAGCCTGTGGAGAAGACCATGGTGAGGCAGGCTGTGCCCTGCAGCCTGTGGAGGTTAATAGTGGAACAGATATCCGTACTGCAGCCCATGAAGAACCCCACGCTGGAGAAGAGGGATATTCCCTGAAGGAACTGCAGCACATGGAGACCGCACATCGGAGCAGAAAAAAAAAGTGTGAGAAGGAAGGAGCAGCAGAGGACTGTTATAGACTGAATGCAAAACCCTCATGTCCCACCCCCCTGCACTGCTCAGCATGGGAAAGAGGTGGTGGAGGAGTCATGAATGAGGGACTGAAGTTGACCCTGGGAAGAAATGGGGTGGGGGTTGGGGGAAAGGTGTTGCTTTAATTTGTCTTCTTGTCCCCCCATCCTAATCTATCTTAATTGACAATAAATTTTCTGTTCCATTTAATTTTCCTCAAGCTGAGTCTGTTTTGTTCATGATGTAATGATGTAAGTGATTTCTCTTTATCTCAACCCATGAGCTTTTTCATCTTATTTTTTCCTCTCATACTCTTGAGATAAGGGAGTAAGAGAATGGCTGGGTGGGTGTCTGGCAACCAGCCAAGGTCAACTCAGCACAAAAGCATTGAGAATAACCATCAATTTTCTAAGAAAGTTCAATATAATTTTACTTATAATTTGCTGTGCAGGAAGAGACATAAACTAGAGATTCCAGAGAGAAAACTCCAAAAGGTTTCTCTTATGGCCACTCCTCTGAAGTCTCCAGTCAAGATTGTCTAGGTCTATCTCACAAAAAAGGTGTGGTCTGAGCCCAAAGCTCATGTAGGTTTTGAGGACATGGAGTATATGAATGAAGATTTCCAATCTCTCCCTCTCCTTCATATTTCATTAAGCCCATAATGCCATCAGTTGGAGCTGCTAGACACTCCCTCCTCTTCAGTTTATCCTGGAATTGTCTTGAAGAGAGGCAACTGGATACAGAACAGTTTTGCAACTGGTGCAATACTAAATCTTCTAAATATCACCCATGATACCAGTAGGGAAGAAACACAAGCCTTTCACAATCCTTTCTGCTGAATTGAGAAATTCACATACTTGGTATCTAGCATGGACTTTGCAAGGAGTTCTGAGCTTCCTATATAATAGGATTGTTACTTCAACCTAAGTAGAACATCTCACACACGTTTTGCAGCTGAAAATCAATTACAGGTTTGCTTTAAAACCACTTCAAAGACTTCTAATCTACATCAGTATCATCTGACTGGAAATTAACCTGAGAAAGCAATGAGAGATTTTCTCCTTGTTGCATATACAACCAAATAGACACCATCTCTCAGGAATGCATCTGTAGAAATTCTCCCACTGAACTTCACAATCTCAACATAACCGCACTCACACATTGAAGCCTTTGGTCCACAGCATCTCTAAGATATTCAGCAACCTCAAGTTGGAGAAATTCATTCATCTTGTACCAAATGCCAAGCACTGGCAGTTACTGGAGGTCTCCTCTACTCTGAACAAGGAGGTGAGCCACTTCCAGGACATATGCAGCAAATTGCAGACCAAACTTTACAGAAGCTTCTCCAGGGACCTATCAAGTAAATGGGAAGGAAGACAGGTGTGGAGTTCAACCCAGTAGGGGGCAATAGGCCTCAGTGTACAGTAATAACACAGTAGCCCCTGGTAAAACAGCTGTCTCCAACCTGAACCTTATGGTTTGCAGATAGAGAATAAGTAGATGGGGATAGAAGAAGTCAGAATTCTGATAATGTCAGTGATAAATCGTCCTGACCCTAAGGAGAAAGCTGTTCTGATTTGCTCAGTCTTATAACCTTTGTTCTTCTCCATACTAACGAAATTGCTTTAAAACAAAATCATGTGGCATTATTTAATTTGGTTATAAATACTGGTATTGAGCTGCATCATCTATAAATTGACCAGTGACAGGAATTAAGACATGTTTTGGTTGAGAGAAAGCTTCACCAGGGTAGAAGTATGAGGCTATGTTGGGATGCCTTGGTTTATAAAACAGTATTTTTTGCATTTTTTAAATGTCATTGTAGCAGAGGTAGGAATGTGTATTTTCTTTCTAAAAGATGAGCCCCAAGTTGCGTAAAGGTAAACTCAAAAGAGCAAAATATAAATACAAGAACTTTTCAACCTACTTTTCATTTAATAGGATAAAAACTGGGGAAAAAAAAAATTAATTTAAGGGACAGCAATTATTTGAAAGCCATGACAGAGCACATGGAATTGTTAGGAGATAATCCTATGACTTGTTTGAAAAATAGGGTCTTTCTGAGTAACTTTGAAAAAATGCTGATATTGGTTGCATCTGCTCTAATGCTGAAGACTGGACTGCAACTGTCAGTAAAGTAACAGTTTTGCTAAAACGTGACAGATTCCTCCTCCTCGATCCACCTCAGAACTGCAGAACTACTGAGCTGACATGTGGTGCTTTGAAACAACCAGCAAAACCCAGGGAAAGACTATGAAAGAAAGTCAGTTTTCAGCAGAACAAGGAAAACGAAGGTTAAACAACAGAAATAGAAGTGAAAGATTTTAAGTAAGGGAAAAAAGTCACTGGAGAAGGTATTAGGGATAATGCCATTAGCAGTGACAAATGGAAATAATTGATTAAGAAAGTAGTGAAAGCAGGCCAGGGAAAAAATATCTTTGAGCTTTTATTCAGTGGTATCAAATCTTTCAAAGATTCCTACAACCATTTCTTTCAAATGCAGAAACTACATTAGGCATAATAAAAGCACTGATCAAATCCTTGTCAGCCTATATAATGAGTTAGATCTTTCAGGAGAATTGCCTGTCTATTGTAATACAAGCCTAGTATCTGAATATCAATGATTTACTGTTATTGTTTTGGCTAGATTACAAGGCTTGGAAAATGTGATTAGAAGTTGCTGTGGAGGCAGAAAGTATTTTATATACATGTGCAGATCAAAGGGCCTGCCTAGACTAGTATTCTGTATCCAGACTTAGTCAACAGCATCTTATATTTCAGAAGATGATGAACTTATCCCTGATCCATTTTCTGGGAAGTCCACCACATTCCAGTCACTCCAATATTATTCCTTCTCCCTCTGAGTCCCTTAAATTCTACAGCAGAAAGAGCTGTACTGAAGTCAATTGAAGTTTTGCCTTTGACTTCAACAGGGTCAAGACTTTTCCCTATTTCTTTGACAATGCTCAGAAAAAGATTGATTACAATTTAAAAAGCTGAATCCTAGACCCCTTTTCTGCCACTCACACTTACCTCCTCAAGTAATCGTCTTGTCCAGATGCCTTACTTATTCTGGAGTTCCCAACACATCCCTCTTCTGCATGCCTGGCTTTTAGAGTTGAACTACTTCAGAAAATTCACTGTCTTTATATTTTTTTTATTAGTCAGAACTGAACATGCTGTAGGTACTAAACAAATATTAGGCAAAGAATAACTGCAATAATAAGATGGCCAGTTTTGTAATGAAGCAAATTGAAATGCTAGACAAAATTACTTGCCACAAAAATTCTAAGAAATTTTGAAATTGCTGATAAATAGACAAAATAGATTTCTGAGAAACAAACCAATAACAGCTATTTTGAAAAGAGAGGGAAAATTACCCATAATCAGAGTGATGCACTCAATAAGCTGTTAACCATTTACAGTTCGTGTTCTAGGGAAATATAATGAACTATGTGAATGACAGCTACTTTTTTTTCTTTTTTTTTAATGCACACAGAAGTTTCGCATGTACTCACAACAGACTTACTGTCCCCAGAAAAACATAAGATTGAGATTTTCAACTCAAACCAAAGAGTTAGATAGCTTCCAGCTAAGCCAGGATGATGCAATTTATCTTTTTTTCAAAATAACTAAGAAAACAATCAAATGTCTTAAATGAGAAGGTGACTGCTGACAGTCTTTGCTAGTTTCATCCACTAATGAAGTGAGTAGTAGCAGTATTTGACATTTCTATTGCTTCTTTCATCCCAAATCGCCTTAATCAATTTCATATCCATTTAGATACATCTTTTAGCTCTTACATATGACTGAAATCAAATCACAGAAACGACAGAACAACACAGAGCAAAAAATCCTTTGTATTATTAAGTTCAAAAAGCGAAGGGTTTTTTTCTAATCAGTTGAGACTATATAGAAGATGTTCAAGAGATTAAAAAGACACTGTAGCTACAATTACACTTGTAATAGTCATGGTAGAACATTGTTTCTGAAGTGGATTAAGTATTTGGGACTTTAGTATCCTATCCTATCCAGTTGAAGATGAAGTAAGTACTACAAGAGCACATCCATGCTAGGAAGCCTGTACAGGTGAAGTTTTTCCCATTTAGGCTTCTTTTTAGTAAGATAATAATAATAAAAAAAAAAAATCTAAATAAACACTGTCTGAGTGGTGATAATCCACTGACGCATCAGCTTGCTTCATTTGATGTACTTTAAGCTCTGAGCCTTCAAAAATATGTTCATATGCTGAATATGGCTAATTCCACTGAAGATGTATAAAAATTCATTTCTATTCATTGCATGGACACTGCCATAGACAATACTAGATTTAAGATAATTATATGAAATTTAAGTAAAAGGTAACAATTATAACCAATAAAATGTCTGGATAACCCAAATCTATCTACAGTAGATCAAGATATTACGGACAAGATTAAGATATCTCTATTCCTTACTCTCAGGTTTTCACTGACATTGGTTAAAACCAAAACCAAATGTTTTCTGATGACATTAAATAGAAAAGGTGTTTCTCAGACTAGCTTTGTACCTTTTACAGAAGCTTGACTCCTTAACTTGTGAATCTTTGGAAAACCTAACTTCTACTAATCTAGAAAAGTATTCTTTTTAATCAACAAGATTTATTCATTTTCTAGCATTATTCCATTTTTTGTCTCATTAAGTGATATATCATTTTATATTGTTAGGACATATCTATTTTTTCCTGGAAACATTAGATTAAAATGATTGCCTGAACCAGCATACAATGACGTAAGAATGTGTACAGTGAGAAGACTGGCAAAGCCTGTGTTTACAGAAACATTTTTCTTTACACCATTCTCTTGGCAAAAATAAGATGCATCAAAAAAGGTGAGACTATTTCATGATCCAGCAAATGAAGATCTGCATTTACTCAAATTTGCAGAGCCTCCTGCTTCACTCTTTTGTATATAAGACAGACATACAAGATGCATTAGAGCATATATGATATGTATTTTTTACTTGAATATTCATCTGACTCAGATAATCATATTTGCCATCTGGAAAATACTCTGTATGACATAGTTTGATTAAAGTTAGCTGATGGAACTGGAAGATGAAACCAGAGCTCGTTGCTTAGGCTGATCTGCCCAAGATGGCAGTACTGAAATAGAGGCAGTAAAGAAGGCCAAGTTGAGTAATTTAAAACACTGACCAAAAAAGCCAAGCAGTTGCATATAAGTTTAATTATGTTATTGTTTTACGTAATTTCAGGTTAAACTAAAATGTGCTTAAAAGTTTTGGAGAAGTGTAAAAACTTAGTGACAAGTGATATATTATTAATGCTTGCATAGATAATTTTGAGTGCTTTTATTAATATCTAATTCTGCTAGCTAGCAAAGCTATGATGGAAAAAAAAAATTAACTAAAGCAAGGTTATTTAGGTTGGAATATCTCTCTATTCAGTCTTAGGTAATCTTCAAATATTAGAGACACCAAATGGAGAACACTCTTAATATCCCGCAGGGAGCAGGGAGAAATAATAAAAAGGAAAATTTCTTTTTCAGTGAAAGAGTCCAGAAACAAGACACAGGATAAAGAAGTTGAGAACACTTGTTCAGATTTAGAGAATAATAATGTTCCTCTAGCAGATGTTAAAGTGAATACGTCTGAATGAATTCATGTACATGAACAAATGCATATACATATAGGCACTCACATAGCCTTAGCCCTGAATTCAGTGTTTAGCTCAAAAAACTTGCCTGGATTATATCTAGAGTAATGGAACATCGTGAAAAGCAAAATTTTTCTGCTGATCTAAGTAATTTCATATATCTTTATATCTTCGTGTCACAGTATGCATTTCACTATACATTCCAGTACTGGCAGCTATGACATTACAAGAAAATAATATGCTTTTATAACTATATAATAATATAGTAAGTTTAAGCAGTATTCTCACAACTAATGTTCAGATTCTGCCTTTTTGAAGGTAGGAATACATTAGTAGGGCTGGGAAATTACTAGTTCCATCTCTAAACTAAGAAGAGAGAAAGTATGCACATAAAGGAGAAACTAGTCAGAAAATTGCAAAGGAACTATAAGGTGGAAAAAAGGAAAGGGAGGAGTGTTAATTTCTAAAGGCTTTTTGGCAAAGGCTTATAGTCTAGCAAACTTCTTCTCTTTGGCCGTTATTGGCAGACCTGTTTCCTTTGTGCTGCACTCTGGCCAGGCTTTATGAATTAAAGAGTGTTGGGAATAATCAATACTTAAAGCAAGAAATCTCTAAGGAAGTCCATAATCTACAGGAAATTATCTTGATTCACTAAATGACATCAGTTCTTTGGGTTAATAAAATAAGAGTAGACTACAACACTAGCAGGTATCCAGTCAGTGGAAGTAGGAAGGTTTGGGAGAGATTAAAATCAATGTGTTAAATATTCCATTTCTGTTATCTCAGTAGTGCAATGGGAAAAAGGGGTATTCTTTAGCTCAGTATATATCTGGGCCTAGTGTTTCCCATTGCATCTCAGATTTCCATATGCTCTTCCATGCATCTAGGCAGTAGTCCCCACATCCTCGAGTTCTGCACGTAGGTTCATTTAACTGGCTCATTTAACTCAATATTGGTGAGGCAATAGTGCTATAAATATGAGGCCATATTAGCTTCCTTCACATTTTGTGAGCATAGGAGAAAGAATTATAGGTTTGACAGATGTTGGCTAAAGTAATGATATTTTTCAAGCCTAAAATTTCATGTACTTTTCTAATTGACTAAGCTGGTTTCCAATTCTGTTAAAACCAATTTAAGATATCTCACCCAGAATGTTTTATGGAAAGCTACATTTCAAGGGGTTCTGAAGACCTCCCAGTGATTAAACTCTGTAACCCCTTCAGAAATTTTCGCTTTATAAATAAAACATAACATTGCTGTAATACAAATTGAGGAGCAGAAATCAGTATGTTGGCCTTGTGGTTTCTCTCACTATAAGAAGGTGGACAGATAAATCCTTCTTGCACACTCCTTCAGATTCACTGGTATGAACTCACAGACACAAGAACACAAGACACATGTTGTGTGTTTGCTGTATCTTTGCTTTGTCTTCTTCATCCAGTCTCCAGTCCTCATCATATTAATTATGGAAGTTATTTAAAATATTCTAGGCCAAGATTTTCCATGTGTTTCTGTCTCACAACTTCAGATACCTTAAAAAGAGGTCTGATCTTCAGGAAAACCTAGCCATTCATCTGTTGAAAAAGCAGGGCCTGTCATTTATTTTAAAGTAGAGTCTCAAAATATGTTCATTTTTAAAGACTATGTACTTCAAGTATATATAGAGCGTGCTACAGATCTGTACTGTTTGGCTGTAGTGCCTTCTCTCCTTTCTGCTTCTCTGCTTTCAGCGGGACCTCAGGGAGTCTTATAATTTTAAAATTTACTACAGAGTGGTGGGGCTTTTCGTATTCAGGATCTGATACTGCCTCTCTGTTCACCAGTTTCCTTCTGTCCTCTGTACTCAATGAAAATAGTTCACAGACTAGACACTGGTGTTGGTGGAGTTGTGCAAGGCACAGAGACACGATGCAGATGAGTCTATGGGATAGTGGATAATACAGTCAACAGAAGATGCCCAGCAGGAGGACAAAGGAAATTCAGCATCTTCAGATCTGTCCAAGTGAGTGTTCCACTGCTGTGCCTCATACACTCCCCAGAACCACCCACCCATCCTCAGTCCTCTCCCTGGTCTGCTCTCAGAGGTCCACCTCATCAGGGAGAGCTTAGAGTGGCTTCCTGTACCCAAGTCTTCCCATTTCACAATCCTGTAAATCTCTACAAAGTTGTGCTAAGTCACAAGTTCATGAAGTTTAACAAGGCCATGTGCAAGGTCCTGTACATGGGGCAAGGCAATCCCAAACACAAATACAGGCTGGGTGATGGGTGGATTGAGAGCAGCCCTGCGGAGAAGGACTTGGGAGTAGTAGTGGATGGAAAACTGACTATGAGCTAGCAATGTGCACTCAGAGCACAGAAAGCCAATAGCATCCTGGGCTGCATTAAAAGAAGTGTGACCAGCAGGTCGAGGGAGGTGATTCTCCCCCTCTGCTCTCGTGAGACCCCACCTGGAGCACTGTGTCTAGCTCTGGGGCCCCCAATATAAGGAGGACATGGACCTACTCGAGCGAGTCCAGAGAAGGAACACAAAGATGATCACGGGGCTGGAGCACCTCCCTTCTGAGGACAGGCTGAGAGAGTTGGTGTTGTTCAGCCTGAAGAAGAGGAGGCTCCAGGGAGACTTTATAGCGGCCTTCCAGGGCTTCAAGGGGGCCTACAGGAAGGATGAGGAGGGACTCTTTATCAGAGAGTGTAGTGACAGGACTACACTGAAAGAGGGTAGATTTAGATGAGATATGAGGAATAAATTCTTTACCGTGAAGGTGATGAGACACTGGAACAGGTTGTCCAGAGAAGTTGTGAATGCTCCCTCTCTGGAAGTGTTCAAGGCCAGGTTGGACGGGGCTTTCAGCAACCTGGTCTAGTGGTAAATGTCCCTGCCCATGGCGAGGGGATTGGAACTAGATGATTTTTAAGGTCCCTTCCAACCCAAACCATTCTATGATTCTACAATTCTGGGGCACATAAGTTGTCAGAATATGTCCAACCTAGTTATTTCAACTGTAGGAAAGGTTACCTCTGCATGGGGGAGGGGAGAAAATATGTGGCTGGGGCAATAACTGCTTTGCTTGTCCTAGATTAATCACCTACTCAGTGACAATAAATAGTTTAGGGAGTTCGGAGTTGTAATCCTCAGAGGTGGAATCTCAATCCACTTTGGGAAGGTGGATAAAGCTGAGCACTTTGCTATCATCAAATTGTTTGTGTTCTTATTTAAAAGGCCAAAATGCAGAACGATGCTGAGTTTTGACTCTGTTGCACAAAACAAAATCAACTTGCTCTCCCTCTGCAACTCTTCCATCTGGACAATCTCCTGGTGTCACCTGGTGCATCAACAGTCAAGGAGTTTCAGTCTCAGGTGTCTAATGAACAATCACGAAACTTTGTCTTAGTAAATTAGCATTAATTATTATGGAAGTAGCAAGGAGAAGAGAATACCTTGAACTGAAGAGAGCCTGCAACTTTGATACAAATCAAATGTTTCAGTAGCTCCATAGGCAAAACCCAGGAGGATATTTCGGAGTGTTTCATTGTCAAAGAAACATTAGCATTTTTACGCTATGTACAGGCAAATAATGCTGTGATCAGTGATGAGCTATAAGGAGCAGAGTGGAATCAAAAGAGAGACTGGAATCAAAAGAGAGACTGGGAGGGAGAAAGAAGGAACAAAGGAAAAAAAATACAAACTAAAAAATGTCTACCTAATAACCACAGGAAAGAAGAGAGGAACACTTGAAACTTTCCCCATCCAGTTCCCTTTATCTCCTTGTCTCACCTGTAGTGTCTTATTTTGGTGAGGAGTCTGCAGTATTCAGCTTTATGGAGTACAAGGGCAGTGTAGCAATAAATACAGAAATGTGATTTAGGATGAAGAGCAAGAAATAGGTAAACTTTCTATTGTCCATATTAGAAATGCATAGAATCAGTTTTCCTGGATTTTCTACAGGCATGGGCAAAGCAGGTACTTGCACAAAGCAATAGTTGGGCATGAGAAAATGGCAGGACTTGACCACTCTTTCTGCGTAAAGTACACTGGATGTAGTCATGCCACTGAGGGACGGTTAAGCCATGGCCACTGCGGGACAAGGTGCATCTGTCTGGCAGCTGCTGTCACAGGGAAAGGAGGATCTTCAGGGTGTTGCAGCTGAGGTTTTGCCCCTCATCCTCACCCTGCATATAGACCTTGAACAACAAAATTCAGTGTTGATGCACGGCTGAGAATCTGCTCTAAACCAGGACCAATACAGCCCCCCAGACTATAGGTTTCTGAACACTTCAGACTGACACTAGCTGCCAAGAAAAACCCCATACTGCCTTTTCCACATCACGGACTGCTCATTTTACCGCCACATACTTACCGCTGACACAGGTGTTTTGTTAACTGTGCTAGGAATTGGATCAGGGAATTAATGGGGGTTAAAAGTCACCTTTTGGGGGGCAAGTGGGAGACAATTAGTTCCCTGATCTGGTACATCTCATGGAAACACAAATACTTGTGCCAGTAGAAGGAAGAGAGCAGCACAGGGCAGATAGGAGTGGGACTGCTTCTTTTGGCAGCATCTCCAGCTTGAAGAGTTCCTGAAATTGTGGCCTCAGGCAGTTGATAGAGAATGAGAAAAGGTCCAGTCTTTTCCAAGGCCTGTTCCCAGCAATCACACAATATCTTGTATGATAGCCATCAGATACAACACTCTCCAAAGTCCCTGGAACTTTGCTATCTTTGTGCATTAAATAGTCTTATGCGCTTGTTACAATTCACCTTTATTAAGTACATGTTTGACCACTGTTATACTTTGTTGAGGGTTTTTTTTAATATAATGGCCTATTTCACTCTTGCTCCAGTAATACCTTTTCCAGTCCTCATGTTCCAATCTGAAATTCCTATCTTTTTTGTATATTTAGGCTTTCTGCTTTTAGGCATTCTGATGCAAAATGTCTTTATCATCTTAAGACTGTAGGCAGTGTAAAGCCTGCCCTTTTATATGTGCCAGTAATTTAGGCAGTTCTGTGTTATTCCATGTATCTTCACCAGCAGCACACTCTCTCTTCAGGAAATGGAGAAAGCTGGCTTAAGTGCAAACTTGGTGGCCTGTGTAGGTAAATTAATCTCTACTACTTTTTGTTCTGCATAATCTGAAACAAGTTATGTAGAACAGTTAATTGTGTATTTTCTATTAAAAGCTTTTTAATATACTAATTTGCCTAGCACACAGACAATATTGTACAATGTCATGACGAAAAAAATCACAGCAAACTATGGCTTTAGATTTGTAGATGACGTCAGAGAATGACTGAGTGCATCTTCAAAGACCAGAATTATATGATCTGTTAAAAAGCTGCACCTAGGGTTTTTTTACTAAATAATTAAGGTAGTTCAGGATTTGTTTGTAGAGTGGCTTCCATGAAAGAGCTAGCAAGAATACTCATTTAAATGTGGAACATAGACACAGATGGGGATTTTTCTGCTGTCAAACTAAAATCTTTCTAGAACGGGAGTTGAAATAAAACTTATTAAGTTCTAAGTAAAGCTCACTAAAAATGTGTTGAAACAAGTCCTTTTTGAGAAAAGAAGCTTTCACAACACCACTGAAGCATTTTGTGCTAAAAAAAAAATCTTTGCCCTTTTCTGGGCAAGAAAATCTGAGTTGTCTCAAAAGTGTTTACAATTGTAACAGCTTGGAGTTCTGTTCTTTGAAACTGGAAGCATGGGAATGCTCATTGTTGTTGTGTCTTTATTTGTATTACTAGAAGCTGAAGATTTGCCCACAAAATGTATAATGTAAGACAACAGAAAACAGGATTATGATCTATTTGATCAAGTGCAGACATCTATTATGTACATATTGCATAGCTCTGTCTACAACTGAGCTAAACAATAATAAAATCACCCCCACTCAGTACCAGGAAACATTTCCCCCTTCCTGAAGTCGATTTCTATATGTAAAAAGAATCTAAAAGTGCTTCTGTCTTTAAAGCTTACCTAGTCAAATCCAGCAGATTGCAGATATCAAAAGATCAGGTAAAGCTGCTCCAGCCACCCTCATCACACAAAGGGAGTAAGTAAATAGAGGCAAGGACAATGTTAGTAAAGCAAAAATGGTCAAGACCATTCTCTGATCTGAGGACACCGGCACATAGTTTTGCTTGCAAACCTTCTGCCCCCGGAACATGCCCACACACTGAAGCAGCGTGGCAGCTGGCTCAGGATGTATCCATGGCTCTTGGTGCTTCCTGCTGTAAAACTATCCCCAAGAGAATGGGTACAAGTAACACAGACCCATTCATACCCCTTTCCCTGAGAACTGGTTATGGTGTCCTTTGTGGTAACTCCCCACCTGTGCCCGGAACCTGGTCAGAAGCACATAGCTGGCCGCAGCCAAAGTGTGCCAGGGACTTCTCTAGCCACTAAACCTTGCAGACAGTCATCCACCCAATGCCTGTTAATATTCCCAGCTTAATTTATAGATGATATAGAAGTTAGCAAAAGAGTCGTGTTGATGAGTATGATAGTGATGTCAGTGCATCAGCAGTCTATAATGTTATGCTTAATTGTAGAGGTTAATGTATAATTACTAGGGATTTATTGCAGTGAGTTATTATGAAAATGTAAATAGATGGAAGAGCCTTTGTGCTCCAGTTAAGAGCCATGTGTTTAATGGCGTATTTTGTACTTTCATCCAGCTCTGGCCTCAAAGGCCCATGTATTAGAGAGCTCTTGATGTGCTCCACCATTTCCATCTACAGATGTGCTTCAGTTTTTGTTGGCCTTTGTCTCCAATTGCTCCCTGCTGTATATACTATACTCATAAGGGAGAAACATAAATTGACTGAATTTGTGAATGTTTATAACCACAAAATTATCTAGGCAAAAAGAGATCTCTGGAGATCATCCAGTCTGGACTCCTCCAGTGGGTGGCTATGATCATCTAATAAGCTCCTGCTCTGAATGTTCGACTGACTGTACGAAGATGAGGATTGTAATGTGTACTTACAGTTGGGTGTCCAAAGTACACAATGTGAATGCCCCCCTTAAGGAACATTAACTTTGAAAAATCACCTTACCTTTCTGAAAGGCTTCCACATCTCATACTTTCATACACTGAAATATATTTCCTGTTTTATCAGATTCTATCAGGGAGGAAAATACTTTACTTTGATTAAAAGGGAAAGAAAATATTCTCATTTTGCTTTGCAAGAGTTGTTCTTTGCAAAAATAAATGGTAAGAAAATATCTAGTTCCTTTCCTTGAAATGATAATTAGAAAGCCTTCCTAATCCATTTTTATATTCCTTTATTGTCTTGTTTCCTTAAAAGAATGCCACACTGAGAAGAGAGCTAGCTTTATGTTGGGTCTTTGCTTTTTGTACTACAAATCATAGAATAAATTATGCCACTCAGAAATAAGGCCACAGCAGCTGTATTGCCTTTGCAAAACAAATTGTTAACCTAAAGACTTTCTGTGGCAGATTTAAGCTATCATCTTTACAGTGTTGTAACAGAAGTTTTTGTTCTTTTTTAATGTATTTCTCTTCTATTCTTTTAAATGGTTGTATTTCTTCTCTGGCCAACCACATTGACATTGTATCAGTGCTGATGGAGCTGTCTGGAGGTAGGTGACAGAGATGTCACTGTATCAATCTCACCATTAAGCTGTCAATTCCACAGTAGCATTTGGAATTGAATCAGACACTTCCACTGACATTGTAACCACAATGTGTGAAAGACACTTCTATTCCTTTGGATGTGCAGGAGACACTTTCATTTACAGAAAGGACCCACTGATACTCTTGTTCTGCACACAAGGATTAGTCAGACTCTTCAGGGAAATCAAGGGAAGCTAGTGTCAGTACAAACCCTTCTTCCATCAGGTTTCAGCTGTCCCAACTGTCCAGCATAATTGCCCATCACAGTTAAACTTCCAGTACAGACCCAGAAATCAAACACTTTTACTGATATTCTGCTGTTTTGTTGATTTTATATCCCCACCGTCAACACAATTTTATAAAGTCAGTGGTTTTTTGTGATTTATAATAAATAAGGTTGTAAAATAACCAGGCCATTTCTTCTATTAATAATATAATATTGAAAGCACCCCACTTCCCCTTCATACAGAATGAAGCACACTGCTTATTCATTCTGTCCATTTTCTTCTGCATCAGCACCTATTCCTATACCTTTTTTTTTTTTTTAACTTTACTTTATACATATATAAATGTTTGATGAGGGTCAGGGCCTGCTACCAGCAGATGTATTACCTTTTATATTCTCGGCCTGGCTGTACCTGGGACACCAGAGTTCTGACCTATGTCAAGATATGGCAGTAGTAAAAACTAAATAGGAAATAATCAAGGATACTGCTGCTAGAACAGTAAGTTCCTAGATTCTTGGCACAAATTTAAACCTTATAATTGCATATTAAGACCTGATAACAATGTCAGTGTGCACTTATACGAGCTGCTTACATGTGGAGCTGCTGTTAGAAGAGGAAGGCATTAACACTCTAAGTAGGCTATACAAATAGTAGAACCACAAAGGAAAATCTGAGGTCATCAGCTCCTACAATTATGAGCTCACTTAAGTATATGGAGACAGAAGTGCAATATTAAACACTGGTTTTAACTCTGATTAAAGACAGACTGCATCGGTCAAGGATAGTTTTATAACAAGAACATAAATTTGGATTAAAACTTGTTATCCTCAAAAGATGTTCTTAAAACAGGTAGATATTTGATTTCTAAATTTTAGCTTTCACTGTACATATATAAAGTTTCTCTCTCTCTGTGAATATATATGTACATCTCTGTATATGTGTATATATAATGTTTATATAAATATTCTTACATATATAGAGTGTATATATACCATATAGATATATGGTCTTACACAATGCATATCAAACAGCTTTTGCATACAGCATCTTTTTCAAAATGCATAAAGTTTAAGCATAAAGTTGATGTCTCCAAAACTGGTTCTCCCTGCTTTTGAAAGCTTTTTTTCTCTTTTTTTCTTTACTACAGTTATTATTTTTATTAATCTCAGGAAATTAAAAAGAGACTGAAAATGCATAGGGCCTGCATCTGAATTCACTGGAAGCATGAATTGCAGTGGGAAGTTATTTCTGGCATGGTGCTTTTAAAATTAAGCTCTAGAACTTTTGTGCTCTAACCTTATAAACAGATTTTACCATTTTGCATTACTTTAAAACATTTTGTATGAGTGTGAACAGTCTCAACCATGGAGATGAGACAAAACCTATGGAGAAAGGAAATTACAGCATAATGGAAATGGTGGCTGGGAGCCATACCACCCTGGGCTGTGAGGTCATCCGAACAGAAATGCCAAGCTGAGCTGATTTGGTCAGTGCTCCAAGTCAGGATCTCTGAGGAAACCTCCGAGGTTGCCAAAGGAAGTGGTGGTGGCAACATTGTAGGTGGTACTCTCTGTTCTTGAGTCAGGTCAATAACCTGTGCAATGGGACCGAGCAGGACTTCCTGGAAGAGTTGTGTGCGTGATGTGAAGCCACAGCCCTGAGTATCAGGGATTATTTAAAGATCACCATGGACTCTGTGTGAAAGGTAGACTTGTTAACCCTGGGGTACTGATCACATTTCAGTATCAGCCTTTCTTAGGTACTTTCTCAAAGTTATTCCAATATTAGCTCCTCCTTGGGGCAGAATAAAACCAGTAATGTAATGCCAGGCTGCTGGAGTATTAAAAAAAGTTCAAACCCCATGGAGAGAGACTTTCACTCTAAATCCTGTCATAAACTTGAATGAGTTTTGGACCACATCTAGAGTCCTTAACGTAGAAGGACTGCAATAGGGCTAATCCAATTTTGAAGGAGCTCCTCTCTTTTCATGCATTTACCGTTTCGGCAATGCTGCCTTTGCCCTTCAGCCATAATCACCAGCCATTTCTCACAGATGCTCTCACAGCAGCTCGACTCTGGATTGTTTTTCTCCCCACCCCCGCTATGGTGTTGTGACATTATGACATTACATTTTCCCCAGAAACAATGACATGAATCTTATTTATAACTGGTGGTAAAACTTTATTATTCAAGTTTAGATGTAACAGACATCTTTGCTGCCTGAAGATTGTTTGCATAAGAAATACACCAAGAACATGTTTGTGAGTAGAAATGAACATGCACTATGAAAACCAAAAAACAAAACAAAACAAAAAACCCAAAACAAAACAAAAAACACATCCATGTGTTGTAAGGACAAAACATTAAGAGCCAACATTCTAGAGTCAAATCAGGGCTACAAGTTTAATGATGGTTTTTAGCAACATGAAGTCATTCTTTATGAAGTACTTTTTTTTTTCTTTTTTTTTTTTTTTCCTTTTTCTGCTGGTGAATTTTCTACAAGCTAAATTTACAATGGCATTTTGAGATGTTTCCTTTTCTCCTGTTCTCCTTCTACATAGAGCTCAGAGGCCAAAATGATAGGAATGGAAAACTGTGGTTGCTGTTACAGTGTTTATTCTGAGAATTTTACTTTGTTAAGTGTAACCAAAAATCAAATGAAACTGGTATTTATCTGGCTGGCAGCCACTAAATAATTGTCTTTTATCCTCTTAAAAAGAGGTAAATCAGGTTATATGTGATTACTATATAGGAAGCACCTCACCAACTGCCAGCTTTCCGGAGCTGGCTGAATGAAATGAAATTGTGAGGAAGAGGGTAGGGGAGGAATCCTATTCTGAGGTGAGGAAATTATGTAAATCATTTTACTTGGCTCATCTTAACTTTATAGAAGAGTTTAGAAAGGATTTCTCACTTATCTATCACATTTGGAATATGTTGACAAATTGTTCACTATTCTTTGCCAAGCATAACTGTCTCCACAGAAGCAGAAGAAAATATATCTACCCTTCTGGCTGAACAGAAGTGAACTTCTAATCTCTTTGGCTTTTCCTGACCAGTATTAGGAATTAGCATGTTAAGTCAGCCAAGAAAAATCAATACAGGAGCAAGAACGGGAATATATTTAGACATCCTGGGCAAAAAGCAGATGGTAGAGAACATCCTTAGCACATAAAGCAAGTAGTTATGACTACAAAGTAACACTGTCCAGTCCAAAGATGGACGTGAAAGTCCATCCCTGAACTGAGTACTAATCCACCGTTGCCAGATCAGGTCTCCCCATTGCACAACCACTATGTTTCAGCACTGTACACAATTAGCATCAGTCACTTTTGTCCTGCTGCCCCTCTAACTGCAAAAATAATCTCTCACCCACAGCATGCCTCAACTTTTTGAGATGTCTCTGTTCTCTCTCTTTAAAATGTCACAGTGTGCAATGGTACATTTTTTAGGCAAAGCTGAGACAAAAGTATCAAGTGTCCCTCCCCCTTTCTGGATGGTCCATGAAAAATTAAGTGGGAGTTTCATCAGAACAGTGCCAATGAGGTGCAAAACTTCTTTTGGAAAGAACTCTGAGTTTAGCACCTGAATGCAAACTCTGCTCTGGAAAATCTTTTGTCTCCTGCTGCATTAACCTAGGGGGCAGCAGCCACGAAGTGATAGCTTAAGATACAGTCCAGTTTGCAGAAGATGCTGCATGACAGATCCTGCTATACAGAGTGTTAATGGAAACACTGTCCATTCTGCAAACTGATTAATGACAGGCACCACAAATCATCTGGTTTTGAACCATCTACTCATTCTGTGGCCCAATCTGAGATACATTTTAAGATCTCAAACTACCATTCCTTAGTAAGAGAACTACAACACCTTGAAGACACTGACAAATTGAGAATATTCTTTGAAAGTTCCATTTTTAGTGCTGTAAGCTGATTGAAATGCAGTGGTTGCAATAACTACTTGTGTGTGCTAACATTAGTTTCTGCCTGAGAGTTATTAAGTAAGATTATTCTTTTTCAATGTTGGGATTTATTTTCCTTTTGATTAATATCCATTGTGAGGGGGTCTGGAAGAGGGATGAGTCACCTCTGTTTTGTCACAAAACAAAACTGTGCTCCTCCCACCCCAATCAAATAGAACAGGCTATGGCAAAATCCCATTTCTTACAAAGCAGAAATCTTAGAACATCTCAATATGTCATGGCAAGAACAATGAACTTTTTCCGAATTTTATTTGCACCATCTAGGTGTGCAATACTAACATTCAAAAACCTGTCTTGTTCTTTGCACTCATAAGATTTCATTTCTCCTCATCCCCAAACCCTGATATGTGTATCTCCTGTTATTGGCCTCTGCTTCCAAATTTAGCAAGAGGTGTTATGAAGTACAGGGTGGTGCTCAAGCCTTACAATGTGCATGTCCCCCCTAAATTATTTTGCCATGAAGATGCAGCTTCTATAAATGAAGAAGCCACAGGAACTGGTAGGTCTTAGATGAAGTAAATCAAACCAGTAACTACTGAAAACCGGCAGGCAGCTACTTCTGAAGCTGATAAAAATCACTTAGTGCGTCTAACATGTTTCTTGGAAAAGCTGAAAATGACACACACTGGACCCTGACGTAACAAAACGCGGGCAATCTATTTCAGTCCCCACAGAAAAAAAAGAAACAAAAAAATACCCAACAAAAATAAATCCACAAAAACCAAGTCAGAACTTATTATTGGAGAACAATAGTAAAAACATAACCAGACTTTGTCTGGCACTGGTATCAAGCTGGAGATTCATCTAAAAAATAGAAGAAGAAGAATGTGGCCCAATATCCTTTGCTAACCTAGAACACTATTGAAGGGTTATAGAACTCAACCATGAACAGATTGAGTGGGACTTTCCATATGCTGCTCACCAGTATAGAAGCAATGGGTGGAGCAGGAAGGAATGAAAGCCTAATGCTGAACAATAGCCTGTCTGTGCCTAACAAATCAGAGAAACTGTGCAATAATGTTTCATCTGTGTGAAAATGTAACACATAAAATACTGCCAAGGTCTGCAAGACCTTGGTGATCAACTGTGTAAGTGCTTCTCATGCATGGTGACGTTCATTGCCAGCTGCTTTAGGCACATTATTTTTCAAAAGACTATCAAAGTGCTGAACGTTTAGGCCAGTTCCTCCCTGGTTTTCCTTTTGCCAAACCCTATAAGACATTTCCTATCACCTCTCCTTTTATCTTCCACCTCCCTCTCTATCTGGTTAAGTATCTTATAAGTGCACCAAATTCTAGAGGGGAGAGTGGTGAGATTCAGTAAGTTAAATACAAGAACTTTTTTTTATGATGCTTTAGTTTCAATTACATGAAAATCTGAGAAAGGCGGCATGTAAGTGAGATCAGAATAGGACCCTTTACATATAATCTCAAGTGAGGACTTAGTCCATAGATATTTTTATAGAACATTTTAAAAAATAAAATGCATGAATGGAGAAATAAAAGACAACATAATATCAGAAAGACATTTTAAACTTCATTTGCTGCAACATTCATGAACCAGTTGAGCTACACCTGCCATTCAACCATAAGGAACTAAGACCCTGCACTGCGAAAAAGAAACAAACCCAAACAAAACAAAAAAGCAACTGCGTAATATTGTAAAAATGGAGTGCAATGCTACTACAGAATGCAATAAAACATCAGTGCTGCATCGTCAAACAGCACTTATCAAAATAATTTCTGAAATGTTTCTTCTGAAACACAGACAAAGCAATAAAAAGAGGATATATGTTTATCATTTTAAGCATAACAATGTGAGTTAAGAGCTTAAGAATACAAAAGTACTTGGAATGAATAGTGCTACCCTTTTTTTCCTAAGTAGGCATAAAAATATTTTCATTTCCTTCTTGTTTTTCCATACCATTAATATCAACAAATTTCATTCATTTCATGTTATCGTTTACAACTTTAATGCACACACACAGAAAAAAAGATACCTACTGCAATAGAAATAGTTGCTTCATTACCTTGTTTGCTACATTTGCAAATGTAAACAGCGAGGCAGAGCCAGAACTGACTCTAATGCATGATGGAATATCTTTGTTGCATACGTACACTGTAGAAAATAATTATTCAATATGTCAGGCACCATTATTTGAAATGTAATACATTAATATTTACTAGAAAAATAAGGTTTTTTCTATTTGTTCTCCCAACTTCTTTAATGAAATAAGTTAATCTGACAGTGCATCCAGTAGCTTGTAATATCTTCTACATCCCTGTGGCAAAATAATAAACTACTGGTTGGGACACTATAATGAAAATGATTAAAGTCAGTTCTTGTACACCCTTGTAGCAAGCATGGAGGCTCGTCTAACAGCACCTTTAACCAATTATTTAATATTTAGTTATTTAGCCCTATTTCCCTGAGCAGTTATGCTGAGGAGCTTTCCCTTCATGGATAGTTTTTACAAAGCTTTAAGTATTAAAAAGTACTATGAAGACATTTAATGCTACTTAGCAAAAGCTGGTATAAGTCTACTGAAGGGATCGACTGGTATGTATAGTAATGTTAAGCTTGTGGAGAAGTAACCTTAGACTTTAAGGTTTAGAAATGTAATATATTAAAAAATATATTAAAATAAAATACAGGTTACCTTGTTCTATGCAAATTAAACCTAGAGAGTGGCTTCTGTATTAGAGACTTCACTTGCACAAAATGGTTTTCCTAGACTAAAGTGTGCCAGAAAGAATGTAGTGATAAAATGGTAGCTAAAAACCAGCAGAGTCTGAGAAACATCTAGATGAAATTGCTGCCAAAGCTTTGAGAACAAAGTGATCCTAAGGCATGTTGTAGGGCAGAAATTAGCCCAAATTAAAGAAATGACCTTTTAACATCAGTATATTTAACAAGTCTAGTTCTTATATACAATGTGCATATGTTCACTATACCCCTGCAGCAGTATATACATATACACATCTTTGCACTCTTGCCAGTTATGTCTCTTACAGCAAAGGTATTAATTGTCCGGTAAAATTTTCTCAAGGTTATTCACCATGATTCACTGCATTCTGGCTAGCTTTGGTGGGCCATGTCCCGTATAATTATCTTCTCCCCCTTCTGGCCACCATCCAACTGTTCTTTTTTTCTTGGTAACCCACTCATTTAAAAGGAAAAAAAAAAGAAAAAAAAAAAAGAAGAAAAAAAAAAGAACAAGGGATTTAATATTGGATAAGGCATGCTCTCTATATGAAGTGCTTTATAGGTCTTCACAAGACATTACAAGCTATTGAATTCCCATCAAGGAAACCTATTTCTGTTTAATTGTGCTAAGTGCTAAGGTTTACTCTTTAGGTTTTCCATTCTTTTCAGCTTGTGCATTGTTCCTGTGTAGGCCCCTCTGGATGTGAGTTGTGAAGTCATACTTGTCCGTGCAAAGATGCTGGCATATGCTGCACTGGAAAGGTCCACTGTCACCATGGCAACTCATATGCAAAGCATACATCACTTCATCCAGAAAGACAATGCCACAGTGCACACACTTGGTAGAAAGTTCATCTTGAGTACTTCTATCAACTTTCTCTGTTTTTACTACATTCAAGGGACCTTCATTTTTTACATTTGGTGGTGCCTTACTCTTTTCCTTGGAGGCACCATTTGCAGTTGGCCCAGGTCTGGAATGCTTTATCGCCAAATCTAGAGGAATGTCATTGTCTGATCCAACAGCTGAAAAATGAGGAGGCAGATTAAAGGTGGGATAAGGCACATAGTTTTGGCAAGGATTTGGTAGGCCAGGCACGTGACTCAAGTAGTGTGGATTCCCAGGAACAGACAGCTTATATTTACTCCAGAATCTCAGCCAGTCAGCTTCACTCTGAAAGTCATTGTGTACAAACGGAAGTCCAAAAAGTGGGTACTGGTATTTTTCAATAGGGCTTCCAGGTGGTGAATAGTTTGGGTGTTTCGCGGGTCTCATGTATTTTTCTATCGGGCTGCCTCTCTCTGAGCTTCCTTTCCCTTCTGATATCGATGAACTGTTTCCTGGGTCTCCAGTACTTTCCTGAGGACTTTTTATCTGAATGTGCAAAGGTTGCATCCTTTTGTGAATATCCAGAGTTTGGCTGACCAATATTGGCTGCTGAGCAGAATGGCTTTTAGTCAATGAACCTGGGGCCTCATACTTACTGAGGCTGGGAAGCTGAATTTCTCTTTGATGACCTTCAGGTAAATGATCCTCTGACCTCCTCTCTAAGGGGCTTCCATTGACTTGTTCCTCACTGCTACCCCTCTGCTGTTTGTTTAGCTGCTCAGCCTGAAGTGCCTCCGGGTTAAGGCGCTTTCTTGTTCGTCTCCTAATGATCTGCTCACCATTGTTCTGCTTAATGATGTTTAAAGGCCTGGGAGTCTGCATGGAACACACACATAATGAACAAAAGAAAAAAAGAAAGACACATTAAACAAATCTGCGAGACCATGCTCACACAAATTTATCTTTTCTTTCATGAAGAGCTATAGTATAAGTTTTATGGGAATGACCAAATTTCTCCCCAAATGCTGGTTCCTGGACTCTCATGCTAAAAGTAAACTATAAATTGGTTTGTTTTATCAACTAAGACAACTGCCTTAAGACATACTATACCTGTTTACTTAAAAAGGCATGAAGTATCCAACCTGTCAAAGCATTTATTACCCATTACTTACATTTATTACTTCTGAAAATTCTGGGGGAGATGTGCTGAATGCTGGGGATGAGGTGGGAGATGAACTAGTGTTATTCTATGCACCATATCACCTCGGGCAGGGGTTTGCACAGATCACACTATGACAAGAATTGAGTAACACTTACCTTGACACCCAACCCCCTCTGACACAGATAGAAAATGCAAGCAAATACAGGGCTTGCTGTCACCTAGCAAAAGGGCTGCATGTCCACTGTGGTGGTGAGTGGGATGGTGGTGGCTGGAAAGGGACTAAGAAAGATGGAGAAGAAAGCCCAGGAAAACTTTTCTATGCACCAAAACGTCTACCTGGGACTTTGGTACCAATTTCTTCTCCTTCATCCCTACTGTATTTCTTTCAAAATGTTATTGATGTTGTGCTACAAAGTCACAAGGGAGAGAAGGTGTCCCTTGAAGGTGGGAAAAAAGATCTGTAAAGAAGAAAGCACCATGGAAGAAGCAAAGGCAAGAACAAAGTGAGGACTTCTGTTTCCATTTGCTACTTCCCCACACCAGCTCAGGGTAGGTGGCCTATTTAGATGAGAACTGAAAATACTCTTGCGTGAAGAAAAAAAAAAAAGTAGGCTTCTTTGAAAAGCCCCACAACAGGAAGGCAATGGTATGTGAATGAAAGATGGTGCTGTAACATCGGTATGTGTTGCTCTACTGGGCAGATGTTAAAACAACAAAAACTACCTAAAAGTCATTCAGTTTGGTGTGCTGGCAGTTGCCATTTGTCTCATCCAAATGCACACATAATCCTGTTTTGGTTGGAGGCCAGGAAAGTGCCCCACACAGTATTCCACTTATACGTTTATTTGGAAATTTTCTTTTTAACATTGTTTTAAAGTGTAGATTAAATTTTGGCATACAGTCAATATCCAAAAAAATTTGTACCTTGAATATAATATAATTTATATATATTCATAACTTTGAATTAATATAAAAATATCCAGAGCTGGAAGAGCGTGCACTCTACTATTTCTAGAGATCTAGTTTCTCTCTTGACTTGCCATCTTCCTCTCCTCTTTCACCTATTTATTTCCCTGAGGTCAGCTTATTCTTAATGGTTAACTAAATTTTAGGCAGTGCAGCTACTTGTTAAATTTTACTTTCTATTATAACTCTGAATCAGAATATACCCTTTGATTTAAATTTTTAATAAGCAAAATTTAAACTTAGCAGAAAAACAGCACCCGAACCAGCCTCCTCAAGCAGATCAAAGTTGAGGCAAAATCATGTTAGATGCAATTAGAATATTTTCTACGTAAATTCTATGCAAATGAAGTTTATAGTTTGCAGAATCAATAGCCAATTAATATGCATAAGCAAATACTCTTTATTACAAGCTCAGTTTAAATTCCTCACCTTTTTATAACAATTAACATACTGACATGCTGTGTGAGATCTCATAATATGGTTGATGTTGCTCTTATTAAACTTTTATTTATACACTACAGACCAATTTCATATGGCTTCCAGATAACCTTTCAACAGTTTGGAAATACTTTTAGTCTCACTCGTCATGCTACAGGTATGAAGTCTGATCACGGAAGTAGTTAGAAGAAACATCTTCATACCTGTGATTAAGGACCCTCACACACTTGTTTGCAGCTCTGGCTCTTCAAAGTTACATAAGGCATAAGGAGTTAAAGGTTGTAGGTCCAACTTAAAAATTCTTCAGCATGCAAATGACTATACTCACCTGAGTAGTCTTTAGCTTATTAAAACAGACTATTTGGTGGAGTAAAGCTACTCACGTTTTCCTTATGTGAGGAAAGGTAGTAAGGTGCAGATAGAAATACTCTGTATTTGGTTGCAACTAAGGCAGACAGAAAAGTTTAAGCTCTCTACTTGATTTTCAGTGGAGTATTAAACTTAGAAAATAGTGGAAACATTACCAGAACTTTACTTTTAAAATGCCCTATGTCAGATCCTTAATTATATGTCATACATAATATACTGAGTATGATCACAACGATTTTTTTGCTATCTCTATATCACTATGGAACAAAATCTAGTTTTTCCATGACCAAGTTAGAGGTATTAAAAAATGAGAAACAGCACCACAATAATAATGGTTAAATTCATGATTCTGGGGAGACAGAAATCTCTGTCAGCAAATGTGAATATTGTGTATATGTTTGCAGGGAACTGCATTTTTTTCACTAAAACTATTTTAATAATTGACCATTGGAATATTACTACACTTTTCTTAACATAGCTGCATTAGAGGAGAGAAATTTGAAAAACCTGGCAAATTTAATGTAAATGACCCTTAGATAGACTGAACATTTTTGAAAACACATTGAAAAATTATTCAAGGGTATCACAGAAATGGCAGTGTGACTTACAGCAGAAATCACTACCATGTTAACATTTGTGAGTCACTACCACCTAGTAGTATCTGACAGACCATAGATTCTTCTTATTATTAAATACAAGTAAAAAAAGGACCTTAGAGATAAATGTATTATACACATTCTTGAGCTAATGGGGACAGTAGTTCTAGATAGTGATAACTGAATCAAAAAAGAGCTATGAAATGTGCAAACCTATAGGTGAATTTTACTCAGATGTGTAGCATAATTCAGTTTAACAGGGTGGCTCACAGAAGGGAACAGTTCTATTCCCTTGAATTTTTCTGGTTTCAGACATTTACTGAATAACTGCATCATCCTAGACTCCTTAATTCAAAAAAATACATGACAAATACTTACTGTAATTTTTCACTAAGAGATAGACAGGCAGACAAGCAGACAGATAAAAGAAACTTTCATCTTTCTGGTGTCAGTCAAAAGAGCATCCCTTTGCATGGCTGTCCCAAAGGAGAGATTTGTTTGATTATTTCAGACTCCAACTTACAATGGAGTTGCTATCAAACCACAGCAGAGTGGAGGCTTAATTAAATTCTTTGCGTTTGTTTGGTCAAAGTTCAATTGAAGATATTAATGTCAAATGTCCACTGAATGACAGTTTATTGCCATGCTTGAACAGTGGAGCTAAAAGATAGTGTCAGCTTCTTGCTTTCTAAATGCATAAAATAAAGTTTGACATTGTATTGCTAATTATTATTGTTGGGAGCACATTCGTTTGTTCCTACTGGTTCATAAGAACTATCTCATCTACGTGTTTGAATTCAAAACTGATTCTTGTAGCTTTTATCTATTCAATAATCATGGTAAGATCCAACACTATAGTTTAGAAAAGTATATTTAAAAAAGGGAAAATGGAGGGTTTGAATGGTAGTTCTACAAATAACTGGACTCAAATGTCAAACTAATGTCAAAAAGCCAAACTGTCCTTAAAATCTTTGTGGATGCTCACCACTGATCAATTTCCTTAAATTAGATATTATATCTAGAACTTTGAGAGATCTCCAGGAAGATGATACTTTCAGCAAGACTCAGCCAAGATGCTGGCCAGACATTGTGCATCAGTTCATCTTCTCCTGCTCAGATGTTATCTGACTGGCTGGGTTGTTCTGGAGCTTAAAAACAGTTACTGTCCTCAGGATGACAGCACATGGCAAACAGAGCTAACCTTTCAGACTGGTGATGGTCTTGCTGCTTTCAAAAACTGGAATCTCTTTCTTTTTTATTAAGTGGCCTAGCTGGGCAGGATCTTGAGTAAACAGGACTGTTATATGGCATGTACACAAGAACCAAGCGTACAATTCGCAGAAACTACTAATTGATTTAGAAGCTTATGCTTGAAATTTAAAGACAAATAGGTGTCTTGATGTGTGTATTAATGCATTTGAAATGTAGTTTCCTAAGTGCCTTTTCTTCTTCTGAAAAAAGTTTTTAAAAATATGCACTCTCAGCCACAACACAGATTTCTGATTTGGGCTCTAAGCCTGAATTGTTATGTTGCCTTGGCAAACTCCCAAAAGCTGCCTCAGTTTCTATTTCTCAAAAATAGTAACACTTTTTAACTCCATGGAAATGTCGTAAAAATTATTTAATTAGAGTTGAATCTCTGTCACCTGACTCTCCCATGTGCTTCTATTAAAGATAGTGGGAATAATATTTAACTAGTGGCTCTTAACCTGAAAGATTCTGAGCATTTTGGCACTAATCCAAGGAAACACTTAAGCATGGTTTCCTTGGACCTGGACCAGAGCATTCAACATCTTTCAAGATCAAGTCAAGTGTCAATAAGATGAAAAGCAACATAGACAGTCCATGATAATTACTTATTCCCTGCCTGATCCTGAAGGATGGTGAATCTTTCCCTCACCAAGTGATGAGTGCCATCAAGTGAGCAGCTTTCTTGTTATTTCAGAATCCTCCAGCAGACTATAAGAACTGTGGAAAAAAAACCCCAAACCCCACCACACCATATCTCCAGGAAATTTACTGTCAAGAATAAAGGGGGGAAGAGAAGTGAAAGAAAACAAAAACCACAGCAAGGGATATTTTTGATATAGATGAGATGTCTAACTTTAATAATTTTTTTTTTTTTATTCCAAACATGAGAGTTCTTGAATTTAGAGAGCTTTCATCACAACATATTGTATTGCCTTTAAATGGAATTCCCAGAAAAGAAATAATTTTCCCCTTATTTTGTATCAAAATAATTAAATGCATCACTGGTGATCTCAAACACGTCTACCCACAGCATCCCAGCCTGTTTCATAATGAATCACATCTGATCCTGAAGTGACCACACTGCAAAACCCTGTTAGGAAATTAACTGCAGGCCAGGGAGTGGTACTAATCACACAACCAGACAAGACCACAGCTGCCCAGTTTAGCTGTATAGCCCCTTTTTTTCTGAACAAACCAGTAAGTTCTTCCTACCGAGTGAAGCTTCTGGTAGAGGCCACACGCATTGCATACATATCCACCATTTGCATTCTTTCGCCAGAGAGAGGTCTTTGTGGTCAGGCAATTGGCACAAAAAACACCCGAGCCTCTACGTCTCTGAAATAGGGAAGAAAAAGAAAAAAAAAAAAAAACACACAGAAAAAAAAACAGGTCAGAGGTGAGTCACATGAGCTGCAGAGTTAGGACAAATCAACACAGGAGTTTTGTCTCTAGACTGGCAACAATGACAGTATAAAACCACACTGCCCATAATGAGGTCAGGTTCAATTGTGCTTAATAGGCACCACTGATTTTCATTATAATTAACCCTAGAGTGATGGATGAGGTGTGTGAAACACCAAAGCCTTTTCAGAATAACAGCTTTAACTTTTTGAACTTCAGGTTTTGTGCATTTAATGATGGTTTCTAAACAGCAAATTCTGAAAAACCCCTCTGGAAGCTGACATAGAATATTCTGTAAACTGGTTCGTTCACCGCATTTCACAACAGATTATTTCTTTTTAGTTTGCGCGATTTTAAAGTGTGATCGGTAACAAGAATTCTGAATCACCACCACTTCAATTAATTACAATTTGTATCTGCGTCATACTAATTCCTTTAACAGAGATTATACTTCATTAATTAAATACATGTTCCAGTCTTTCCCACTTGCTTCTGAAATTAGTATAAGCTACCATATATTTCCCACAGCCCACTATGAACGAGGAGTAACTTCTGCCAAATGAATAAAAGTACAGTATTTTTAATAAGACCTCTTTTGAACTTCACCCGAAACCCCAGAAAACACCGTCTCATCGATGGGTAGTTTTATTTATTTTATTTTAGTCAGGCAACGAAAGGCACAGTACAATTTTCCTAAATACAAACTGATTTTTAACCAGACTGAGCTGTGCCTTCACCAGCTTTCATAATGATCTAGGAATATTTAAAAGTAGACACATTTATGAGTATTGCTCGTTAAATTCTTTCTACAGAGTAATGATTTCATTAAACTTCTCATTTAAACAAAAGTCAGGCTGTGTTTGTGGGCACAAATACTAATAAGCAGGAAATGGAATTCTTTTGCTGAAAAGAAAATCTGAAATTCAACTCTGTTCCCTTTTTGCAAAGGAAAAAAAATCAGTAAGAAACCTTCAGCATCTAAGATAAGAATGGGAAAAACAGGCTGGGTTAAAACTAATTTTCTTACAAATTAAAAATTACTAATACTATAAGTAAAAATTTCAGGGTTTCATAAAATTTAAGTAATTTATTTAACTTTAGTCCATACTGTAGGAGACTGGTGTTCATGCCAAAAAAATACAATGGTTATAATTGTACTCTGATACATTTCAAATGGAAAGCTTTCTGCAGACATAATTTTGGCTTCAAGACTGGAACACTTTCTTGGCATTGAAAGGGCATTTGATTCATCGGGTGTTTCACAATGTATCACTAAAAAGACCTGGTGAGCAGCCAGTTCCCTATAGGGTAATTTTTCCATCCAGATGCAAGTGCTATCAGAGGCCCTCGTCAGCTAAACTAATTATGATCTTGCATTTGCTGATGCCTGCTCACTCTAACGTTCGACATCCTCCATTAATCATCAATACAAGGAAAATGAATGAAACGTAAAGAAACGAGGGCTGGTAAGCTGCACAGCCATAAAAATCTGAAATGAGTGCAATAATTTAACAAGATTGGGGAAATGTTTTTAGTGAGCACAAAGTCAGGCTAACAATTGCCCTTTTAAACCAAGAACACAATTTCATTACTACAGCAGGTTATGGAACTTTAAAGTGATACACTAAAATCAAGATTGTCGTCAAGATAATCTCTCTCTCACCCCCTTACATCATCCCCTACTTTGTCTCTTAAATCAGAAGCAGTAATATACTATGTTTTTCTCAATTTGGCTAAGGGGAGAACTAAATGGTCGTTGATGTCCTTCAGCAAACATCTAACTAGTTGTAGATATGAGATGCAGCTCACTCTAGGAAGGCGTGCTTGTCTACAAGTAAATTGAAGCTCCCAATTCTTTTTGTGGTTGCATATCCTTGCCCAACTTCACCTGGCTGCTGAAATATTTTCCTTAAGAGTACAATAAAAGCTTCACTATACTAACCCTGATTTGGTCCACTTGAAGAGCGAGAAGTTTCCAAGCGGAAATGACTGTATATGGCCAGGATTCAGATACAACTGCAGAACTGTTTCTTTCCATTCCTACTTGTTGTCTGCTGGCCTATGGCTTCTTGGTGTGGTGTATTAACCAAGTAGAGTCTTAATCTGAGTCAGTCCCTCCACCCTTTCATTTCTGTTCGTGTTCCTTGAGTTTGGGAAATACCCTCTACAAAGTCATGGAAGACTTTTAGAATATACAGAGAGCAGTCTCGTTTATACACTGCATCGTACACACCTGAATGGTGACAGAAGCATTCATTGAATGCTATGGAGCTAGTATATCTTTAAACCATTGACAGAAGTAACTCATTTTTTCTCTTTTTTTTAAAAGAAAGATCTGATTCAAACTGGACATTAGTTAGAATGAAATCACACAACGACTACAGCTGACAACAATCCACAAAATACCTAGTAGTAGCTATATGTATAAAAAACTTATACCTGTGCTTATTTAGTATTTACAAACTATTTATCTGTTTAAAATTTCAAAGTAGCCCAGCTGAACTTCCTTCCCTAAATTTAATGCAAAGTGTGTAAAATCATCTTACATGCTGTTCTAAGTGTTGCATCTTTCTTTACCTTCTCTCATTTTGGTATTATTTAAGGACCTTACCAGATAATCAACAATGACTATTTCAATACCTAAGTGTTCCATAATAGATTACATATACTAATAAATTAAGAATTAAACCACTTCTGGAAAAACTTAAATGCTGTTACTTTGTTGAGCTTTTTGGTTATGAAACAGCTTTTTATAGTTGGGACACACACCTTTAGAATGGATTTCCTGGGGTGAAACAGGACTGTGGCAGAATTGGACGAAATATTCTTGACTCCCAGATCCCACTAACCATGCAGGTATTTTGACCTGCTTGTCAAAATACACCTGAGAAATTTTGATGATGTCTTCAAGAAAAAATGCAGGCTGTTTTTAAAAGACTACAATGCCTGTAGACCTCTTCTCTTAAAGCAATATAGTTTCTTAAAAAAAAACCCCAAAACCTAGGCCTTTACTTCCCATATACAAGTTCTATAAAAGTTATTGGCCAACACAAATTATGTTGTTGTTTTTTTTTTTTTTTTTGGTCCTAAATGTTAATTAGTAATGATACTTCTACTGTTCGTGATGATACTTCTGCATGAGTCTGTTTGGCTTTGCATACTCAGCATTTATACTAGTCAATAATAATGGTCAGTATTGCTGGTTTTCCAGGTAGTCTTGCAAAGGAACAGGCACTTGAGCTCCAATCCAGCAATGTCTGCACAACAGCTATGGCCCACAGCCTCCATAAAGCCCAGCCATGTGCTCAAGTGCTCTGCTAAGCACTTTCAAGAAATATGTTATGGAACCTTTTGCTCTTTTTCAAATGTGAACACATACTTATCATAGTTAATCTCTTAAGATCAGCCCAGAAAAGGTAAATCAACATAACTAGTCATGGGAGGGTTTGAGCCACAGATAAAAAGGTTTCAGTCTGCGATCAATGCCTCTAGCACTAGCTGGAGTTATCCATGAAAATTTCCTGTACATCCTTGGAATAATAACCAAAAGAGTCTAAATAACTAAAATATGTATCTGCTAAGTAAAGCTTTAATCATCTGGAGCCTTATAACCACTACATTACAATCACAAATCCTGAAGGGGCCAGTACAGCAAAGAGCCTGTCTCTATTTCCATTCCAGTTCCTAGGTCTGGGCGTTTAATATCACGGTTGTCTCAAACCACATTGGGCTGAAACTTGGCTCATGTTTTTGTCAGCCCAGATGTAACCTTTTTTTTTATTTTCTTTTTCGGTACTGAAAACTTTATTTAAATCAGTTCAGCTGTTTATAATTTGGAGATTGGCCAAACCTTGGGGGGGCGGGGGACAGAAGGGATTTCAAGTTTTTCAGATAACTTTATAACAAATCTACAGTCATAGTGGCTTTGCTCTGGGGAAAAAAGTATGCAAGCATATCAGTATTTTAGTAGTAGCAAAGCAACAAGTGGATTATTATTTTTATGTAGCTAAGCTATGAAAGTTTGTAATTATTCACTGAACATTTCTCGCAGATCTCTCTACTGTTTTCCCTCAGTAAGAACCATTCTGAAAGCATGTAATTGCATAACAACCCTTGATATGCAGAGTATTTACTCACATTTTTTATGGTTTCATATCTTGACCGTTTCAAATTGAACAAGTCTGAAACTTGGTATACACATTGTCAAGCCCGAATGCCTAATTTTTTTTTAACTCCTTAAATGATTTTCACTAGTTACCAATACTTCACTGAAACAAGGAAATTATTAGTAGTGCTTTCTGCTAAGCAATAAACCAGCAAAGAATACCATAACAAGTAATTCACTCAGGCATCTTGATATGATCAGGCAGTTCTGTTTCATAAAAACTGCTTTAGATTTTAAAAAGATGACCCTACAGTTCACATGATTTCAAACTTTGTAGCCATGTAGAAGCATCATTACACTCCACAGTTATACAAAAAATAATTAAAAATCCACTGAACTTTCAGTTATTATTTCAATGGAACTTCATGTAGCAAAATATATATTGTAAAAGCACAGCCAAAAACACTGCTCAGGAACTGTGGCTTTTGAGCTAGCTAGACTAAGCAATGATGCCTGACACTCTGCTAGTGCCAAATACATCCTGTTTTCAAAATTTCTGCCAGAAGATGCTTTTAGAAACTCAAATAGGCTCCACAAGCGTCAGCCAAGCATTTTTCTTACATCACCGGCTTGGTTTTGGACACAACAAAACTTGTCTTTTTGCTGATTACTTTCACTTCCCCATCACAAAACAACGATATGATGAAGCCTGAGTGGATTTTTTCACCATCTCTGGCTTTCCTACTGTGTCAGAAACAGAGCACGTTGTAATCATGGCTCCAGAACACGAGGTGCAGAGAAATCATAGATGTTACCCAAGAATAAGCATATGCTTGACCTATTTCCAATAACAAAGTCAGGGACTACAACCATACATGCCTCACTGAAAAGGCAAAACGCTGGCTCTGGATGCTCTCTGGCAACATGGGAGGTCCAAGGAAACCTGCAGGCGCTTGGTTCAGCATAAGCCAGGTGACGCGCTGTGGAGAGGATCAATTGTAAGCAGCTGGTCTCATACCTGTAATCATCAGGCTGCTACTACACAGTTCAGAAAAACAGTATAATGCACTCATGGTTACATATGTATATGTTGCATTTGCACTGCCATGAGTATTTAGGAGTTTCTTGTTTCACACCTGCTAGGTCTTTCCAGGTATTGTCCTCCTTATAGGAGGAGGTGTTCAGTTCTCTTGAGTTTGGTGAGGCTCAGATTAATTGAAGTTTAAAACCTGGGCAGCAAGGCAGCATCTGGATGTTGGAGTAAGTGCTACTTTCTTCCGCTTAGGATGGGAAAAGAATCTTTCAGCCCTCATTTCTTTTGGCTGCAGAGGCACTCAGACCTTTCTGAATGTGTTTAATCAAAACTGCTTTCTTTCTCAACTATGAAACAGCCACAACTATGTCTCTGTAAAGTTTCACATTTTAAAATTTGAGTTGCTTTTGCTGTAACTATGTCTAAATTAAAAAGAAAGTCATTGGGTTTTCTTCCCTTTATAACTTGGACAGCTTTCAGGAATAGACCAAGCACAGCAAATTTTCAGCCCCAAAAGCGTAAGTTGTCAGAAAGAGCGAAACACATAAAGCAGAGTGTTAAAGTAGAAGTTGTTTCAACCTTAACTATGAGTTAACAGATGCCTCTTGAAGTCAATTTAATGTGCCAAATCCAAACTCTTCATCTAAGACATTTTCAAGAACAATTACGTTAAAGAGCTGTATTTGAAAGATGCATAAGAAAGAGGTTAAAAAAGGCAAGGTATGAAGAAAGTAAAAATGCCAAGAGGAAAGTTAAAATTACACACCTAATTCATATAAAAAGTTTAGTGGAATTTTTAATGGTCTATTGTGACAGCATCTTTTTATGATATATGCTGTATTACAAACTTTTAATGACAGGAATCAGGGGGGTTTTAGAGAGGGAAAAAAACCCAGACAGTAAATTAAACATTACTGCTAGCACAGCCTTTCAAAATCCTACCCCCAATCCCTCAGGGAGAATAAATATTTTAATGTGCATGTAAACTGCACTTATTTTTTATCAGCAGCAAAAATGCAGATGAGTAGATTTTGCCCCAGCGTTTGAAGCATTTCCCTGTATTCTGGTAAAGGTACCTTCAAGACAGCAGCATTCACTACTGACAAAAAAAAAACACCAACCCAAAAACACAGGCAGCGAACTACAATCTCTTTGTGTCTTACTAAGTAAGAATTTACTAAGATATTAGTTTAGGATGTCATGGTTGCTACCAAAGTAAAACAAAGGCTGATCAAAATCTAATGATTAAATTATGTAAAGAAGTCTCTAAATCACTTGCTGTTGGATCTTGTCACTGCTGTCACCTCCTCACCTTTACTTCCTCCTTCAAGCTACAGCTGAACCAACCTTTGCCACTATGCTGGAAGGGAACCGGCATCGGACACCCACCTTCAGCCAGAGCCTGAGCTCCACAGGCAGGAATTTAACACTGCTTTTATCATCCGTTAAGAGTCACATGCAACTATGGCATGACATAAATAATCACAATACACTTCACAATGACTTACTAATTTTCATTCTTTGAGTATTTATTGGTGAAAATTATGTAGTTCACAGTGTATCTGTTAACCCCAAAAGGGATAGAAAGTAATTTCACAGTTTCCCCCTCAGGGTCTGAAGTGGCATAAATATAAAACAATAAAACTTTTTCTGCAGGTTAGACTTCCTTGCCACAGTTAGTGGTGGTTGATTTTTAAACACTGTGTGTTAAAAATATATGTGATCTTCTGTTGGGCCAAATACGTATATACAGACTAAATAAATACACATACACACACTTATGGTATGAGGCATTTGTAATGAACACTGAGAAATATTTTCTGGTGGAACAGTAGTCTGGTTTTCAAAGAGTTAAATATTTACTTAATCATTCTAGACAAAGTATGATTTTTTTTTAGAAAACAGCTTTCTTCAACCATCTTTTACTGGATATAATGTATTTTTAAGGTCTTATGCTTCAACTCGCACAAGCTGATCATCCTTAAATCTCTTTCAGTGCCTTAAACAGCAGCTACCGTACTATGGTATGATCCCACTTCCAGTGTATTTTGCTACTGACTACCAGCAGTACAATACAGACTTCCACGGAGGCAACCTGAAAATTGATTTTAAAAGTTTTATTAACACCAATAGAGAAAAGAAAAGGAAAAAAAAAAAAAAAAAGAAACCTGGAAACCTGCATTTCCTGCACAATAATGATGTCATTTTACAGCAACTGAAACTTATTCAAGTGGAATAGAAATTCTGTCTCCAATAACTCACCAAGTCAATTATACAGGGAAGTACTGTAATGGGCTGTCCCCCGTCAAACAGCTCACGTACACGACTTCCTTCTCAATTACCAACTTGTCTGCATTGCCATCTGTAAAAACGAACACATACCTTGTGCTGCCAGTTTCTGCTCTTGCACTTCCATTAGTGGAACTGGCTGCAGCTGCTCAAGAAGAAAGACCTGATTGTCTTTGTTTTCCCCCAATGTAGCACCATTTTTCTCCCTTCCTCCTGTACATCGACTCAAGGTAATATGTTATCTCTGCTGAGGTGTGCTCACAAGCATTTAAACTACAGTCCGCCTAAATCTGTGTCCTGTTTTCTTTTTGCAGTTTATCACCTAACACAGTAAAAAGCTGGCAGCAACATCTCCCAGCATCTTCACCAGATTTATGATGTTAGTATTGCAACAGGTTTTATCAGTCCTTTTTAGGAACTTCTGTAAAAATTGCCAAGTTTCTGGCCAAACGTCTTCTCACTTTTCTAAATCTGCTTGATCCTCAGGCAATTTTAAAGCAGTACTTATATGAAGCAATCAAAATTAAGATTAATAAAAAGAGTCCGATTTAGGAATAATACTGTTCCCTACAAAAAATGGTTAGATAGATGCATTAGTGTGCATAAGCAGGACAGAGGGGGGCTGGTTTGGGAACTGTGGTCCTTGCCTCTATATCCTTCTTCACTAGCACTTTGCTGAAACAGATTCACGCAGCAGCTCTGATGCTGAACGGCTGCCTGAAAACTCAGAGCTTATACGCACATATTGCTGCTCCTTCCTGAACGCCGTGTGCTTCCAAACGCGCTCAGCCGTTGTTAGAGAACAAATGTAAGTCATTATGAGTCTCTTGAATTTTTTCAAATTAGAAATACAACATAAATGGTATAAAATGTACAAAACTAGACTATTCTTCTGATCAGTAACTGGATAAAAGTAGTACCCTCAGAACTAAGCACACCGAGACATCGAGAAAACTGGAAATGCCTCCGACTCTTTCATATCTTGGCACAAGGCAGAAATATCCAAGCCCTGCTGTCTCAAACAGGGAATCTAAGTAATAGTTAGACTATACTATAAATGGACTCACTTTCTGAGATAAAAAGCCAGTTATGAAGGTGCCTAAACATGGAATTAAGTGCTTAAGTTTAGGCATCAATACTGGAGGATTTACATTCACGAAGACACCCCATGTATCCCTTCTTTCATGAAGTAATCTCACTCATCAAGTGAACAGACAAAATGGAGCAAAGATACGTCCATATTTCCTTAAACACCCCTAACTTTGACACAGTAGAAGAACCAGACTGCTTTTGCAGATCTCAGCTAAGAGCCAGTACTTAACTCTACATGTGATAGTAATCGAGGGTCCCAATCCTGCAAGTGCTGTGCTGTAAGCGTGAGCACAAAGCTCTGGAGTCTCAGCTTCTGGCATCTGTTCCCACTTCCACAGAAATCAGATGGGCAAAATTAAGTTTTGAGGAAAAAAAAAAAATCACAGACATTTAAAAAACATTCCCTGACCTTATTAAAGTCCACGTGATCTCTATTTATATAGAAAATGGCTCAGAAAGCCAGCAGCTGAGAAGAGGAACTCTCATTTGTAGGTTTTGGCTGAGGACTGCCAAAATCAGCGGGGGAAAGGCTCCTCAGGGGTAAAAATTTCAAAAGCCATTAAGTGTCTTAGAAGCCTCAGTCCCACTGACTTTTGATCATCTACATCCTCCCAAATTTGCACCCCAAATCTGGAAACTACACTTGAAGAATAATTTCTAATTCGAAGTTACAAAATGAGGATCTAAAGTTTTCATAGAAGTCTTCAGGACTCAGAGAGGAAATGTCAATTAGGTGTCTACTTCTTGGTGAAAACCAGTGAGGTAACATTTACCTGTTACTTGTACTTTAAAAAATTCCCCTTAGGACCATTAATTTTAATTAAAGAAAAAATATAACAAGAAAACGTTTTATATGGGCAGCTATAGCTTATATACTTGTTCAGGAACTGAAGTCACTATAATCTGAGTCTCACGCAGTCCCCATGCGAAAGCTGTTACTAGGGTGGGATCCAAAGTGGACTAGTCCACCTATTATTTTCAGTACGCTTAAGACTTGCACTTTTACTGCAGATCTTGTTACGTGCTGTTGCTAGAATGGCTTCCATTCAGAAAAATCAACATTTGCCAACCCATACCACACAATTACCATAGTTATTTCCTATTGTGAGCTTAGGGAGAAACTGTGGTATCCCAGATACCACGGTGTGGTAAATATTGAAAAGTAGTGGCCTTTTTATAATGGACATTTTCATCTAATCCAATCCATTCCAAACACTTCCAGCTAACAAGACAATAAGGCAGAGTCTGTGTCTAAGTGGCTGGTTCTAACATAATCATCTTACTCTGTCCTGTGATTCCACTTTCAGCAAAACCATTTGATAGCTTCTTTTTTGATAGCTTTAGAAAGTAAGAATGGACTAGAGCTGTGGTCAACTCTAACATCCATCTAGGCAGGTATCTCCTGAAAAAGAAACGGGACGGAGGGGGAAGAAAGAAAGAAAAAAAACCCGTATTGATATTTTTTAAAAGCTAACCCATTTAAAGTACCAAAAGCCTCCTGGGCTGCATTAGGCAGTGTTGCCAGCAGGTTGAGGGAGGTGATCCTTCCCTCTGCTCAGCCCTGGTGAGGCCACACCTGGAGTACTGTGTCCAGCGCTGGGCTCCCCAGTACAAGAAAAAAGTATGTACTGGAAAGAGTCCAGTAGGGCCACAAAGATGATTAAGGGACTCAGGCATCTGACATACAAGGAGAGGCTGAAAGAGCAGGGACTGTGCAGCCTGGAGAAGGCTCAGGGAGATCACATCAATATGTACCTGGTGGGGAAAGGAAAGAGGACGGAGCCAGGCTTTTCTCAGTGGTGCCCAGTGAGAGGACGAAGCAAAGGCACAAGCTGAAATACAGGAAATTCCATGTGAACATAAAGGAGAAGCTTTTGTACTAGGAGGGTGGTTGAACCCAGGAACAGGTTGCCCTGAGGGCTGTGGAGTTTCTGCCCTTGGAGTTATTCAAAACCTGACAGCCCTGAGCACTGATCTTGCTTTGAGCAGCAGGGTTGGACTAGATGATCTCCAGAGCTGCCTTCCAACCTCAACAATTCTGTGAAGCTTTCTTCAGTGAGAGGCTGTAGATCACTTGTCACTTTTTTTTTCTATTAATTTCTATCAATTTTAGCCTTAATTCCTATTCATTTGCCTCGAAAAATAAGTATTTTAAATTTCATGGATATAAAAGTATTAATTAAAATAGACCAACATCCAGACTAAACGTTACAGATTGCAGCCTGTAAAACTGTACAGCTATTAAAAATGGAGAAACCTACTTTAAAATTCCACTGTAAATAATTACAGAATGTTTACAAGAAACTGAGTGAAGTATCTAATGCAGGTTTTACAAAAATTATTCTCTGCTCTTTCCTATCAAGATCTTAATGCCTACTTGTAAATGAGACTCAATACAGGGTGTTGTATAGCTTTCCTTAAGAATACCATTAAGATGAGGAGACAAGAACAACTGTTCTACATTTTGGAGTCTCCTTAAATAGTGTTTATGTACTGCAAGCATCCCTTCCATAAACAAGCCAGGTCTTTGGAACAAGTGAACACAATCTCTGAAGAATCTTTACCAGCTTCTATTTCTGGTACATGATGCACTGAGAATTTTAGGCCAACATGGGCATATGGTCTCCTAGTTTGATAGAAAACATTTAATGGAATTTGAGACAGAGGCACAGCATAATGACTGAAGACCTTAAAATCTGTGATATAACACAAGGTTAAAAAAAAAAAAAAAAAGAGAGAAAAACAAGTGTTTCCTGATATAAAACTAGAGGCAGTTGGAGCATGTAAAAGCACAAGAAAAAGGAAAGTCATGGTAACTGGTGTACACAAAGGAATATCCTGAATCCCTTATTAATCAAGCTTAACTTCATTAACTAAACTGCCTTGATGTCTTTTTATTTTTTTGGGAGAATCACCCAGTAGGAAAGCCAATTTAAAAGAAAAAAACAAATAATAAACAGTATTTATCTTAATAACATTCATGCAGGATTTGTGGCTTTTCTACCTTTGCAGTCGTAGAACTGGTATGCCCTCTGTACTTTTTATACTCATTCACATCTGCACAGAGAGAATACTGTAACTGCACAGCAGTGCTTCCAGCATCCCCAGACTAATTTTACTCATACCTTTAAGAAAGTGGTTCTTAAATTGCTTAAGACACCAGCTTCAACATCTGCATTGTCAGAATCACTCCTACAGACTGCATTTCGCTGAAGGAATTGTTTCTAATGCAAGTGGCAGGGTGAGCTTACTGCTGGGGGCAGTCATTCTCTTAAATGGCATGAGCCTGACAAGAGCAGTATGAGAGAAACACATAACTTAGCAGGGTTTTCCATCATGAGTTCTGCACAACGAGGAAGAAATGTACCCACCCTGTCACATACTCAGGCTTTTAGTTCAGAGCGCTGCAAAGGACTGGAAAACGGCACTCAAGAAATCAAGCACCAGGCTGAAAGGAGAGACACAGTGAAAACCATCCCGCAAGCCCACAGTTAACTTATTTTTCACATCCTTTGGAGGCTTCTTAAATGAAGCTGACTGCGCAGGAATGCCTTGTAAAACAAGCCCTCCACTTCCTTTCTAAAGTGGCGTCAGCGAAACAGCTCCACAGCCGCCTCGCTTGCAGGCAGCTGTGGCTGCATCCATGTTGTAACTGAAGAGGCAAAGACCACTGGGTTGCCTGAACGTGTTCATGTGTTTGTGCAGAGATAAGACATGGACTCCAAGAGGAACTGTTTGATCCCGTTCTATTGACCAATTTATCAGACTTTGCTATTTAGGCAAAAAAAGTCAGGAAACAGTTGCCCTTCTACCTTCTACCTGTTGGTATCACAATGCATCCGATCTTGAAATCAGCCTCCAGAAGGCCCATGTACACAACTTTGAAATAAAAGGAAGCCTTTACATTTAGACATGCTGTACAAAATCATAGCTGCTACTTGCGAACAGGCTACATTCAATGCCATTTCTGTCTTACTGATGGAACAAAAACTCTGACACTCTTAAGAATTCGCTTTTCAATTGAATTCAGTTTTTCCGTAACAGTGAATGTCAAATTGTTTTCACTCCCTTTCTTTATCACCTACTGGAATCTTTAGGAGTGAGAAGGAAAAAGACATACACCAGAAAGGAGCACATTTATAATGACATGCCTTTTCTCTAGGAGAAAAAAAATAACCTTCCATTTCATCAGCATCTTTGCCAAAAAGCCCTCTTTCAGGAACTGAAAAGAGAAGGGCCTTTATTTCCTACATATATTTTATAGGAAACATTTTTTGGTTCTGTGTCATGGACTAGGATTTCACACCTTAGTGGCTAGTCATATGGAAATGGACATGGCTGTGGAAACTTCATGGCTGTGAAATCCTGATAGTAAAATCAGCAGGAAGATGAGGAAGGTGTGGGGAACACTGAATGATTCATACAGTAACAACCTCTGGACCCTTTGAGGAGATTTTGGGATGGCTGCCAATGCTACCTGTCTATGACCAGCATCCTGGATCCTCTGAATCAGTCTTTAAATCTGGGCATGATACAGAAGGAGTATTGCTCTTTCGAAAAATGCCCACAAATGTAAGTGGATGTGACATGTATGGATTTTTATAAGGAAAAATCTTTCCAAAATCAGGTTGCATTTACCAATGAGTTATACCTCCCAGAAATCATTCTTAAAATACAAATACCAGGCCCTGTTTCTTTTATTAATAGCAGTCTGAGTTAACCAGGGAAGAACTTCCAGAAGTTACTGTAGAGCAGTGCAAAGCTAAGCAACTTAGCTACAACATTCAACAAATCAGTGTTTTGCAACTAACTCTTCCGTTGTCAAATCAAGGAACAAATCCTCTCCTATTTCATATGCAGTGTAACTCCACCTATTGCACAAAGCACAAGGAGAGCAGAAGAACATAGAAAACCTACAGAGCTAGCACTCATTTGATGCCAATTTGATTTAGACATAGAAGGAGTTAAAAAAAAAAGAAAGGAAGATAAAAAACTGACTGCACTGAGCTTGGCTTTCGCTATGGTAAGGGTAATTCTTGGCTGATTTTACTATGGCCTTGCCATCTACATTTGGAGCCCTGGCATATGTGTGGCACTACCAGGGCAGACATGGTAGACTTATCTTCAAGATGGCGTATATAATTTTACATTTCGGGAATGACAGCCCTAGCATCATAGCACATACTGCATGCACAGCGGGGCTGTGATTTCTACTACGTTTCAGTGATTAATGGCCTCGTAATGGAATACAAGTTTCCTACAGATTGTTGCAATCTCCCTACAAATTTGGCCTTGTCTGCTATTCAGCGGCAGGTTGTAGGAGCAGTTAAAGACCAGCATCGCTGAAAGCACTGGTGCAGTCCCGGGCACAGAGGCGAAGGTGCACGAAGCGGCTGGGCAGCACTGAGCGCAGCCAGGTTGGACTGTAACAGTCAGCTGCAGTCACTAGAGGGTACTGCGAGGGCACCTAAAGGGTGCTGCTCCCATGGCAGAGGGCAAAGGAAAACGTTGGGAAGCCCTTCCATAGGCAACATCACTCTACAATTGGAATAAGCTATTTTAAAGACAGATCTGCCTTAAAAATGCCTGATCTCACACCTGAATTTGAAGCGTTCCTGCGGGAAGTATTTGCACACACACATATGCCACCAATAAGCCAAGCAATTCATGCCTTTATGGTTCATTTTTAAATCCAGCATAGTCTGTGGATCATGAGTCACACAGTCCCTTCGTACGCAAAAGGCCAAACAGCTACAAAGAGCAGAGCAAGAATGAAATTCCAATGGTTTTAACAACGGTTACTCACGGAAGGCAAGATGGGGATCCCCTTGTTTATGCACAGCATCACGTAAGATTACAGGGCTATTTAAGAAGTAAAGTAGTACAGAAGAAGGGAAAGAATCTCAGCATCTGACTTTAGAAGACATCATGTTCATTAGTGAAGCAACAGAAAAAATCAGCAATCATCTAGTGAAAGAATTTTAGCCACTACTTCTGAATTTATCCATTAAACACTGCTATCCCATACAGCGTAAATAACTGCCAGGAAATCTACTGCACATACTTCAATATTCTGGTATTTTTAAAACACACAACCCTTTTCATGCACGAATATCCCTTAATGTGTCTGCTGAAGTTTCTGTGCTTTGCACAGACTAGCAAGAAGGGATGTTGGATGATGCTTGCGTTATGCTCTTAAATTCTACCAGATTTCAGTAATAATTCTGATCAACCAGTGCATTCCAGACTTTATTGCCCATCTTTCTTTTTCCATTTCTTCTATCAACCAACCAGTTAATAAGAAAATAGGAAGAAAACGTGTGTGCAATGGATAGCACAGCATTCCAATGAGACACAGAACTAGACAAATAATAGAAAAGTTGGGAATATCAAGCAAAAATGTTAACATTAACTAGGTTTACTTTTCACTCTATTTAAATACAAAAATTTAAAGTAAGAAGTTTCTATATTTTAGTCTCAGCCAATTTTGGGCCACACTGAATGTTAAATAAACTATTATTTAATCAAATACAGGCATATTAGTCTCACTCCTGCTGACAACTTCAATTAGAATATTTTTGCTTCATACAAAAAAAAAAAGAAAAAAGAAAAAGCTCATGATCTTTAAACTATTATGGCTTCTGCACAACATCTGGTTACAATTTTTTATATATTCAACCATCAAACTTCTATCTCCACAAAACAGTTTACTCAAGATTTGTTTTAATTATTCTGCATTGCAAACTTCATATGGCTTTGAAAAGGGGGTGATAGGATCGCTCACGATGCAGACAGATGCAAACTGAAAACGACTATACATTGAAAGATGCTTTTGAAACAATTTTTTAAAATGAAAAAATCCTTCCTGTCATTGCCAGAAAACAAGTGCTACTTTAACTGTTTCATTACACAATACCTCTTGGCTTGTTCATTAGCAATTTTAATGGTTTTTTGGTTGGATTAAGGCAATCTTTATTAGCAGTTTCACTGGAGCCATACAAGTTGCAAATACATCTTTTCTCTTTTTCTCGCCAATGCCACAGTGGGAACACTATTTCTAAAAGTGCTAGTTTGAAACAGAAAACATAGAAAAGAAAGCATCTGAATGTGATAAAATAGAAATAAAAATGAATTTTATAGCAGCACAGAAAATCCTTGCTCATACAAAAAAAAAAAAAGTACTGGATTTTAAGCATAGGAGAGATCTAATTTATTTTAATAAACCTATTCACCTGTGTAAAATTAAGCACATCCATAAGCTGTTGCAAGATTGGACCTAAGACAAAAATTAAGAAAATGCCTGGGGTTCTGGTTTTATTAAATGTTAGAGCCTCAGTCAGTCAAAGGCACATAACTGTATTTTTCTTAAATGAGTCTTGGGGTGCTACACCAAATCAATGAGACATCACTACAGGTAGAAACTGTCTTGACGTGGTAGAATCATTGTAAACTTTGGGGGATATAAAACTTCTTATTCATTTATTTGCATTACATATATGGATTAATGGGAAAGCAATATGGAAAGTTATTATTTATTTTATGAGGTAACTGCTTTGAAATACAGTAAATGAAACTCTTTTTTTCCTGTTTTTCAGTCGGTCAGCATCCATCATTCCAAAATAGGATATTCAAGGAAACTTCAGGTTTTCTCTGAGAGGTTTCTTCTGATGCAAAGCGTGGATTAGCTTAGACATGGAATGTTATCTTTTAAGATTTTTTTTTTTTCTTTAAAGATGCTCCAAAGAAGCTAGCAGAAGACATAGCTGCAAAAACACAACGTATAACCATGGTCGACTTATAAAAGAGTTGAGTTTCCAATTCCCAGACAGAAACTCTCTTCAGTTTGGCACTGGAGCAGTATGTGCAGCTTTTTAATCAGGAAACTTCATTTGCATACTAAAGAGGGCCTGAAGAGATGATTTTATTTTGGTTTTGTGAGACATTCCAGTATTAAACCCACGATACAGTCATATCTCTAAATTGGTGACCACCAGCCACCAATGGGTCAACACACACATGAAAGTAAACACCCCAGCACTTTTCAATCCATGGCCAACCATACAAAAATGAGTCCAACCCCTGGAGCCTACTTCACTACTCAGGAGGACTGTGTCACTAAACTCTGGGTACTGCCTCCACTGGGACTGCAAGAACTGCTTAAACAGTATCCCTCCATTACAGTAATATCTGACACTGCTTGCAACCAGAAACAGGAAAATACAGGAGAATGCAGAACTCTAACAACATGCCAACTGCTGATAAAAAGTAGCTGGTTTTCATAAAGCCCTGGCTGGCACAGAGGACAATAATGGAGAAGAAGCTTTATTTTATCTGAACCAGCCTTTCATCCTCAGGTTCAAAATCTCGTGGTTACACGAAAGATGTGAGTGCTCCCCCTGGGTTACAGTTACCACCTCACTGTATCAGTAAAAAGGACTTGCTGGGCTTATGCTGATTAAAGGGAGGATGCATGAATTGTCACTGTCCTCACCGACACAGCCTGCGAATAAAGGGCTTCCAGTATTCATGGCCATCTTTTATTTCAGCTGTGAAGTACACAAACATGACTCAGAACCAAAAGGAAACTGCCAGTGAAGCCTTCTTTTGCATGTGCACCCCCTGCACACAATCCCCATCAAAAATCCAGGGTACATTTTTAGTGTGGTGGGAATTCAGACACGTGATTTTGATCAATGTTAATGCAAGCTGTGTGGCCAAATCCCTGGACACTACTTTGAGAGTTTATTCTAAAATTGAAATATAATTAAGGTTGCAACACAAACCAAATAAGGCAAGGAAATGACAATTCATTAGTAACCTATTCGTTACAAGTACCATAGGTAACCTGCTGCAACAGTGTGGTAATATAATAAAATGTTTTACGTGTTTATATACCACCACTGTCAGCTGGATAGGAAAATATGGTAAGGACATCCAGACACACTAAAAAAAAAGAACCAAACCACGTTAGCTTCTGCAACTAGATAAATTACTTCTTTAAAGTATTTAGCTGTGGTATTGGATCAGAAGATTTTGAGCCCACCTCTCCACACTTGAAGACCAGCACATTTGTTCTCTTTTTATACTTATACTAACAAGCAGTTGTGCATAATGCAGCAGACTGTAAACAGAGAAGAGGAGCTGAAGGGAGTAGGAATGCATACGAGGAGTTTCTGTTTATTCAAATTGATAGGTAACAGATAAATGATCTAAAGATTGTTTTCAGTTTTCCCTCTTGCACAAAGCTATATTCCAGATCTTTATAACTGTGAATACCGAACACGAACTCTACAGTGAGAAAGGGTATCATGCATGGGAAGAGGTCCTGTGTCCCTAGCACTGCTTTTGCTGATGACTGAAAGTGGTATTTCTGTGGTCATTCCCTTATTCTTGTTCTGCAGAAAAATGCCAAGCCAGTTTTGTTTTGTTTTGTTTTTTTAAAATTAATATTATTCCTGTGCACTGTGAGCTAAGGTTTTCCACCTTCTCCATGACATAAAAGCTGATGGTAAGAGTTCTCTAAACTCTCTCTTGTAGGCAAAAGTAGCCTTTTTACTAAAGATCAGTAGAAGCTATCTAAGAAGCTAATGGCTGTGGATTACAATCTACAATAAACCACTTTCACTGTCTTTGTAGTGTAGAAAGACGAGAGTATTTTTGTGTGTGTACATGTGTGCGTGAAGAACGGAGGGGAAAGAGAGGAAGGGGGTACAAGTCTGCTATGCTTCACAAAGTAAGATCTTACAGTAGCAAGTGGGCCATAGGTCTATCTGAGATCAAGCAACTTTCTGTACCATCACTAAAAGCAAATAAGATTAAAGACACAAAATACAATTCAATCCTTCATGTAAGATTTAGACCTCAGATATTTTGTGCTGGCATTCTGGGTGTATGTAATATTCTTAACATATGTACTACAAAATAAAATCTGAGAAAAAGAACTGGTGCTTAATGGAAAAATATCTGGGCAATAAGAGTTGATCTTTATTACACATCTATTCACTATAGTCCTCGCCATACTTCTAGCAAGTTCAGAAGAGAGGACTACCCACTACTATGATAAATTCAACGTGTATTCTGTACCCTGACTTCATAAGCACATTTGGTAGACTCATATAAAATGTACAAGTAAAATGATCTAAATTACGAAGTAGATTTTTTCTTTTAAAAACTCATTGAGTATGTCTTGTGTAGCTAGGTTTTTCTTTAACATTACATTCTCTTTAAAAGTGGATTAGATCTATATTGTCTTTTGACATAGTGCAAGAAGCAGGAGTGTGCAGAGAGCTCAGAGGATGTCATTTTTTTCCCTCTAACATAAAAAGATGTGGGAAGCTACTATGGCTCTTCAAAACAGCCTAGTAATTGAGCCTGGTTATGGTCTCATTAATGTGCAAGTTTCATTTATCACCTTCTTTCTTTGTGGATTATGTGCATTGATTCATCAAGACTTGTGACACCTGGCTTTCATTTGCTCTGTTCAGTGCTTCTTTTTTACTCAGTTTGTACTAGACTGGTGTAAGAAACAGTCTAAAAGTAAATCGCACTAGCCTCCTGAAAACAGAAATGAGAAAAATTCAGCTTTTTTTAAAATTTACAATTAAATGCCTTTTCACTCTTCTCATGCCCTTTGCATACTTTTCTTTCAAGTACGTTTAAGAACATGCTTGCTGCAGCTACTCGTAACATAAAAGGAGCAAACAAAACAATGTACACTTAACAGGGGCGATGTAGATGTCTAGTAAGTTCATTATTACAAAAAGTAATTTATTTTAATTCATGTAAATGTGACAAGAGTAACACAGACTAGGTTTTTTCTTGCTGAACTACAATATCCATGTTAAGTTCAATAATGAGATGTTCTTATATACATTTCCCTCTGCCTTCCTTCTTTACTTCACTTTTCTCAAATATGTATCACTTCAAATATTTCCATTCTGCGTGTCACTGGCAAATGCCAAAAATAGAGAAAGAAAGATCTGATAAAGATAAAGCATGACAAAAGTTTCACGGATAATTGCCTTCACATATCCAGTTCAGCTCTCATCTCTCCTAATTAGCCTCATTACCATACCTTAAGACAGACCAGCAGTCACTCAAACTCCCTGTTTTTTCTGTCAAAACTACTGCTGACAGGCAAATGGACAACACATGCAGTGAGTGAGTCTATTCTAGACTATTCTTTTACAAGACTAGCCTCCAGCAGAAAACACAAAACAATAGGTCTTCTATAAATGTATAATGAAAGTATACATACAGTGTGTGAATACTC